>NC_134199.1:4300271-4977771 GCF_964188355.1 Buteo buteo
AGTATTAATTATTCAGGCCAGTTCAGTGAGATGAGAAAATGTATAGCTTAAGGATGTCACAGTATAATAGCTGCTGGTTTTATACATTGTTTTATATTCTGTAATCCAGCTTTAATTTCTAGAAGTATATTTACCTCAGGAGCAAGTAAATATTTTTCTTTTAAATTCAGAGTTGAAATGCTTTTGCCTACGTATCTACAAATACAGGTGCCATGACTTTTTTTTTTCTAAAAAACCTCACACACAGAATACATTGTTCAGTGTGTTCCTGAAAAAGGGTTTCGTACTTCCAGAGAAACTGCAGGAACTCAAACTATTAAACAATTTTGGCAGGCAAATCAGTCTGCCACTTCTTGTCCCTACCATGTAAGATCAATTCAAAGAAACAAACAAAGAAATTTATCTTGTTTATTTCCTGTTCTTCGATGTGAAATGTGTTCTCTGTTACCTTAAAAATGTTTCCTGAATGTATTAGAGAAATATATAATTCAAAGGTGAACAAATGTTAGTGAGGTGACAATGAGGCAAATAGCACCATGTTATAACATCTGATTTCTTCTGGAATGACTAGTAGCTCTACTGGCATGAACAAAGGGAATAAAAATCATATTGCTCCAATCCCTGGTTTTGCTTCCCTTTCTTATCTCAAGATTGCAAGAGATCATGGCAGGGAAATAGCCAAGTCTGCTTCCACAGTAACAAAATGTCTATATTCTGTGGGGAAGATATTACACAGGAGGACGTGTCTTGCAAGTACATACAAGAGAACTGGAAAAGACCCTCTGAAAAAGGATAACATTGCTTTGAAGGAGTAGCAAAGCTGGGGGAAGAACATCTGTTGTGAATTAGTCACAATACTGCTGGGTTGTAGAGGAATGAAGCCAGACTTGGCCTGAGGTATTGTCAATAGTTGAGAATGGATTGAAAGAGCTATATACTACATATAATTCATTATCCTACGTATAGTTAAAATTAAAAAATAAACAAGAAACCTGCCCCCCAAAACCCTAAAACACTAGCCCCCCAAAGAAAAAATTAAAGTGCAAAGCAGAGCTTAAGTTTGAAATGAAGTATCTTACTGAGATCTACAAAACCTTCTGTGAAGAATACTGCAGAGTCATTTCTGGGCTATAAATAGGACATATTTCAGATTTGCCTTTACACTTGTTACAATCGAAACATTTGTTTACAGTAAAGAATTATCTGGGCAATCTGCAAATTTAACAGCTCGCTCACATAAGTTGAGCAGGCTGGCTGGGCAAGGAGGCAGGCCAGAAGTACTAGTTAGCTATGCTGTCAGCTCTTCTGGCTTCCACTGAAAACTTTGACGAGCTTTTGCAGAATACATAGATTCCACTGATTTGGTACTTTCTTATGAGAAGATACACTGTTGGAGGTAACACGTGAACAGTCCTAGCCTTTGCTTTTATTCCTTTATTGTCTTACTCGGGTGTTGCCTTTCTTCAAATTGGGTTATATACTGCAGGGAGCAGAGGACATTTGTATTTGAATTACAAACATTCCTGAGGCTTAGTTGAGCATGAGAGACCTAATGGGGTAGGTAGCATATGCAAGCCTAACATGCCTACTGAACTTGCAATTTAATTGTGTATTTTAAACTGGTTTACATTAGCATAATACAGATAACATGTTCTATCCCCACATCTGCTAGCTCCAGATTGGTATACATAGTAATTATTTTCTTTAGCTTAAAAAAGTTAAAGATATATAAACCAAGAAAGTTGCAAAAATTTCCTAATAGGATGAAGGTATTCTGCTGCTGGCAAGTTCACATAACTGTATTGTACTTGGATGTCAAATGCGGTAAAAAATAGAAGTCTTAAACTTTTGTGTCTTTAAGACATAAAGAGCAGCTCATGAGTCACTTTTACAACTCCTTATTTTTGCAGTGTCCTTCATGTGAAGGAATCCCATAGACTACAGTAGAGTAACTTAGGACTGACTAGTTTCATGTGAAATAGAGAATAGTTGGTGTCCTTAGGTTGCTGGGACCTAAGAACAAAATGAGTTACCGCATTCAGCAATGGTCTGTGAAACTCCTGAAGAAGTGAGGAATGCCTGATAATATTTGCTTTGAGCTAGGCATAGGAAGGAAGAGAAATGAGAAATTAATGGCTCCAGTTACAAGTCAACTAAGAGCTTACTACAAGAAGAAGGGCTTCAGGGCAGCTTTTCTTAGCTCTGTTGTGTATCCTGGCTGTACGACACCAGAGTGTTACTTTGGTTCATAAAGTCCCTGCTATACCCATATAGCGTTCTGTAGGAAATCTAGGAATAGGATGGTACTGAGTTGGATATAGGTTTACACATTAGTGAAGGTTTTTTTTCCTTTTTATTTGTTTTGGGGTTTTTTTGTGGGCTTTTTTACAGTTATGTGTCTACTCTGTATAGGCTTGCCAAACCTTGTACAACTTTGCAATGCCCTTCTATGGTCAGTCTTGATATACCCAGCAATGATCTGTTTTTCAAAATTCAGCATTAATAAAAAGTTTTCTGGGTTTTTTTTGTTGTTGTTGCCTTTGTGGGTTTTGGGAAGGGGTGTGGGAGGAGGGGTTGTCCCTGAAACAAAAGGCAGCCTTCTAAAATGTAATAGATAACTTGCTTCCAATTGAACTAGTTTTCTTTCTTCCAGTATACACATATGTGGAACAGGGAATGCAGAATGCTAGATATGAGCTAATTTAGTATGTAGAAATTGCCACCTCTTTTTAATTAACTATTGATTTGGCGACTTTGTGTACTGAGTTTAATCAAGTGTGATGAGAATAGATAACTTTACTTAGTTTGCTTGAATTTAAGGTATATAAATCTGATGCAGGGCATCTGTATATTAGGAGTGGAACTTCCTGCTAGGAGCAATCAATATCTTCCCTAGAGCTTGGAATTCAAACTGCAACTCCACTTCATTTTACTGGAGTCTCCCAGTTACAAAGTTTTATGGGGCAAGAAAGATTTTGATCTTAAAAAAAAAAAATCAGTTTAGCTTTACCATCACTGTACGTAACGGGATATGTTCTGGAAATGATGCAGGCACTACTTTCATTTTGAGAAATGAAAGATGATACTGCCAGTGTTAGCTGAAGCCTGAAGCTTAGCTGTTGAGTTGGGGAAAGTACAGCTGCCTTCAAAGGTGAGAGTTTCTTTGCCTACAGACTATGAACCAGAGTGAGGAAAATACTCTGCCGAAGAAGTAGTTTCCTATAGAAAGATTTGGGGAAAAGTCTTCTCTTAGTTTCATTTGAAAACCTCACCAATTATTTCTAATTAATTATTTTAAAATATTTTAAAGAATCCAATAATAGACCTCATAGGTCTATTTAAAAATGATGCCACTAAAAAAATTTTATGGTCTCATTGCTTTTCTCCACAGTCTCACTGTGAGTACTTTGTCTATATAGTATTAATAAAATGCCTCTTTGCTCTGGTGATACCAATTATTCCATGGCCTAATAGGTTACACTATTAAAGTTTCTGATATTCTAAATTTTAATCCTATTAGTGTAGTCCCTGAAGAGTCATCTCCCTCCTTGGTGTGTTCATCCTCCATGTATTTCAAGAAGGTTATTGTTCCCCTCTGTGATTATTTAGTCAAGGTATTACACATTAAGTCTTTAATTGTTTCTTCTGAAGAAATCCCTTTAGCCCAATTTGTGGCTTAAATATTTGTGCTTATTGACCGAAGTCCATCTTCAGTACAAATGGATGCTGTTACTGCTAGGTAAACAAGCTTTAAATCAACAGGCTAGCTTTCAAGTGCTTATGCTAAGCTTTTTCTTAGCCCTAATGTTGGCTAGGTTCAGCAACTGTTTGATGGTCTTTCACAATTTTTTACTTGTTTTTCCATGGTAAAAACCTCAGCTGCTGGTGTTGTGGTCTGTGAGAGGTACGACTGACTACTTTTTTGTTATTCTTATACTGTGACAAGATAAGCCCCTGGAAAAGGATGGCAAGACAATGGTTTAATGCCACTAGCTAAAAGAAAAGTATGCTAATTCTTTTCATAGTGGAAGGATTTGGACTTTTGGATAGTCATTCTCCAGTATAGTTCTTTCTTTTTTCCACTGAAACAATAAGTATCAAATGTAGTTGACAGTCTGGCTCTCAGCTATTCCTCAAAGTAATAATCCAGTCCATGATATACGACTGAGGTTAATTGTTAATGAGAAACTTTTCTGCTTCAGATTTTGAAGCACAAAATGCATTTTGCACTGGCTAGTACAGCTATCAGGACTAACTAGCCTGACCTGGGCTCTGCCACTGGAAAAGTGCCTTTAGACTAACAGTATCTGATGTGTCTGGTATCAAACTATGACAATTAGACTCTCTACTAGCTTAATCCTGCAGAACAGGTGCAAGAGAGAAATTCTCCCTTATGCAAGGGAGAAACAGGCAAGTTTTTAAGTGGTGTGTAGAGGGGTTAGGAATGTCACGGTTGCTCAGGGTCTGTTGGTAGCTTACCCTTTAAATGAAGAGTGATAACATACTATTGTCACAAATGGCTGTAGAACATGTATAGGGCAACTTTTTACATGAATGAGAATTAGGCGAATACTTTTTGCAAGCTGAGGGGACATTTCTTCCTCTAACTCAATCTGTCAGAAACAGATCTGTTTCTGGAGCTGGTCTATGCAGAGCATGCAACTGTGAATCTGCTTTTATGAGAGAAACAAGCATGAAGAACAATTCCCATTTTAAAAATGCTTTTTCCTTACATTAATATCATTGAATTTGTATAACGTATAAAACCAAATAGAAATAGATTGCTGGGGCTGGAAAGAAGCAGCAGCTTGAGCGATGGTTGAGAATTAGCAGTGTGAACTACAATGGCAATTGTTTGTGCTGTGTTAGCTAGTATTTGAAATGATTTAAACCTCTTACTGGTCAGGGTGCCTTATGACTAGCGACGGATCGGCAACAAGAGAAGGAACACCCAGTTGTATTACAAAACTTTGGGCTTTAGAAATCTCTTTTTATGACAGGGTGATATACTGCTTGAAATAGCTCTTCTTCAAGTGAGAGATGGGATTAGGTGACCCCACAGCCTTTTCAACAACCTTTCCATGTTTTTTTATCAAAGTGTCTTAAACTGATACCATTCAACACTGTAATAGTTTTGCATATCTAGAATAAAATAATGTTTAAAGATAGTAGAAAAGTAGCAGACCTATCAAAACATTTGATAGGGAGATAAAATTTAGTATTTATTTAATATAACCTTACAGCACTTTGTTGCATGTGTAGAAAACTGTTTTTTGAGACTTAGATTCTGTTCTTTGCTTTTTTATTTGTCTGGAGTGACCAGCAGGTCAGCCCCTTAACTGATGCCTCAGTTGCTTTATGTACAAATGTCTAGAATAATTGCAGATGGGTTTCAAGAGTCCAGGTGTTTCTATTGAGACACAAAAACAGGCATTGCAAAAGTTAGAAGCAAAGAAACTATCTAAGAATGTAAGAAAATCACAGCTAAAATGCAAGCAGAAATTCACAAAAATTATCCAGAGGTGAATGCATTGTAGTATAATTTGGTGAACTGTATTTGTACACAATTGTGATATCAAGAGATGGATTTCTATGAATTGAATCACCAGCATATGATGTTGAAATCTTTTCATCTCGTCTTGGCAGATCTGCTGGGCCACATCCTCAATAGCTCTGAAGGGAGAGTGAAGTTATAGTGGCTATATACATCTATAGTCTCTGAGAACAGATGATCTTTGAGGAAAATCGTGCAAGGAGGTGCCATATAGTGAGAGCAAGTATGGTGAGATCTGTCACTTTAAGCACATAAACATTATGGTTGTATTAAATACTTTAATGAAAAAAACCCTATTTAATTGTAGAAGCTGGAATGTGGATCATTCATTCTTCATTAGAAGATTTTGAATAATAGCTTTCAACTTGATACCTAAACTTAATGGTTCGCCTAGGTGGTACAGAAATGATCAATCAAAACATAATAGCTAATGCTGTGTATATGTTATTCTAGCTGCTGTAGAAGCCAGCATTATTATTAAATTTAATGGCTTCTCTCCAGGACTTCAAATTCTATGGCATTTAATTACTTCCTTGTGTGGTTTGCAACGCAAAGGTACAGCTATTTAAACACTGTTGATAAATAAAGGGGAGACCTTTAAAACGGTGAGATGCAGAGGCTATTTCTCAATTTTAAACAGATCATTCAGGTCTGATTAAAACGCAATAAATAAAACTGCCCTTATTGTAGAACGTGCTGGCAGATGCTGGCAAAGCATCCTTCTGTGTTATGAAACCTGGACCCTGGTGTTGGTGCTCAGAGCACAGCTGCGACTCCCTGGGGCCAGGCAGGATTTGGGGGAGAGGTTTTTGGAGGGTCGAGGGGCATTCGTCACTACCGTGGTAGGTGTGCTCATCTGCCCTGTTGCTTGTGAGTATACAAGTGTCACGGCTTTGGACCCCACCACCCAAGTTAGTTACTTAAAGCATGATTTGCCAAGTCAGCCAATCTGTCAGCAAAGATTCTCCTTCCTCTTCTAGATAGGTGGCTCCCATCTCTCCCCAGTCATCTATGTTCATCGAAGAAGGTCCTGTCATCATAGAATCCAAAGCCCTGGCAATGACACCAGCCACGAAGTCAGGCTTTGATCCTCACGATGCCTCGACCTGCACCCCTATCTCTGACTGGCAAGACCGAGGAGATCGCTCGGTCCACTGTCCCCTTCAGCTGTGCTCCCAGGGCTCTGAAGTCCGGCTTGATCTTGCCCAGCTAATGCTGCTTTACCGTGCCACCCGTGCCCTGCCTGCACCAACCTCCCCTGAGGCGCTGCGCTCCTGGCGGCTGCCGATCCTGGGGACTGCTGATAGCCAGCTGCCGGCGGCTGGGACCGGCTCAGGGGCCGGTCGGTCGGACGGACGGACCGATGGACCCACCGACCGACCGAGTGGCTCAGAGGTCAGTCCACCCGCCCTCCTGCTGAGGACGCAGAACCCTCCCCACAGCCCCCGGTTACCTCACATGTGGGCTCCACATGGCGAGGGCCTGTGGCAGCTGCGGTCTGGAGCGTCGGCTTCCAGCGGTTTGAAGAACCAATGTAAGTGATAAAACCTACAAGCCCGGTGAGCTTCTGTCAGTCGTAAGGGTAGTCAGCAGTTCCCTGTCTTAATAGAACCACTTACGTTGAATCGTAGTGTATTCTTGCTCCTCTGCCCTGGAGGGCAGCTTTCTCACAGTGAGGTTTATGGGTGTCCCGAGGGTAAACCCAGGATAGCCCCTGTGACTTAATCTGAACTATGTAAAGGCTGGCATAATCTGACCCTTTAATGTTTATAATTTCTTGGTCTCTTATCTCCCGTGACAGAGTTCTTTAGCTTCTTGGAGGACCCATATGCTGCCCAGTAGCTTATCTGACTTCTTGTCATTGATGTATAGAGTACCACATGCAGCTTGCTCTACTTGGGATCTAACTGTAAATTAAATATACTTACTTTACAGTAGCTGCCAGTTCTGCAGAGGTACAGCAGGTTTTTTTCCCTTTCACTTTCTAAGGAGAACAAATAAGGAACTCCTTCCCTTGGTCCTGTTTTGTAGAGGATGTTAGACTGATTTATTTCCATAAAGGTGAGCATAAGAGATTATAATTATGTTGCTTAGAAAAATACATTCTGGAAGTTTAGGGCATTACAGCACCAATACTCAAATGAGAGAGAGGAAAGGAGCGTAAGATGTGAAATGTCTTTGCGTTCCAGGTTTTGTTTCTTCCCCTGACCTTCCCACCTTCCACTTCAGTGTGTCTTTAAAAATATTTATTTCCCCATAGCTACATTCTGAGCATAACACATCAATGAAATAAATGATACTAAGAATGAACAATGGGCACTTAAGGGGGTTAGGAGTCTTTTACCTGAAATACTAGACTCATTTTGAGGCTGATATGAGCAGATATGCATTAATCTTTTCTGTTGCCCTTGGGTAGGTTTAAAACTACTAACCCACAGCCTGCTTTACATAATAGCAGATAGTCAGATGTTAGTTGTGGCTCCAAAACCTGTATTTTATCCCTTGGGTTAGAGACTGCCTGTAGTACTTCCTTGAAATTTCTGCTGTCTCTGATATAAATTGCTCATATAGCGCTTAGGCACCTGAGATAGTGTATGTATAAACAAAACTAGATAGCAGCCTTGCCTTTGCCATTTGATAACGGGAACAGGAGGAAGCAAATAACCTAGCTATGTTTGTTTGACACTGAATGGGTTTCTATAATTGCGTCATAAAAGGATGATGTTTGATGGATCAGGACATACCTTTCAATCCCATGTAAAGCTGAACCCTCATCAATCATGAGACACCCTCACAAAAGGCGGAGATGTCCTCTTTCTGCTTCATGACTGAAGGAAATGGAACCTCCTCCTGTCAGGGCTGATGCTTGGAGGAAAGCGGACTTGCTGAAAACCAATTGGGATCGTATGCTTTATCTCCACTGGACTATCTGTGATAATAACTTACTTGCACTTAAGGCAGTGAGGTTTACCTCCTGCTTTGGATTTTGGTCTTTTTTGTGGCTCAGGTAGTAACAGACATCCGGAGTTATACTTTATTTTCTTCCTTTGGCTATGATGAGAAGATCGTTTCTTCTTTGATGGAGGAATGCTGTAGCTCAGTTATTTCTATTATTGTTGCTTCCAGGTTGACCTAAACTGATGACCTTGCTTTCAGACTCTACCACCTATTCACTTGGTTAAACTGGTTATCTTGGCATTGTTTAACACGTGTGTTTTTGACCTGACTTCTTCTGCACTCCTGCAGTATAGACAAAGAATATTGCTTTTGACTGATAGAGTCCATTTGTTGTATATGTGGATTACGGTGGTATCTGTTGGCCCTAGTTATGATCAAGGTTCTGTTGCATTAAGCTTTTTTAAAGCATGAAGCATGACACCACTCCTTCAGACAGATACAAGGCAGACAAGGAAAAGGAATGTGATATACAAGCAAAGCAAGAGCTACAAAATGTGAGAGGGAAACAAAGCTTTTTAAAGGAGGGTTTGAATGAGGCTATGCTGAGGGGAGAGAGGTAAGGAGGAGGCACTGAAGACAGCAGAGGTTGTAAGATGAAGATGCTACGTGGACTGGAATAATATTCAAATGACAGTCACCATGCCTGAATGGTGGCTGAGTGTTACAGCAGTTCCTTTATCTCTTCCAGCCATCTGATTTGTGCCTTCTCCTACTCCTTTAGTAAGTAGCATTTCCAGTATTATGATGATAATGTTAGCTTTTGATCTGACTATCTCCGAAATCACTGATAACATTTCTCCTGACTTCACTGATCAAGATCTTATTGTAAACTGGAATAGTACTGGAAAGAGGAACAAAAAAAACCCCAACCAGTTTACTGAGAGCCAATTGCTGCATTTTTCAAGTGGCTTGTTTTGATTTGTCAGTTACTTCCTTGCAGTCCTGTGCTTTATCATTGTTCACAGATGTGCCAGTGAATTTGGGAGATATGTAAGAGTTGCAAAGTGAATTTTTGTTCGAAGACCGAGGAGAAGAGAGCAAAGGGCAGCTTTGTAAGTCTGAGCTCCTTCAGACACATGCCTTGGTAATACAAATAAGTTAATTTCAATGCATGACAGCTGTTGCTGCCAAAACTCTGAAGTCTGTTCCTAGCATGAAATCTAATGATGAATGAAATTAAGGCTGTGGAACTGCCAGTACATTATTAGGCCTCAGACACAGATGGTGGGGTAGAAAACACTACAAACTGGAAATCCTTAAGAAAAAAAAAAAGTTTGTGGAAAATAGTTTTCTTGGTTCTGTTGTCCCACAAATGTGGTTTGTTTACCTGGTGTGCAAGCCAATCCAATATCACACAGAGTTGAGGTATTTTCAAATTAATTTCATTGACGCGCATGAATGGGCGCCTGTCACAAGACAGCACACCCTTGTGTCAAAAATTCTCACATTTATACTCTTAACTAATACATATTCATTGTTATTTTCCTTAGTAACTGGTTCTTTCTTCTTCACCCCCCACATAAATTAGTGCCCAGACTCTGTCTTCTTCCTTCATTGTCTTTTTTTGAGTAGGTGGTATCAATGGTACCATTGAGTTGGTGGTCATGATCTCCCCCTGTAGGAATTACCTTTTACCTACTACTTCTCTAATCTTGGCAGTTCCAGGTGGTTCTTCAAGGTTTATTGATCAGACCACAATCCATTACCTTTTCTCACATAAACATAAAGCCCCATTGTCTAGTAGTTAGCTCCTAAATCCTAAATCATGTCTAGTTATTGTTTCCCTGTTTTAAATATTAACTGATGGGGGCTATACATGGGACTTTAGCAGCTCTCTGGTTATTTCAATAATATTATACATATTAATTGATAATAGTACTATGTAGGAAAACCTGACATTTAAACCTGGAGAAGGCAGGAGATTTCTGTATCCTTACAGAGGTAATAAGTGCTCTAAATAATTTTCCTGTGTATTTGTTTTTGGGGTTTTTGTTTGTTTGTTTTGTTTCAAAAAGGAATCAGACTGAACTAGATTTTTAACATTTAGAAGGAAGAGTTTCATGAAGCTGGTCTCTGCTGGTCCATGTTTCTGCTTGTTCCTACTTATACTGCTTATTCAAAACTTCATAAAGATGCTCAAGTGGAAAGAAAGAGCAAATAAAACTACCTTTCAGTATTTTCTTTCCTCTTTCCTTGTTTATACTTGCCTGGTTGGGGTGGAGGACTATTAGTTGGAAGCTAACTTGAAAGAAGTGAGGCAAGGTGTTGTGGTGGAGAAAGCAGGTGTTACTTGACTGGAAATGGCACCTATGTTAAAACACAGCAAGGGAGGAGAAAACAGTGAAGAAAGCAAAACCTGGTTGTCCTCTTACTTGAGGCTTAGTCAAGTGGTAGGACAAGCAGATATGTAATACTAACTACACCATCTACTAGGAGCTTGAGTGGAAGGCATTTACTTATTTTATGACCAAGGATGCTGAAGGAAGAACCTAATCGCTTCCTGTACTGGTTATATTATAAAAAAGCCCAAGTCTATAAAACAGATGTAAAAACATCCTTGCCCTTCTTTCTCCCATCCTTATCTAGCAATTTGTTTTGCCTCCAGCATGGAATCATCAGGGCCCTGAGAGCACTAATGGCCTTCAATGGCACAGAGCAGCCTCAGCTGGCCTCCTTCTGCCTGCTGAGTGGTCTACAGGGGATTTTGAGATGGTCTCCATTTGTCAGGATGATATAGAGATTCCAGAAATCTTCCGGTCACAGAAGTTTGCTCATTCCCTATAATATTTAGAGAACATTTAGGATAATATTTCATTTTTTAAGAGAGAGTATTTGAAAGCTTTCTGACTGATATCTCCTATTACTTAGCATTCTTCGGCTGAGGTGCCTTTTGCCTGGTTTCTGTACTCCAAAAGGTATTCCAAATGATGTGTATCTTTGTGAGGCTGCTATTAAGGATTTGCATTGCAAAAAGTGCTCAGCATTGAGGTCAGTGTGAAACCTGCTGTAAATACATTGTGCCAAGCGGCTTTGTAGCATGACAGTCAGTGCCTGAATTTTCTCTCTGTTACATTTAGAAAAACAGGTCTGGTTTCCCTGAATTGCGTCTGGGTGTTTTTCGTGGTAACTTGATTTTCCTAGAGGCAACAACTTGCTGAAGAAAAGTCTGAACCAACTTCAAGCTTTTCGTTGGAATTCAAAATGCAAGCTGTATGGGTCTTAAAGTTTGTGAGCCAGCCTGAGATCTGCTGAAAACACTTTCTCTAACAGAAGTTCCTACTCCAAATAGTCAGTGTAAAAATGTTAAACTAAAAATTAACCCTTTTAAGAGGGCTTAATGTCTTGTAAAATAAATAAATGCGCTTCTAACTTTCTGAGCATATCGAGGGTTGTAAGTTACTTTAACTTTTTATGGCTTTCATCTAACAAGATAACGTAGAGTACATGTTTTGAAATAAGTATGTATTATGTATTTAATACCATGAACTAGTCTTGTGCAACAGTGAAAACAGTATTTTACACTAATCAGCTTGAGCAGTTGTTACATCATCAACACACTAAGTTCTTCATCTGGTTGTGTTCAACTTAGTCTTGACAATGGCTGGCAGTTGACCTTAAACCTGAGCACCCTTCAGAATGCCTAGTGCATGGCCTATGCATCCTTCAAGGACTGAAACAGGGTGAAAATGTTTTGAATACCTTTGGCTGATCTGCACAAAAATGATAAAACCACCCTCGGCAAACATGCTGTTATAGCTGCAATACAAAGGTTACTTTGAAACTTGTATTAAATTGCTGTCATTCTGTTACATCGAAGTCCAAACTCCTTCCGAATTAGGAAGTCTTAATCAAACCATGAATGGCATATTTTGCGCCCTTGTCCAGTCTTAATTGCAGAACAAAAGTACATGACTAGCCAACACAAATGGCTAGTAAATGAGAATGCTGAGATGCTTCTCAAGTTCTTACTGTGTATTTGTTCTATCTTTGTTTTCAGATAAGTAGTCCAAATACTTCAAAATGCTTCTTTCGTAATGGAGATACTACAGTTTAAGGCCACGTAAACTGAAAATTAACTTTGTGCTTGGGTATGTTT
Source organism: Buteo buteo (assembly GCF_964188355.1). Taxonomy (NCBI): domain Eukaryota; kingdom Metazoa; phylum Chordata; class Aves; order Accipitriformes; family Accipitridae; genus Buteo; species Buteo buteo. The sequence continues at coordinate 4,312,880 of NC_134199.1, forward strand.
AATATGACCATGTAAACAATATTCCATCATAGCCAGGGTCCTTTCAGTAAGCTGACATCAAAGCACTTAGGCTTGTGCAAATGACTAAGAAAAGATTTCCTCCAGAGGACTTAAAACAGCATGAGAGAAAACAGAAGCTGTTTATTATATACTTAGGAGTTTTCTATTTGTGTATGGGTTCGAATTAGTTGGGGGCAATGCTTTCAGGCTTTATGTCTGTAGCCCTGTCCTGTGGATTGGGTAGGCCTTTGAGTGGGAGAAAATGATGCTATTCATGCGTGCTGCACCAACACTTGTGCGGTGCTGTGTAATCCTGCCTGTCAGTCTGTCGCTTAGGAGACTGTAAATCCATGCAGTGGGTTTACAGGGTATAGTTGTGCCAAAATGGATTCTGACCTTCTGATCTGTAGGTCTGGGATGTCATTTGAATATGGCTTTGTGTCCTGTGAGCTATAGTATTTTGTTCACCAATGTATAATATTTTCTCACCTGACTTTTATAATCTTGAGCTTTTGAAACAATAAGTATAATTTTTTTTTTTAACAGTTCTTCTATACAATAATTTTTTCAGAAGGGAAGATCTTTTTCAGATTTTTTTTTTTTCCACCTTTAGTGCTTGCAGTCTTTTAGTAGTGGTTTGTTACTCTCTGGCCATTTAAGATCCTTATTAAAGAAAAACATAGGAAAGACATGGGATTTTGATGCTGTCTATACGATTTGAAATGTGATAGGCTGTGTTTCTAAAGCTTATAGTAATAGGCTCAGCTTTAATAGGTTCTCTTTATAAACTTACTCTGGTTTGTAAGGGTTACACAGATGGAAGTTGATGGTAGGGAGGGTAGTGCTGCTAATGGCATCATCTACTTTGTACTCAGCAGGTATGAATCCAGAGTAGCTCTCCTGATGCAACTAGATAATTTGAGATGGCTTCTTGTAAATATTGAAACACTGTGTTCTGGCCTGTGTTTTATTATGAGCCACTTCAGTGACAATGCTATTCCTCTGCTCTCCAAAGAGTGACTGTTTATTGCAGCAGCTTGAGAACTGGATGTTCAAATTTCTCAAAACATTTTAGGTGTCATTATCCATTAAATGGAAGACTGAAATATGATCTGAAAAACTCTGGCAAGGCAGTAGGTGACATGTATAGTTCATACCAATAACTGCCCACTTGAACGGATGTTTGACAAGCTTTGGGTTTGGGTGTGCTGAGACTGTGAAGGATGGAGGTGGATCATACAATACATCTTATATGTGTAACGTAGGCCACAGAGAAAACAGCAATTGCTTTGATTAAAAATTAATCCCATTGTTCAATTAACTACCATATTCTGTCCTATAGGCATATTAGTGACATTAAAACAAACCAGCTCATCCAGTTAAATGCTTACTTTTTCTACTCTGATTCAACATTATTAAGGCTCAAGATTATCAATCTGGGATGCTCAGGGCTTCGATGTTAAACATTTTTTAATCAGTAGTCCATAGTGCTAACTGGTGGTAGGCAAGATTTTAAGTTAAGAAGGATTTCAAAGTGTTACAGAAAATTATGCAGGAATAATCTACTTTCTTGGGAGGGCAATACAGAAGCCACCGTATAAAAAGATTATTTCTCTCTCTGCTCCTAGTACAGAGCAGAGTAAGTTTATAGGGAAACCTGAAGCTATGAACAATGGAGTCAGTGCCTCCAATGTTTGTCAGTGAACATAAAACAATAATGAAATATTTATAAACTTTTAGAAGTAATTAAAGTGATGAGAGGCAGAGTTTAATTTGGAAGAAATAGCAAAATAAATGAAAAATTAATTTTCCATACTTATTGGTTCATTTTCAGGCTTATTAAAAAAACTTGTCCTTCTTGTAGCAATAAGATGTGCCAAATTACTTGGTTAATGTAAACTTACAATTCTGTTCTCCTCCCATTAAAGTAATTTTACAAGTGGGTAAGTTGTCTGTTGTTCCTTTTCTTTTTTTATCAAAGCATGTATGAAAAGAGATCTGAGCTTTTACTGCTGATTATATTGCCTTTCATTGGCAGGACTGGCATTTTATGCTCTCTTGCAACATGAATAGACTTACAGAGCCTGTGTTTTCACTGTGAAGAAGGCGTACATTAGAGGGCTTTAAATCAGAAAATTAGTCTTAAATTGGCTTGCAAACTAAGGTGAGCTAAGGGAATGCAACAAGTATTCCATTAAATTAAGCATCATAGTGCTCTGATACAGATGTCGTTCTGAGCTAATTCCCATCATTTTACTCATTAAGACACTAAAATCTATGAATATATCAAACTTCTATGTTATGGTGGTTTTGAACTGGTTGAGCTGAATTGCAAAATCACTTGGGAATGGTCTGACCCTGCTTAAACTGAACTTGCCTGCTTTCAATGGGAGCACTGTTAGGTAACAATATAATCTCTTGGCCGATCTGTCCTTGAAACTTGAAATTCACTGTGGGTGTTGTTTTCCTAGAAGAGTCTAACAAAGGGATCATTGCCAAGTTTAAACTCTGAGAGATTAAGTAGGATGCCTCCTATAATGCATAGGCACTACCCTGGCATTCTACAGGAGATGAAGCTCACCCCCTGAACTGAAACAACTGTCCTCGGTATTTCAGTTGCTTATTTGTAAAGTGGATAAAATAAAATAAACCTTCCTTACATCTGAGTGTTACAAGACTCAGTCAGCAGGATTTTTTTCCTCTTTCCACCTCTGCCCAACCCCCTATCTACTCCCTGGTTCCTTGCATCCAAACCCCATGGCTCCCAGGCAGCCCTTGGTGTAGGCCAGGCTTCCCAGCAGGAGACAGCCCAGTTCTCATCCCGCCGCCAGCTGCCTCATGGCTCAGGGTGTTTTGCTGTTGCACAAAAGGTAGAAATGGAGAGTTTCTTTGCCAAGATCGCAGGCCACACAAACATGTGCACAGGTATCCAGAGCATGCATAAACAGAGTTGTAGCTGCTATCCCCCCTGTTCCTCCCAGCTACTGCTCCCCATTTCGTTCCAGGTAAGCCTCGATGTTATGTTTTTTCACTGTTAGAGATGATGTCTCTGTGAGAAGGTAAACAAGGGAGAGACAAACATCACAAGGAATTTTGGGGTGGTTTTTTGGTAATCCCTATCTCGGGATGTGTTTGTGTTTCTCACTCAGTTTGAGCACTGGTGTCTCAATACAGTGCCCTAGGATGCTCAACATGCCTATTGTATTATACTCAGTGCACCTTACAGTCCAAGAAGAGATGCTGACTAGAGTTGGACTGACTGCTGAGAATGGTATTGCATATGATACCTGTGGAAGTCCGGCTGTTCTGTTTTGTTGTTGATATTATTGCATTTTTTAGCAATGATTCCAAGCAGAAATGTCTTGAAAGCAGGTTGTGCGAGAATTCCTGAGGGCTCAAAGCACTTTGTTACTCAGTTTGGCATACCTTCCTGGTTAATAGCCTCTTAGATTTTAGTGAGTTGTGCTAATTGCTTTATTTGGCTCATGATCAGTTTTGTGAAGGGTTCTGTGAGGAACTAACATGCGACTTGAAATCTAAAAATGCTCATTAGGGATAAAGTGACTTCTGTCAAAAGAAGGGAAGGGAGTAAATATGGCCAACATGCTAGTTCTTAAGCTAACTAGATAGGTCAGAAGGTGAAACGGTAAATCAGGCTGACATTAAGCAAGGGATGCAGCAATACAGAATAATGAAGGCAGCTAGGTATGTCTGTAGCAGTGACTCTTCTGCCAGGTTGATCACTTTATCCTCTCCTGAAATTTATAATGATCTAAAAGATTTGGATCCTGTTCCTGAAGTGAGGGCCATGCATAAAGCCTGGTACTCCAACTTAAACTTATAGGGTAGGCTAATGTATTGTAGAACTGCCTGATATCAGGGATCCTTTTAGTGCAACAAACATACTGTAGAAACAAAAAATGTAAATACTAACTATTCTTGCCATACAGTATTTGCACGCTAAGTAACAGGAAGCTAAGGCCTGACCAACCTTCTCGCCCTGAGTACCAATAGAGAATTTATTTATTGTCTTGCCATTTCTCCTTTTCTTTGCATGAAAATGTTGACATTTCAAAAATGTTTGGTTTTAATTAGAAACAAAAATACTGTCTAAGTCTCTGTAAATTTTCATTTCGTCAAAAACAGAAGCTATGCTTCAAAAACAAGGAACTGGATGTTTTATTTTTTAATTTGGAGGAAGCCAACTCTGCCTATGATCAAGACAGCCTGGAGACACAAGTGTGCAAGGAGCCAGGCAGCTGCCTGGCAAGCACACTGGCACGAATGTGGCTGGACTGGTCATTGAGGCAGCCTGTGTGGCTGCCTGGTTCCACTTCAAACACAAATAAAATACTAGTAGAATTGGCAAGTTCTTGCAAAGCACTTGGATTCTATGAAATCAAAGCTTTTGGATGGAGAACTGTTCCAGCTGAAATTGATGCAGCTTACTGTAAAAATAAGCTATCTGTCTGAACAGATAGTTAAAATGACGTTTTAGTTTCAGGATTATTTCTGTCTTTTAGTATTTTAGATAAGGTTGGGGAGTGTATAGGAAGAATAAGCAGAAATAGAAAACAGGATTAAAGTACATGGTAGGACAAGTGTGATGGAAAAAGCAGGTATGAGTGATGAGGGAGCACTAGCAAGAGGAAAGCTTCAGGCTTTTGCAGTCTGACCACTCTTGCTGTTTAGAGCTGCGCCTGCCAGTATGGGGGAGATGATCCTGAACAGTTGCAGAACTCTTAAGAGCTCCAGGCCAGAGGGTAAGGTGGGAAAGGTTGGAGAGAAGGGTTTGGGGAAGTGCTGGATCATGTTGTTAATAAGCAGGGAAAGAGGGTGAACGATTTTTGTAGGTCAGCAGTTCTGCACAGGGGATGTAACTTTTGTACAAAATCCCGGTTGTTGCTCGCTGCTTCTGCTGCTGTTGATGAGGTTGCTGAGTAGTGTTTTAAAGCTGCCCTTTTCTCATGAGCTATATGTGTGTAGGAACTCATGGATCTGAGAAGTGTGGCATGAGCTGTATTAATCTGTGCTCATCTAGAGTGAAACTCTTCCTGCAGTAGCTGACTGGCTGTGCTCTTGCTGACCATCTCTTGTTTATTGAAGAGGATCAAAATTGCAGCCAAGCAGGTTACTTCTGTAGGTGGTTAATCACAAGTGGACATGATTCAAAAGAGAAGGCCAAGCTGTGGAACTAGACCACTGCAGATTACAAGGCATGTGTTTATCTAGCACCATTTAAAAAGCCTAATAGTTTTATTTTTCCTCTGCTGAGCCCACTTGGCTTGTGTTCATCCAGTTCTGAAAGTATTTACAGCTGCAAGTTAGACTGAGGCAAATGCCCATGCCTTTATGACAAGAAGTTTTGTTAGTAGATGTTTAGTGTCTCTAGTTCTGGGTGTGCAGACCTGTACATCTGAGGTCTAACTATCAGAACTGTTCCCTTACACTTCTGCAGATCTGGTTGGGGTGTCTCGAATGACTAATGCTTGTTGAGGTTCCTGCCATGTGTGTTCATTCTTGAACAATTAAATTAATGTTGCTTGCTCAGACTAAAGCCTACTCCCTAATGTCAGTGAAATCATTGTTGGGACACAGATTAACTTCCCCTAACTCTGTCAGATTCTTGGAGGACATTGTTGAACACTGGACATACTGGACAGTTTGATTAGGTGCCTTCATCCACAGCTGAGTGTTTGGTCACCAGTTCTGAAGCTTAGTCCCTAATCCCCTGACTGGAACATATCTAGGTATTTGCAGAGGGCTTCTTAGGGATTTATTTCATTCTGCAAGGTGTAAGGAACCTCACTTAAATCTACAAGCACTTAAGCAGGGGAAAACAGAACTTTTTTTTTTTTTTTAAACTCTACTTCATATTGCCTTCTGTATCAGAAGAATGAGGTGAAGCAGCATATTGTAGTCTATATGTGAAAACACTAGGTTACTGTTACTTTTTTTAGAAGAACTCCAGATATTACACCAATCCTTTGATTATGTGTTGGTGTTTTTCATAAACTGGCTGAGAGAGCAAAAAGGATCTCCGAACTGTCATGTTGGGTCATCCTAATCTCATTTTAATCTCATTCCTACAGTTTAGGAGCAGAACACATTGTGCAAAATGGATGTGACAATGTGGAATATGGATTTAGAAGATACAAAGGTACTTTACAAAGTAAAGAAAAAAGTAATAATGAAATAATTTTGAAAGAAGCTGTTTGGAATTAAAGCAATCTTTACTTTTTAATGGGTAATCATTCTTGACATCAGTAACAGTATATAACCAAAAAACCACTACGTCCCTTGGGGACAGAGGTAAATTTGGATTTAAAGAAGGTGCAGCAAATATGTTGTACTTTAAGGAAAGGCAATTAGTCTGGATCAGGTAGAATACAAGTAAAAGGGTTTTGGCAACGTAAGCAGCAGAATTGTGCATACAATCAATATAGGTAAGGTTATTACTTTTTATTAGGTGCGGCGGGTGGAATATAGAAAGAAGCTTGTGAGCAGCATGCCCTGGAAACTGTCCTGGGCACAGTGCTACCCAGTGATCAGGAGAGGGCGGCAGAGAAACAGAAGTGCTATGTGCAATTCTTGTAAAGGCTTCGAAACACCACTTAAAATTTAAGAGGAGCGAGAGCACATCGGAGCTCTCTGAAGCCAAATCCCCTCCAAAAAGGCAGCTTCATCAGTCTTTAAAAAAGGTCCACAGCACTTTAAAAATGTCAAATTCCTGTGGCAGCCCAGAAGACGTGGTGAAGCAGCGAGGCAGAGATGGCAAGATGAGAAGGGAGGACGTGGATGATTCGCAACCTGAGGGGAAGAGGTTGAAGCTGGGGAATGAAGAGGGAAACATTGGGAAGGACAGAGGAGCAGCAGCAGCAGCAGAAGAAGAAATAATGCCTTGTTTAGGCAGAGAAGAGCCCGTGCCCGAAGGAGGTGGTGAAGGCAAAAGTGTAAGTGAGGATCTTTAGTGGCTCTGAGCTGGGAAAGGGGGAAGGGCTGTGAGGTTACCTTTTAAATTATTTGTCACCCTGAAGTTGGTAATTGAGCAAGTACTGTAGGACAAATGCGATCAAGTGTCCTGTCTCACGGAGATTATAAGAATCTTACTGTTTAGTTTCTTATCTTGGCTACATGCTTTTAAGTGCAGGAGTGTGTATTTTAATCTGGCTCTCACCGTTAGCTGCTTGCAAAATGTGTATGTCGGAGAAGTGATTTTTTGGGGGGTGGGTGAGGGGAGAATGAATATGAACTGCTAAAGCTTTTTTTTTAGCTCCCTATACCTACTTAGAAATTGGGTAGCAGTGGTACATTGAATTGGACATTTGGGGTTGTTTATCAGTCTGTCCATTCGGATGTTCAACTGCATTTATGTTGTGGAATACTATTTTACAGCTGGGGGTGAGGGCAGACCCTCCAGGGGACGAGAAGAGTTGGTAGCTAGAGATGTCATCTGGTGAGAGAGCAAATGTCATCTGTTGAGATTTTGCAAAAAAGAGCTGCTGAACAGTTGTCTGTATAAATATCCCTGTTACCAGATCTTTATATGAGGTTAACTTTGTCAGTGCTTTCTGACTGGTTATTTAGCTCAGCTGCTGTGCCTGTCAGCAGGTTTCTGAGGCATAGCAGAAAACTGGTGGGGAGGGGGGACAAACATATGGGTTCACCGCCAGCTGAAGCTTTCCTCATGGTGCAATTTGGGCCAGGTACTTTTCCTGGACACATACTAGCTGCTCCCTCAGTCAGAAGTGGAGGGGTGGTGGTAGGAACAATGTCTTGGCTGTAGATGTTTCCTATTTAAGTCATCATACAGTGAGAGTATAGCTTCGAGAATTCACTTAACAGCTGCTGGAAATTTTAGTGTACAGATTTTATCCAGAAGTTTTCTGGAAATTTTTTTTTTTTTTTCACTCCTGGGATCGATGTCCTGAATTAAGATATTTCTTTTCAAATCAGGAGTCAAGTAGATGCTCCATATTTTGGTAGGATTTACATTTTTAAATAATTGGAAAGGTAGTTTACTCAGTTTGTTCTGTTGGAAAGGCCATCTCTAAATGCAACAGTTTTCCTGACTCTCAAAGTATTTAAAATGTGTCTAGAGTGTCAGCTTTAAACTGATAAAAGGAGACTGATAAAAGTCTCCTTTTTCAGTCCATGTAACTGCATATAGTTGCACTTAGGTATAAGTCTACATTTGAGGTTTCCAATGCTTGTGAAGGCATGTTCTTTTTAATTCTCAGATATCAAAGTAGCGCTTTTGTTCTGATACCAGTTCTGGTAGAGATATTGATTTTTTTTTCCAAAGATATACGATATACAGGCAAGTTAATTGGTCAAATCATAACCCTTGGTTTTACATGTGTTTCTCCTGAAAGTAAAGGCTTTAAATCCATTCCACTTAATGATAAATATCTAGAACTGAATACCACCATGGTTCAGGTAAACGTCTTCTTGATAGTACATCTTACTATAATATTTAATTAGGAAGTTATTGAAAAATAAGCTTTAATTGAATAAGTTTACTTTGTCTTTTGAGGGATCAAGCTTAGAATGTAGAATGTATTGGAATGATGAGTACCTAAATCACTGGGCTCTGCCTCATTTGTGAGGTTTGGTTTACTCCCTTATTAATGTTCTACCACTACAGGAAAGTTCTGTGGTGATAGACACCTGTGCTTTTTGTTTGGTTGGTTGGGTTTTTTTGTCCTTTCAAGGACCTGTGTATATCTGCTCCAACACTGTATTCTGACTTTTCATCAGGGGGGTTCTAAAAATATTAACAAAGCAAATGTAATAACGAGCAATTCCTTCACTGTTTGTCTCTCCCAAAACGCTATTCTTAAATAGTTTTTTATAATAAATTAAACCCAGTTTGATTCAAAATTCATCAAAGCTCAGTGAAGCTATTCTTTCCACTCACTTCAGTGGACTCTTGCTTGGGATGTTGCACTACATTTTTTATAAACTTCCAGTGGGTTTTTTTCCCCTTCCTATTTAAAGCAGTGTGTCTGAGTTGGAGACATTATTAGAAATAAATTGTGACATTTGAAATTCTGTTAACATAAAACTCTTTCTAAAAACAATCAAAACTTGTTCAACAATCACTGTGTCTGTCATCTTGTAGAGAGCAAGCTGGTGGAAAAGGTGGACTGTGTGCCCTTAGGAAACACTGGAATGACTTCATTTCTGTGCTTAGAAGAATCTTTATTTTAATAGGCATAGTGGTATGGGTAATCAATGCATGCATTGGAAGAACAGTACCTAATAGTCCATTATGTCTTCTATTTTAAAGAAGGACATTAAAAAAAATTATAGGCTTTGACTCATTTTTGGACTAGTAATAAAAAAAATCAGCACAGTACATGTGCTATTTCTTTATTTATTCCACTGCTATTTGCATGATTCCACATCCATTCTTAGGTTTAGAAGAAAGAAATCTACATAGCTCATCTGCTCTAACTCATTACTCCACTTATGAAATCTTGTATTATGAGAGAATGCAAACACCATCTATATTTTATGCTTGTGAAATGATGCATAATACTTCTAGGCATTTACTTGGCATTGTGTATTTATAACAATAGCTGCTCCTGTGCAGAAGTTGGTTGCAGAAGGACATTTCTGCCACTAGCTTCACTGGACAGAGCTGTTTTGTTTGCCATGGGAATGAAAGGCTGCATTTGCCGAGAACTAGTTTGCCGAGAACTAGTTTGCAGTGATATCTGGAATGATTCCTTCACTTAGTACTTGTAGCTAGTTTAATGTAGTTACTGGGGGTAAAACTGTAATTGTTAATTTAGACATCTATTAAAATAATTTACTTCTTGCCTTCTCTTATTACTTTCATTTATAGTGAAGAAACTGCTAAGAGTAGGTGTGAATCACGTGGTCTATGGCCATGTAATTTTTTCCTCTAATGTTTCATTTTGGCATAGCATCGAATGAATTATTTGGATCAAATGAAATGGAATGCAATCTTTGTAGTAAGGTTCAACTTAAAAATTTCTCATTTGATACAGATGGTGGAGAATTAGCATTTGGAAGAGCTGGTGAGTCACCCCTTTTTGTCAAAAGTTTGGGTAAAAGTATTTAACCAGGGTCTCTGTAGAATTCAATCTACCTCTTGTATGCCTGGAGGATGAGCATAACTGTCAGGTGCATGATGTCCTATGGTTGATTGTCACCCTACCCATGCTCTAGCACATACTGGAAATTATTAATTTAGCGTAAAATAATATTTACTGAAATAGAAAACATGTGAAGAAGTAAGCATGCAAGTAATATTTCTTTTTTTCTAGGCTGATTGACCTGTTCTTCCCCTGACTAACTTATACAAGTTACGAGTTACAATCATTAAGAGTGTGTATCCTTGTAATCCATGTATCCTTGTTCTTAAAGGATACAGTCTTGTTTGGTCTCTCTTTAACCAACTATTAGTCCATATGGCCTGGTGAAGGTTGTTTGGATTTTGATGCAAAGGTATTTCTGTGTTCATAATGCCTGCTTATTACAAACCAAACTTTTTTTCCCCCTAAACATTTGTGCAAAATTTATAGAACAGGATCAAATTCCTGGGTTTGGTTTGACTTCTCTAATGTTCATATAGCATCCAGCAGTCTTAAAGTTGTGTTTTCATCTGTAATGTTACGTGTGCAGGAATGTGTAGGAGAGAGCTTGAACTTTTATCCCTTTAAACAACTTTTCTGAAAGACTTAATGCATTTGGGAATTAAAGCACTGTTTCAGACTTTTACAAAAAAATCCCTTTGCCTTTGTGAAGACTTGGAAAAGAGGAAAGTGTAGAAGTACAGAGAAGAAAAATTGCAATTTTTCATTGTTAACATCAAAAGTAATGTCTATTGCAGTTTTGGGACTGTCATTGTTGTAAAAGAAAATCTGAGAAAAGTATATGAAACTTGTTCTTTAATACTTTTGTAGGAAAAGAAAATGGTTTTTGCTGATCAATTCTGAAGAATTGACTACACTATACTTGTGGCACATGACAAATCTAGTCTTCTAAGTCTCAGATGTTAATAGATATTTTAAATATAGTTTAAATACAGTTTAGATGGGAAGATGTGGCATGCTATACGATGTCTTCATCTTTGCATACAGAATGATATAAGGAGGCATTGAATATGAGAATGGTGTTAATCTAGACAAATGAAATGCACATTTATTATGTTTTATGTTTAGCTCAGGTTATATGAAAAGCAGTTTTTCGCTCAATAACTCAAGTCTTTTTCATGAATTGTATGGTCAGTATAGAGTCAAGCCTAAGAAGTGGATCTGAAGTCTGACAGTTTGACATTTCTGTGCATTGCTGTGCAACTTTACACTGTGTTAATGCAGTTTCTCATACAGATTTTTTTGTTTTAGAAAGTTTACTTGCTCCTTAGAGTTGGTTTATTAAGTGTACATGGTTTTGTGCTCTTGATAGTATTTATGAATATTACTTTGAAGGGGAATCATGTTTAGAGAGGGAGAACCTGAGATGGTGTGTCCGTACTGGATTGAGAGTCCAATTTAAGGTGCTGATTTTTGACTTTCAGGGTCCTAAGCAGATTGAAGCACTTTACTGTCAAGGCTACGGTTTAGGTGTATTTTTCCCCTCCTCCTTATAATATTGTTTAAATCTATTGAGATCCTTTTGTCTTCAGAAGTTATGGAATGGAATGGACATCCTCTAGGAGGACACCATAGATTTGAAACATTTTCAATAGCATGACATTTGTAACATGTTGTGTAAAGCAGTCTATGTCCGCCATTCCTCTCTCATCTATTTTTGGGTCTGGTTACCTAATTTTGAGGATAACTTAAGGATTTAGTCTTTTGACTTGTTAGGCAGACTGTGAGATATGCTGGAATTAATGTTTCCATTGTTTTGATTTGGAACACAATCAAATTCTGTGATCCAGGACAGGGGCATAATTATTTGTCTTTAGAAATAAAGACAGGAGATAATAATTCTTTAGCAGTGAGTGGTGGTATTGATATAAGCTGCTGGCATTACTTCCACAGGACTATTTGCTACTTCCACAGGACTGTTTGCTAAATGCTGGTAAGGGAGCCTTTTGTAGAAAGGTGTGGATAAATGATCTTCAAAAATTGGTTTGGACTTGATTGCAAGACCAAGAACAAGTTGATGGAAGATGTTCTCCCTGAAACTGATTCATCCTCCTGTTAACCTTCTGCTGGTTAATGCCCATGCTGGTAAACAGTGTCACTGTGACTCAAGTCATAGGAATAACTGCAATAAGGAATTGACTAAGACAACTAAAGGCAGCAGAAATAGACCCTTGTGGATGACCTCATTTTAACATTTTTAATGTAGTTATTAGGACAGATCACTAGATGGCAGGGGGTAAGTGTACAAAACAAAAGACTTCATATGGACTGCCTAGTTTTGACACAGGGAAATTTCATTTTATTCAGTGAAAGATTACCTATTTTTAACACACAATTGCAACCAAGAGTAGCATAAGCCCTTTGTATTTACCCATTGGAAGTTTAATTTCTATAAGGAACATTCATGGAACATTTCTGTCTCAATTTGAATAATCAATTACCTAGTACAATAATTCTTGCAGAGTAACTGGAATGTTAGTTTTGATTGAAATTACAATCATGACTATCTTCTGAAGTGCAAAATAAGACATTTCTGGTCTATGGAGTTGAATTAGTGGCGCTATGAAATTAAAATATTTGTGCATTGCTCTTATTTGATACTGTCTTTCTCCTTTTGTAACCCAAAGTTTGTTAGTGTGCATTGAATAATCTGGTCATTATGAAAAACATTTTTATTTCAAGTCTTTGATTTAGAAATTAATAAAGTTATTTACTTTCTGGGTGCTTTTTTTTTTTTTTGTAATGCTTGCAGTCTTAGTCTTTTGCACGGATTGAAACAATAGGGAATATGCCATAGAAGTTATGCAAAAATTGAAAATGGAAGGAGACTGGTGCTTCACCAGCTTTCCCTTTCCTGTGGAGTACTCAATGTTCAGACTCATTTGTGAGTGCATTATTACTAAAGAGTTCCCTATTTTGTTCCATTAAATTAGACTGTAGTATCTGATGCACTGCCACCCATGTAACTTCTCCCTAGAGAATGCACTTAATGTGTTCTAATGATTTGTCCACTGTGCAGTTCTTAAACAGCCTAAGGACTTATACATAGTCTTGTCTACACTAGAAAGGAACTATCCTTTAAATTAAGAATACAGAACATTTATTTTTGATAGTTGTCTTGTGTCCTGAACTCTTTCCTTCTGGCATCTTAAGCTAGTATTAAAATGGACGTAACTTTTTCAACAGTTGTGAAGCAAGCTGATTACTAACAGGAATCTTCTAATTGCTTCGTGTAGGAAAATACAACAGTTGAGTAACTTAACCTAATGTCATTGACTCTAAGTGGTAGATAATGAAGTAATTCTCAATTAGTTGTACTGAGATTTAATTAATAAAGGTCCATCTAAGATTCACAAATCAATGAGAAGTGGCAGGAGAGGACATGTTGGTAGCTGCAGTCCTTGGAAAGGATACTTTCATTCTAGTCCTAAAAGCAAAACTTGTTTAAAGTGAAAAAGATTTCCTAAGCACAATAATTCTTATAAATCTATCTTTCTTTCATCTGCTCTTTTCTTTCTGCATGCTTACAATATAATGCATTTCAGCCATATTACACTAGCCATTACGTAGAGTTGTGTCTGGTGATAATGCTACAGAATGCTGATGTTTCTGTTCTGCTGTCTCAGGTGCTTGCGAGGAAATGTAGACTGTGTTGTGGATCATTGTGCTTCAAATGTTGCTGTGTATTACAGATTGTTTAGGATCCCTAGGAAATAATACAACTCCAGTCCTTCACTTCATAAAATAAATTATTCTTTAACTAGTTGGTAACTGGACAGACAAGTAAAAAGGTGAAGGGAAAGAGAAGCACATACTTGTCCAAGGCTCTATAGAAAGTCATCTGAAATGCTCTAGCTGCTCAGGTTCCAGACCTCAGCTGTTAAGACCAGTGATCCCCAACCTGTGACTCAGAGATAATGTCTGAAACATTTAGTTGTTCTTCATCGCTATAAGAAAGTAAAGGCTGCTAAAGGAGAACGAGGTTGAGCATCTGTGGTGTATTACTTGCTCAGTGTTGTTGCCTGAAGGCTAGCAAGAACTGTGCAGGGTCATAATGGCCTTTAATAATTGAGCAGGGACACCATAGAATCAGCCATCACTGGTATAAACTTAAAGGGCTCTATGTTTTCCTAAGGTCATAATGACCTTGAATAGTTCAGCAAAGACAGCATAGGATCAGTGATTAATGGTATACACTTAAAGGGCTCTGTATTTCACAGCTCCTGTAATTATTTTGATGGTATTTGTTACCTTTGATAGTAAGGAAATAATGAAAAATTTTAAAGTTTTCACAAAGTTTCTATTATTAATGTCCAGGTAAATCCCTGTTTTAGAGAAGCAGTATTGTCTATTCAGTCTCCTGGTTCTGAACTTAACGATAAGGGATTTTAGTAAGATGGTATTTGCAAGGTTTCTTTTAAGATGAGAATTTCAAATAATTTGTAAGCTCACAGCCATTTAAAATTATTATTTCTGCATTTGCTGTCAGTCAGAATGACTGCAGATGTTGGAAGGCTGCATAGACCATTGCTGCAAGATCTGAAGGTCAAAATTGTGATGTGCTGTCAAATACTACTCTGGTAATAATCTGTATTTTTTAAATGCTGGTTGCATCTTTCTTGTTGATATTCTTGTTGATACCTGAATCTGATTTAGTGCTTTCTATTGAACATTTGTTTCTCTTAACTGGGGCTTAGCCTTCCTTACTAGTGCGAACACCAAATAAATATGCATAGCCTTAAGTCAACTTGTGGCAGAGTAAAACTTGCACAAACAGCAAAGGTTGAATTTCATCCAGTAAATTTGTACTAATCTATAGCATAGTGGATCAGAGTTGCTTTCTTCTGCCATCCTGTTTAGTGAGCACTAATTACACACTATGTGTGGCTCAAAAATAAAGTTATTTTATATTTGTTATGCTAGTCCCCATGTTTCAATATCAAAAGTCACTACTCTATGACTGGCTGTGATAGGCAAGCCCTGTTCAGGCTCCCAGCAAGAATAAGAGGTATTTGGCAGTTTCTGGTGAGGCAAGATAACTGTGTTTTTGTGGTTGATCATGACACAAAGTTGTGCTGGGGCTGAGTAAAGAATATACTTATAGGAAGAACAGCTGCAGCTGTACACTGACAGGCTTTTTGCTAGCACAGATTTAGAATGGTGGGGGAAGAAAGGTCTTAACTGAGGTACACTGGAGGAAGGGTGGGGAAAAAAGAGAGAGGGGCTGCATAGCCTTATCTTGCATTTAAATCCGTCAGTCTCACTTAAGTCTACATCCCAGTTCCACTTATACTGTGCAGGCTTTGGCAACCTTTTTATTTAATTACACGTGTGCTTTAAAAAGGTATTTTTTTGGTATTGAATTGATATAATGTATATAAATTTCTGTCATAGTACAAATGTTTGTTTTACTAGTTGAGACGTACAGTGTATTCAACACGTAATATTTTCAGTGAATGTTGTTTTCCAAAAACTGAAGACTAATCACAAAAAATATAAATGGATGTAGTATGTAAAAATCTGAACTGTCACCACACTGTGACTATGTTAGTTCCTTGAGCTGGGCCATAACTAAATGGAAAGTAAGCATTCTGATCAATAGTACCCTGGTGAAGTAACCTCTGAGATGTTCTGAGATGCTGAGAGGTTTCTTCTTTACGATATGTATTTCAACTAAAAAACCTAATCTTTTCACTGTCTCCAGAGGGCAAAATCATTGACTGGTATGTTTAAAAACTGTCTGTGAATTAAAAGAGTCTATATAAAATGGTAAGGTGTTGCTTGAGCAATTACTCACTGTTTACTTAATTTAAAATAAATAATGACATTGTAGAAAGCTGTTGCATTAGATTTAAAAAAAAGACTGATTCATGGAATAGCAGCAGAACAAAATTTCTTCCTCTCACTACAGGTTGGTTTCCAAATCTTGCACGCACAATAGTTTTTGGTTATGTGACAATATTTCCTTCTATCTCTATATAAGTAGATGTTACACGAAGGTGTCGTGCTCTTGGCCACTAATATATAGACCCTTCTTAGATTTCAAGGCTAGAATTGATTGTTAGACCCTGGTTTCTGTTAAAAGTTAGGACTAACTCCATAATTTCTGTTTGAGCTAGAACACATAATTTTTAAAAAACAACCATTTACAACCATTGTTGATTAAAGGCATCAGGTCATGGACAACTCATCAAACCCCTGGGTGAATTTCTTGCAGTAGCTAATTATTCTCACTGTAAAAAATATATACTTTCCTGTAGCTGGAATTTAGCCAACTGCACATCCCAGCCTGTAAAGACTTGTTGCACCAGATCTTATTGACTCCCATGATGGGAATAAAGTCATTGCCTTCTCTTGGATAAACTAAGTAACTGTATCCATGTACTTTGTTTTCTATCTTGAAGGTCAGTGTTTCCCCATCTGAAATAATTAATCTCCATCCTCTCTGTCTCTTTGCAAGTTCAACATTTTTGAAGCAAGCTGATTCTGCTAAATGGTCCCCTGTTAATATTCGAATGGTTTAGGTACTGCTCTGCCCTGGATTTCAGGTTCATTTACCAACATCTGCAAATGAGACAGTGAACTCGTTGGTATGTTGCTGCTGAGCAGAACTATACCCTCATCCTGCTTTCGTCACAGATGATTCTGTGTTTGCCCATATGGAAGTGCATTTCTGTCAGACAAGCCCAGCGTTTATCACTGCTGTTTGATTTGTTTTAAGTTGTCTGAACATTACCAGTGACTTGATTTATACCTACCCACTTTCCTCAATTCATTGAAAAAAAATCACTGAATAATATTAATGGAAGAACAGATCTTTGTGGGACATAACTGTAGAGGCATCTTAATTGGAATGACCCTGCTCCTTTTTTTTTTTTTTATGTGATTGGTTTTAATTAATTTTAAAGAGTGCTGTGTAGCTGCGCAG
Source organism: Buteo buteo (assembly GCF_964188355.1). Lineage (NCBI taxonomy): Eukaryota > Metazoa > Chordata > Aves > Accipitriformes > Accipitridae > Buteo > Buteo buteo. The sequence continues at coordinate 4,329,935 of NC_134199.1, forward strand.
TTAAACCAATCTGGATATGTATGTTAGTACTCCAGAGTGGTTGATGTATATTATAAATAATTATTTTTATAAATGGAACTCCAAAACTTCAATCAAAAATCACTTCAAGTTGGACCATGCTTATTTTCCATAACCCACCATCAGTTGTCCGTAGTCATTCTGTTACATAGTCCTGAGCTGTATTCTAATGTCCCTAATTGTCCTAGATCAGTGCAACATTAGGCAGCCACTTCCTATCCTTCTAATATGCTGAATGGTGATTTTTTTTTTCAAAAAATATTTCATTATCTAATAGAACAAAGAAGTCTAAACTGAATTTATATGTTGTTGTTATCTGACAGATTAATTTTGCCCCAAAGATTACTTTCCAAGAACCTTAATCTTCCTAGGGGATGGGTCAGTTTGGACAAAAGGCCAAATATATTTGTGACATGAACTACTGTTTGGTGTCTCAGGACTTGATGTCTATAACCTCTATATAAGGTAGCTGCTAAAGCGGTTCTCTTGGGGATATGTGCAGCTGTGGATTGTTCTTAGCAGGGAAGCTTTTAACAAAACCAAACTAAACGAACAAAAACCAGAGGAAAACCAACTGTGTGGCTGAAATAAATTATGGGCCAACGTGGTCTTCAACTTCTTGGTCACTGTAGTGGGATTGTGTGATGCTGCTGGAAGGTGATCAGCTTGTTATGTATGTCGCAGAAAAACCTGAGTGACCTGTTTACTGAAGATACGTAACTGATGTGTAAATCTCAGATAAAAGAAGTCTCACCTCCAGAGGTAGTTGGAATCGTCACTGGATGCTCTGAACAAGCAAAGGGAAAGCAGCGAGGGACCGTCAGCAAACAGAAGACTTGAGTTCACTTGGGAGCTGTATATACAAGTTTGACTATTGATACCTTTTAAGAGGATGAAGTACAATGTTATTAGAGAGTGGTGGCAGTTTGGCTATGAGACCTAGCAACTTCTTAGTTTTCTCCTGTGCCATAATAAAGTTCTCTTAGTGGTCCTTGTACAACATACAGTATTGCCTCTGCTGAAGCAGACTGAGCTATACTATAACATTAAAGGTTCACATGCACTGGGAGGTTCATTTTGTGGAACAGCTATTGCACAAGGTTAGGGAAGTAGGATGCCTGGTAATGCTGAGAGGACAGATGCATGGTTTTGTTTGGTGGTTCTTTTTTCACTAGGGAAAAACCATAATCCCATAGAGCAATATCTTTGCTCAAACCACCTAGTAAAGAAAAAAAAAAATACAGCAATTAAGGATATTTCATACCAATTGCTCTGTTTTCTCAGTATATGGCAGTTTTCATTGGAATTCCACATATGCAAATGATAGCATCCTATTATCTGTTTACTTTCTTAAAGCTTGTTTTCATAAAATGAGCATTTACTTAAATTGCTAAAGTAGATTTTTTTTATATACCAGCTGCATAATTGCTAAACATGTTGCTCTTAAATCTGTTTGCTAAAGGAAGGGGGCTTTTTCATGTGCTAATCCTCAGCCCTTCATATGGAGGTTCTAAAAAAGTAGCTGTTACAGGTTAGTAAATTAGTATTGACTTTGGAACACCATACCAACTCACAGAGGCTGCAGAATTAAATTAGTTACATATGTATTATGTGATTGTGCAAAGGTGTGTACATCCTTGTTGCTACTTTAGTCTTGCATCAGTTTTCGTAATTGCCAGGGACATTTTTCTTTTGCCAAGGCCAAAGTCCAAAATACCCTACTTCATTAATGCATAATTTTAGCATGCTGATTTAAGGAATCCTGGAAATGAAATGTGCATATTTGTCCTATAAACAAAAGCTTTCAGCCTTTTAAATTACTGACCCTACTCTTTGGGCTAAGAAATTGTTGTCTGAAGAAAATGATGACTTTCAAGGTGTAAGGTCTGTTTCCTGTCATCTCAAGAAAGTGCATGTTGTCTACCAGACTTTGAAAATTCACTAATCTTTTCTTGCTGCTCCTATTTAGTTTGAACTTCTAAAATTGACTCTGTATGCTCTTCCACTGGGAGCAGAAGAGTGGACATTTCTGGGGATGTAGAGCATGGTTCCTGCTGGCAGATGGTAGAGAGACCATTTATCGTAAGTCCATTGCAGGATACTTTGCTAGCACAGTATTCATTTAGTCAGCAATACGACCAAGAAAATTTTCAAAGAAGTGGATGTTTGGGTAAGTCTTATTGTGAATCTTAAGTGAGTGAGGTTTGCTGTCTGGTAATAGTAGCTGTCTCATCATTGAAGCTGGCAGAATTCAGTATCTAGACAATTCTCCTCACAGAAACAAGCAATCACGTAAACATGCACTTACTGTATAGCACCTTTTAGCCAAGTAATTCCAAAGGCTTCTTTCTAGTGTGAAGTGCTTCAAGTGTCAAAAAAGTGTCCAACAGCTTGTTTCAGAGAAACTAACTGAATAGCTTGATTAACTATTAAGTAGGTATTCTTTATTGGCAGCGCTGGGTGCACGGGGGATCGCTCCACCTATCGTGCACACCGTTGGGCCTAATTGTGCAGGTTAAGTACATGTTCTACATAGATATTCATTAGTTTTCCAAGAAATGTTATACATATTCATTAGTTTTCCAGGAAACTACTAGCATATGCAAATGTCCCTTACGCAGGTGCATTGAAGGTCTCTGGTGGTCTTCAGGAGTCCTCTGGTGGTCTTCCATAGTCTTCCTCACTTGTCTGCTACTTGACCCTCCTCAGGTGGTTCTGCGCAGTACGGTCCTTTACATGTTTTGATATATCTTATCCTAAAGAATGCATGTTAGTCCCTAAAAAAGTGCTTGTTAGTGCTCTTATTATCTAAGTTTTCATTAGTGATGTAAAACCATACGTCTAGTTTAAGCTAAATTATCTACAAGGACGAGAACAAAGGCAGGACTTCTTATCTTTTCCGACCCTATCTATTCAAGCACGGCCTCTGCTTGTGCCTTCTCAACAAGTTGGTAAATTCATCAAACATTTAATTAAGTTTTGTGATTGCTCATGGCTCCCTCTTGCTCATTACTCCCAAGTACAAGTCTCTGACAGGCTTAATCCTTGACAAACACCAGTCCTTGGTATGTAAAGTTACAGAGAGATAATGAAGACAAGCTAGATCATTAAGCAGTGAGCAGTTCGTTCTCTATATCAAGCTTCAAGTGTCAAAAACTTCAAGTTTCATCTGTAATAACAAATTATATGAAATAATCTGAACAGTCTTCCTTATGAAGACATTTTATAGTTTACAGAGACTTTAAAGGGGATTTGGAGGCAGGTTGATGGAATTTCATCGCTTTGACCTAGCAAAGAAATTGTATTTTAGTGAAGTAAAGCCTCTCAGTTGAAGAGATGAAGTTGGTTGGTGGGGGAACACAGATAAAATGTAAGGGAATAATGTAATGGAATGTAAGTGGAACCAATCTGCTTTTCTCAAAGGTGTCAAGAAGAGAGGGAACTAACACAAGGAGTTGTCGTGAAGCTCCCAAGATGTTTCACTGTTCTTGAGGCTTCTTCCTCAAAAATCTAAAGGTACTGTTTGTGCTCCCTTTGAAACCAAAGAAATCAGTCACTGAAGTCATAGCAACAGAGGATGAGACCTGTTAAGAGTGTGTCTCGCTGGAGCTGGATGTCAGGTTCTGTTTAAACAGCTTTGCTTTGTCTTTGACAATGTTCAAATTATTTGGTACTCATCACGGTGTTTAACCTGTGATGTTTGTTGTGTCTACAGCTTTGTGGTTTTACCTTGTTGGCAATGGATGCTGTTCTGTATGTGGATGGTGGAAGATCCATTTTTGGATTTCCCAAGATACATTTTACCTTAGAAAACCAAGGAAAAGAATGCAACTGTGTATATGACTAATGTTTTGTTTTCTCCCTTTGCATGGTAATTTTCCTCCTACATCTTTAACTTAGAAAGAAGTTAACATTTCCTTGCTTTTAGCTGTACTGATACTGGTTCACTCAAGGGTCCACCGACTCCAAAAGTGGCTTTCTTAGCACAATTTACCAAGAATTAGTTGTATCACATAAAGCAAGTAGTTAAAATTCTCATATTCTAGGATTAGCCAGTTTATAAATGGCAACAATAACACCCTAACATGCATGTCTCCAATTAGGTTCAACTAAAACTTAATTAAAGTTTGAAAAGCATCATGAGTTTCTCTGATGAAAGGTCTTATGTAAATTTGGGAAGTGTGTTTATTATCCCTGATAATAAAATCCCAGTTTCTTCTGAAGGGCTTGTATGTTAAGCTACAGCTTGAAGGTGACTTGGGGTCATATTCAATATAATCTTTGTCTGCATTCAGTGCCAGTAAGCCCTCCAAAGGCCAGGCAGACTCCCCCACCTTCAAAATTAATTTTTCAGTATGACTGCAGCAGAGTTTGATTTGCAAACACAGTAACTAATTTCCTTCAGTTTAGGCCTAAGGGAGATGGCTGCTTTCTGTGTAACACTTACTAGACATATTCTGACTTCACTTAAACTGAAGAAGATGGTGAAAACTCCATAGATGACATTGGGATCCTCCTAAATCTCCCAAGACCTGAGCCAGAATCTGGTTTTTATGTATGCTACAAACTTAAAGTTTAAGCCCTGTAAGACTAGAGTAAAAATGCACTTGTATTAAAAGAGCCTTGATACCTCCTGGAGAACTGACATGAACATTTCATTAAACAAATTGTGATGTTTGTGGTTTTTTTGTTCTTTATAGTATGGGGCATTTGCATGAAAATGGGATCTTGAAGAGTTCATCTGTTCCTGCTGCTCATGCCTCACCTGAAGGCACAATCTTTGCTCTGATTTGCAATTAGTTACTGTGTAAATGAGTGTCAGAATTGGTATTATGCTTTTGGGTGGAGAGGGAGCAGCAGGAGCTGATGAATACTTAAAACCACCCAAGTTTTATGCAAAGATCTTTGCAAAATTACACACACCGGGGGAAAGATGAAATTGAGAAGCCACAAAGAGTGAGTAGAATGGTCTTTAAAACACTGTTTTAAATATTTCCATCCCTGACCCGTCTCTCATGAAGCCAGTGTCAAATTAGGAACTGATTGCAGCTGTGCTGGAGCAGGAACAAAATTTAATGGAACCTACAGGGAGATGTCAACAGCTGTTCTCAGACTTTTTTTATTTGATTAGGATATCTGTGGTTGGAGCAGGATTTCTGTTACCTGAGGGAGGAAATCTTCACTTCAGGGTATGAATCATGAGTTTGTTCCATCATAGGAATGGTGGCTTGAGCCAGGCACCAAACCCACCTCTCAAATAGGGAGCAACACAGATCTGCATTAACATTGTTTAAAATCCTAGAAACCTATTATTTTGGTGAGAAAGCAAAACAGATCTGAATTGAAGCAACTGCACGTTCTTGGAAGCTGATGTAACTAATGTATGTGGCTTTGTCTGGGAGAGCAACTGGCCCCTTGGTTCTAGCTCTGTCGAACTGGAAAGATGTAGCAGGTTGTTCTGATAAAGTGTGGACCTGAAATCCTCTTCTGAGACTGAGAGGAAAGAGCCAAACTGCCTTTGCAGTACTCTAAAAGGCATCCCTCCTTTATCATAACTAGTTTTCTTAACGTGCTTAGTTTTTATACATCCTAGCTGTTAGAAGATCAGGTGTGTGAGTTACACAGGTGTTCTAAGAATGTCTTTGGGAAAGTTACCAATGGGCAGTCTTGCATGTTATATTTGGTACCAAATACAGGCACAGAGTTTTGAGTGTGTACGGAAGGTAGTGTTAAAGAGGGAATGTAACTTTCAAGTAAAAGTACTTGTTTAACTTTGTTGCACTTCATTCCCAAATTCATTTTGAAGCCAGTGAGTTTTTTCTGTGGATTCCTTCAGTTTACAGATTGGGAGCAGGGTTGGGGGGGGGGGTTCCTTCACAATTTTCATGGAGATGAAGCAGCCAACATAAAACAAAGCCATGTCCTTCCCTCACTGTAGCGTGTCAGGTGCCTTGTAGAATATGGTCAGAAGCTATACAGCATAAGAAGTGACCTGAAGCAGGATGAGGAGATGTTTCCAAGTAAACATTTCCCAACAAGTGCAAAAGATAGGTAGGATGAACAAGTTGTTCCCTGGAAAATTTATCTAGTTGTAACAATAAATTGGAGTGCTGCAGGCGACTGAATGGTTATTGCTGACTTTGATACCTGTCTGTGTGTGTAAGCTCTACTTACACGACAGGCTTTTGTTGCAAATAAGCTTTATTGTCTGGGGGGGGGAAAGTAAGTCTGTGTCCCAATATCTTATAATTACTGAATGAGATAATTAGAATTGGCTTTTTTTTTTTTTTTTTTTTAATATAGGTACTTCAGAAGGTCTCTTTGTTTTGTTCAGATTAAATTGTGGGTGCTGTTGGGGAGTACTGGCCCAAGAGGTTGACAGCAACACAAAATGATTTGCGAGAGCTGGTGAAAGATATTGTACTGTGCATCTGCATAGATGGGTCATATCCCAAAATAACATGAGGAACTTCAAAGCCCAAAATGCTGAGCCCATTATCACATTGCCTTCAATTAGGAAACAAATCAATGTTTCAGCCTGGTTGTCCTTCCTGAAGTGGTTTTTAGAATCTTGGAATTTAGGAATCCCCTATGACCAGGTCTTATTTCCTGCTTCCCTCTTTTCAGCATTCCCCCTGCCCTTTTGTCTCTCTCTTTACCAGGGCATATATGGTTTATAGTAGCCAGCACAGTTCTCCAGGGTTTTGGCTTTCACCTCTGAGAATTTGGTAGCTGGAGGAAAAAGCTTTTGATCTGCCTACCTCAGTGGCCTATTCATCTGCAAGATGTGTATGTTTTCATCTCCTCGAGTGATTAAGGAGGCTGAATTTGGAGCTTGCTTTTATATTGTCAGTGTCAGTTTGCTTGCTTCTACTTTGTTTTATTTTCATAAATACTAGATAGCCATTTTACCTTTCCCTTGTAAATGCTGAAAATGCAGTGGGAAAGCAGTACTACATACTCTGAAGAATAAAGAAATTTAAAAATCGTGAAGCTGTTATTCCTATCATTTATCATGTTCTTCGAACAACATGTTTTGTGGGGGGAAAAACCCCATAGTTTCTGTAGGAATAATGGCACTTGTATCTGTGGGAACTGAACTGCCAAATGTCACCTTAAGCATTATAAAAAATGCCAACAGCTTAACATTAAGAAATGCAAGAAATTATACAATTAGTATGAGATAATTGTGTGTGTATATATATGGAAAACTCTCTAAATCTTTTAACAAATATGTAGGATTTACCATAAAGCTACTCTTGGATTACCAACTCCAAGTATTGTATTGTAAGTAAAGCTCTCTTTTTTAAATCATGAATCTGCCTTCAATCATGATATTTTAAAAGTAGTAATTTTAGATTCAGTTTTTCTGTTACCTTCTACATTTTAAGCTGTTTGGGTGATATTTTAGTGACAGATTTATCTGTAAGACTGCAAACAGGAATGTAAGCCGCTACACAAAAATGTAAATTAAAAGCTGAATTTTTAGTAAAGCTGAGTTTCTGAAATAATTCCATCACTTCAGCAGTTTGGATTTCAAGAATAAACCAAAATGTTAATGAGAGCCTTGATTTAAAAACTGGAAATTTAGAAGCATTGATACTTGCTCAAAAGAAAATTCTTTTAAATCAATGGAAGTTTTAAACGGATTGCCAGATCAAGCTTTACTGTGAGAAATGACTTTGTGTATCCTCTTCATTAATAACCTTTTGAGTTCTGGCTTGCCAGGCAGATGAGCTCACAGCACTGTAGTCTCACCCTCTGTTTCAGCAAAATGCAGGATGCTCAGCTGCTGGCAGTGTGGATCATTTAGTTTCTTTCAGTAGTCTTCCATAGTAATTTTAGGAACTTGTGGAACATTTGAGGCAGGATGAATCAGAGCACTTTCTAGGAACTTGACTTCATTTCTCTTTTTGAGAAGGTACTGAGGACAAGTGCTAAAATATTACTGTCACTATTCTGAATGTTCTTTGAAGAGAAATTTTTGTTCTTACTGAGATTAGGATTGAATGACTGTTTTGCACAAGTTCGTCATTATCTTCTTCCATTGTTCTTTATAAAAGATTTAGATAGTTTGAAAAGCCTGATGAAATACTTGGAACTGTTAGAGCAAGACAATCTTGACATAACTCATTCAACAGCAAATTACGGTTTTGTGCCTGATCTTGTAGATGGCACTCTACCTGTGTGCTATCATTAATGGGTTCCCTATGCGGAGGCCTCATCTTCATGAAAAAAGGCTGCACCCATCTGTGAAGTGGTGAACCAGATGAAATCAGCATTTTAAAAAATAATTCACAGTAATAGCACTTTTTTTGAGGAACACAATGGTTAACTCCTTTACTTTTTTTTTTTTTTAGAGGAATCTGCTACGTAATTGCAACACTTCCATTTATCAAAGGAAAAAAGCATGTGCTATACAAATTAAAATGAAATCCTTTGGAAAAGCAGTTCTGGAATAAAACACAGGTGGAAGCAATTAAAAAAAGTTGGTATAAATCAGATAAAACCAAGAAAAATAGCTCCTTAGGTCATGGTTGCCCATCTTCTTCAACCAAGTTGGTCTCAGAGTCTGTTGTAGTGACAGGTGAAAGCTGTGTGCTGTGGTCTCTCTCCTGCAGCATGCCCAATGTAGGGTATGCAGTTGTTCTCTCCAGGGACAGTAGTGCTAATGTGCTATTCTTTCAGAATAGTGCCTCATTTACAGAAAATGTCTTACCTCTGAAAGGGTAATTCTGAAAATTTATGTGCTTATGAAATACTAAATGCTAATATATTTTTTAAATGGCAAGTAATTTCTATAGTCGCTCCTGTTGTCGCTAATTTCTGTGCATTGTCTGCTTCTGTGCTATTTACAGTAACAAAGACATTTCAAAGCTCTTTCTTGCTTTTGTTCTTCCACATGGTTGTGCAGCTTAATTTTGCTTTCTGTAACTAATGAGGGCTTATTTGTAAGGTCACGATGAGAAGGGGATACCCTTCTTCAAACAGAGGCTTTGATTTGGCCTGGGAAAGTGTTTGCACATGCTTTTCAGTACTCTGTAAGTTCCTCTTAAATCAGTGGTACTGAAAACATACTTTAGAATAGGGTGGATGTAATCACATCCTTGAATTCAAGTGCCTGTTTCATTGCTTCGCTGAAGAGTAGAGAGAATCTTATGCACACTGCGACCAAATCAAATTTTTTCTCCTGGGGTCAGGGGCATAGTGAAGAAAGTAATACAACAGTCTTAAACTGCAGCGGAGTGTTTCTAAGGAATCCTATCTTGGATCATACATCCATCTGCTTAGTGTACAGGAAAAATAATATCAAGAATTTTTTGAATCTCTATGGTGGTAAACTTAAACAGGCTCTTGGTGAGGTAATTTCTGGGACTTCACTATTTAAAAAGTGACACAAATGCATCTAGCATTCAAACCATGATTATAAAACTACTTACCGTGTTTTCTAAGTAGCTGCCTTCTGCAACTTTTGGTCTTCATTTCAAAGTCCCTGCAGGTTTCTGCCCAGTGGGTTGATTTCTTTGTTAAAGTAGAGACAAAATAAACTGTCCTTTCACAGTGCTATCAAGAAATATCTCGTGTCTAAGACCATGACTGCTTCAGGTTTAGTGTTCATCTCCTAGCAGGTTAAAATTAATCTGTAGTTACTGAGTCAGTTAACAGGAGAGCATTTGGTTGTGTTAAAACTTAGTATTCACCTCATTTACTCACCAAGTGTAATGTGATTGCACAGGTACAGGAATCACTGGATGATATATTAGATGATCATAGGAATACCACCTGGTTTCATTATTTGCTGATCTAGGAAGCTGCTTTATTACTCAAGTGTCTAACAATATGCAGATATGTGTATTAATGGTTTCTGTGTCATATTAAAATGCTAAATTTATAATTTTGCACTTTATAGAAACTGTAGAATGTGGTTTGCAAACTGCTGTTAGAAGACAAGCCTGCAAATCAATTACTTCATGCTTGATGCTGTTTGCATCGCTTTGCTTTGCTAAGATCCTTGTTCAGCAGACACTGTGAAGGTGAACAGGCTTGTGAGTTTGACCTATTATTCAGAGATAACTGCAGACTAATAACAACTTTGATCATTGAGAAATCTATTATTTTTTGAACCTCCAAGACAGCATAAATGGCCCAGTTTTATAAACTGAAATTTATAGGTTTATCAGATCTAACATTCAAGCCTTTCTTATCTCGAAAATTAAGGCCAATCCTACCTGCAGAAGGATAGGCATTTTCATCAAAAACCCACCCTTTGCTGTAGTTTACTCCCGAGGGAGGCAAATTGTAGAAGAGCTGATTTCTGGAAAGCAACTGCAACATTCTTAGCAGAAGTAATTTATCAAAATATTGCTTTGAAAAATAGCATGCATTTAATGGTACTGAAAATCCCTTGTAGTCTGTAAAAATAAAACAAAGATCAAATCTGATTTGGTTAGTGTGGTTCAAATGCTCTTTACAGATTCTCAAAGCACACTTCAGTCGCACAGGTATTCTGTCTTCCTTGAACGTTAAGATCATCCACTGCTAAGTGGAAGGTAAATGGCCACACTATTAGGCTAGAGTTGCCGTATGGTAAGTCAGCTTTGCTTTTAGAATTTTTGTTTTTCAGTATGTATAGTTTTATCACAGAGTAATAATGCTTAGACATTTACTGTTTATTTTCTCAGGTTTAATATTGCAGCAGAAATCTTTAGCTGACATTCACCATGTTATTAAGCAAATGTTCCAGTATGAGGCATGATTTGTTTTTTCTTTGAGTGACAAGACCATACTTCCTTTTAAAACTCAGTGCAAATAAAATCTCTGGATTTAATATTCTTTGAGGTTTTTTTTTCCCTGCTATTGCATAGGGAAGTCAGTTGAGGTCCTTGTTATTTAATATTCATTCAGGGTGGTATCTGAAAAATCCCCTCCTTAGAAATTAAATATGCCTCTCATATGATAACACTCACTTATCTAATGCAGAATCAGAAGTCAGTAGTGAGATTCCTGTTGCTTTTTGCTCATTTTGAGTAAAAGCTTAAAAAGTGTTCTTTCTCAGAACTGGGCTCTGCACTTCTCAATATAAGCATTTATTTGTGTCGTAATTATTACTACTTCTTTGCAGTGATGTGAAGAGATCATGGTATAAACATGTCTTCATGGAGTTAAAGATTCTAGAATGTTTGTGTGGTATAAAACTGGGAACATCTGATCACTTAATGTTAGTTTCTGAATATCATAGGCCTTTAACTTGTACTCGCCTCTCCACTGAGTCTGGTAAGATGACTTTGACAGAAGTGTGTTCCTTCCAGTCTGAAGGCTCTCAGCGTTTATCTCTGTGTCAGGAAACCCAAACTGGATAGAGAATCCCTTACTTTTTTGGGATGCTTTTCTCATGGTGAATCACCCTGACTATTCAAAAATATGCATATGGTATGCATATGGGTTTTGTTTGGGTTTATTTCACTTTGGATTCTGGGTGTTGATTCTTGTTTAATTTTTCTGTACAAAATTAGACAGGTCTTCAATACCTAGTATTTTTTCAGTTATGAATCATTATAAATTATGACCAGGGCTGAATTTGTTGAATTTGGAGACTGAATTAAGAGTATTTTTAGGGCATGGGACTACAGATATCTAAACAGAAGTAAGTGTAAATGTTTCCATAAAGGCTGGAAGAACCCGAATCCTACATTTCTAGTCTACTTAAGAACTGGAAAATGTTAAAGTACGTATGGAAATATATTTTCCTCATCATAAATCTTGCTTCGACTCATTGGTATGCAACTACCAAGTAATTAAATGTAATTGAAGTGCTATGCCAGAGGATGTGTGATCCAAAAGTAATTGCTACTCACATAATGCTCTGTAGTGTGATCTAGAAGCTGAACTTAATTGTGTATTTGACCTGCACAGAATGAATAGCAACTACCATCTTATTTCACTACACCTGCATTTTAAATGCTACTTAATTAGTCAATATAAAACTAACAATGAAGCAGCAATAGGCACTACTGGCTGTATATAAGTGAATGTTAAGTTGTATTGAATGTGCATCATACCAGCATACTATAGAGGCAAACCATTTTCTCGTCTTGTTTTATAACTAAGAGCATTCAGGGTTTCCATATGTTTTTTCAATGACGTGAAACATCTCTGAATTTAGTTTTTCTGTGGAAATGCTGCTGGATCTAACAAAATAATCTTCTGTAAGTGAGGTGCTCTATATCCTCTGTGTATTTCTTGTAGTTTACACTTGTTAAAACTGTTTGGACTAAGTTTTTTAATTCATTAAATCAGACATTCTTGCTTGTGCTGTATTTAAGCCTATACAAGTGGAAGAAAACTGTTCTGCTACAATGAGTCCTAGACTGATTAGAAATAGAGAAAACTATCTTTGGCTATGTCTTCATCAGCAAATAGCAAGGCCCAGTTAGAGTGGATCTTTAGAGCAAAACTATTAGTGCTGATGACCCACTGATAGCACTGATTTCCTTTAGAAACACTGAAGCACTTGGGTACCTTTTGGAGTTGCATTCAACTGATGCCAAAGTCAGTGTTTTCCTTGGATGAAAATAGTCTTTCATTCTAAAGTATGGCAGGAGCAGGAGCTGCCTATAGTCATGATGCTCTTGGTAATGGGCTTGTATATGACAAAAGAAAAAAAAAAAGATGGTCAGGATCATTTGCCTGTCCATATCACAGAGCTGACAGCTTTCAAATCAGTAGCCTGTTTTCAGTTTTTAGCATGAGAGGGGGAGAGAAAGAAAGTCTTTTGTCTAGATGAGGACTTGAGACAAAATAACGTTCTGAAGAGTTTTGCTGAAGCAGTCTTAGCCAGACAGAAATGGTTACTCACCTCATCACTGTCACCTAATCAGCATGCCATAGGCAAGGCTATGATTTGGGTGAGGAGGATATGAGTGAGCAACATCTCCTCTGGTTTAATCTGCACAGCTTTGCAGCAAAGAAAAGAGAAAGGAAAGGACACAGGGTGAAGAAACAAGATGTAGCGTGATTTTTCTCTTGCCTAATCGTGAGTAATGGGAATAGACAACAGACTTGAATTACAATCCATATTTCAAGAATATTTAATGAATTATTGCTTTAAGCAGTAACCACTTGTTTCTAGCATAGAGTGTGCTTTAACATGCCTGTTACATTTTGGAGATGACCCCCTGCAACTTGTAAAAGGAATCCGAAGATACGGTGGCTTGAAAGGGATTTAATTACAAGGAGTCACAAATAGTTCATTGCCTCATGGAAATGAAAGGTGTAATTGCAAATCTAATCTGTTCATACCTGAAACTTCAGCAACATTAACATCTGGAATGGAAATTACATAAGCTCTCTTTTCAAGGTAGTCTGGCTAATGCTTATTTGCTTGATTGATATCTTCCTCTTGGCCACATATCTGGCACTAAGCAAATACTTATGATAGTGTTGAATTAGTTGAAATAATGATCACTATGTTGTGTTGCTCTGAGAGGTTAGGTGGTTCTCATGATGACTCTTAAAAATATGTGGAAAGAGAAAATTCAAGTCTTGCTGTCAGAACTTTTTCCTAGCCTATAAATACTGGAACTTCAGCTGGATTGTAGTTGTAATCCAAATAACACTGCCAGAATTAGTATATCCAGAGGAAATAACATTTGTAGTTACAAATATATGTGAGAGGGTGGCTTTTGAATACAGTATGCTGAAAAGGGTGTGGATTTTACTTGGATCTATCATGATGTTAAATTGCCTTTTAAAGAAAACTAATACTTCTTGTGTTGGAAAAGCATGCTTTAAAGTTTATTTTGCTATTTAAAGCATAATATTTTTTTCTATGTTGTTACATTTTCCTGCTGTGATTGTTTTAACTGTATTCTGCTGCTTCTCTTTCTTAATATACATGGGCAGTACATCGATAAGATCTGTCGGTGTAAATCCTGTCTTAAAACAATTTTGGAGTGGTGATCAAAAGGGCTAATGTATACTTCCAAGTCACTTTGGATTAAATATGCTAGAGTGTCTACTGATTTCTGAATGTCAAATTTGACACTAAAGTTAGATGGGAAATGGGTTTCTATTCTGGAGAAAAAAAATATTATTTTTTTTTCCCTGAAGTCTGCCTGAACTTAAACTAAGGTGATGCCACTGATACTGTAGCCATGAAAATTTACTGAAGAATCCTTAGTTATTCTAATAGAAAACCCTCCAGCATGTGAAAGTAATCAATGTCTGCTTCCACCTCAGTTCCCCCAACTCTTCTGATTTAAGGCTGTAGAGCTGCTAGAGATCTGGGCTGGCTAGAATAAAGTTGTTAATAAATGCTAAGTTTCCAGATTTTTTGAAATATCATGGAATCTTATTTCCAGTATTCATCCTAAATAGAAGCCAGACAGAGATAGGTGTGCTTCAGAGTAGTCGGTAACTTGAACTTGCATTTGAAGAGTAGGAAGTCCAAGTTTGGTATGTGCTTTATTTAATTTGTATCAGGTACTTGAACATATCTTTATGCCAAGCAATGCCACAAGTTAGCTATTGCAAATCAATTCTTCTTTGTGCTGGAGTTGTCATGCATCTTATAAGTAATTGAGCTTGTGGTAGGCTGGGAAAAGGTCTGAATCTGGCTCTCCCCCTATCCTGGACAAGAAAGAGTCACTGGAGTCTCTTGTTTAATCTTGAAATTCCATTTTCAGCCCAAGACACTGTTCTTAAGCAGCACTACTTTGGCTTTCCTGTTGTAACTTGCTTGGTTTGGAGCAATGTAATTAGCACAAGCTCGAACATTGTGATAATAGCTTGAGTTTATCACCTCCTAATTAGTTCAGTGAAGAGAGAGGTAGTGTTTGCCTCTGGCACTCTTGTTTTATTAAGATGTATTCAATAATGACCAAGCTAAAGGCTCAGAAAGCAGCATACCTGCATACTTGTCTAGAAGTCAAAACTGTCATAAGGCTGGGCTTGCAAGATCAGAATTAATGTCCCTTTTAATTTTCCTAGTTGCAGCATGCTGCTTCTCATTATTCCTTCCCTCCTGAATTACAGTATCTGAAATTGCTTTTTGGTCCACATAGTACTAGAAAAATTCAAGTAGAATGGAATCAAGGGGTAGGCGTGAAACACAAGCGCTGTGCTGTTACTTACCTTACCTTGTCACAGATAGCCCGTGTTGTCCTTGGTGGGTCATTTCTCTGGAAAAAGTCAAAGAAATTAATGCCTCAGGAAAAAAAAAAAAAGACTAAAAGCGGAATGAAATGATGACTAAAGTGTCATGAATGACTACTGAAGATTTAAAATTGTGCCTTTTTACTGAAGGGTGACAGTTGTCCATGTGGGAATTCTCAATTAGACATCCATGGATGAGGCTGATGGGAGCAAAAGCAGCATCTGCAGGGATACGTGATCCTGTACAGCATAATATTTTCATAAACTGCTATTTACACAATCTAAGGCAAATACTCATTATACTGAGAAAAGAGCGTATGAGAGTAGTGCTCTGTACATACCGCTCAAATGTAAAGGCTTGGAAATGTGTTTTTCTGCTTTTAGTTCAGTGGCGGGGAGGCTACAGACTCTCTCTGCTCCTCTTCTCCCCTTTGCTGTTATGGAGGCCAGCACTGATTTTTTTCTTTCCTATAGATCTCTACTTGCTGCTGCCCCTAAAGCTCATTTAAGCTTTTGAGAGAAGAGTCTTCCTACTTTCCACAGACACTTCTTCAAGAATGTGAGCTGTACTTACGTAGTTTTTTGTTAAAGAGGAGAAATAAAGTACCTCACTTCCAAATCTGGGGTGGGGAAGCCCATGTGTCAAGTCTATGAACATTCAATAGTCACTCCTTGACCTTCTTGCTTTTGTTCCGTAACCTGGGGCTTGCTTTGTTGTACATTTTGGAAGAAAAAGCAATGTGGAGTCAGCATAGAATTTGGATGACCTTATGAACAAAATTTATGAAATTCCGCAATGGAGAGGCACTGTAGTGGGATGAAACAAAAATGTCTATAGTGTAGCCACTAGAGTCCAGTTAATAGATCATGGTCAAGGACAGTGCAAGAGAATAGGGATGGTGTTACAGGCTGTGCCTTCCTTAAGGGAAGGGGTTTTTTTCCCTGAGATTAGTTTCTCTAAACCTCAATAACAGTTCAGTGGGAGATGGTTCCCTATTTCATGCTTCCCAGGTACTTAGTATGGTGTCATAGTGTAGAAGATACCAAAAAAATTTTAATTGGAAATTGCCCCAAAAGCTTCCAATAACATTTTTTTTCCTTTTTTTTTCTTTTAGAAAATGCTGATGCTGAGAAAATAGGATGAACTTTTTTTGCCTTTTTGATAAATTCCTACCACCTTTTTTCAGTGCTGTTTGCTACACATGGCAGCTGAAATCAAGCCTCTTTGTAGGGGATGACTCATTACTATAAAATTTGATTACATAATATTTGTAGTGAAAGTATTTTATGGGTCAGCAGGAAAAAGCCCAATTATTACAACCTTCTTGCCACAGAGCATGGGTGAGTTGCTATGTTACATCAGGTACAGTATGACATAAGTAGTTGTAAGCCATCCAGTCATCTGCATAAATTAGACTCTCTGTAAAAGGAGTATTCAAAACTAGTATGTAGTTTTTTGTATTTAGTGAGGGGAGATAAAATAGTTGGTTTATAAGCCAACAGTTAACAATAATGTATTTTGTTTTTAACTTATAGAATAAATACATAAAATCTAAATGATTCATAAACTTAAGCCATCTTTTCAAAAGTGATCTTGATATGTAAGGTTTTAAATCTCAGTGGAAGGTAGCTGGTTGTGTACTCCCAAGTCAATTTGCTCCAGATCTTCAAACGTATTTGAGTGCCTTATTGCTGTTGACGGTAAGACAGGATTTTGATTTCTAACTAGGTAACAATCTTTCTATGAGGTTCTTACCTGAAGAAAAGAGAACTTAAAGTGTAGATTAAAAAGAAAAAAACCTTAGCCTATATGATGTAAAAAGTGACTTCCTAGTCATATTATTACTCAAGGCAGTCCCAGAGCCTTTGCAGTGTTAGAGTTTTATTGGATTCCATAGCTCAATAAAAATTGCTTTTTTCTACATCCCTGGTGGAAGGGAATTTAAACACTAAGGTTTCAATAGATGTTACATAATTTTTTTCCTTTTTATACTTCCTCAGCACTACGTCAACTTGGTGCCCTTCTGGAAAGAAAAGGGACAGACAGAGTCCTTCTGCAGATCCCTTTGGAAAGTATGACAATGCACAAGGAGGGACTCAAACCACTGGAAAGAAAGCACTGGCTATTTCAATATTAACAAACAACCTTCTGTTAACAAATTACATTAATTCTGTCAGTGCAGGTGAATATTTTAATTCTGTGAGCTTTTTTAGTGTGAAATAATTCACTGTTGTAAGGAAAGACTAAATAATTCAGCTGGATCTGGATATAACAAAACAGAAAATCTGAAGGGTATCAACTCTTGTGACAATGTTTTCCTGGCTTACAAATGCAAAAATGCTTTCCTAGGACTTGTATTTAGGGAAACAGTTAAGCTCACTCTTAAATTTGAAGTGTGATTTAAGATCTGCAAGCTTCAAACAGACCTAAGTCCCTGAGTAAGGGATGCTTTGTTAAATCAAAAAGCTAATCCTCCAGATGCTCCCACCCAGAATGTATGGATTTACTTTAAGAAGCTGGCATGCATTCCTGGGAAGAGGTCTTTTCTTATAAACCTTGATCAAAGGTATTCTCTGTGGTACATGCAGTTTTTCCATCTAAATCATCAGATGAATTTATAATTTGTCTACACAGTAATGGAATGACTAAACAAAAAAAAAAGTTGTAAACAGTTAAAAGGTTTTTTCTTTCAGTGGATAAAATTTAGATAAGAAAGCAAAATAAAATAAAGGAACCAGAGAAAATATGCAGCTAATGGCTGAGTTGTACATTGCAAACCCTCTAAACTGAATTCAGGATAAATACTTGCATAAGACAAAGTATAAAACCTTTGTCATCATCAGTAGGCCACCACATTTAATGAAACTGGGTTCCTGATTCTCTGGACCAACAGTGAGGTTGCAATTCAATTCAGTGATTTCTAAAAATGTTATTTGTAAGGTTTACCATATACCTGATAAGGAGGACCCTCAGCTGTAGGAGTGCACTTATTCAGAGACTGAAACAGGAAGGTTTGTACAACTTTAGGAACCATAAATCTCTGTTGCATATTCCTTCTCTTATTACAGAGGCGATAGCTAATGCTATGTTGTAAAATTTGAAGAGGGAAAAGAAAAAGAATGATTTGTTTTTCTTTTCTTCTGTGCACTAGATGACTTATTTTGATCAAACCAGTAAAACCTTTTCAGAGAGTCATTTACAGTGTTTCTTTCAAGTGACGTATCTTTAGTTCCTTTTTATATGTACCAGTCTGTTTTGTCAAGTCTGTAGTATTGCATTTATTGCTCAGATTTGAGTGCAAGCTATCTTTCTGAAAACAACTATGGAAAGAACAGTATAGAATATAATTGGAGAGAATCTGAAAAAGAAATTCTGAATGTTTTGCCCAGTGCTATTCAGGCTTTTAGAACTGATCTAACACATATTTGTATCTTAAAGAAATACATAGCTACTAAAAGTTCTTGCACTTAAGAATGCTAAAGAATGACTATGGAGTAAAGGAGAAAGGCAAGACTGTATTAACATGCTCTCTGATTAAAACAAAAAAGTACTGGAAAATGAGAAGTCAAAGAACATATTTGGAATAATCATTGATGTGAGTGGTATTTTATGGGAGGTGGTGCCTATGAATGGTTACCTGTTTAAAGGTTTCTGTCAATGTTGCTTGCAGGTTTTTTCTATCTTGATTTTTAAAGTTGAGTCCTCTTAACTATTCAGTTTTAGGGAAAATGTTACTATAGGTAAACTTCTGAAAAAAATATATGTTGTATTTGAGTCGCAACCTGGGTTATTTGTCTTTTGTTAGACGTTTGAGATACAAGAATCTGTAAAACTAAAGAAAAAATAACAATTCAGATTCTTGACCCCTAAAGTTAGGGAAGTAAAAGGAAGCTATTGTTCTTATTTCTTCTGAACCCATTTGCTGATTCCTTCAGGGATAAAAACATACAGCATTGCAAAAGGCTTTGCCAACAGATGCAGCAGATCACCTTTAACATGTTTCTAATTTTTTTCATCTAGATACTATTAGTAAGTTCTTTTTGATTTTCAACATAAGAGATGCCAAGAGGACACTATGATAAATGCTGCCCTAGCAATACTTTGTTATTGAGAAGGCAACTGAAAACTTCTCAAGGATAGCTCTGGTATATGAGAAGGCAGGTGAAATTTTAGCCTATCACAGTTGATTGTGAAGTTTTATTTCTATTCTCCTGCCCATCAGCATCTGTGCTTTTGGATGGGAGATCCAAAATCTCTTACCTCCTAGGCTACCATCTCTGCTTTTCAAGCTTTAAAAAAGATGTGGCTTATATGATTGGCCAAAATTGCAATATTAACAAGGGAGGGTGAATGAAAATTCCAGTACAAATGACATGTACTGCTGTCACTTAGGGTTTGAAGTTGTTACACTTGGGTATGAAGAGTAGCAGATGCTCCTGTTACCTTGAAGTGTCTAGTCTATTTCTAAGCCTTATGATTTAAAACCAGTGTCATCTGTTTCTTAGCCCTACAGTCTTAATTTGATACCAGGCACATTTTCAACCAATCTGAGTGAACATGAAAATATGAAGGCAAAAATAGTGTCTTAGGGGAGATTTTCTATTTGTAGAAGTAATCTCCATCGACGGTGTGTGAGCCTTCAGAGTAAAAAGAACAGAAGATGGGGAGTGGGTGATTTTTTTTCGTACTTTCCTAATTTGTTTACCATAGACAGGACAAAATGAGCAACTTTTTTAGAGGGAGATTCTGTTCTGGGGAAAGGAAGGAAAGTGTTTGTGTATATATAGGACCTTTAACTCAAAGGTGACCAGACTGGTGGAGTTTGTTTTTAATATTATCGTAATGAGATGCCATTGCAACTGCCCTCTTATTAAACATTTTGCTCCATACTGCAGTGAACATGGTTCCTGAACTGATTCTGTTATGGGACACTAAAAGGCATGATTAAAACAGAAGTGCCAGTGAAGTTGCAAAGTACTGCTGATTGAGAATTTGGCTGTCCTGAGAAGTGTCTGATGTTGCAGTGGGAACTCTTCATTAAAACTCATGATCTTTACTGTTTTAACACAACTGCTCTATTCATCTGGAAGTAGTAAGTAATGTTGGAATTCAAGTCTGTGGGTTGGTGCTCTTTTGAGCCTTTAATAGCTCTCTAACATTGTGTAAGTGACAAAAATAGTTACCAGTAGACTGATGACCTACAAGAGCCAGCAACCAAGATGATTTCAGGAATCTGCACCAGAGAAACCAGACACCCACAATAATAGATTTTAGAGAACTTTACTTACAATCTTGGCCATGCAATGAGCAAATAAAACCCCAGAGTTTAGTACAGTACAGAATAAATATATAGTTCATTACAGAACTTCTGAATTCACTGATATGTAACTTTGGGAGATGGATGTCTTATATTTAAAGGTTAAAGTACTTCCTTTAAAGCTCCCTAGCAGGTTACTGACTTTCCAGTGAAGACAGAGAGTTCAACTTTGAGTTTCAAAGACAATCTCAGTGCATTTACAGATGCAAACCTCTTGTGTGAAGATAAGCTTCATGTGAAAAGGACACCATGTTGGAGTGGTACACTATTTTCGTAACTTATGACTAGTAAGAAGTAATGTTAGTTTATCTGAGGGAAGTGAATATATCTGTTTTGTTGGAAAATCACTTCTATCTCACCTCAGTTGCTTTAACCTATGATGAATTCCCAAGGCTGTGTTTCCTGTGCACTATAGACAGCTGAAAAAAAATCATACTACAGTCTGTAGCTGTTACCAGTTTCTGTAAACTTAGATTCAAATTGATGTTTGCCAGATTGTATAGCACCCTAAGACTTGTTAGGTAAAATAAGACTGTTTCCAGCCTAATGGGGGCTCTCTGACTCCACTGTTCAATGCACAGGCAAAGGATGTCCAGGAATTTACTGTAGCTATAACTTTAGTATTATTTACATCGATTAGTGCATGTTGGACAGGCAGCACAGTCATGCAAAGACATTGAAGGTGGTAAATGAGGTTCCAACCCTGCTATCGATAACAGGTGGGCTGTGCTTCTGTATCATCATGATGCCATTTAATCATAATGATATAGCCATTGATCATTTGAACTATTGGGCTCTTCTAGAGAAAAATGTAACAAGTTGTTTAAGCAGGCTGAGATTTACTGGCTAAGAACTTCCTAATTTTGTATGTCCTAATTTAAAGATTATTTGGCATTTAGTACAATACTAAGAGAAATCAGTGAATGCAGGTCCCTGTACTGGGACCACTGTAGCCTCCAGAGCGTGTTCAGTTACTTGTCCAAACAAAGTTCATTGACCAGATTGTTTGCAGAAGGAAACAGCTTACCAGGGCCTACATCTGTTTTAAGAGTGCTGTAAAGATCATTGCATTAGCAGTATTCTGTGCTGGCTTTCATGGTTTAAAACAAACCCTAATCCCAACACAGGTTGCCATTCTCTGTGGTTAGTGCTTAAATATTTACACCTGAAAGAATAAATAGACCATATATATAATTAGCAATATTCAAACTTTAATAAGTTGTGCCACTTAAAATATTTAGAAAACAAGCTTAAATCCTGATGTTGTCAATGTGCTGTAGTGTTTCCTAAATAAGGATTGTGTGTTGAAATTGGGAGCAAAGTAAAGAAATGTGCTCTAATACATTAATCTTACTGTAATGTTTCATGGTTTTGTGCATTTGGAACACTATATCTAACGGTTCAGTTACTATGTCACATATAGCTGCTGGTATTTTTGTCTCCAGAGGCCACTTTCTGAGCCTCAACCTCAAAACACACCAGAAGGTACTGGGAAACACTGGAACATATACAGTGGTACAACTGTTAAGTCTCCTGTTAGTGAAGTCTCCCTTAGTAACTTACATTCTTTGAGAAAGCAGGCTCATCTGTTCAAAACCTTGTGCTGTGAGAGCATATTTGTTGGGATTTTTTCCCCCCATGTCTGCATTTTCTCCTTATTAATTTATTTAGTTCCCTTAAATTTATGTAATTACTGTCTTTTATTAGAATTACAGATGCTAGAGAAATATAAAAAACTCTTAGCAAATCTGGTCCATATTCCTGCTGGAGTGCTCCCTTTTGTACATTTACAGTGTATAGCCTAAATTTCTATCTTAGGCTTATAAGGCTAAATTATCAGCCAGTAGAAGCTCACGTGACTACCCCTGCCTTGTCCCACTTCTTTTTTTACTCTTCTACAAAGCAGAGTCACAGTCCTAAGATCACTTGCGCAACAGAATTGAAGGCTTTTAGACAGGCAGTAATCAAAGTATGTAGGCTGCAGGATAACGTCAGACAACAGGAAGTCAGGAGTTGTCCTGCTGTTAGCGTTTGGGTTAGCTCAGCTAGCAGCCTTACCTGAGATGTCTGAATCTGAGGCTGAGAAGTGAAAATCTTCTAACAACAGGCTCTTGTGTTTTGAATTGTAGCTCTCCTTTCTTCTGAGTCAGCTAGAAATGGGCCCCTCACTACAGGAAAGACCTGGAGGTGCTGGAGCGTGTCCAGAGAAGGGCAACCGAGCTGGTGAGGGGCCTGGAGCACAAGTCTTATGAGGAGCAGCTGAGGGAACTGGGGTTGTTTTTTTAGTCTGGAGAAAAGGAGGCTGAGGGGAGACCTTATCGCTGCCTACAACTACCGAAGCAGGGTTGTGGTGAGGTGGGTGCTGGTCTCTTTTGTGGGGTGGCTGGTGATAGGACAAGAGGAAATGGCCTCAAGTTGAGGCAAGGGAGGTTCCTAATTTCCTTTGGATATTAGGAAAAATTTCTTTACTGAGAGGGTTGTCAAACATTGGAATAGGCTGCCCAGGGAAGTGGTGGAGTCACCATCCCTGGAGGGATTCAAAAAGTGCGTAGACAAGGTACTCCAGAACGTGGCTTAGTGGGCATGGTTGATGGTTGGACTCGATGATCTTGAAGGTCTTTTCCAACCTAAATGATTCTATGATTCTATGATTCTAAATAACAAAGGAAAAAAAATATGTCTGCAGTTTTTTCTGCCTTCTGATTCTGGCTCCTCTGGAATCAGTAAATGCAAAGACACTAGGAAATGAAAAATAAGGAAAGGACAGTTTGCCCTGTTCTTTATTTCTAAATAAAATAGGGGTTGTATCACTTCTGGGAGTGTAAAGATGTAATTCAGTTATTCCAGCTGTTTCTATGTAAGCCAAATGTTGTGAATACTGTAGGCTGAAAGAGGGCAAAGGCAAAAGTCCTTCCATATCTTCTGCTGCTAGCAGGTAGCAGGTGTGTACAAGGAGAATTATAGTAAATGCTAACAAATCAGAGTGTCTTCCAGCTGCTTTCCTTCACAGGTCTGGTACTACTGCAACTTGGTTAGCTCCATAGATGTATGCTGTTACTGTTGAGACTATTGTTTCTTCACATTCTACTATGTGTGTATCTTCTGATTCTTTAAATATAATTTCCATGTTAGATTTCCAGAACTCTTAATTCCTAATGCTTTTCAATTCATGTTAAATTGCCACTAAGCCTGCAGCACTTAAATCCAATGTTTTGTGCACTTAACATCTGAACGGGAGTCCTAAAGCATTTCAGAGTTCACTATATTTAGGATGGGATTGCCTGTAAGTTATTAGAAACCTATATCCTGATTAT
Organism: Buteo buteo; assembly: GCF_964188355.1. Classification (NCBI taxonomy): domain Eukaryota; kingdom Metazoa; phylum Chordata; class Aves; order Accipitriformes; family Accipitridae; genus Buteo; species Buteo buteo. Next base: position 4,353,738 of record NC_134199.1, read on the forward strand.
CATATTCAGTGTATTTACTATTCCTAGTGGTTTTTCATCTGTGCTTTTGTAGCAAACCTTAGAGGAAAAATAGATTAATCTTTGAAACATGCTCTTCATGTTCTTTGGCTCCGAAAGTCAAAGAAATCTCACTGGATTGTCCCACTCATTTTCTTTATGTCTTTATTTATACTTTAAAAATATCTTTCCATCTTTTAGATATACTAACAGCTTCTGGGTTGTCATCCTTGACTGCCCTATGATTGAAACTGTTTCCAATAGCTGCTATTCTTCTCTTTACTGTCTTTCCTTTCAATTGAAACTCTCAGCTACTACAACTCAAATATTTGTATAGGAAGAAATGTCTGCACACTCAAGGTAAATTTTCCAAAGTAATAATGCAAAATTGCCTGCTGGCCATTAGCAAGGGAGGATAAGAAAAGCACCAAAGCTCTTTGCCTGACTCTTCTCTGACTGCTGTTTGTATCTGGCAAACTGCGGATGGTTGTCTGCTGGTGGATAAATGAGAAAGCTCTTTCTTTGCTGGGGCAGATACATCTGCTGTGCTTCACATAGGGGAAAAAGTAATTGCAGTGTGAAGAATATTTTCTGCTCTGTGGACTAGCCACAGTGTGCAGTGAGAAATGAATTTCTTCTACAGGCTCGTGTCAACCCAAAAAGCCTCTGTAACGGTGGGTGAAGCAATGGGTTTTCACAAGCCAAACCTGCTGTGCATCCGTTCAGAGGTTTGCTAGCAGAGACAGCTGGGGGAGATTGTTTGGCCTTGCAGCTGCCCCTTTCTCCATAGTTCTGCCTCTGGGCATCTTAATTTAGCCTTTGGATTTCACATGTCTTGCATGAATACGTGCTGCTTGCCTGCTTCCACTACCTCTGCCAACTTTTCTGCTCTACTTCAGACATTGTTTCTTCCTCCAACCACATGCCTCCCTGTTCGTCTGGACTTGAGCTAAGCTGCCACAATGGGCATAAAGAAGTTGCGGAGTTTTTCTGAGCTGAATGCAGACTAGCTCCATTGATACCTGTAGGGATTAAGCTCTCACAAATGAAGAGATTGGATGATGACTGGATTAGTGGACTTGAATTATTCTTATGTTCTGTACAGTCATACAGAGGAAAGACACTGAAATGTTTTCTTAAACATGAGCATTCCAATATAGGCCTGCTGTGCCACTTATTTTTTTTAAACCCTGTTTTTGTTCTTGGAAAATGAACCAGTGTTGACAAATGGCATCAACCCATGTCAGTAACTCCAGTTCTTTTCAAATACTGTTTTTCCAAGGAAATTGCATCTTTCTCTCGCAGAACAAACCTCAGTGTAATTTGTGCCTTTTTGTATTTAGGAGAAAGTAAATCAATGACAGGTAGTTGTTCAAAGAAATCATACAAATCATTCCTTTAGAAACTGCTGTTTTCAGGTCAGAAGTTAAACCATCTCATTCCACCTCCACAAGAAATATGCCCCAAACAATGAGTGAATGCATCTATCTGTATCGGAGTTAAGAGTGGGGAAAAAAGTGCTCTCAGAGGCTGAAAAGTACAAAGCAAATGTATGTTACAAATTGGCTTCGCTCAATGTACTCAGCAAAATTTTGCCTTGTTATCAACATGCTTTATTTGATATGCAGAAGTACTGCTTGCTTTTTTGACACATAAACCTACTAAATGTCATTTAAAGATCTCATTTTATAATACAAGGCAAGACTTTTCATTGTCAGTCTTTTCAGATGCCTTTCATTTTAGTATTTAGATGCTTTTAGATTTATAAAGAAATATATTTATTGGGGTATATTCTCATAGCGTATTTACAAATTTGGGTTTAACTGTTAACACTGTCAAGAGTAATTCACATAGATTAATGGAGAATAGTGGCCCTTGGTGTATGAAGATGTCTAAACCTGTCTTTTCCAAAATTACATTTCTATATGTTGTTTTTGAGGAAGAAATTTTTTTAATAAATTGACAGAATAAATGAGTGTTTATCCAGGGAAACTCCTCTAGTAGGTAATTAAACTGGTCAAAACTGTTAACTTACAGAAATGCACAGCTTAATTCTTCTGAAGAAGACATAGCACTTTCTGGTATGTAGAGAGGAGTTGAGGGGAACATCAGAGGTGTTCAGTCCCTGATAACTGTGAGTTTGCACTATCATCTCATTTATAAATGAAATAATATCCCTGAAAGCATTTCCAGCATGCCAAAACTATGGCAAGCTTTAACTCAGTTACTGAAGTGCTACCAGTGTTGCAGTAGCAGAGTGCCATATTTCACGAGCAGGTTGCACAGGGCTTTCTTAGGGATTGCCTTTTAGGTTCAGCTTTGTCCTGTCTCCAGTTTGCTAGCAGTTCTGATTAAATTGGCTCTAATTAGTCCAGGTAATTTTGGCTGTCAACTCCAGGCTTCTATCAGTCAGCTCTGCATGTTTTCCTCAATGATAACAAGTGTAAGAGCCTAGTTTTGTTCCTCATCAAAATATCTGATTTTCAGCATCTGTGTATTGTTTACTGTGAACTAGAGGCTTGTATAGGTGGGGACTTCATTTGTTATAGCTCTTGAAGAACTTATATGTCAGGCCTCTTATTCAGCAAAGATACTGCCTTGTTTTAGATCATCTAATTACACTTTAGAATAGGTACTTTTATTCTGAATGATAGCATTTGCTGGAAAATGTCAAGTATAGTTATTCGTACTTAACATAAGTCTGGTTTCTCTCTCCTGTTTGACAGGTTCTCTGTAATCCCACTGGGTAAGATAGAAGTAGTGTGAGATGGATACTTGCAGTGTTTTGAGGAAGAAGAAAAAATATTCATCAAATTGGGGCTCAGTCCTGCAATCTTTGCTAAGACGAGTGATCTTATTGAAGCCACTTGTTGTTAAGGGCCTAGGATTAGGCTTTGAATGCTGTAGCCTTCAGATAATGAGCGAAGAAGGTTTTTGTTTAAAAAACCAACCAAACAAAAAAAACATTTGGAACAAAGGGGAAATTAAATAGGGAACTGTTTCCTTTTGTAGTACCCCAGACTTGTATTATTTCAGCTAATGCCTTGTCGTGGTTTAACCCCAGCCAGCAGCTAAGCACCACGCAGCCACTCATTCACTTCCCCCCCACCCAGTGGGATGGGGGAAAGAATTGGAAGGAAAAAGGTAAAACTCATGGGTTGAGATAAGAATAGTTTAACAGAACAGAAAGGAAGAAACTAATAATGGTAATAGTAACAATAATAAAATGACAATACTAATGAAAGGGTTGGCATATACAAAACAAGTGATGCACAATGCAATTGCTCACCACTTGCTGACCCATGCCCAGCTAGTTCTCAAGCATTGATCCACCCCTGCTGGCCAACTCCCCCCCAGTTTATATACTAGGCATGATGTCCCATGGTATGGAATACCCCTTTGGCCAGTTTGGGTCAGCTGCCCTGGCTGTGTCCCCTCCTGACCCCTTGTGCCCCTCCAGCCTTCTCGCTGGCTGGGCATGAGAAGCTGAAAAAATCCCTGACTTAGTCTAGACACTACTGAGCAACAACTGGAAACGTCGGTGTGCTACCAACATTCTCATACTGAACCCGAAACATAACACTAGACCAGCTACTAGGAAGAAAATTAACTCTATCCCAGCTGAAACCAGGACATGCCTGCACAACACTAATTGGCAAAACTACACCTACTGGTGTATAGATGAGTGTAGTTCAGATGTGAGCCATTAGAGATGTGTAGTGATATAGATCAAAGCCTTTTCATTAAAGTTTCTTTCATCGTGCACATCAGTAAGTCAACATTACCTGCAACTCTGAAAACACTGGCAAAAAGAGTAGTAAGATTGAGTCAGCAGGGTCTCTAAGGATATGTCTGTCCAGTGAAATGAGTCAGTGGGTTCTTTGCTCTAGTGCTTGTCTAAGCTCTTAAGTTCCTTAGTTACAGTGCACTGACAAGGGGGAGGTATTTGTGGGGGACCTGAAAACATTAATGCAGAAAGAGCTGTGAGCTAGCTGGCTTTGTCTCAGCCTTGGTCACAGCACAGTGTGACTCTACCTTTTGTCCCTGGAATAGGATAGATGAAACTTTGCTTTGCATGGTTTAGGTGTGCTTTAACTCTCCAGAGAGCAGAGGAGAGGGGAATGGTGGCAATTGAAGGAAAAAGGAAAGTATAGCAATACAGGTTGTTACAGCACTGTTGAAAGCAAAACCCTGTATAGTGTATGTCAATATGAACAGTGTTTTACTAGGAGACAAAACTCAGGCAGGTTCTTTTAGGGGTGGAGGATGGGCATGGGTGTGATGTAAGGTTAGAGATCAGGGGCTTACACTGATCAGACATGAGTTCTACTTTGCTTTTTCTAGAACCTTTTTTGCTATGTTTTTTGTAGGTATTTGCATGTCATTAATTTTACTTGCCGAAAAACCTGCTGGAAGGCAGTGATCAAGACTGCCTAGAATCACACTGATGTAAAATCATGGTAATCATGTTGAAGTCAATAGTTCAGCAGCAGGTACACGTGCTGCAAAGCAGGACTGCTGTGTGTGTGTTGCTGACTTGCTGTGTAAGCTCATCCAGCTGCTAAATGGGGATGAATGTTTTGTCCCTTTCTAGGAGATTAATAATGCTAGTAATGTGCTTCCATATCTCTGGATAGAAGGTGCTACAGAAGTGCTAAGTTTAGTTTACTTCCGAGCTGAGCTCAGCTGAGCAAATGGTAGTACCTTTGCTGAATTGGAAGGAACTTAACGGATACACTCAGCCATTACAATAAATCTGGCTTTAGTTCATACTAATGGAATAAAAATTCTGTGGTCTCCTGAGGGAGAATGCTGGTCCAGTGTTGAGTTACTCTGTTCAAATTTATTTTAATATAAACAAACAAACAAAACCCCACAATGGCTTAAGTTTGTATCAGTAGGCTTTAGGGCAGATAAAGTCTCAACAATGTAACATCAAGTTTTTGCTGAGAGACTATTGTTTATCCTTTTGCATAAATTCTTACCATACTGTCTGGATAATATGACTGATTCAGATCAAATTTATACTGGTGAGTGATTCGGTAGCGCACGGAACTGGCATTTGTTATTGTGGGATCATTGCCTCATTATGTGATTATGATAATTGATGCCTGTTTTAATTTTTGCCCTGTTGGCCTTGTCTTGACTTTTACTGATGCTCATGGAATGATGAAGCCTATGTGGAACTATATAAAACCTTGATGTCTAGGATTTGGAAAGATTAGAAATACCTTATGTTAGTTTATCTGTGGGAAGGAAGAGAGCGCAGACAGAAAAACCCCAGGACTTGAGTATGACATTAAGATGTAGAAAAAAAGCAATTTTACTGAGTGTTGCAAAAGTTGAGAGAAATGGATATCAAAACTAACTTTGGATGAAAAAAGAGTTTGGCAGTCCTTTCAGTGTCAGTATTGCTTTAAAATGAGATTTGCAAATCTATATTTAATTAGTTATTATACTGTGTGCTAAATAAACACTAATTATTAAACATGGAATTTATTGAAGTATAATAGATGTATCTAAAACTCTAAATTATCTTGGCCTGAGTAAACAAGTTTTAAATGATCAATATAACTTCCTATAGAGGAGCTACTGTTGCAACTAATATATGCCAGCATTCAGAAGCCATCATTATCTTACTGTTTTCTAATATGATTTTTCTTAACAAAATGCACCTCAGCATTACATGTTTGTATATGTGATTCATTGTAAGATCAGGGTTATCTTCTATTTGTAGAACACATATACCTTATAGACTTGTTTAGTTGCCTTTGAACTCCTGAATGCAGCAAGTGAACCCATAGCTGATAAATTCAGGATTTCTTTAATTGAGCAACTTGCTTAAAAATTCGGGTTAGTAAGGGACGTGGCAACACTGCAGGCTGAAACTTGAAAACAGCAATCATTTTCTTGTCCTTTGCTTCCTGTCTCATCTCTCCTGGCACGTAGACACACACAAATACACAATATGATGTAGTTCTGACCCAAATGCTGCATATTTCAATGTTGCTGTCTTTTTTGTTTTAACTGTCTCCAGAAATAAAGGTCAGTCTGTGATCCAATAAAATGCACTTTTAGCTTTCACGATTTTGAGAAAACTAATGCTGTTTAAGTGAGCTTTTAAAGTCAATGCCCAAATTTGACTTAAAAACTACAGCTAAACTAAATATGCCCAAATAGCTATATTTCTCTCCTAACCAATTTGTGTTGCAAAGGCCTGTTTTGAGTATGACCCTTCAGAAAAATGTATTGACTTAGAAGGTGGTGTATCTTACTGACGGGGAATGGAAGCTGCTGTTTGAGTTGGGAGCCTCTACTGGTAGGTCCTTATTCAGCTTTCTTTATATATACTTAAATCCTTCACAGAATATAATATGATCTATTTAGTGTCTGAAAAGGATCACAAATAAAAGTCTGGGAGAACACATCTAACGTATCGGGATCTTTGTAGGAGCATTTTCTAGCATGTGCTGTTGTATGTGGGCAGCCATTCATTTTTACCAGAGTATCTAAGAGGTGTACGCTGGAGATATGAGTTCTGGTAAAAGGGAAATTCTAGGCGATTTTTTGGAAGAGCTCTCAAACAGTCCCTGACAGTCTTTTATCTTGGGTATATAAAAAAAGTCATCAATAATTACTAGGTTATATTTGGAAAATTCAATGTCTGATGTAAGCAGGAGACTTGGCAAGGAGGAAAAGAGTTTGTATTCTGCCCAGAATAAATATAGCACTTCTAAGTGCTTTGCTGCTTCTCTTTGCAGTAGAGGTTTTTGTCTTTTAATGCTGCTTTTAGCAGGTTTGAAGATACTCTCCTTTCAAGCTTTTTTTCACCCCTGTTTCTCACTAGGCTCTCAGAGTTGCTTCTTTTGTTTAGTTTGAGTGTGATTTTATTATTTCCTGAAATGAGGCAGCCCTCTGAATTAGTCAAGACCCAAAATACCATGGAAGTGCCTGTAAATGATCTTGTAAATAAGAGGTAAGTTACCTGACTGCTTAACTAAATGCTTTACTGAGTTGAGACCAAATGATGGTAGTGAACTATAACTAAGTGGATTTGAAGTGACTTACATTTGACTGTTACTTTCTTTTCTGGGATGTTCAGGTCATTAACAAGTTTTTTTTATGCAGATCTTTTGACCTGCTCAGTCTCAAGCATTACGGACTGATGTTTTCCATGCTCACTTCTGCTGCTTCAGTGTTTGCCTCATCTTCTTGTGTCCAAACATCCCAAATGCATTATTTTAACACATCTTACTGAACATTGATATTAAGAATATAAACCCCATCTTACCTACTCTTCCTTTGGGCCAAAGGATACGGGGTCAGAGCTGATACACTTTTTAGGAGGTTGAGGCAAATTTGGCCATTAATTCTTCATCCTGCTCTTGGCTTTAGGCTTTGCCTTGTTCTAATATCCTGTTCATTCCTTTAAGACTTGGTGTCTTTAGTTCGACACATGACTTTTGCTAGCTGAAGTAGCTTCTTAGTCTGTCTGGAAGACAGATGGACAATTAGCTTTTTAAGGAAAAGGAAAGCACAGCTTTTGAAACTGTAATCTACTTAACCTCTAGGTCAACATAGAGAAAGCTATTGTCTCGAAACGGACCCATGTCAAATCAAGGAGATAAATTAGAGTAACCATTGCTATATTTTTCTGACAGCAAAATAATTTCATTATTCTTTCCGTCTTTGTGTGAGCCAAGATGTGGTGTTGCTCAAGAAAGGAGGCTAGCAGAAAGGTTTTTGGAGAGCACACACTTTTCTATAAATCCTACATATACAATCACTCAGAAAAAAAGCACTTGGGACTTGAAGGGAAAGGTGGGAAATGTAAAACAAGGAAGAAGAGGTGGTGGTGTGAAGGCAGAGTTATCCTACCTACTCTGAAGAGTGCAAGTTCTGCTGGTAAGGGACACTGGAAAGTATATTATAAACAAACAAAAAAGCCAAAACAAAACCACATAAATCAAACCAAGTCAGAACTGAATCTTAGGAAATAACTGTTTATGGCAATTTAGAAGGGCAAAGAGTCTGCCCTAAGTGTGATGGCAGAGGGCTGTGCTTCAAAGAAGTGACCTCATAGCGACAAGGTCTTGAAGAGTTTCTTGTGATACATGGAGAATGGTATAGGTGTCAAAATAAATATCTTCTATGACATTAAATAGTACTTAAGATCTGAGGAATGGTCTTGATAGCTGTGGGTAAGAGACTTTAGGAGACCCTACTCATACTCTCAGCTATCAGAAGATCTCAATAAATCAGCTGGCCTTTCTGTGTCTTGATTTTCCCTTTATATGAGTGTGAATAATGATGCCTACTTCTTCACAAAATGATGCAGAGGTGTAAGGTGTGCAGTATAGAAAGTGGATGAGAGTCTGGCAATTTGGAAATTGTTCAAAACCAGCATTGCTTGTAAATAACTACCATTCTTGCTCTTGCTGTGAAATAGGCAGTAAAAAGGGGGAATCTGCAGTATGGTTTAAAGTTTTTGTTGGATGAACCAATTGGGAACAACTTATCCATGCTAAATTCATACTGTCCAAGCTTTATTTTGTATTCATCAACCTTTATTTTGTACCCTGCCAGTAATTGCTTTAACATGTTGTAATTCTGCTTTTTGTTGCTCATTGGGGTTTTTTGGGAGTGGGGGGGTAGTGGTTTCACAGCCTTTCACCTGCTCAGTCATTTCTACGAGTTGTGGAATAATGCTTTATAGTGATTTCATTGTTTCATATATCCAGTAGTGCAGGGTAAAGTACTAGACAGGGATCAGAACAACTGAGAAATAAGCTTGTGAATGTGCACCTTAAGTCCTTAAAATAAAAATAAAAAAAAAAAATCAAAGGAAATTGTTTTTTGTATAATATGTCTTCAGAGAGACAGCACTTTAGCAATGTGCTCATGCAATTCATCACTAAGGTGACAATACTCTAATGATATATTAGTAATACATCACTGGAATGCTTTCGCACTATTGATGTATTGGAGATCATAAACCATGGAGAGGGGCAGCAGACTTGCAGACTGAAGTGCCTGCTAAGCCCTTTCCAAGCCTTTTCAAGTTATTTTGAGAGAAGTTGTCAGCAAGAATGTTGAGATTTTTCCATTACTGTGTGCAGTTGCACGTGTGCATACACACAGAGCACTGGTGGGGAGAGAGAGTCTTGCCATGCAGATTCCTGATTTTGATGGCAGATGCTGCAGGCTCGATATATGTCTTCAAACAGTGCAGGGAGTCTTGATAAAATGGTTTGTTGACTGACAGTCTGAGCCTTAGGGCAACTGTAAAAGCTTAAGAGGTTATTTACTTTTTTTTTTTCAATGCCTCTGGTAGACATCATGAAATGTCTTTGAGCTTTGACATCTCAGTGTGCAAAGACTGGACCATATGACATCCCCGCAAATGTCATGGTAGGAGGAAAAAAAAAAGTTCTGTCTCCATGGCAGTACATACTAGCTGCTTTTCTGGTGTCAGCATGTGGTTAGACTGTAATATCACAAGCTTTCTCTCCCTCTCCAAGATCATGTTAAAGATCATCCACTAAAATGAAAATACATCTTTTTTTTTCCCCCATCATGATGTCTGCTACTTTGTGTACATTGTCCATAGTGTCATTAGTACACTTGCAAAGAAAATAAATTTGCTTTTATTTAGGTTTACACTACCTTCCCCATCCTTCAGCCACTCCCTCAGAAAACTCTCTAAACCCAGCCTGGGTAACCTTCAAGATAACATCCTAGAAATGAGTGCCCTGGGGTCTGAGAAGATCAACTTGAGGTAACAAGGTTTCTTGCAGCAATTCCTATGCTGATGTTGTATTCATAGTCAGCTCACTATTACCTAATGTTCTCCCAGTTGTTTGTTTTCATTTTTCTACAATTACATCGTTACTTCCTGGAGAGGCACCAGCTTTTTCTTTGTGTGTGAATTGTATTAGGCAGCTGTTCCTGCTTGCAAGCGCTACAACAATACAAATTGTGGCAAGTCTCTACCATTGGCTTGAATTCAAAATGGTTTTAACTTACAAGATTTTTGCAAAACTGAGTTGAAGCTAATGTTGAATAGAAAGGGAAGGTGGTGTTAATAATATGAAAATAGATTTTTCAATATCTTATGAATCACCTCTGCTAGAATAAAATGCTTTGTGAACCTGAGACTCTCAGCCGCAAGCCAAACAAGGAAGCTTTAACCCTTTTGAAAGCTTCCTGGGCCACTCCTCGATGAACTGTATTACTGATAGAGTATCAAGGAATTTAATTGCAATAAACACTCTGCCTGAAGGCAAGAGTAAATCATAACCCACTTTATGATGAAGAACAGAAAGCAGAGAATTTGGCAATGGTTGGAATGTTACTAGGTTTTATGCATGCTTTATCAGCTCTGTAAAAGGCTACTACGGGTCAGAAATATTCAGCTTGAAGCATTTTACAAATCTAGGACCACATTCTTGGCTATATGACTGCAAATACAGTACTTCCATTGTCTTCACTGGATCTTACCTATTGATAAAGTTAAAGTGATACTGAATTTTGATCAGTATTACCAGAGAGAAGTTTGGTTGTTTACAGAGGAAACAAAAATGTAGTATGTATGGAAGTTAGATTGCAACTAAAAGCCTGGTTTGTGCCCCAGCAGCCCCTGCATGGGAGTTCAGAATGATAGATGTAGCATACGCTTTCCATTCATTGGAACTTCCATATGCAATGTAATGTCAATTTAAAGACCATGTGTCTGTGGAGACTGACTGGGCTTTGGGGGGTGGTTTGGCTTTTTGTTTCTACTTGGCTTGATATTTATTGTGCAAATCCATTTGTATGGAGAACATCTGGCCCTTCACCTCATAAGCAGTCTGCCCTTGTCTCTGTGGCATTGTGGGTTCTGTAGACATGTTTTGCTCTCTGCCTTTCTGAGCACAGATCACCTACTCTGATTTAGAGGGTAATTACACTTTTAAAGCACTGGCTTCATTAGAATGTATCTGCTTGAAGCATAGCAAAGTAAAATATGCTTATCTATATGTTAGCAAGTTACATGCTCTGAAGGGCTCTGGTTAAAATAAGTTGGGGTTTTTTCCACCTGATGCTATGAAAATGTGTGTTATTTAAAATCATTCATGTCAAATCATTCTATTTAAATGGCTTCCCCAAGCCCTGGTGTAAAGGAAGCAGGTCTTGCATCTGTCTGGAGTCAAACCACCTTTTTTGTATTTTAGAATGAAAGTTAAATTGCATGGGCTGGACTGCACTGTGAATGGCTTTAGTATTCCCTTCTAGCCTCAATGAGAGATACTTACAACATCAAAGTTAGTAGGCAGAGCAAAGTATTCTCTGCAGGTATTGCCCAAACACCATTTGACATTTGTCTGATTTAACTTGATTTGGCAACATGTTGATTCACACCCGTGGCTGTAAAGATGAACATCAATTAGACTGGGGAAATAAATGAATGGGAGTGTTTATTCTTGATTCACAGAAAGTCAAAATATAATGTAAAAATATAAATATAATATAAAATATGAGTCAAATATAATCTTAATATACTGTGTTGCATTACAGCTATATCTAGAAGCTAGAACCAGGCAGCCTTTTTGTCCTAGATAATGTAAAGCACTTTGTGCCAGGCAAGAGAGCCCTGAGCCAAAGAGGCTACATAGTAAATCAGGAGTAGTGGATTGGAAGAAAAATTTCTATTCTCATTTTACAAATGAAACTGGAGAACAGAAAAATGAAATGATCAGCCTAAGGTTATGCGAAGAGGCTGAGGCAAAGCTGGGAATTGATATCAGATCTTTGGCGTTACAGTCATTTTTCCTAGTTCAACAGTGATTCCTGCCACAGGTCTCCTTTCCTGCAGGTCACCAATTTAGTGGGAGATGTTAAAGGGAACAAATCTCCCAATCACTGTTCCAGGAGTTTCTCCTAAGATTTTCAGAAGTTCTGTTATAGAGAAAATGCTGAGTCCATCATTAAGGTTTTACAGAGAAGAATATAAATATGCATTTCAGTCTCAGTAACTTCCTGCTTTGAATTTTTCTTTTGCCTTTGCCTTGGAGGGGAAAATAGAAACTGTCAATAGACTTTTTTTTCTATGCATCAAATGACTTTTAGGTCCAAGTAAACTTTTTGCATCCATAGCACCCTGAAGCAATGAATTCTGCAGTGCAACTGAGTGAAGCATGAAGCAATATTTGTTTTAAACATTCATGCTGATATTTTTACTACTTCCTCTCTAGCTTTTCTGTCAATAGACAGAGTGAGCAGCCATTTTCTTTCCACCTTGTCTGTGCTGTTCCCAGATTCATATTCCTCTTTGGTTTGGTCCTTCCTAGTATGAAGTACATTTGATTATTTAAATATTCTTGATATAACTTAATCACCATTGTTGTTGTCCCCTCTACATTAATTTTAGCACATCCTTTTAAGGTAGATGAGAAGCAAAGCTGCACAAAATACTGAAATTGTGGACTCACCATGGATTTATTCAGTGTCATCATGATACTTCCTGTTAGGTTCTCTGTTATTTCCTAGTAATTCCTAACATACTATTTTCTTTCACTGCTATTGAGCATTAAGCTGACATTTTAATTGACCTATTACAGCTCCAAGGTATCTTTTTGTTCCCAAATGCTAATAGGTTGGCAGATTTCATCAATCCAGGATTGCTTTTCTTCTTGCGTGCATCACTTCACATGTGTCAACACTGAATTTCATTGCTTTTTTATTCATGCACTCTGTATTATCAAGTCCATTTGCCTATCTTTTGCAGTCAGATTTTCCCAGCTTGAATGTCTTGCTATGATCAGCTAACTTTGTCATCTCACTTTTTGAGCAACATAGGAGACTAAGCCATAAGGCTTCTGATTTTATTAAAAAAAAAAAAGAAAGAAATTAACTACCCAGAAAACTTGTTAATTCAGCATTAAGGTTGCTCAGTTCAGTTCCATTACTAGCTCACTATGACTAGTTCAATCCTTCTGTGTTTTGCACAGAAGACATGTGAGTGGATGAAATCTATCTTATCTGAGTTAGCAAAGAGCAGCTGAATATTTACTGAGTTACTTATTCAACTTGATTAAATGAACAGAATATTAAAAAGGCGAGTAACGGGGAATATGTGCAACAAAATCATTCAACCAAAACAATTCTATCAGCCATTCAAGGAACAGGCTTTTGGCATTATGGGTGTTTGTTTACTAATTGGATTTACTATAGCAGTGATTACTTAGTCTCACAATTTTCTGTACTTCAACGTTCGCCTCCTGTCTGAATGAAATCTGTTGGTGCTTACGGCAAGATTCCCACTTCCTTCAAAGAGAGTTGGGTCAGGCCTCTCTCTTGTAAGAGGTTTCTAAAAGATCTGAATAGGATAATCTTGTTTTCCAGCTAACTAATGTTAGAGTAGCTCTGATATTTCTTTGTCTGTGCCTTTCAGGAGAGAACAGACAGACAGATCATGTGAAAACTAGTTTGATAATTTTCCACTCCATATAGACTACTCACAAAACATTTGTGAAATGATAAGACCTGTCACAATAACCTGAATTTTCAGTTTTCAGGCTGGAGGGGAGAGGTTTCAAATAGCTTAGGAATGAATGAAGAGCTATGATTTGTGTTAGAAGCAACAAGGTACTGTATAAAACAATATTTATTTCTGCAGTGTGCTTACAGTAATTTCTTCTGTTGAGCATCTGCAAGCTTAGAAGTGAGTTCTCTCTCCCTGCACCTAAACCAAATCTAATGTATAAATTGATTTGATTGGTGACTAGCCAGAGTCCAAGCATAACTCTTCATAAACTTGATTTTTGTGATTAGTGTGGGTTTTTAAATTAGCACATTAAATACACTGTAATGGTGAAAGGAACTTTTCAGCATCCTTTCCCAGGTGAATTAACCTTGAGTGATTTTGGATCCCTGTGTGTCTGGACCTGTGCACCCCTTCCCTGTTGCACACATGGACTCATAGTGGAGAGTTTCCCCTACATGCTCAGGTAGCCCAATGGGTTGGGGAGACTGGCTGTAATCCTTGCTGGAGCCTCCTTACAGAACAGAAGCCTTGTCAATTCTTCACAGTCCATGATAAAGGTGCAGGAAAAAGGCAGTTGTGCTGACAGGATGGGACAGGTAGTATTACCTTTTTTTGTCTGAAGTGGGGTTATATGGTGGTTTGGGGGCTGCTTGCTTCTGTACGCTGACATGGAGTCCAGGCAGAGAAATGAAAAGCTTGTTTAGCAGACTGATAAGGAAGCAACCCGTGTTTTATGACCTCCTGATCCCTGACCACCTAATGAAATGCTCTTTCCCTAAAGTAAAACATTCTCAATTCTAGCTCTTCCAAAGTGTTTCTAGGACCCCCTTGTCTACTCTCTGTAACAGTCTCTCTGCTTTTTACCTTTTCCCCCTCAGTATTAAAGTTTACTGCTTGGGATGGTTCTCCCTTTACCCATCACTTCATAAATCTCAAGTCTAAATTTGAGACTTGTGAATTTTGAGTGGTACTTTGATGTTTTACAATTATTCATACTTTATATATTGATATTGTACTTCTCATTCAGAACATCTTCAATGCCTCTTATTCATGTTCCTGTTCTCCTTTGATCTGTATCATTAGTGAGTTCTTATTCCCTGAGTGATGTTGATACTTCCCCCCCACACTTTCACAGATCTTACTACTTCACTATTGATTTTCTCTTCTCTTTTTGTTTGAGATGCCTTCTTTATCCTTTTTTCAACTTCAGTGCAATTGTTTATTTCTTCACCTACTTGATCAAGAATCTTTCCCGTAAGCCATTTTACCCGGAAAGCAGCCAGTCAGAAACAAGCAGACAAGAATAGGATCAGTTCCAGGAGAATTTTAATTTAAAATGAAATCACAGGAAAATGCCTTCCCCCCACCCCCAACCCAAGAAAGAAATGATCAGAACAGAGGCAAAATATTCATTGTAGTTTGAAGAGTCTGATGTGAAGAAGTTTTCAATTCATCACTTTAATTTTTATTATTTGAGGGGAGGGAAAAGTATTTTTAAAGATGTTCAGGAAAGACAAATCCATTATAAATAGCCAAGGATCTTTCAACTCTTCATTCAGGATTTCATGTGGTTTTTTTCCTTCTGTTCCTTGTGATGTTTTAATATCCCACTAGGTCTACCAAGAGAAATCTTTTCTGATCTAATTCTTGAGCACTTTCTGCTGTTTGTGGATAACTTAGTTATGTTGTAAAAGAATGTTGTGCAACCTGTCTTGGTTAAGGAAGACTCTTCTAAGCCTGTCTGAATTGTAGGCAACTTTGTCTTCCTCTTTTTGAGACCAAGATAGAACATGAATCCATTCTACTCTGAAAAGTTTGTGATCAAGGTAGACAAAAATGATGAAGGAAAATAAAAAATTATTTCATTTTTGATGTCAGAGGAGGATGAAGGGAAAAACCCAACATAAGGTGAATTAAAAATTTAGTCAATGTCTCCTATTCCAGAGAATAACAAAAAAACTTATTTTTTCCATTTGTATTTAATGCCCATCTATTTAAACTCAATCTTACAAACAGTACCATAGCTTTTTAATGTTAAATAATTACTGATGGCAATGAGAGTAGTATTTGCTTTTGCTTAAAAATGCATTTTTGTGTTTGGGACTGGTTTTGCATACGGAGAGCTGTGCTGCTCAATATCCAGCCAGTCTTCTGGCAGCAGCATAGCTAGAAGCCAACACTCTCCCTTTGGAGGTCGGTTGCACTATCTCAAATATTTGTGGTACTTGGATAGGTTTAACCTCTTCACCATGTAGGAGGCATTCCTGCTGGACTGGTAGCACTGACCTGAGCCAGAGCTCAGTCTCTGTGTGTGTGTCTGTCTCCTCTTTGCCTCTGTCTCTCCATCAGTCTCTGCCTCTCCCTCCTTCTTTCTCGTCCCCTCAGTCTCTCTTCCTCTGTCCCCTGTCCCCACCATCTCTCTCATTTCTTCAGGACAGCAGTCTTGCACTAGCTTTGTCTCCTGTTGCTATAGTTGGGGTTTAGGAACTCGGTGTACCTGATTTTCTGGGCAAGTTACATCATCATGATGTGCCACTGTCTCCAAACATCATCTTGGTCTGGTAGACTGTGACTGTTTCTCAGAGACAGGGTTTCCTGGCAGAGAGAATTAAGCAGATGGTTACAAAAATTTGTTTTGTAGCCTGGTACCCTGCAGACATGGGATCACAGTTCTTTCTTCCACAGACTTTTGGTGGATGACTTTGAGCAAATCACTTAGTTACTCTGTGCTTTGGTTCTCATCTTTCAAAGCAACAAGGCTAAAGGCTCTTCTGTATTTCATTACAGAAATCTGAGCTAGGTATATCAAAAACTGTATTGAGACCCTGCAGTGCTGGAGTGTTGGAGGACATATAAATAGCTAACATGGACTGTAAATTTAAACTGACAGTTATAAAGGATTTTTTCTTAATGCCTAGAATTATTTTATTTTATTATGCCTCTCACCCTTGCCAAGAGTTACCTCATGCTACATGAGATATTAATCTGTGTATAGGACAAGCAGCTTATCAGGCACCACTGACCTGGTAATGTTACAGGAAGTGTTGAGCCTTCTGGAGCAGCCACTGCAATAAAGGATTATTGCAGGGAGTCAGCTCAGAGTTGCAGGCAGCATCTTCTAAAGAGTAGCAGTCCTGGGCTTGCTTCAGCAAAGTCAGACAGACTCTTCAGACAGCCTGTTTGACAATTTTTTTCCTTTCTTTCTCCATACCTCAATCTCTGTTCCTTCTCACCAATCAGAATAGAATCATAGAATCATTTAGGTTGGAAAAGACCTTCAAGATCATCGAGTCCAACCATCAACCATGCCCAGTGAACCATGTTCTGAAGTGCCTTGTCTACGCGCTTTTTGAATCCCTCCAGGAATGGTGACTCCACCACTTCCCTGGGCAGCCTGTTCCAATGCCTGACAACCCTTTCAGTAAAGAAATTTTTCCTAATATCCGAAGGAAATTAGGAACCTCCCACCATGTTTCCATGATGGCGACTAAGTCATATCTATCCTGCTGCATGATGGCTTCCAGCTCCTCCTGTTTATTGCCCATGCTGCGTGCATTGGCATAGATGCATTTGAGCTGGCCTATCGAATCCACCCCTAACATTGGCAATATTCAAGCTCTGCTGATATAATTAGGACAACAGAACATGCTGTTCAGAGATATTGATGTAGCACTTTATTATAAAGTTAGCAATGTTTAATTTCTTGTTGTCAGCCTTCATTGTGCTAAAGAAATCAATTTACTATTGTCTCTTCTCCATTATTCAATTGTCTAATGAGCTACCTTGCAGTCCACTCAAAATCAAATTTTTGTGATGAATCAGCGTAGGAATGGAGAGTACATGAACCTATGTACATGAGGATTATCCCAAATCCATAGTAGGTGGGATGCACTTCCCTTTTGTATTAGAAAGAAAGTTTTTCTTTTCTCTTTTTAAAAAATTCAGTAAGACAAGTTTTCTGTACTTTAACTAAACTCCACAAGATGTTTACTAAAACTTGTTTTCTCTCATTCATGATTCATGTGTCATCCAACCCTCTCTGAATAATTAGAAATCTTTCTTGCATTTCAGTGTCAAAGTGATACCTCTCTTATTTTTCCCTTCCTACCTCTCTCATTCCACACCAAATCAATCTTAAAAAGCAAAGACAGAGCGGTCTTGTAGGAGAGAGTAGTCAAAATGTATCTCTTTACTCTGGTTTTCTACTATCTCACAGTAAAGCAAATGCTCTCGCTCTCTAAAACAACTACCATAATGATTTGCTTTGTATATCACATAGCACAGTCATCCTGACCTTCCCTTGCAATTTCTGAACACTGCCACGGTACAGATGATGATGATACAGGTAGGAAATAAATGTAGCTATACTTACTTGTTGATAGATTACATAGCTACATTTATTTGTTGTTCCACATAAAAGGCTATGAGCTTGCTATTGCTACTATTTTTTCTAGTTCAGATTCTGTGGGTTCTTGATTTTGTAGAACTGGGGACTGCAGCTTAATCCTGATTAATTGCCTGAAGAATAAAGTTTAAGAGGGATAAAAGTTCCAGAGAAATTAAATAAATATATTTGGTACAGGTGAAGTAGACTACTCTCAGAATTCTAAGGGGAAGTTAAAAGCACTAATTCTTAATATTTCTCTGAAATAGAAAGCTAAATCAGTCTTTTTCATGTTCATTAATATATAAACCTGTTTTAAAGCATTCTTACATCTTTGAAAATAGCTTGCAGTACATGTATATTATGCCCAACAATTATTTTGTAAAATTTATTTTCATTGCAAATCGCGCTGTTTGGACATTCTCAAGTTTTAATTCAGACCCGCCTTGCTTCTAAATATTAGCTGAACATGAAAGACTCCATATTCTTGGGCTCACAGATAAATGAACCAACTTTACAAACACAATATAAGGAATAATATTCTTCAGGAAAAAATGTGCCTGAGCACTTTTATTTGTGCATTAAGAAATTAATAATTTTGTATATTAGGAAAACTGTAACATAAATCTTAACAATGTAACACACACTCAGCCATTGCTTTTATCTATTTATAAATCAGATAACATTGTAGCCATTATTCTGGTTTTGCAACTTGCCAGGTAGTAAAGTAAGTAGTTTATTGCAAGTCGGTAATAAGAAGGGAAGTAATGGCCTGGGAGGCACATGGGTGAATGAGTTAATGAGTGAGCAGTTTGAGTTTTCTCATTGGTTTTAACCCTGTATAAATTTAATGGCTTCCTTTTAAATGTCTCTTAATAAGAAAAAGCAAAGTGTAAGTTACTTCATGGTATTATGTTGAAGGCTTTATTTTCTTATTTAAATTGAATGTTTTAGTGTATCGTGTATATCTATAGCAAATAACTTTACATCAGACATGGATACGCTTTCTGGGCTTGATGTTAGCAGGCAGAAAAAACTGCAGCAGTATTATCTGTCACGGGAAGAAACTGTGCCTATATGAAGTATATAACTAGTGATTTTTAATAGCTTATATAGACTGTAACACACAAGTATGATAACTCAAGCATGGCAATAGCAAATACAATTGTCAGTTATGTTTGTCTATGGTAATATAATTGCATCGAATATGATTACGTTAATTGGCAATGGTAGACACTGAAAAACTCATCAGCGTGCAGTCATGGTAAATATTAGCAGTGTAGCGTAATGCTCCTGACAAGCACTCTCAGTTCCTTGAGCTCTCCCGCTCTGTTAAGGTGTGGAGGATCCTTCTACTGGCCCTTGGTCCATGCTTACAATATGGAGTCTTTAGGGGATGTCTTGCCTAACGTGTTGAGATGGCTTGAAGACGTCTGCCTCCACAGGAGCTGATTTTTGTGTACTGGGGTTTTCAGCACTGATCCTTTTCTGATCCCAGCCTGCAGCCTTGGAAGAGTTGTTTTATTCTACAATCTATGGCTTTCTGTACTGCCTCAGTTGCTCCTGAAAGACTGGGAATCCATACTGGAAAAAATCTATGTGGGGATACTGTGCATGGTTACATATAATCAATTAGCTAGAATAATCATAGTTGCAATTCTGTAAGTTATCAATAATGCTTTCTAAATAAAAAAAAAGGAATACTTAAGTGTTTAGTATTTTTATATCTGAGTTTTTGGGGAGAGGCTGGTAAAAATATTTTGACTTATACAGAAAGTTATATGGAAAATAGCTCTAGGAGTTAGAGCATGGAAGTTTTCTCAGTAGTTACATGCAAAAGCAAGGAAAAAAAAAGGGGGGACTTAAAAAGATGTTTTCAGTCCATTTGTATTTGAATCAAATCAACTAAAAGCAAATAAAAACTCTATGGAGATAACATACTTTTTTTGAAATTTTTCATAGAAACAAATTGTCATTTTTCACTCATTCCTAACCAGTAATATATTGCAACTGCACAGATTTTTCAAGGATATAAAGACAATTTTTTTTTTTAGTTGGGCATGTAGGAAAAAAGATTAAAAGAAGGCTATGACCTGCTTTCATTTATGCCAGTATAGATCAGATTTTAAATATCGATTTAATTAGATTTGGCCCGATTTAAAGGTTAAACATATCAAACCATAGAATCTGCTGAGGGCAGTGGTGGTGTTCCTCTTCAGGACACCCAGATTTGTAGATGTATATGCCTTTAGAATAAGGCAGGAAGATGTCAAGGAAAACCTTTTCGAATGTTCTGTGCTTCTACCCAGAGCACATCTCAGAAGAATTTCTATGAATAATGTTGTAATACATCTTTCTTTGCCTTATCAAACTTTCTGCAAGGCAGATGTTTCCTTTCTCCAAAGTGCCCCCTTTAAAAAAACCCTCATTCCTATCTAATGATTAACCTAAGAGAATCTGACTTTATCAAAATAGCTGTATCTGCCAATTCTGTTTTCAGCTTCAGTAAACACTAATGGTATATATATTTGTATGATAGTTTTGATGATTCTACTGGTTGTTAATTTTTTAGCTGTTTAAAATTAAGCCAGTTTTCTATATAGTCATAACAGACCTCTTATTCTTACAAAACCAAGCAGTTAGTACAGTTAATTGTGCAATGAATATGTAAATGTTGCTATGTGACCCCAAATAGCAAGAAGGTTAGATATTAGTTAGATATTGCACTTAGAAGACAGTAAACTGACTAAAATTAAATAGTTCAGTGAGCACTTCTGTTGCCTTGGAAGGCTGGTCCCCTCCTAGGGACAGAGCTGTAGGTGTGATGCCTCGAATATTGGCAGAATTCTACTTGACAGCTTTAATTTATGCTACTTTTTTATTAGATGGTTGTGACACTGCATGGATGCTGAATCCTGGCATCTTAGCTTGAGTGGCACTGCGATATCTCTGTCCACAGGAAAATGTATTGCTTGGTAAAAATCACATCAGATAGATTTTTTCTTTTTTTTTTTTTTTTTTCTTTTCTTCTAATCTTCTTAGAAAGTATTTACTAAAGACATGAGAGCTGAACTGAAGAAACCTTACTGGCACTTCTGGGTTTTGGAACTATCCCACTTCTTTACTCTGACTCAGGAACACCAGCCTGGTGCAAAATGGAGGTGAGCTTGGGGTTGAGGCTTTGAACCGTGGTTTGTAGCCCCCAGAAAGGTGTTGTCCTATCTCTGCTCATTGATTTCTTCTATGATACCCATGAGTGTGGGTCACCTATTAGTAGTGAGACATAGAAGACAAATGGAGAGTGAGACAGGAGTAAAATCTTGTATGCATACTGAAAAAGCCTTACACTGCTATGAGATCTAGCTATAAATGCCTTGCTGGGAAAGAAGGAGGCTCAGCAATGCTATTTCTATCAACTTATAAAGTTTACAGTGCTGCAGAATATAACCTACTGCATATAAATCAAAGCATGTAACAAACTTGAACTCATAAAGATGTGTAATGTTCACTCAAAAGTCTGGCATTTCAAATTCTTGCCTACAGGGACTGTAACTTACTTCAGTATTTTATAAATCATAAGAGTGAATGTGAATATTTTGGCCCAAACTCTGCTGTTTATTAATAAAGGTAATTAGGGATACACAAGATGAATTATAAAGGATTGCTGTTCATAAACTTTTAAAGACAGAAAGGACTATTGTATGTGATTATCTTGTTGACTTTCTGCCTAGCAGAGTTCGTAGAATTTTGCTCTCTATTTCCTGACCTGAATCCAACAAATGCTCAGAAAGCCTTGCTCCAGTGTACTCTGCCCACAGAACTCAGTTGTTTCTTCAAGGTGGTTTTAAAGGAAGCATCAATTACACAGAGAGCTATGGCTGTCATCTTGTAAGTAAGAATCATAGAGTGATTTTTACAGTGCAGTATACCTTTGGGAGGGATTTTCCCTTCTATTGTAGCCTTTAAAGCTGCTATAAAGGCCATTTAATAGGCTGGGGGAGGACATCCTTGAGTGCAGGCAGTAGCTAGCCGGAGGCTGTCCTAAGTGACTCAGACTGTACCCTCAGCAGAGACAGCAAGAAGGCATGAATCCTTTGTGCTGTTTATAGCTGTGTGCCTTGGCAGCTGCTGTAGGTAGCAGAACAACCGTAGAGCAGTCCTGAAAAGGAAATGCACTTGAATTTAGCAGTTATTTTTTTTTTCCCCTGCTTTACTTTATGCTGAAGACCTTACCTGCTCTTATAAAAGTCCAGAATATGAGGTCCAAAGTTGCTCAAAGCTGATTTTATCCCTTCTTTCCCTTCATGGTGAGAAAAAACTCTTCCCTTTTTCCTTCATTTATTGATTTTTTTTACTGAAAACAGTACACTATAACAAGCCTTCTGTAACAGGTTAGTAAAATCTTCCTTTAAGTAAGGGGAGTTATTTTGAATTGTAAATTTCTTCCTGCACATCCTTAAGGTTTGTGTCCATGGTATTTTTTAGAGCTCAAATTTAGGCACCTGCTTATCCTTAGTAAAGATGACAGAGGAATTGATAAGGTATCTGCCAGCTGTTTTAGAATCTCAGCTGTCTCTTATGACATTCTGCGTTGTCATGAATTTTTATATTGTCAGTTTTCCTAATCATAAGCACATTTGAAAGAGCAGATCACTGGGCGTATCCCGCATCACTATTTTCTTCATTGGAAACCAAAAGAGTTTTAACCCTGTTTGTTCCTATAGTACTGATGAAACTGTAGAACTACTCTGAGGCTGAGCAGGGTCTTTCTGCTCAATGTGCAAAACCCTGTACAGTGGAGTTAAGTCTGAATTGGGCAGTTAGCACTGATGATGGACACATGGGTCAGAGAACCTGGCTTCATTCTCAAATCCAAAGTTGATGCTCCTTGGTGACAGAAATACAGCTAATATTTGTTTTGTTTTCTAAAGTTTCTGGTTCCAGTTGCCTCCTTCAGCTCAGATGTACCCAGTCAAGGACCAGATATGGAGAAGAGAGGTGATACCCAACTACTATTTTGTACTTTCCTGCCTTGTCCAGAGTCTGCTTCAGTCCTTGGTCAAGCTGAGAATAGTTTTGGTCTTTCTCTAAATTGTACTTAACTACCCCTTGCTTTTAGATCCTTTCCAGAGTCCTGGAGATGCCATACCACAGTGCAACTCTGGTCATGTCCTTTGCCTTAGTTGTGTATTCCGTACGAGGGACTACATAGGATAGGAGGAAATAGGAAAAGCTTTAAGATTCAACTACACTTCAGTAAGCCTCTTGGGGGATAGGAGAGGAATAGGGTACTTATGTCTGCTATGAAGGGGTAGTCCCTGGTTTCTATGGGTCTCCTGAAGTAACAGAAAAAGATAGTCATTTTAGGCAGATAACAGGACCTCGTATTTATTCTCATGACTTCTAATCTGTTAGTTGTTTATCATGCTGTACAAAGACTTGGTTTTGAATGCTTTAGCACAGAGTTGAGTATTTGGATTTTATAGCGCAGGACTTCTGAGTGTTTAATGGAGAAGGAGCTGGTATTTTTCTCAAATGGAGCAATACAACTGAGATATGGAAAGATGACTGGATTTAACCTTTTCAAATTGAGCAATGAAATAAAACACTTAATCATCTATAAGTATGAGAGTTTAGGTATTCTGACATCAGTGATGTCTACACAGCTCTTAAAGTGAAAATATGGAATTCCCATAATTTAATTCAGTCACAAGATAGCAGATCAGAAAAAGGAGAATGAATCATTGTCAAAAATACTGTTCCTCTGCTGCACTGACAAGGAAAGATAGAACAGAAAGAATCATTGAAACAAGGGACCATTTACAGATTTGAATTTGGATCTCCTGTACTGAGAATAAGCATCCTCTTTCTCCCTTAGTATTAAGCAGGAGGAGCATGTTCTGCCATTGCATCCCATCATTTGGCATTATTGCATGAGTTAGTGCAGCATGAGTAAATACAGCGAAGAGGGTATTAAATGCCACCTTACAGCAATGTTCTTCTAAACTGCAGTCCCTACCTGCTTTCTGAAAGTAGACATTTTTCAGTGAAAGTAAATTATTTGTATTTCTTTCAGCAATAAAGCAAAATTAGAGCCATGCAGATGGTTAATTTAGTTCAATGTGTGAAGATCATTCAGAAAATTGGAGACAGAAGGAGGGGAATAGGTTAGACTGGCAACAAAGTTATAGTTTTTGATAATATTAGATTGACTCCTTCCTCCCCCCCCCCCATTTCAGGCAGTTGCCCTTTAAAAAAGGCTTGGAGTGTACTGGACTTCCATCTTTGCAGGCAAAGGGATTTGGTGTTATCCACAGTCTGACAAGATGGTGGATCCTCTAATCCTATAGTGCAGTACACAAAGGAGGGGGAGGTATTTGTGCAAGGAGCAGCTGTGCGGGAAGGTCTGGTTATAATTACTAACTCTACCTGCATCGCTGTAGAATATGAACCTGGTACTGCACCTTTCCCTTAGCTGGAGAGTTCGTGATTTGATGAGCAACAGGATGTTTTGGAATGGCTTTTCTACCGTTTAAAGTAATTATACTTTATTAAAAAAATAATGACTATGAACTGGGGAGATGTACAGACTTTGCCACTGCTGATTGAGGACTCAAGATCTTGAGTAGTCTGGAAATCAGAGCAGGGCTGTGTAAGATAAGCTGCTGTGCCTTCTTCCTGTCCCTCTGTTGTTAAAAAGAAGGGAAGAAAAATCTTTAGAAATTTGGAAATAAGTCACGTAAACAATGAAGTGTTTTACCCTCCTTTCTTTTTCCTTCAGGCTAATGTAGTTACAATAATCACAATTGCTTATTGTGACTGTATTTGTCTTGCCTGCTTTTTTGCCAAATGCGTTTTTCTGATTTTTCCAGAAATGTTTTGCTCTGACCAAAAATGGTCTCATGTTCACATTTTCCCTTTCCCTCACTGAGTGTTTCCCACTGAAAGCAGTGACGTACACGTCATGGAGCAAGGTGCAGTTTGCCATAAAAGGTGTTTTCTGGACAGGATACTTCTTGTCCGCTTTGTGTTCATCTTCCATGGGGAAAAATATTGACATGAGACTTATAACAGAAATTAATAAAAAGTGGACACAACAGTAGTGATACAGTACATGTTTACAAGGAAGAAAAGTCTTGTAGTTAGAACTAGGGCTAGGAATCAGCAGAGGGATTTCAACTTTTTTGAAGTCACCTTTGTAGGTGGGTGTTTTACTTCCATTTACCCATCCTGACATGGTAGTAGATTTTCCATTAAGCAAGGACTGGAATCACAATGAATATAGGAAATGGGTTCTGTCCCCAGCGGGTTACAGTCAAGATAATATTCTCTATGGTAGTACATAAGGATGACATGTTTCCATGTATTATTAGGTAAAAGTGTGCAGTTGAAAATAGAACAAACCTGTGTTGCTTTTCATTTGGATGCTTTTGATGAACGCTATCATGTGTAGATGGCTTTGTATTCAGGATGAGATGTACTAGTGTCATTCTTTGGATGATGTAGTGCTTCTCTGAGGTTCTAGGCCTTCTTTTTTCTTCCTGAATTATTTCAGTCTTCTAAAAACATCGGTGTATATATACCCTGCAGCTGGACTTTTCTGCAAACATGCATGGTGTTGTGGTTTAGGCCCAGCCAGCAACTAAGCACCACACTAAGCTGCTCAGCTGCTCGCTCACTCTTCCCCCCACTGGTGAGATGGGGGGAAAATCAGAAGAAAAAAGTAAAACAACTCATAAGCTGAGATAAGGGCAGTTTAATAGGACAACACAATGAGTGAAGAAATAATAATAACAATATTACTAATAAAAAAAAAAATATGTAAAGCAAATGATGCACAATGCAATTGCTCACCATCCGGAACCTGATGCTCAGCCTGTTCCTGAGCCGTGATCCCCCCACCCCAGCCAGCTCCCCCAGTTTATATACTGAGCATGATGTCATATGGTATTGAATGTCCCCTTGGCTAGTTTGGGTCAGCTGTCCTGGCTGTGTCCCCTCCCAGCTTCTTATGAAAATTAACTCTCTCCCAGCCGAACCCAGGACACATGGAAAATAATTTTTTCTTTCTCAAGCATAAGGATTGTTCAGTGGTAATGGCTATAATAAAATATTTCAATCCATCTCTGCAGGCCTCTGTGATCCATAAACCTTACTGCCCACAGCCTAAGGAAGAACACAGAAACTGTGCAGTAGGTCAGAACTGAACTCCCTTTTATGGCTGCGTAAAATAGGGGAAGAGAACATGGTTGACTAGGTGAAGGTCATGTAATAGCTTGCAACAGCTGAAAAGAGCTTTAATTGAACAAGCTTCTAAGTTGGAAGTCCAAGTTACTGCCTAAGGTGTCTCTGGAGCATATTTGTATTGGATATGTGCCTATACTGTATTTAATGTATGCTGCTTACAAACTGACCTTTCTGGAAGGGAATGTTCTCTGTCAGGTATTGTTAATTCTTTAACATAAACCCAGCCCATAAACAAAGAAGTAATTTCTGACTTCTGCATAAGATGACAGGTAGCAATAACTGACTGAACTTAATGAACTGCTCTGAAGGGAATATGCCTTTGACTGCATTTATTAGTTACAGGAGTTGCTTTGAATTCCAACACTCCATCCCTGTTTCTGTCAGCATTCAGCTCTGCTACTCTTACAGTCATGCTTTAGCCTGTTGCCCTCCTCTGTATTTTAATTGAAGCTCATAATATTTTAAGACTTTGTCTTTCCAGATATCAAAGCAAATGGATTTATAAATCCCTTGACTCCTGTACTATACACATGAGCTGTCTTTCCACAACATGGGAATTGGTAAAACAAGCAAAATGTCATTCACACAGGGCTCAGCATTTGAAGAAGTTCAATATTAATTGCCTAGCGGATATTTTCTAGAAAAAGTGACTAAATATCATGACATTCTGTGCTTAGTGCAGGGTGAAAGAGCAAAAGGAAAAGAACCTAAAACTGACAGGATTTTTGACAAAAGGCATTTATAAAATTGAGGCAGATTAGTGTTCATGAAGGACCCATACAGGCTGATACAAAGTGAAGTACACAGAATGCTATTACAATAGCAACAAAATTAGCATGGTACCTCAGGATTCAGATCTTGACAGAGCTAGGGATGGAAGATTTCTTAAGAGGCAATAAATGGAATTCTGGAATGTCTGTGTAGCCTGGTGAATCGTAGAGTTGTTGAGGTTGGAAGAAACCTCTTGAGGTCATCTTGTCCAACCCCCCCGCTCAGGCAGGGCCACTGACAGCCAGTTGCCCAGGACCATGTCTAGATGGCTTTTGAATATATCCAGGGACTGAGTTTCTACAGCCTCCCTGGGCAACCAGTTCCAGTGCTTGGTCACCTTCACAGTAAAAAAAAGTATTGATCTTCATGAGGTTCCTGCTAGGCCATTTGTCCAGCCTGTCCAGGTCCCTCTGGATGGCAGCGTGATGCACTGGTGTATCAGCCACTCCTCCCAGTTTTGTGTCCTTGGCAAACATGCTTGAGGGTACCTTCTGCCCCAGTCTCCAGATCATTAATGAAGTTGTTAAACAGGATCGGACCCAGTATTGACGCCTGGGCTACACCGCTAGTTCCTGGCATCTGACTAGACTTAGTGCCACTGATGACCACCCCCTGGACTCGGATGTTCAGCCAGTTTTAAATCTGCCTTATGGTCTGCTCATCCAGGCCATATTTCAACAGCTTCTCTATGAGGATCTGATGGGGAGATGGTGCCAAAGTGTTCCCGAAGTTAAGGTAGGCAATATCCACTGGTCTGCCCTTGTCTACCAAGCTAGTCTTTCCTTGTAGAAGGTTCTCAGGTTCGTCAAGCATGACTTCCCCTTGGTCAATCCATGCTGACTACTGCTGATGTCCTCCTTGTCTCTCACGTGCCTGGAAATGTTTTCAGGATCATTTGCTCTATCGTCCTCCCAGGTGCTGAGGTGAGGCTGGCCAGCCTGTAATTCCCTGGGTCTTCCTGCTTGTCTGTTTTGAATGATAGGAGTGACATTTGCTTTCCTCTGGTTCCTCTGGTTTGTGTGCTGAATTTCTTTCTTAAGGTGTTCTGCACCCAGCTTAGGTAGATTTTTATTTCTAAGTAAATAAAGAGGAAATGAGTGGTTTTCTGCAAAGCAAGCTTTGTAAGAATGAAAGCAAGCAAAAGGGGGTAGGGCAAATTTGGACTTGTAGAGCAGAACCACTATTGTTCAAGTGATCCTCACTGTATTAAACCTGCAGCAACCTTTTACAGTGACAAAGAACAGTCTGCACGCTTGATTATAAAAGAGAAAGGCCCTCATAGTATTAATAAGCCAGCATTCTGTCTGATCTTAGGTACACATGTAAACTATAGATACTAGAAAGTGATTTTCCTTGCAATGTTTTTATTTACATTTGTTTTCCCTAGTAGGTCAGGAACAATTGAGAGCACAGATTGACTTTCATGCAACATACATGCAGCATCGCATGCCACCCCCACCATAGCCAAGGTTCGTTAGATCAAGTGTGCTACAGCTGCAACAACTTTGTTAGGTATGCTTAACAGTGTCACCATGGGAAAGTGGAGACAACTTCCTGATGTGCTTTATTTCCATGTTAAGTGCACAGGGAGTGTGGGAGGAGGTACCTGCAGCTTAGGAGGATGAAAAAGCTTATTCTGACTCTGATGCATACAGAACTAGCCATTCCAGATGAATGGTGTATATTTTCAAAACTGTATAAATGACTAAAACTGTGTATACTCCTAAGCATAGGGTAGCATTTTGTAGTTATTAAAAATAAAACCTTTTTGAGAGTGAGCCTTGGATTCTGCAATTATGTAGAAACACAAGACAAAACATTTCAAACATGTCTGTGTCATATAGACAATAGACAATAGATATCTAAAATCGCCTTAATAGGGATTTTTAATTTGCCAGGCTGTATGATTTCAATTATTACTTTACAAAGGAAATAGTGTGAATTAGGAAAACTGGATTTTTTTTTTTCCCCACCTTTGCCACTGATTCCTTGTGTATTGAGGAAGAAGCATTGTAACACTTCCGAGTCTCCGTTCTCTACATGTTGGATAGGGCATATTGAGGCAACATGTGTGCAAAATATATGAAGAGTATGTATTTGTACTGTATGAGAAATAGAGTTTCTCTCTTGAGGGATAATTGATTTGTGTTTGGTGGGCCAGGATGCTGAAATCACCTGATGTAAAGTTTCAAGTGCATAGATAAGAAGATTAAGAAATATAAAAGGCAAAAGAGGAAAAATGAGATTTTTTTTTTAAAATCATCTTCTTTTCATGCCTAGCAAAATATGTAGCCAGATGCTTGAAGTTACAGATATGGTGGTTGGCCATTTAGGTGACAGCTGTCATTGAGCAGATAAATATTAATCAAGATTTGTATTACCTAGAGCAAAACTGGGGGCAAAGGACCGATGAAGGAAGTGTATCAGTGGCAGGATTTATAAAATCATGCTCTACAACATAGCGATGCTGTGCTCTGCTTTCCTTAAGGAAATCAAGCATTAGATGTTGTTCTCCTGCTTTGTTTATTATTTTCTATCACATTTATTTTCCTCCTACACGAAGTGCTGCAAGCTCCTCTCACTGTTCTCCCTTTCCCCTGCCATAATTTTGGTATCCATTCCTTCTGTGATTCAGTGTGGTCACTGGGGAAACATTGCTTTAATGATTTGCTATTTAAATGCTCAGTGTTCTTTGCATCATCAGAGAAGCAGCAGCGTTGACAAAGTACAGCCTGCCCATAGGGAGTACTATATCAGTGGAGAGACAAGTTGCTATGGTAATACATTACATAGCAATGAGGGATTTTGGAAGATGCATCTGACAGTTTGAGGTAAAGTATCATCATTTCCTTGCAGCTTTCAAAAAAGTGTCATAATTTGAATTTCAGTGGGCCTTTTTTTTTTTCTTTTGTCAGGTGACATTTCTGAATAGCCCTGAGCATGCCACAAAACAAAAAGGAAAAGCCTCCCTCCTCAAGGAGGCAACAGCTCAAATAAAACCAGAGGGATGAGGTCGCTTCTGAGGCAATTAATGAAGCATATGGTCAAATGGCTGTATAAGTCTTCTGTATGTCCTTGCCTCTCTTTCACTTGAATACACACATCTTCACTTTATAGGCATGAGTGATGCATGAAAGAAAAATATAGAACTCATGAAAAGCAATCACTAGTCATAAGAAGTATTGTAAAATAGATTAGAAGGAGATTCCTGAGAATAAGGGCCAAGGAGAAGAAAGTCAGCAAAGGAAAAATTAACGATAGAAAAAACCCAAACAAAACTGGTTTGTCCAACAAGCATGGAATTAGAAAAAAGAACCGATAATGACTTAACTTGAAAAGTAACAGTGGAAACTGAAAAGTAACACCAGCAGGTTTATTTTCCATTTTCAACTTTTTCTTTAGATATTTTGTCTAAGTATGAATGAACATCTACATTTTGTCCATGTATGGTCACAGAAGGGGGATAGTAAAATATTTCCCTCCAGGACAAAAAAAATTTCTTAGGACAGGTATTTATATACTTAATGTTTACATAAGAATATAATTTTGAAGAGTTACATTCCCTATCTTTGAGAGGTGTAAGAATTGTCCATGCTCTAATTACTCTTGAGATTTTGTTATTTTATACCTTTGGATGGAACATTTGTCTGTGCTGCACTCCTGAAGAGTATACGTTCTGGAATTTTTGGCACTTATTTTTTGCTTACAGCAATTTTGAATTCCACCAAACCTACAGAAATTAGCCTCTCTTTAGGGCAGGTGCAAACACAAGAACTGTATTTTAGTGCATCTTCAGCATGTCATATTCCCTTTGGCAGTCTGGATGCTTCTGTGATTTTAATTTCAATTCATCTTCTGAATAGATACCTGCAAGACATGGCTTTCCGGTGCTTATACAGCCTACTTAATGATGCACATGTGTTTCTTGTGTTTCTTGCTCTGGATATTAAAGCATCCATGGGCTGTATGTCAGGTTTTGGTTTTTGTTTTCTTTCTTTTTTTTTTTTTTTTACCTGGAAAAGCAGCCAATATTTGTTTTTAGAATATGCAATATCAATCCCTAAATTCTATTAACTTTTAAAAAGACTTCTGTTCCTGAAGCTCTTAAACAGTTTTGAAAAATACAGCCCATACATCAAACACTGAAAGGCTACTGAAGTAGCCCATTCTTGACCTCAGGTAAAGTCCTTCTCTTAATTCAGATATCAGATTAAGGGTTACTGTACATCATCTTAGCTCCAGGCAAGATTAGTTGCTTGAGCTAACAGAAGACGTTTTCTGTTAGGGGAGAAACTGCCATAAGCTGCGTTGTGTAACAAATCATTTCATACTATTAGATTTCTTACAAATGTATGATGAATGGTAATTCTCTGATCCAATATCAAACCTTTGGGAGCAATGTGTTTGAATGATGTCATTACATAATGTTTCAAGCTGTTAATATGATTACCTGAAATCACTGGAGAAGCATGATACTTTAGGAGACTGCATAATAATTTAGCTGTACTTGTTCTTACAGCATCTCTACTCTGAAAAGTCTCAGTGTGGTACAGCTGAAACCTCCTATTCTTTTTCCAGGATTGTTTTTTATTGTTGTTGCTAACATTGTTAGGCTGTGGCAAATGGTATTGCTGTTGCAATTTTCAAAATCATGGCAGGGAAAGAACCACAGCTTAAAAGAAAAGGTTTGTCAAGCTGCAGAACATGACGCAGTCGTGAGAGAGCTGGCGAGCTACGATTAGCCAAATTAGCTCTTGTTTTCGTCATTGTAATGTTTGCATTAGAAGACAGTAACCTCTGTGGGTTGTTTTTTTGGTGGGGTTGATTTTATTTTTTTAGCAATTTCTGGAGCTGTCAGAGAGAGAATCATGCATCTGAGAGTTTGGGCACAGAATAAAGGGTGACCTATGTAGACAGAAAAGGTAGAAAAAATGTCCACTAGATCCTTTTTCTATTGCAATGTGGTTCTTTTTCTGCAAATGTTTGATTACTGCCCATCTTGCTAAAAACGGTGACAAATAAAAGCAATAATAATTATTATTTTCACTTTCACAGACACCCTGTTTCATTAAATAGTTTTGACCTGATTCCTACAGTTTAATATGAATTGCCTTGTTCTTTCACAGCAGTGTTGGTTTATGTCTGAAAAAAAGAAATGGAAAGTAAGAAGGTTTGGGTTTTTTTCTTTTTTCAAGATGGTCTAAATTGATTAAATCTAGCTTCTACTATCTGTGTATGTGTGAGTATACTGTATCTTAAAAATGCATATGCTGTTCTAGGCACATCTATAAAATGCTCTGAGGCATGCCTATAGTACAAATAGTATCATACCCTTCTGGTACTTGTCTGTTGAAGATTATAGAAAAATTAATCAAATTGTGTCTTTGTTTTGTAAAGTAGAGCTTTTTTTACCAGAGAATTTTCAGTGAAAACATTTAAACCACATATGTTGATAATGTGTGATCTTTATTACAATGGAATCTGAGCATATTATATTTTGGGGGAACTAGAGGTGGCTGACCAGAGTTTTCCATACACACTATTTAGCAAATCTTTTTGTCCCAGTGCCTTTATGTTTCCATCGCATATGGAAATACTTGTCATTTGAAACTGTTTCATACAGAGCATAGACTGCTTAAATAGTCTTCTGCAGATTACTGCTGAGGCACTGGTGGTATTCAGCCTCTAGTAGAATACATATCTGCTTCCTGGAATACAAAACCTGAAAATAAAATAGTTGAATCAGAGCTTCATGTATGCTATACGTCTCTGGTTTTTTTCAGTCAAACCTCTAGTTCAATGATTTCTTCTTCTTCATCAGTTTGTTGCCCACATTTTAAAATTACAGAACCCATTTCACTGATTCTTGGTACTTCTGGTGAGAAAGGGAAGAATTGTGTACCTCTTCTTACACATATGATTCTTGAAATGGATTGAGGAAGGGTTTACACTGCTGGTTTTACACCACTGTCTCAGTGGTCAAATGCTTGGGATACAGAACAAAGTGTGCTTCTTTCTCTGATATCTTTGCTCTGTGTCCTCTCTTAACCTGCTCTGCCTTTTTCAGAGCTCCTAAAGGGCTTTTTGAAAAACTAGGAATTGAGGTCTTGCACACTAAAGTTTCCACGTGCAGTACAGATTTCTTTAACCTAATGTAGCTGTTACAATGATGATATAACGAGTATCATAGTCTCATAACCTACTTTAGCTGTAGGCTTTCTTTGTGTTGACATGCAAACAGTTTCTTTGCAGCCAAGAATGATTTAGGTTGTTCAAAATCACTCAGAATGTATTAAAATGCATCCCAATTCGTCAATGGCTGCATATGGTTAAAGTATTGGAAGAAATTTTTAGAGACACATGTAATAATAAATGTGTGTTGGTGTTCTTTTCAACAGGAATTCAAAACCTGGCTGTCATTTATGACACTGCCATTAAATTTCCTGTTTACTTAGACTGCATATTTGAGTAATATTTTGATCTCCATGTTGCCATAAAAAAGCAAAATAGTTTGGTTTTAGGTGTTATGAAGTGTTATGCTCTGGCAATGGTGAATATGGTGTATATAGTACATATGTTGAATGTGTGTAAACTCGTCACTGTTCGAATAGGGAAGACAGATGAAGGTTACTTAGGGAATGGTAGCATGAAGTTTTGATCCTCATCTTATGAATCGCAATCCACTTGAACTGTGTTTGCCTCTGAAGACAAGGCACTTCAGGACATGGTTTAGTGGGCACGGTTGATGGTTGAACTTGATGATCGTAAAGGTCTTTTCCAACCTAAATGATTCTATGAATTTTGTACTATTATTGTACAACTATACACACTCCTCTGAGTTCTGTGAAAGGTTCTATGAAAAAGTTCTAAGAAAAAGACCATACTATTGTAATCAAGTGGGATTATTTTTTGCTTTGTTTTGAAAAGATACCAAGTATCTTTAGCTTCTCCTGAATTGAATGGGAATTGCAGAAGTTGAAAACCTCTTGAAAAAAATCAAATCATTACTATTCCAGTCTGGTTGCATTAGAAAAGTACAGAGACTTCTGTGAAAAACATTTTACCCCAACCTGGTTTTTCAGGCCAAAGCAGTTAGTTTAGGTGGGCTAACTGAAGTTATCTCTGTGTGAGCTGTGTACGGGTAGAAAGGAATCAAGTTTACATCTTTCACCTCCATCTACAACTCACAGTTAGGAATGAGCTATGGTGTTGAGGAATTCAGAAAACCAAAGCAAAAAACCAACTTTAATCACTGTGGCAGCTATTGGTACATCAGAGAATCATCCATGGAACTCAGTGAATCTTTCATAACTATGCACTCTTTTAATCCATGTCTGATTCCCCTCCCAAGAGAGTTTGTATTGACACTCAGAGTGGCTTCTCTCACAAGCAAGTAGTTGTGGATTATGGATATAGGTTCAGTCCTGCTGTGGAGGAGAATAATAGAGGCTTCTAGGAGGGAGAGGAAAGCAGAGGCCAATGAAGCCCTTCACAGAAGAGAGGGCAGCTGTATGTAGTCTCCAAAGCAAAATGGGTCAGAAAATGGCACCCAGTTATATGGGAGCAGCATGGTTGGGGAGGAGGAATGGTAGGACAGAGTGAGGTAAATTCAGTTAACACTGTGGAGTCTTCTTTTGTGCCAGTTCATCTCTGTAGCTGGTCAGGTTCATGATATATATTCCTTTAAGCAATCTAATAGCAGGGTTCAAGTGTTTTACCATCCATTAGATTTCTTAAATGGCTAATTTTGCAGTAATGTGTCTGCCTGAGCAGACAGTATGTGGAAAAAGCAAAAGCTTGGACAGGTTACAGTGTGATTTTGATGCTGGAGAATAAGCTGGCTAGCATAAGGGACAGCTGCAAATATATCCCTGCTCTCTTTCGTGCTTCTTTTTGTTTACATTCTGGGCAACAAAGATGCCTTAGCTTATGTTGAAGTATCAACAAAGCCTTCTGCAAAGAGTGTAATGAATGGATTGAAAAGCTTTTTCCACCTTGTTGATAATCCCATCTTGTCTCCTTGCGTATGGCTTTCTAGCCTGAGATTTTGAGGCAAACTTTCATTAGGGACAATCTGCTTTATTTATGGCACAGTCTGATAAGCAGGTTGAGAGAAATTGCATTGACCTATATATAATTATTTGATTTAGATATTGCAGTCTGAGTCAACTCTGGGATGTTTCTCTTCCCTTCCTTCCTTGCATTTACTGCTATTCTTATCAAAACCCGCCAACTGTGGACTCAGAGACCGAAGGCAGACTATGCATCCATCTGAGCATCATGAGGTCCTGACATTAAACCCTGATGAACTGAAAAGTCCAACAACCATTAGCAGAAATATTTCATCTCTCTTTGTGTCTTAAAGCCAGAGAGAATCTACCACGTTTGTCCTGTTGTTCATGCACATATGCCTTCAGTTGTAGATTCTCTTTTCTGGTGTCTGAGAATTTCTGCTATTATTTAAAGGTAACATGAAAATTTCTTTGTTTTCCATTGCCATCAGCTATAGGTGGAACTCCTAAACACAGAAGATACAGCTGTTACAGGCTTCCTCTGTAAAGTCCTTCCGTGATTTACTGTTGGAAATTTGCAGATACAGCAATGCTAGATACTTCTTTACAAGCTCTCTTTAACTCAACTTTTATTCTCTACATCTAAAACTGACTGTAAACTTAAACTTCTCATGTGCTGTAGAGTTCTGTCCTTGTTTTGATAGCTTTTCCATGCATTCTTACTCATCTTGATGCTGCTTATGCAACTGGTAAAAGGACTTTGTACTCTTCTCCAACCCTGTCACTGACATAACAGGATGTCTACAAATCACATCTGAGCAGGATTGATATCCCTTTTAATGTCCATATTTTTTGACTAAAGCATTGTTTAACTTATTTAGGTACATCTGCCTGTACTACAGCCTTGTTCCACAGATAATTCTTCTCTGATATTTGTCTTCTCTACTTCATCTGTTAGGTGAGCTATTTGGGAGAAGGATTGCAGTATGGCACTAGGCATAGCAGGGTGTGCAGTGGGGCTGCTGCAATTAAAGACCATTGCCTGTGAGGGGAAGCAGGGACGAGTCTGAGAGTGGCACACGGTGTTAAATCTCAGGTTCTCTTTCATGTGGCTTTGAAATAAGGATTTGTGCATAATTCTTAAAGTGGAAAAATGAAACACTGCCACATGTGACCTAAGTAAAAGTTATTAGCGCTTGTCTTTAATGATGTATACAGAACTTGTGCTAACTGAAGTGTAGGTTTCCATCATGACTGATATGCTAATTTAGACCACTGGTAACCTGTTGGGTGCCATGTATGTTGAAAATGGTTTCCACAAATTTGCATGCTGAAAGAGTTAAGAAGCAGACACTCCTTTAAGTGCTCAACTGCTCCTCAAATCTATGTGCTAAGTGATGTCAGCTCATGGAAATCTGGGGTTTAATGAACATCAGTAGATTAAAGTGCTGAAAAGTCTATACTTCTTTGACTTTTGTCAGCTTTAAAGCCAAGAAGTTCAAATTTTTAAGATCTTTGTTTCTAGAGTTATTCTCAGATATTCTCAGTAGAAACCCAGTTGTACAAGCCCAGTTGTACAGTTTCACCTGTGTAGGACTCTTAACTCTACTCTTGTTTTCTTGTTATAAATAAATACATTTCTAGTCTGTGCTTTGTGGCTTACTGTAGAATAGTCTTTCAGGAAATGACCTGGATAATAAAAGAAACAAAAACCAGATTGTAGCTTTCAAGAGCTTTGTACAGATTAAAAATATGAGAAAACTGTTGTTTGGGAGCACTTTTCATTGCTTTTTCTTTTGGCAGCATAAGGTTTAGCAGCATTAGCAAACCTGTGTATGAAGTTTGAACATTTCTGTTCCCTTCTGTGGGTAGAGAACACTTCTTTTGTTTTTCCCTATGTCACGGGGTTTATATGATGTTTCTTCTCTACATAGCACTCTTGATCAAAGAACAAAAAAAGACAGTTATAGGCACTACATCTCTTTGAGCATGTAAGAAGTAAAATGGGGAGGCTTTCAAGATGCATTCTGTATTCATCAGGCTACAGAAAAATAGAACGATACAGGGCCAAAAAGATAGTGGCAAAATGTGGGGGTTTAAACCGTAATTGAATTCAGATTGTAGTGATCAATGAAGAGAGGAGGGAAAGTTATGAACACACTAAAGCAGAGGTGGGGATAGAAGTTCCTTTGCTTTATACTTATTTCCAGATTACAATGACAGGAGGCTTGTACTAACTGCAATAAAAGGACCCTAACACCAACTAATGGTAGTCACATTTTATTTTTACAGGGAGAAGTATTTTATAGAGAGCATGCTTCTGTGACTAAGGGCTCTGTGAGTCTAGACAACTCTCTAAATTTTCTTAAGCAAGCCTTCTCAACTTTCTCTTAACCTTGAGAACCTATTTATGCGATCTGGAGAAAAGTTACTTGTGAGAGTAAATACATAGGTTACCAGAAATTTACAGGATGGTGAGGGGAAAGGGACCTGAGGGAACTTGGGAAAAAATGCCTTTCCTATTTAGTCTTCCATTTTCAGAAACAAACTTTTTACTAATGTGAGGAGTGGTTTATCTATCGTTTCTATTTGAAGGGCTCCAGATTACAATTTATTTTACAGTTATATAAGTGAGACCTAGAAAACACTTGAGAAATGCAGGCATCTTAAAATGACAGAATATATCACAGATATTAAGCATTATTCTTTATTACATATGGAAATTCTTTTGGAGAGATATTAAGCTCAGTGAGATTTAATGTTCCATATGTATAAATCATTCTGAACAAGTCTATAATTACAAAGAAGACAGATTTTTTTTTTTTTCCCAAAAGTAAGCATAATCACTTCCTTGTTAACACAGGGCAGAAAGGACAGTGCAGTTAGAAAACTTAGCACAGCCAGCAAGATACGGATTCTGTTTGCTTTGCCTCAAGCTTCCTATGAGGCTGAATAAGAGTCATGTCAAGCTATTAGGCTGCCTGGGAATTTTTTTGGTGAAACATGATTTGATTTGCAAATGGTGGCTTGTTAAAATGACATTGTTTTTCAGAAACTTATTAGTATTGAAGAACCCTTGTTGAGCTTCCAGCAGGCTTCTTTAGCTTTACAGCTACATTTCTGATTTGGGCAACTTTGAAAGTGAGAGGAAGCCCACTGTTTTTACTTAACAACTTTGGAGTGACAGTGTTTTTCTGATTCCTGAAAAGGTATCTATAAAATATTTTTCAAGAGTCAGAAAAACATTTTGTAGATAACATTTGAATTCAGAAAAATGTAAAAACTTCTAGAAAGTCAGAAATACTAAGATTTGTTACCAATTTTTAAAGAGTTAATGGCAGGCTTGAAAGATCCTGAAAGCATGTAAAAATGCAGAGATGTATCTACCAAACCTTTGTAAAGCTTTGTAAAGTAAAAAAATAAAAACACAGGAGGCATCTTGTCAACTTAGGTTTCTATATATTTTTGTATATGGCCTTTGGGACACATGCCTCATTACAAGTCAAGGTTTACCGTATTTACTTTTGATTTAACAAAATTATGTAACAAATTATAATCCACTGAAATCGCCCCAAACTACCTTTTGATTTACTTATGTGATGATGGTATTTGTTTTGCATGTTTATTTTGCATTAGAATGGTTAATGGGTTAGAAATACCTGTTGTTCTTTCTGGAGAACAGAGAGGTTCCTTCTGGCCTTGAGAGCAACTACATACACTTGAGGTTACATGGTGAAACAGGAGGGACTTGAGGTGCTATTATGAAAGACCAGGGAGCAAACATGAAGCCTCGCCTCAGAGGTGACAGAAAGATGCTTCCTAGAGCTTGAGAAGGGGCTGTGCAGAATTGCCTGTGATTTGGAAGGCCAGTGAATTGAAGGGCTGAAATCAAACCTGAAGAGTTTACTTTCTGAAGCCTGTGGTGGGGACATTACTCAGTCTAAGAAATAATGGAAGCAGAATCTCCTCAAGAGCTTTGGCAAACTCATGGTCTTGCCTAAACCTATTCATGGGCTTACAAGAATCTTAACTAAGGGATAACCTTGCATTTCTGTAGGGAAGGGAAAAGGTTCGCTCACTGACAGTTGGATAATAGGACAGAGAAATCTTGTTGATTTGGAAAAGTACCTCTGCAGTAACAGAAAAATGTGAAGTGTCTTCAAAACAGCCCAGGGTCATTATCCTGGTGCACAGAACAATTAACAGACACAGTGAGAGCAAATGACTTGAATAAAGCTGTATAGCAGTCATAATGGGAAAGTCTGACTTTCAGCCCTGTATATACTGAAGTAGGTCAGGTTTGAAGTCTTGTATCTAGTTCCCCAAACACCTTATCAACACTGATTGTGAGGGAGATATTGGGCCAGGTACAGCAGCCTGGGAGCACTTTCCATTTTCAGCAAATTAATCCTCTCACAGCATGAAATAAAAAGATCAGAACATGATGTTAAACCTCATTTTGTATTTTCAATTACTAGAGGATAATTATTTTCTTTTTAAGTCTTGGAAGATGACACGATCTGAATACTCAGATACCTGCTGCTTCTGCTTGCATTCCTGGAAGCAGAGATAGTTCAGCTGGGGGACTGCACAATATAATTAGGTTTCTTTTGCAGCCTGGCAAGGCCCTGTACGTACCATCATCTGGAGAAAAGTGCAGCACTTTAATCTTAGGTTTGGTGATGTTGGGCTTCATAAAGTAGGAGTACAACTACATGGACTGAATTTTATATGTGGATTGGGAGGAGTGGAAGGTGAGACAGTGGCAAGGTGCTTTGGACAGTTGTTCAGTACTAAGTAAACCTGATAGAACAAGGCTTTAATCTTGTTAGCCCTACTTATATTTCTGCACAAGTGAACGTGAGAGGGTAATTCACAAGAGTTTTCAAAGAGAACAGCAATTTTTTAACAAGTTACTGTGGGGTGGGATTTGAAATATTGTGGGTTTCCTATTTCTTTGAATGGAAAATAACTGGTGATTTTAATTGTATGTATCTATGTGTGTTGTCTAAACGTGTATGTATGCTGTGTGTATGATTTCCTTTAATTGTATAGGCTTGTTTTTCTCCTCATAGTTTTTCACTGGGTGAACTGCAGTGATTTCAAAGAAGAGGAATCTTATGTAAAATGTGGAAGAGGCTAAATATGAACATAACAGAAAATAAAAATATCAACAGATTTGGCTCAGCTAATAGGTTTTGGCATTGATAGGATTCAAAAGAAGCTGTATGAAAAGTGCCACTAGTAACGTAACTGGAAATAAGTAAGGCCTAACTAATGTTGTGCAAAAGAATCACTGTTTAAAAATGTATCAGGACAATGTAATCCTTTTCTGTCCTACCTGTAGACTCTGGAAATGTGAAATTTGTATGCTTATGCTTTCCTTATCTGGATGCAGTGAATTACACCTAATTTGGCACAAATTTCTGCTTCTCTCACTTCTTCACTTCTTTGAATTCAATTTAAGTTAAGAAATGGAATGTGCTAGGTTGCTCATAATGCTTTTAGCATTTCAAAAACATCGTCATGATGAGATTCACCTTGGGCAGAAAATGAAAAGAGGTCAGACAATGAGAAGATTCATAAGAAACACATTAAAAGACCAGTATCCCCTATTAAGAACCTTCCCATTGAATTTTGCCCATTGAGATAATGTGCTGGAGATTACATTTACTATGTAGTTATTTTTTTTATACAGTGAAACAGTCATTGGAAAAGGCTATTCCTTTGGAGCACAATAAATGTGTGACAGTCTCTATACTTTGGGGTGCAGATATTGGTTATGTTTTATCTTTTGACTTGTATGGGCAACAGCGGTGTTTAATTTATTTTTTTAGTTGCAGCTAATAAAAGAGAGAGAAAGCTTTTATATTTATTTTTCTTTCTCATGTGCCTTCAGTTACATCAGCCATTAACACTGGAGATGCAACACAATGCTGATACAGTTCTTCAGTTTTAGTTACGCATCTGTTGGCTTTTTAGGGACAGAAAGGGATAAATTACTATTTCTTTAAAATGAATTTGAGCTGTGCTTATCCTTCAAAAAACAGTGAAATTTTTGGATACAATACAGTGTATCAGTGAGATCTAAAGGAAAAGCCAAACTGAGGAAAAAATGTGTTACAACTTTAAAGAAATAATATTACTTTCTTGGGGAGGGGGGGAGGTCATTCATTCCTTAATTGCTTTGTCATATAAAAAGTCACATTGATTTAAATTGATTTAAAAGATTTAGGGTTTTTTTTGGGGGGGGGGGTAATAGTGAAGTTTCTAGGAGTTGAAACAAAATGGAAATGTTATTCATAATCACTAGCCCCTGTGTTGGATTGCAGAATTATTTTCTTCCTTAAAAGTGTTTTGCAATGGCAATAGGTGTTCCTTAGTCAGATCTGTTCTGTCTGCTGAAATATATTGTGTATGTGCTTTCCTTTAATGCCAGGGACAGACGGGAAGATAAAAATAACAGTAACAATCCAGATTATAGTTGGTTTAGTTGTAAAAATTGTGATTTAACTATGTATTCATTTTAAAAGGAAACAAATCTTGTGCCAATTACAACAGTTTTAAGGGTTTTGCTGCCTGTTTCCAGTTCTGGTTTTTATCATGGTTGCAGTTTTTATAACAGGTGAAAAAGGCAACCTGGAGGTTATCAAAGTGATTATTTCGGATAGACCTATTGTAAGCTTATTTAATCTTTCATACTGGTAATCTCTAAAAGAATTTTTCTTTTAAACTGTTTAAAAACAGAATTAGTTTTATTTATATGTTATCTCCAGGTCCCCATGGCTTGCTTGCTGTTGACTGTGTTTTAATCAAAAGATACCTTCACGTTTTGGAGAGAAACCATGTGTATGTACGTAGTATCAGTTAGAAATTTCACTTATGTGAAAGGGCACTACAGCAAGTGGTCAGTGCCCCAAGTTACTTGCCAGGAAAAGTATGAAACTGGTGATGGGGAATTCTTCCTTCTTACCTTCTGGGTCTGCACAGGATTGGTTTTATGTTTGCTAGCGCAATTCATTTGCTCTTTCTCAAAGGGTTAACAATTTGTTATAGCCAAGTTATAGTATGTTTTACATATGTTGGATTCCTTCTTCTTTTGCTCCCTTTGTTATCCCTAAACCCAGTTTTACCCAGCTCTCAGGGTTGTGTTTCTCTAGTGATCAGTAATTGACTATTGGTGTTTATAGCCTCGGGCCTTTATTATAGTGCTGTGTCAGCACTTTCAAAGTCTCTGCTATCATCTGGGCTTGTATTTCTGAGGACCCCGTTAAAGCCCTTTCTCTGTTTGCAACAGCCTTTAAGCTGTGGTTTTCTTATAACATAAATATTTTATTAGCACAACTTAATCACACATGCAGCCTTGTTTCAGGGTCACCAAATAGCTTATTCTTCAAAAATAACAAATCATTCTAAGAAAAACATACCTTGTGGGCATGCACGGATGCAATGTTCTGGTCATTGTTGCCAGTATCTGTAACCTATGGAGGTAAACAAGTATGGTGGGATTTTAGACCTGAATTTTGAAAATGGAGGTGAAAGGGATAAAGGGACCCAAATTTTATCCTTGCAACCCTATGCATTCTTTTTGTCAAGTTTAGTGGGTTTTGCACATGTGTAACTGAATGTAGGTTTTGGCTCTGTATTTTTCTCTTAAAA
This sequence comes from Buteo buteo, assembly GCF_964188355.1. Lineage (NCBI taxonomy): Eukaryota > Metazoa > Chordata > Aves > Accipitriformes > Accipitridae > Buteo > Buteo buteo. The sequence goes on from NC_134199.1 coordinate 4,396,333, forward strand.
TGATTTCTTCTAAGAAGGCATCCATTATAGAAGTTACGGGGGGGGGGGGGGGATATGGCCAGTCTTTGCTTTTTTTGTGGAAAATCTTATTTAAAGTTGAAGTATTGAAACTGGCAAGAAATCTTGCCAAGAGTGACTTATCCAAGATGACAGTGTTTGTTTCATTTCAGATCTGTGTTTACAAACAGCTGACAGCAATACAAAAACTGTCCGTAATTTATAACTAACGCTGGGTGGCTTTACTGGTGGGAGAGGTAAACCTTCCAGGTAGACCGTAGTATCTTGCAAGTTGAAAGTGGGATAATTTGGGTTAAATTCTCAAAAGTGTTGAAGAGCTTTTAATTACAGCTGAGTCTGGTAGAAGCTTTAAAATGTACAGACCCCTTTCTTATGGCAGTATTGGGATTTGGGAGTCTCAGGCCACACAGAGGTGGAAATACTTAATTTTTCAAAGAAAATACATTTATGTCCAGCTAGGTTGTACCTACCTTGTTTGCTCTCTTCAAGATCTTGAAGAGTTCATCAGAGGCAAATATTTACTTTGTTCTTACTGTCCAGTTTTCATCAGGAGTCTCATGCACAGAAATTATGCTCAACATGCTGCCAGGTGATTTATGTGGTCACTGACGCATAGGCCACATTGCTTTCCTTACTCTGCATAAGCATTGGACATGAAAGAACTCCTGAATATTCTGTGAATGTTTCAAGTTAACAGCAATCAAGTTCTTGTCCAAAACTTAAATTGAACTAAGAACTAGCCTAATCAAGAATTTCTTCTTGACAGTTGCTGCTGAATTATGCAGGTATAGCCACATGTCTGAGGATAAAGCAATTACTTATATTAGAGTACCTGCATAAACTTCCTGTTATAAGTAAAATCAGGGAAGAATAAATTCCATACTTTCAAAAATCTGGGCATGCCAAATAAAGCAAAGTAAATAATGTTATTTGATTAATTTCTGCTGCTCTTTATGGAAAGTTATGACTCTCTAGACTTGCAAGTTTAAAATTAGCTTATTAGGAGATCTATCTCCTAATAAAACTCAACAATTGTTGACAGAATATAAAATGAATGTACTGTAAACATACCCGTTGAGAACTTTTGTGCAATATTAAGAGGGTTTGCAGAAATTGTTAGCATTTTTGCAACTTTAGCAACATCTATTTAGGTGGCCTGAAAGTGACTTAATTCTTTTGGGCTTGCATACCTGATCTTGTAACAGTTTGGAAAGATTATGTCTGTATGCGTAGGTGGGTGCAATACATCTAGAAATAAGCAGCTGCAAGAGCTGAGAACAAAATGAACATGAAGAAAACAAAATTTTTAAAACAATCAAATGCAGCTGACAATCACTAGGAAACTGGAACTAGTTTCTGTTACTTTAAAAATGGAAGGACGAAGAAATGAAAAGCAGTTGAAAAATTGCACAAGCCTTTTCCCTCATGCAAAAAGTGATAGAGCAGTCAGATAATTAAGATGCATATGCCACATGACATTAAGCAGCCTTTTGTGAACTGTTAATTAAGATTTAATCAGTCACATATTTTATTCTTGTTGAATTAGAAGATTAGTGTTAATTTCTTGTGGTGTTTCCCTATTCCCTGTTGAAGGAAGTCAATGTATCTGAACATAATTTGGTGATCGTATCCTGGTGTGGTAATAAAAACAAGACTAGAGAGACAAGAGCTTGACATTTTGGGTAATACAGTGAGTGTGATTCAGATGGGACAATTGACAAACTAAGCTGCTGCTTTCACTCTAAAATTTAAAATATATTATGCAAGTATGTATAAAATTGGTACAAGTTAGAATCATCCTATGGTTGTTAACATAAGAATAAATGTAAAGGTCTTTCCCCAAATTCCCCATTTCATAAAGCTCTAATTAGCTTTGTGCTTACCTCATTACACTCAAATTGCAGGATTCAGATCTCAGTTCTATGCCACAAAACTCAATGCAGCTATAAGCAGCTATAAACTCTGTGAATAATTAAATAATGTTAAGGAAATAACACAGGTTTGGATTTAAATATACTTATGGAGCTTCCCTAAATGTGTTCAGCATATGGAAGTTGATATATTTCTTGTTTAAAAATTTCTCCGCTAAAATGTATTTAAAGTAGATGCCTATAAGATGGATACATTGATATTGCTTTTTGTGAAGGTTATATGACTAGAGGCTTTATAGTATTGTTTAGTGTCTGTGAAATAGTAACAATGTGGTTTATATACTACTTCATGTTAACAATAATAGTTAGATTTATAAACCAGAAATATTTATATATGCAATGGTACAGATTTTTTTTTTGTGTTATATGATGTTGGCTGGAAATCTAACTTGGAAGCCTCAAATACTTGAAATTCTAAGCCACGAATTACTTAGAAGATTGATTTTTTTTGGTTACCCAACTTCTTGGATATCCAATTTAAGATGCAATAGAGGAACCATTTTCAGATGGGAGAGTTCAGTGTCTTCTGAAAACAGAGACCCTTATTAAAATGTTTTGACATGAGCACATAAAAATGTGTAAGGTTTCATGATTTACAAAGCTCTCTTTCACTGTCTACTTCACCACCAATGCATTTACTTCCAGGTTATTTTCCCTCTGTAGACATTGGGCCCTTTGCCTTGGCCTGTAAGAAAGAGCACTTTTCCCTATCGGACTTTGAGAGCAGTAAGAGAGAATATTGAGGAGCAGATTATCCTCTACAGAGATCTAGTGATTAAGAGAGAGATGTTATTCTGCAGAAAGCCTGTTGCCTGATGCCAAAGAAACTTCAGCAGCAAATCATCTCCTCACCTGCTCTCTCTTTTGATCAGCATCTTGGTCATCTTGTAAATCTTTAATGAGTTTTGTAGTATGCTTCCTTATGCACACAGTCATAGCAGTAAAAATAGACGTGAAGAGGTGATAGCTCTATTCAGAATCTATGAGAAAGACCTGTGTAGTTTAAAGAGGAAAACCTGAAGAGAGATCCTCTTCCCACACACTCTTGTAACTGTGTGTGCAAGTTTTATCTGCTATGTGTATGCAGGAGAGACAATAAGCCATTGAACTAATTAATTTTCTCTTCTCATCTGTTCTTTATTCACGCTGAAGTGATTTATGCAGTGAAATTTGGCTGAGGAAGAACACTGGCAGATTCCTGCTAATGATGTCACTTAAAAAATGCTACCATTGTAGGGGTGATTCGAAAACTAGAGCTGACTGAAGCTACATTAGATGCATTAGGTGGATCTATGCTAATTTCATTCTGGTTTTGGGAAGAGAGAAACAGTTCACTAAATTGTTAAATGTGGACAGTACACTGTAGCAATAAAATCTTTTCCCGTGAATTCATGCAAAGAAGATTATCATCAAAATCTGTTTCTAGCAATTCAGTCTGTAGATAATTGCTACTATATCCATTAACTTAGTTTAAATCTTTATCAAATGATCCATTTTTTAACTGTCCTATAGTGCATAGCCTTTGGATTTCTTTATCCCATTAAAGTGCTTTAAGCTCCTATAGTGGCCTAATGCACATAATTGTTCTAATTCTGCTGAAGTACTCTCAAATCTCTTTCACCCTGTTAAAGTAGTTAAATTGTCCTTGTTCAAGAAGAGTATCAGCTATTCAGAGTAGGCTTGAAATAATGTATAGAACTTTTTATCTCTGTGAAGGGCTTTCAGATTTGATTTCTTCCATCTCAGGAGTGCTCACTCTATATAGAAGTATGGAAAGCTCTGAATTTTAAATAATTGTGCTGTGTGTATATATGTATAAAATTCCAGAGCTGTCTTTCAGAACTCCCGCTTCTGCCTGTGTGTCTACCTGCAGTGGAAAAACAAGGTCCTAAGAGGTCCCATTTGTATTTTTCACTTATTTTGGTAAACATTTTGTTTTACATACTGATTTTACTCACAGACACTTACCTGTCTATGAACTTGCTGTCACGACGTGAGGGGTTACCCATTCTGCAGGTGTGTGAGGATCATGTCCGTGGGTTCATAGGATTCCATAATACACAAGGGCACAGAGGCTTTTATGCTCTAAATTTCTCTATTACAGATTACCACAAATACCACAAAATCACCACTAGCAAGTATACCTATGTTAATAAAGTATATATATATATCAAGCTATTACAAATTACTATCAGCAATCAATAATACAGTATCAATTAATCGTATGGCAGCAGTTAATAATAGTGGCAAACAATTGTATAGCAACAATTAATATAATAGCAACAATCAAGTAGGTATAAACTATTACAGATTGCTACAAACTTAACAATATAACAGCAGATATTCTTATGATAGATTACTTATATGGGTATATAATACCCGTATCAAGTGAATTAGATTTCAGAAGGGGCCAAACCAATCCCAGACTGGGGACCCAACCATCCCAGAGGTGGAAGGACAAACTGAACTGACCCCAAAGTGGGCCCTGGTAAGAGTCCAAGATCTCATAGAAAATTCATGCAGAATTCAGCCTCTTTAGGGAAGGAAAATTATGTGCAGCACGGGACGCTCTCTAGACAGAAGCTCCATTTTGGACACAGATTAAGTCCTTTTTATATCATAGAGACATAAGAGAGTGTAGGACAGCACCACTTTGAGCAGCCAATAGATACTGTTAATTTCTATTCTTCACCTGTAACAGCCAGTGCTGATGATGTTTCTATTCTTTAAGACCAATTTTATTTTCCAAGACTGTTTCCATTTTTTCAGACAGTAAGTTGTTGTTACAGTTTCTTGGGGTTTTTTTTTGCACTTATCAATGGTATCCTAGGATGTTTCTGGTTTGTAGGTACTCTAGCTGTACTTCAGAGAGGCCAGCTGCACTTTACAAAGATGTTCCTGGTTCCCAGGCTGGCAGGCATTTTCTTTTGTTCAGTAATTATTTTTTCCCCTCTTCTAACCAGGCCACCTTTCTGTCTGCTCACATCACTTGCCTGTTGTAAGTTGTTATTTTCTTTCTAGAATATTATATGTATTCTGTATTCAATGCTGAGAGTGAAGTCTAATGTTTATATATGCAACCTTACTAGCGGACTAAAATCAATACCACTGTCTGTACCTAGCATGGAGTTTGATGTGAGTTAGTGTGTCCTGTTTTCTAGACAAGTTCTGCATTGCCATGGTGTGACTGCTGCTTGACAGGCACAGTAAGTTGTGCCTTTAAGATGCACTGCTGCTTTTTCAGCTTTGCTTCTGGTGTGTATTCTTTCAAATTCAAGTTCTCTAGAGAGATTTCTGTTTATCAAGTTATTTAAATTGAGGTTTGGCAACCATAGGAGTGCACTGGGTTTTATTTTTCTTCTCAGATTAGAACTTGAATATGCTCAGGAGCCAAGAGATGCTGCCTTTCAAAGTTACAAAACATTGCTGGACATCTGATCAATGACATCTTGCCTCTGAGCCAGGGAAGGCATCCTGCTTTCTGCTAAGCTTCTCTTTGAAAGAATCACAGCTTCTGGCCTTGCACTAGCCATGACGTGTATAATTCTAAATTCTCCATATTATTGTGTCTAACAATCATGCCAGGGGTGACTGCCCATGATAGTGGTAGTCCTGGACTGGTGGCTTTGTGGTGATAGTTCTGTGTAGTTCAATGGTGTAGAGTAGAGGCACTTGTCAGAAGTTGTACCTAAACATGCAACCCATATCCAAGCTCTCCATGTGGAATTATTTATGCCTTTAATTAACTTATATTGAACTAGATACCTCTTAGTTTTCCCATTTTACAATTAGAAAAAAATCAAGATGCTTCCTCAAAGCTGTTGGAGTTTTGATTCTGATGTCATCTCATTGAATCCTTTCTACTATGTTTAATTAACCAATACTGTAATAGCCATCACAAAAACTGTAACAAATATAATTGTGGGAAAAGGTCTGCTAGTATTGCTGGATCTACTCCAGGATTAAACTATGAACACCCTGTTCAGTGTCTCAGTGACTTGCTACTTGGTTGGGTTTGAGTGGTTGTTGTTGTTTTTGAAGCAGTCCAACTGCATTATTATCTTAATGAATGTGTTGCTCTATACATAATCCTCATAACCTGAAATATGTGTTCTGAATGTAGTAGTGAGAGACAAGAGATATAGAAGTAGTAAGAAAATGACTTACCGACAGGACTACATACATGGTAGGACTAGAAAGACCAACCTTAAACTCCTTGTCTGGATTCCCCAGTAACAAGCCACTACATGCTAAAGATACTTTTCCATAATCATATATAATCTTTCCTCAAATGCATCTAGCTGTGCTTACATACTTATTTCACTGAACAGCTCTTCCTACTCTCTGAGCAACTTAAAATTGACAGCTTATTATCAAGCCTCTTAATTTTTTCCATTTTTTCCAGACCGCTTCTTTTGGTGTTTCTAGTTCTGACCAATGTGACTAATTTCTTGCTTTATTATTTTATGTATTTCTGTACTATGAAGCTTTTATGTAGTTTGTTTTTATAATCTGAACAGAATCTTGATTGAAGTGCATTTCAGAGCCTTTTTGGGGGAGATAGGTTTATTATTATGAAAGCACTTTATATACCAATTTAGACATCAACTAATCTCTTATTTATTCAAGTAAGGTAGTAAGATTGAATTATGTTTCTATAAATTTTCTGTGCTTTCTTGGGAACATATAAATTGTTTGGAGCTGTTTGTCATCATTGTTTTGCTCAGCCAAACTGTATTGCAGTGAATTTACTGCTTTGTACCGTGCTGTGTTTCTTAAGGCTCTACTATATAAAGTTTAGCTTGATTGAAAAGGAAATTATTTCTCTCTATGTAGTAACATGATAGTGCAGGCTAAGCTCTGTGAAAGTGTAACATTTCAATGCAGTGAAAGTGAGAGATGGTGCACTGCTTAAAGGAATTTTGGAGTTCAGTTTGCTTTTAGTATACACTTACTGTTTGCCAGTGAGAAGATGGGCCTGGGAGCAGCCAAACGGGATTACTTGAGATAAGGTTGGTTGTTTTTGCTGCTAAGACACACTGCTAGCTCGTGTTCAGTTTGCTGTCCAGCTAGACTTTCAGACTGAGCAGCAGGGTGGCTTTCTGGGTGGTGTAACTGCAAGATCTTTCGTTCCAGGTGCACACATTTGCATTTTACCCTTGTCAAATTCAGGAATTTCCTGTTGTCCCATTCCTCCAGCCTGCTTAGGTCCCTGTGAGTGGTGGCCATGCCCTTGAGTGTACTGACTGACTCTAACCCCCCCTCCCCAGTTTGGTGTGATGGGAGAGGGCACTCCATCACCTTCTCCAGGTCATTCACAAGGATGTTAAACAGGATAGGTCCCAGTACGGACCCAGTGGTACTCCACTTGCTACCAGCTTCCAGGTACAGAACAACCCAGTAACAACTACTGCCTGGGCCTAATCATCCAACTAGATTTTTTTTTTTCCTTTTTTCTTTTTTTTTTTTTTTTTTAAATCCAGCTAGTCGTCCACCTACCTAGCCTGGCTGTAATGTCCTCACTTGGATACAAGGACACTGTGGGAGGCAGTGTTAAAAGCCTTCCTACAGTTGAGGTAAATGCCAGTCACTACTCTCCCCTCATCCACAAATCCTGTTATTTTATTGTGGAAATCAATTTGGTTGATCAGGCAGGCTGTTCCTGAACAACCACCATCTCTACATCCAAGACCACGGTGTGCCTGACGGGCAGCCAGCCCAGGCAGTCCCAGGGCAGGCCCGCTGGCCCTGCCATGCTGAGGTACACAGCCCAGCTGCATGGTGCTCAGCGCCGCTGCTTGAGGGAGGCCGGTGCTCCTGACTGGGCTTGGCCTTGCCCTGGGGCCCTAGAAGTTGTGCTGAGGAAATACTGCCCTCACGGTGGCTGCTCGGACCTCTCACGTTGTGTCATAGAATCGTTTAGGTTGGAAAAGGCCTTCAAGATCATCGCGAGTCTACAAGCCCCCTTCCTGCCTCAGGTGGCCTGAGTGGGAGGCTGACTGGGCTTGCCAGCCTCACTGCCTTCCTCACAGCTGGGCTGCCCTCCTGCCCCAGTGAATAAACTCTTCACAGCTGTACAGTTTGGGGAATAAAACCTCAGGTGCTTTCAGTCAGCAAGGATTAGCTCCCTGTTCCCTCAGGCTATGAAGGGGAGAGCAGCACAGAGGCCATTTCAGGTGTGCCTCAGAGCCTCGGCCTTGGGCTTCCTCAGAGCCGCGGGGCAGGGAGACTGGCTGGACAGCTTTTGTGAACCCTGCAGAAACCACCGGACTGTTGAGTTACTTGCTGCTGGCTCAAGTAAGCAAGGTATTTATATACAGAAAATCTTAGTTATGTATGGAAATTCATATTGGGTTAGTGTAGTATGCTCTTTCTCTTCGTGAAGTCCAATGGCTTCTGAGATACTGTGTATCCTCACACCTTGACCAAGCCTGTGATCTCTCTCCCTACTTCCCAGTTCAATTTCCTCCTGGAAGCAATTACTGTCTGGAGGTTGGAACTTACTTAACTAGGTCCAACAGTAGGAGGAAAGATACTTCGGAGCATCTAACTGCTCTAAGATACAGCTTAGGTACAGGGTTCCACTTCAGTTGTTTTGCTAGGGCAGGTTTGTCCTTGGTGTTGCTTTTTTTTATGTCAGAAAAATTATGTAATGGATGTATTTAGTCTTATTATTTTCCACACTTGAACAACATCATACAACTGGAATAGTATGTGGTAATTATTTGATAACTGAGAAATAAAGTGCTCCAGAATGTGTGGCTGTTAGGAGCACTAGTTTTCTGCAGAAGTGCAACAGCTGCATGGTTGTTGCAGTAGTTGATGCCTGTGTATCTCTCTCAGTAGTTGGACTCTCAGGGCAATAGGGGTTGTTCAGTTTTGTTTCTTTTAAGGAAAAATACAGAATATGTTAGCTCTGCGTGGAGAAAAAAGAACACCAACAATGAGATAAAGTAGAAAGGAAGCAAAGATACTTTGTGTTCTGGGATTGGACTGGATTCAGGAAACACTCCTGAACAGGCTCCTACCACTAAATCCCTGTCTGATCTTGGGCAAAAGGTTTAATCTTTAATTCTCTGTTTGTAAACTTGTGATCATAGCATTTTTGTTCTCTTATCCTCTATCTGTCCTTTCCCTTTACGTTTGAAACTGTTCAGGGCAGGACTTGTCTTTTGTTTTGAAGATCTAGCAGTGAACGTGCAGAGAACCTGTGCCTTTCAGGTCTGCTAATGTTACTGTGATGATATCTAGCTTGTTAAAACAGCTGAAAATACTGTCCCAAGGTTAATGTGAGTGTCCCTGCTATTATGGACTAGCAATCTGCAGGAGGGGGACACAATGTGACTTGTCCAAGTTCATGTGGATACCAGTTGATTTCTTAGGCTGTGACTTCTTGCTTCATTGGTGGCCTTGTCTTTTCAAGCACTGGTGGCAAGTTAGGATTTAAGGCTTTTGCCCTAATATATGTTGATATAACTGTAGAAGAAAGAGCTCTCATTTTACATAGACCAATACTTTTTATTTCTAATGCATCCCCTGGTTACCCGTATTGATATGAATTAACTTGCCTTATTCCATAATGTTTGGTATGTTGCTTCACTTCTAATTTTGGAAATGTAAGATTAAGAGCTAGCTGTAAATAATGCAATGCAGGTGCCCAGGGATCAGATCCTAGGCTCTATAGAGCTCTTGAAGTTCAGTTCTGCTCAGTCAGCTGGAGTTCTGATGCTGAGTGAATTTGCATTCTTTCAGCTTTATTTGAATCTTGTAAGATGGGAGCATATTCAAAATTCTGAAAATGCCCAGTAATGATATGGGTGCTTTTGTCACTCCATGCATTTGCAGTATGTTGGAAGTATGTTTGGTATCTACCAATATGCCTATAGATATTTAGTCCCACATGCTTCTACCACAAATATTTTTGTGTATTAAGCCACTGTTTTGGTCTAGCTGTCAAATGTTGAGGAATTGCCTGCTAGTCATTGCCTTAAGTAGTGCTAATGGAAAGGAAGGCTGAGGGGTGATGTGTTAGGTTTTTTTTGTTTTGTTGTTGTTGATTTACTTCAGGAGGGTGGGGGTCTGAGGGCCACAGGTGTCTTATGAGCTCAAAGTTTACATCTTAATGCATAAAGGAAGCTCTCTTGGGAATTAATTATCCTGAGTATCACAAAGGTCTGGGAGACTGCAGTGGTAATGAGTATGAAAGCCAGTCAGACTTCCTGAAAAAAGTTAAAAGCAGTAGCAGTTACCTTTGACAAGTTCACAAATAAACCATTTTTAATAGCAAGGCAAAATCGTCATGTAAAATCTTCTCAAATTAAGGAAGCTACTGTGATTTATAGCAATTGAGACCCTAGGAAAATGTACCAGTATGACTTGCTCTGTGAAAGAAGATTGCATCCTCCAAATTATGTCATCTTCTGAATTTGAGAAAAAGATTTCAAGATGTGTATGAGGTCTGTGATAAATTGCTACATTTACTTAAGGTTAAGTCCTATAATTTACAGGTCTGGGTGATCTGTGGTTTCTCAGATAGCCAAGAAGAAGCCTTAAGTCATGGCAGTGTATGGAGGACCCTTTGCATTTCATTACTTTGGAAATTTAAGCAGCAGGAATGTATCTAAATTTATTCTTTTAGGTCACCAAAAGAGCATGCAGTATAGCAGAAATGGTGACCCTGGTTAATTGCATCATCATTTGATAACAGGATGTAATTAGCACATTTGAGTAAGGGTTGTGATAGTGGCAGCCATTATTTACAGAGGACAGTATGTGCCCCAGCACTGTAATCTGTCTTGAAATGATTGTAGAACTTGCTCATATCACTGTCTCTGCATTTGCATTTTGTACTATGAAACAGAGCCGGATTTGGTCCCCCTGTGAATCTGCGAAAATTAATTTTGTGCCTACTTATATTGGACTGACCCTAGACAGTGTATTATTTATTAATTTATAATTGAATTTAAAAAGTTTTATTTAACATGAACAAAATAAAAAATGCACGTTAGTGATATCTGTGAGGCAAAATTGAAGAGGAAAAAATAAAACTGCTCTGTTGACTTTCCATTACTAATGCTTCATACTCTAGCTGGAAGCCAGTTACAAATATAGTCCTTGGAGGTCTATCTTGGAACTGTTATGTTTAATACCTTTGTCAGTGATCCGGAGGAGGCAATGGAGTGTACTCTTATCAAGTTTACATGATACCAAATTGGGATGCAGTTAATGAACTCAAGGGCTGTCTCAGAGGGACCTAGAAAGGCTTGAGGAATAGGAATCTCATGGAGATTAACAGGGCAAATGCAAATTCCTGCAGCTGAAATGGATTAAATCCTGCAGTGGAACCAGCTGTGGACTGGCTGGCTAGCAGCTCTGCTGAAGGAGACTTGGGTGGGCAGAAGGCTAAATGTGAGTCAGCTGTATGTTCTGGCAGTGATGAAAGTTGAGCAGCATCATGTGCTGCATCAACTAGAGCACAGCCAGTGAATCTAGGGAAACTGGTATTCCTCTTTACCTGCCACTTGTTAGACCCAGCCTGGAATACCGTGTCGGATTTTCAGTTGTATGGGATAAGTGTAGGTAAACTTGAGTGAGTCCAGAAGAGGGCCAGCAAGGTGGTTGGGGGTTGAAGCACATGATATATGAAGAGAGGCCGAGAGAATCAGATTTGTTTTTTTTTCTGGAGAAGGCTAAGCAAAGACCTAATAGCCTAACAGCTGTTGAACTGTATGTAAGGAATTATCAAGAAGATAGAGCTGGGACCTTTTCTGAAGTGTATGGTGAGAGATTGAGACACTGGCCAAAAATTGAAAAGGAGGGTGTTCCAACTGGGTATAAGGAAAAAAATAAAAAATATCACTGTAAGAATAATTAAGCATTGGAACAAGCTGCCCAGAGAGGCTTTGGAATGTCAGTGCTTGGTGGTTTCAAAGATCTACCTGGTCCGACGCTTCTCTGAGACTCAGAGATACCCTCTGATCTGAATGATTTTACCTCTAGAAGTCCTTAGAGAAATAGTCACGAATCCCTGCTGTATTAATTTTTGTCTGATATGTGAATGAAGCAACATAGTTTAGGCTTGGCTCATCTCATCTCTTACATTTTGACTGCCAGATACTGTTAAATCCTAAAATTTGTAACAATTTTTGGAAGATGGATGCTTTTTAACTGCAGTTCTTTTCAATCAAAGTGTCTAACTAGTTTCTAAGCAAAATTGTAAACTTGTCTGCAGTCTCCCTCCTGATGATTTAAGCCTCTTAACTGTAATCCAGATTTTTAATAAAAGCACATCCAAATATATCTTAAAGGATTTTTTTTTACACCACCAGTGTTTGTGTGCTATGCAGTTGGTGCCTCCCAGGCATGATATTAATCCCAACTTACTTTACTGTAGTTAATAAATTCACTGACTTCATGGGCATCGCTTGCAACAACAGAGTAAAAGGCTGACCATAATTGTAGAATATTCATTGTTCATTTCTATTTGCCTCTCAAGCTGCATGTAAGCAGTGTTTGTATAACAGTTTTGTTTTATTCTGTTTAAGAGGTATAGTTAAAATGATAATGGTAGGCCTCGCTTAATTTGGTCAATATACAGTGCATTTCCACTGGATATTTTCAACCTCATATTTAATATGGAATGTTCTCGCCAGTATGCTAAATTACTTTTAAACACTCAAAGAACACTTTTTTTCCTGAAAGTCTTTTGCAACAATTAGGGGCTTAATGGGGAAGTAGTAAAATGGGCATTTAACTTGAAGATTCTTTACTCTTCTAATAAAGAGAAGGCATTTTTAATAATGCTCCATCAGTAAAATTAGTGCAATTTCTGTGAAAGTTAAATCATAACAGGTATGATGCAAGGTTGTTAAGGTGTATTAGTGGATGGTCTGAACTGTTGGACTAATGGAAAAATAAAAGCAGCAGCATTCTTGACACGAAAGATGATGTATATATCTGTAAAATCATACAAGAAGAGGAAAAATGGATTGGAACCTTTTAGCATAGTACTTGATATTAAAAAGATGTTTAATGGGTGTGTTTAATGAAGTCCTTTACTCAGAAATTCAATACAAGAGACCCCTTGCACCTGAATTTTAGGCATGTTTTTAAATTCCATTGACTTCAATGGAGCTTAATCCTTTGTGAAATTGAGAGCCCCATTGTCTACATTTTTTAGTCAAATATTAAAATTAATTTGGTGTACTAGATGCCATTTATTTGACATCTTAGAGCCCTAATCCTGTTTAATTTTCAAAATACTGTTCAGTGGTCATTTGTCTGCATCCAAAAGGCTTACTCATTTTTCATGTGTGTGCAGTGGGAACAAAACATGGCTCCTGTGTGTAACCTCATTAAATTTGGAGAAAAACACATGTGACTGTAGTCACTAATTTTTGTACTTAGAGTTTTGAACTTGGCTAACTTACGAAGAACTCGTATCAAACATGCAGAAAACACAGTATTTGAATTTTGTGTGAATGATGTGAAAATAGTATTTTAAGGAATCTTTTGTCTGTGTTCTTCCTCAGAAAAGCCAGCAGATTGACTACTCTTTGCTGTTGTTACTGATAATAAGAAAAAGACTAAATTGACAGGCTGTGTTATCTAATCATCTTAGAAGTGGTCCATTATGAGCAGTGCTGTGCAAACAACTGTGACCTTTAACCATTGCTCAGTGTTGAAGGCAGTCTGCAAACATAGATTTTAGTCTGTAGTCTGGAGTGAGTACTAAGAACTGCCTTTTACTCTCTTGAAGTCAGTGGTGTTTGCGTGGGGCAAGGTCTATGTTTGTTACACCTTTGCATAATACTAATCATTTTTACTGTAATACTAAGAAAAACAATGAAGAAATCTGACTTGATTCCTAGGGGTTTTCCAATTCAAAATGCTTTCTGCAGAACTCCTTGTCATGCAAAGTTCAAGCTTCACCTCAGTAAACTGACTGTTGAAAGGAAAGTCAGGCAGGAATGACACTTGCATTTCAGAGTGCTCTGCATCATGTCTTTATTCAACCTTTTGGTCAAGATCTAGAAACTTGGTCAAGCCAACCTCATGCATTGCTCTTAATAGACCGAGCAGATGGGGCTATATTTGTGGACGCTCTTGCTCTGACCTCCTCAGCCCATGAATCCTATCCTGATGGACTGAGCTGAAAAGCAGTGTCTGAGCAGAATGCTTGGCTTGGAGTCATTTGGAGGTTTTCTCTTTCCATGTAAAGTCTAAAAGCCCTAGCGCAGATTCCTATTGCCTGTGAACAGGAAGGGCAGATTTCAAGCTACTGTGATTGAAGTCGGCAGGCAGTCTTACAGCACAACCTGTGATTACATATAACAATGGTGCTGCATCACCCGATGTGTCCAAGGCCTGTGTACTTTGGAATAGAAAGAGGTCCATATCCAGGCCCTAGGTACAAGCTAGTTTTGATCTCATAACTGGGGAAATCAACCAATCCACCTGTGAACCAGTTTACAGCATTTAAGAGATAGAAGGAGCACAATAATTACAAACCTATGTCAAAACAAATCTCAAAATTATCTGAACAAAAACAAAAGAGCAGAAAGAGATTTCTGCTGGCATAGATGGATTTCTGATGCTTCATACATTTCAAGAGGGATATTTTGACACCTGGCCAAACACAGAGCAGTCAAGTTTTAAATGCAGATTAAGTGCTTTAATAGTAAGCATAGGTCATTTGCTTTGTAAGGAAAGTTAAATGCCTGAGACTTATTAAAAACGAAATTGGAAACAACAGATACTGTTCCCGAGTATCATTAATAACAATATATGTTGATAAGTTTCAGCTTGTACATACAGAGCATAAATTTGAGAGGAAGAGTGTGCCTATTCCAATATGGGAGAAATAATATTTTCCTGCTTTTCAGTTGTGTTTTACTATTAAGTATAGGTTTTTTTACTCGGCACTCCAAGTTTCAACACATTTTTATTTGCTCTTGGATTAAGACCTGCTGAGCAGTTTGTTCTTGGGAATCAGACCTCTCTAGAGTATTTTCCTTTGGGGTAAGTCTTGTTGTTTTAGGTAAATGAACTGTGCGTGTCAAGATTGTACAGAGTGATTTCTCAGTAGAAACTGATTAAAATGGAAGGAATTATTACAATTGCAGATTTGTAATACTTTATTTCTAGAGACAATATGATTTACTGAGTAGGGCACTGAGCTGACGGTCGGAAGACCTGGATTCTCTTTGCTCTTCTGCTGATGATCTGCTCTATGTCCTTGAGCAAGTCACTTCCTCACACTTGGTTTGTCATGTCTAGTTAGATTATAAACTCATCAGACCATAGGTTGTCTCTTGCCATGTATTTGAACAGTAGCTAGAACAGTAACGACACCATGTTCTCAGTCAGGGTTTCCAAGCACAACAAGAATCTTCCTAATGTATGTTTACACTTTTTCAACTAATGTATTGAAGCTGCTGTGTTGTAACAAAGTGATACTGAGTGAAGGTGGGGAAAAACTAGGTAGCTAGCTTGTTTGAAGCATGGCGTTTTAGTATGTTTGATACATCCTGAATTGCTAAAAATACTTAAGGATTGGCTCACTGAAAGAAATCGGATCAATGGCATTTGGTAACAATGTTTGATCTTTTAGTATCTGGATTGTTAGTTAAGTGAGTAGTAAATAGATGCTTGGTCTGTAGGTCTGCTCAGTTAGCTGTTAAGATACCCTAAAAACCTTTATTCTACTTCTATTTGAAAAAAGTCTCAACATAGCTAGAACTTCTAGATACTAGCATTAGGGACTACTGTATTAACGGATACAGTTTTTAAAGAATCCCAGGACATGGTTCATTTTGTCCTTTTTAGTCAAAGACTGGTAATTAGAGTTCAGAGATTGAATAATAATTTTGAAAAACATTTTTCTTTTACACTTTCCAGTTACTTTGGTTTGAGGGGCAGGGGGAGGAGAGAAAAAGCTCATTAATTAAGACACAATTCAAGATCATAAATGTAGTATTATGTAAACAGCTTTATTTGTTAGTCCTATGAGTTTGAAACAAGAGAATCATGCAGATTATTACTCTGAGCAAGGAAATTAATGTAGTACTGTGGTTACTGATACTGGGTGTGGTGGGACCTGATGGGAAGGGATCCCTTTGTTGTGCTCTGTTTCTTTATGTCCTTTTTAGCTGATGCTTCTTTCTTGCATCGTTCCGCCCCGCTCCCCATTTTCTTTTATCCATTGAAGAAATGTAATCTTTTGAGCCTTGCTCAAAAGAAAATAGAGCTACTTGCTGTATTTAATATCAAATACAATCACAAAGACAGCAGCCTCCTGTATGTTAAAACTAACATCATTTATGTATCTGCATCTCTGTGCATGTCTGTTAGATTTGGAGGTTTATATATAAGAATATGTAAGACAGCTTTAGGACAGGTAGATGAAATGTAACTATAATTGATCAATTGGAACAATGTACATTTTTGGGTCTTCTGTTGCCTGCCTTTGTCTAATAGAGTATTGCGTGAAAGAAAAAAACAGAACAACACAAAGAAATCTCTTTAAAAATATAACTTTAATTTAGTTTTCAGAGAAATGAAACTTTTTCTCCAGTTCTACTGACAGTCTGAGTTTATACTGTTAATGTTACTTGTTCTTATAGTTCCATTGTTCCCTCTAACCCTGTGTTTGCTAATCTGGAACACACTTATACCATAATAATTGTTGCATTTTAAATGAGAGCTCAGTTACTATCAAGAACTGTTGCTTTCTCCTTGGACACCTAGTGTGTTTGGTTTGGAACTTCATTATGTTGTTTCTTTTGCTAAGGCATAACCATTGATGATATCAATGGGGTGAAATTCTGTCAGGTTATGCTGTAAATATAGCAGCAGCTAAGGATCATGGTTCAATTTTATTCTTCTTTGTCACTGTTAGTCTTCATTGACTCTAGTATCTTTACTTATATTCCTTAAGGCTGACTTATGTTAGTTTGTAAGTATATTATACCCTTATAATTTTGCATACAGTAGTATACTTAGATGAAAGAGTATGAGAGGTGTCAAACACATACTCATTGTAGTCATTCCTGCTAGTACAAAGTGGAGGTGAGATATTACTAAATGAGTATTAGTTTACTCGCACTGTATTTACATAAACAGTAATAGTAAATAAATGGAGGGTTTGACCACAAAAAGAGGAGATTTAAAATTCCAGTAAAGAATGTATAAAAGAATTATATTTTCTGTTTGGTTTAGTTTTTTTATTATTGAAGATATATTTCAAGTTTAGACACTTTGCACAGGAATACATAGGACACTGAGCATTATCATTACTACTGGTCATTCCAGGTCAAAACTTAATCCTTAGTCTGATTTGTAATTTTGCCCACAGATGTGTAACTTTGAACATGATAGTATGTAATTTCTCAAATTTGCATGGGCTACAAACTCCTAAACCGAAGTCTTAAGATACTTAGAAATGTTGATCACACCATGTATTTCCAAAAAGAATAGCCAAACCTGTTGCTGAGTAATATCAACTTGATGGGGTGGGAAGAGGAGTTTGATATCTGGAATCTCTAGCTAGATACTCTCATGTCTTTGAAATATATGCCAGTGTGATTTTTTTTTTTTTTTAAAGCTCTTTAGTGAACCACTTCACACCTGCTGTCAGCTCATGCCAGAAGTGAAGCCTTTGTCCTATGAATCTCCTTGTACTGAAAATTGTGTTATGTTGTTCTGGAGTTATCAGAGTAAGTTAATGTACTTCTGACAAGATCATGAGAGCAATGCTTTTTATCATTCAAATTGGTAATTTTAGTCATAATATTAGGCTTAGCAGTATTAATAGCATTATTCACTAAACAGCATTCCTTGTTTTAAGTTATCTTCCAAGTCCAAACATCAACATCCAGCTTCTCTGGTTGAAAATACCATATGCAGGGAAGAACCTTGAAGTGTAAGCAGAGATGGTTAAAGAAAGCATGGACTACTGGGTTACAGAAAGCATAGACAGAACCAAAATCAGTATTTTCCCTGTGGCATTCTATCTGGCAATACAGATGGAAAAGAAATGGTCCTTAGAA
Source organism: Buteo buteo (assembly GCF_964188355.1). Lineage (NCBI taxonomy): Eukaryota > Metazoa > Chordata > Aves > Accipitriformes > Accipitridae > Buteo > Buteo buteo. Next base: position 4,414,331 of record NC_134199.1, read on the forward strand.
AACAAAGAGGGGAGTTGCCCGAGACATTTTACCCCACTCCTTGCAGAACCCTTCTGATTTGAGTTGGTTATATGTCGGAGAAGTAAAATGGCTGTGAATAAAACCATGATCCCTAGTTGAACTTCATCTCTGCAATTTTATTTTTCTATTGTTGTGCTTGTTGTTTTCATGCTTTAAACATTTAATGCCTTTAAAAAGCAGCAGTGGGCTGTTCTCCTGTCCTGGGGTGTAATGGTGCATGGACTTTGACTCTTCCTAAGAATGAACCTGACTCATTCTTTCTGCCTTCTTCCCTAATGCTATGGATGTATTGTATTTTCCAGCTGACCCTGGGGTAAGTGCTAGTACATTGTCAAATGGTACAGCAAGGGTGTCACATACCCTATTCAGTGCTTTATTCTGTAGGTGTGAATTTCAGTTAATTCTGTCAGTTCTTAATATGATATTGAAGCTGCCTGTATTGTAGTTTGTGGGGCAGTTCTTTTAATGGTGCAAGTTCTTCATTCTTAAAATTTTGCTTTGAGGATGCAGGGCTTTGCCAGAGCATGTGCCTTTATTTCCTTACAATCAGAATCTATATTACTTGAAAATAAAAAGACATTTCTTAAGCTTTGCACAGAAGTTTGGGGTCTTTTAGTACTGAATCTTAGAAGTATTGGCCCATGAGAGCATAATTGAACCAAACTATTCAACACCTTAGGGCGATGTATTTTTTTATTGATCCCAACTCTACACTATTATTGTTGCTTAATGAGGAACTAATGTAATTTCTAATGAAGCCACATGGCTGTTGGATAGAAGAACTAATGTTTTATTTCCCTTGTGACAAAATATACTCTCTTCAATTAAAATCTAGGAAGTAAAATTAATACCAATGTAAAATTTTGCAAGAATTAGTGTCAAGACTGAAGCATTTTATTTTGTATATAAATTACTTGGATAATGAGATTGAAAGCAAGTTACTGGGGTATCTGGGCAATCCATGAACTCAATGGAGACCACTTAAACAGTGAAATGTGTGGAGGCAGCAGAAAGAATGGGATTTTCTTAATGCTTCTACCTGACAGGTTCTTTTCCATCGAGTTACTACTAACTACAGAGCCTGAGTGCCAAACTCTAGAAGATCTGTTTAGCAGAGAAATTGCATAAACTGAGAGACGAATGAGTCTGTTTTGAACTTAAAAGGCAGATGCGGTTGGCTGTATTGTAGGTTTGTAGTGCCCTATTCCTGCAGCACACGTTTCAATTCAAACACAGGCTTGGATTAACCTGTTTGTCTAGATGGGGTAGCCATGACAGTGATTTCTACTTTAACCCTATAGCCCACTTTCAATTTTTACGTAGGAATGGTTCCTACTTAAGAAACAGTCATCTACTAGCTAGCAACACAGCTGGCTTGTTCTTCTGCCACTTGTCTTATTTGTAGCCTCCAAAAGACAACGTTAGGGCTATTTTTCTGGAATGGAACAAATGAATATCACCTCTTAAATTTAGAGCTGCACCCCCCAGCAGTTGAGCAGACCACTAGCAGAAAGGAATAATTTGGGAATAGGAAGATTTGCACAGGGACAAACAGCTCAGTTAAAAAGTTAAGCTCAAATATTCTGTTGTCTTGACTGAAAATTACCAAAACAAAACGTCCATTTCGGGTACCTGTTCATTACAGAATTACAAGTGGGAGGAAGGAGTCTTTGACACTGCTTAGGTGGACCCCATTTATCATAGTTAGAAAACAAACCTAAGATGTGAGGACTGCAGTTGAAATTAAGAATAATTTGAATTAGGAACAATCTCTGAAGGCCTCTATTTGCCCTTTTCCAGAACAGGTGGTTCATCTGCCTTTTTTCTAGTAGTCAGGGTCCTCCCCTGGTAGCCATGAACTTTCAGAGATGATAGAAAGCAGCCTTGGAATCATTTTGGCCTGTTCCCACAGTACTTTCAGATTCATCCCGTCTGATACCATAGACTTGTATGAATCATAGAATGGTTTGGGTTGGAAGGGACCATAAAGACCACCTAGTTCCAAGCCCCCTGCCATGGGTGGGGATGCCTTCTACTAGACCAGGTTGCTCAGAGCCCCATCCAACCTGGCCTTGAACACTGCCAGGGATGGGGCATCTACAACTTCTCTGGGAAACCTGTTCCAGTGCCTCACTACCCTCACAGTAAAGAATTTCTTCCTTATATCTAATCTAAATCTATCCTCTTTCAGTTTAAAACCACTACCCCTCATCCTATCACTACACTCCCTGATAAAGAGCACACACACACACCCCCCCGCCTTTCCTGTAGGCCCCCTTTAAGCACTGGAAGGCTGCTGTAAGGTCTCCCTGGAGCCTTCTCTTCTCCAGGCTGAACAACCTCCTTCATAGGAGAGGTGCTCCAGCCCTCTGATCATCTTTGTGTCCCTCCTCTGGACCCACTCCAACAGGTCCATGTCCTTGTGCTGGGGGCCCCAGAGCTGAACACAGTACTCCAGGTGGGGTCTCATGAGAGCAGAGTAGCGGGGGAGAATCACCTCCCTTGACCTGCTGGTCATGCTTTTTTTGATGCAGCCCAGGATACGGTTGGTTTTCTGGCCTGCAAGCACACATTGCTGGGTCATCCTGAGCTTCTCATCAACACCTCCAAGTCCTCCTCCTTAGGGCTGCTCTCAATCCACTCATCACCCAGCCTGTATTTGTGCTTGGGATTGCCCCAACCCATGTGCAGGACCTTGCACTTGGCCTTGTTGAACTTCATGAGGTTTGTACAGCCCCACCTCTCAAGCCCATCAAGGTCCCTCTGGATGGCATCCCTTCCCTCCAGCGTGTCAACTGCACCACACAGCCTGGTGTTGTCAGCAAACTTGCTGAGGGTGCACTCAACCCCACTGTCCATGTTGCTGACAAAGATGTTAAACAGTGCCAGTCCCAATACCGACCCCTGAGGAGCGCTGCTCGTCACTGGTCTCCACTTGGACATTGAGCCACTGACTGCAACTCTCTGCGTGTGACCATCCAGCCAGTTCCTTATCCACTGTGTGGTCCATCCATCAAACCCATGTCTCTCCAGTTTAGAGACAGAGATGCTGTGCAGGACAGTGTCAAAGGCTTTGCACAAGTCCAGGTAGATTCTGTCAGTTGCTCTTCCCTTATCCACCAATGCTGTAACCCCATCGTAGAAGGCCACCAAATTTGTTAGGCATGATTTGTCCTTAGTGAAGCCATGGTGGCTGTCACCCATGACCTCCTTGTTTTCCATGTGCCCTACCATAGTTTCCAGGAGGATCTGCTCCATGATGTTGCCGGGCACAGAGGTGAGACTGGCTGGCCTGTAGTTCCCTGGGTCTTCCTTTTTCCCCTTCTTAAAAACGGGGGTTACGTTTTCCCTTTTCCAGTCACTGGGAACTTCCCCAGACTGCCACAACTTCTCAAACATGATGGATAGTGGCTTAGCCACTTCATCCGCCTGTTCCCTCAGGACCCATCTCATCAGGTCTCAAAGCTCAGTGCTATGGGGAAGGAAAGAATGGATGAGGCTGCTAGGCTACTGCTGTCATGTCATGTGCCATGGAATAGTAATGAGATGCCCTGAGTCTGGCCAGTTTCCAGCTGTGCCTACTCAGAAGAGTGAAAAATTAAACACTCTAGGATAATGAAATATTTCTTAAACCAGACAAAAGGTAAGTCCCTGATCCAGTGATTATTTAATATAAAGCACTAAGCTTTATTAAACACAGTAGCAGTGGCTATTCTCTTCACTTTTCATAGCTGTCTTGTTACTTGCAGTGCTTTAGTCGTTTGGCCATGGGATTGTTTTCTCATCCCTTTCTGATGTGGGAATGCTTACTTATAGTGCAAAAATAGCTTTTACAGAAGCAGTAGAGAAAACTCAGATTAGGAATTTCCTATGGCTGGCAGCATGAGGAATTATTGTTAGCAACAGCAGTATTGTTATGTGGTCCTGTACTTTCAAGCTGGTCATTCACCTATCTGATTGCTGAGCTGTTCAATGGAAGCCTGTTCTTAACGTTGTATGGAGTGAGAATAAAAACCCACATAAATTTCCCTGGTTAAAGCCACTTAACCTCAATGACTCCTTGAACTAATTGGAATGAGTATTGTCCCAGCTGTGGTCTAAAAAAAAGAAAAAAATCACTAAAAGAATGATCTATTTTTCAGTGTATGTCGCTACTATTAGTAATATGGATTATCCTCTGCTTTTGTGCTGGAATAATATTTTTCCCAATGGTAAAATGAGTAAGTTATATACAGCTGTGAAACTGGGTATCCAAGTCCCCTGGGAAACTCTGAAAAGCTTGTACAAAAATTTTATTCATGGAAATTGTGCATTTTCTTGCAAGATTGATCTTGTAGCTATTGTTCTTTCAAAAAAAATGGTGAAATGTGATGGACTTTTTCTGGTTTTTCTTTTTTTTTTTATGGTTTGCTGATATGTTTTGTTTATTTTAATATGATTTGTGAGAGGGCATCTTCTCAATTAAAAACAAGATACCCAAATACCAGAGGGGATTTGTATCTCCAATCAAACTGTCCTGGTTTTGAAACTCCAAGCAGAAATGACATGTCTCAAACAGCAGTTTTGCAAAGACTATTGTTCTTGGCCTGCTGCTTGAAAGAAAACCTGGTATGTAATGATGATGCTTGCAAGATTTCTTCTGCCTCAGTAAAAAGAAAAAGATCTTAAAAAAACCCCAACCAAACAACAAAACTACTCTAGTCTTGAGCCTGAATTTTAGAGCTTAGTTAAAAGGTTTCCTAAGCTCAGAGGTGAGCTAAGTTTGAAAACGTTTTTGTTTGTTTAATGCAGTAATTGCTCTGCAGTATTGTTTTAGTGAGCACCTAAGAAAACTGCAGGACTTGCAAGAATCAATTACAGCAATATGCTGCCACGCTCTCATTTTCTAGGCTTTTTTTTCCTTTTATTTGTACACTTAATGTGTTCAGTATAGCTCATGCTCATTTTCCTGCTGACTGCACTATATTTTGGAGTGGCACACTCCTTTCATGCATAATGGTAGATGCCCATTGTGGATCACTTGCGAGAAAATGTGATGACTCATAGATAGTGTGAAGTGCTATATTGCATACCAAGTTAAATTACTGCAATGTAATGATAATTACTTCTTTATGAAAAGGGCCCCAAGTGCAATCTAAATGAATTCCTACCCTCAATAAACAAAGGGTAGTTGTAATGGAAAAAAACCCAAACCCACAGCAAATTTGAGATGGCTGGCCATGATTAGTATTTTCTTCTTTCTGGCATTCTTAAATCCAAAATAGTCGTAATTACTAGAAAAAATGCCCAAGGGCCAAAATGGAAATTTCTAAGCTCTGCTCAGCATAATACAAAAAGAGTTGAAAATAAAGATTTTTGTATATAAAAAAGCTGCCAATCATACTTCAACCTTTCAGTTTCTCGATATCTTTTCTTCTTCAAAAAGTAACTAGAATGCATTGTTATTTACTGATGAATGCTATTTTCTTGTCAACAACCGAAATAGTTAAGTCTGACAAATCATCTAGTTAATTTACTTGGCTCTGAGACTAACAGCAGAAAATATGTATACTCAGCACATGCTTCTGTCAGTCCATTGCATCAGGAGCTAAGAGGAGATGTACTAGTCTTCACAGGCCCTCCAGCTGATACACCACGTGGCATGACTATGCTAACAGATGTGGTTACTATTTTTTCTGCTTAAATTATCAGCATCTATGAGAAATTTTCCATATTAAGACTGGTAATTGAAGATGCAATGACAAATGATTAAATATAGTACAAAGTACAATAAAGCAGTTTTCAAAGTAGATGTAAATTAGGATGGCAGTTAGGTAGCTCAAGTCCTAATAAATGGCTTGGAAAGGAGAAGAGTGTTGGAAAGGAGCTGTTGAATTACTAGAGGGTGAAGTAACTTACAGATGCTATGATTTTGACTGACAGTGGTGCCCTGAAGACCTGATGCCATGTTTTCCATGCAGGGTTTCAGGGGGACTAGTACACTCTTACTCTCTTGTCTCTGTCTGCTAAGGATGGTCATTGTGAGCTTATTCTGTCACAACTCCAGCTTCCTCTGGGTTTCTTTGGTATTCCCTTGTTTGCATCTCTAATAACTGCCTCCATGCGGTGCTTTCTGGCAGTGCTTCTCTCACTGTTAAGTCTGGCATTCAGCAGAGTTTTTCCCACTGGGTCTGAAAACCTTTTGACACTTCTTTTGCTCTTCTATTACTGTTCCATCTTCCTATCTTAATTTCTAGCCTGTTCTTCATTCCCTTTCTTTTTTTTCTAAGTCATAGCCTAAAGATGCCATATATTATTGCTGTATTTACTTGTGTAACAATGATCTTGGCTGAAATGTGTGTACATTTGTGTGTATTTAATGAGTTACCACTCTGTTGCTTGCATGCCTCAGGAGATTGCAATCCCTCTCAAAAAAAACCAAGAGAAAGAAATGCAATACTGTTTTCACTAGCAACTTTTATCTTTGTTGTTATTAAGTTGATATTTATACAGTACCAGCCAGAAGAAAGCCCTGTTCAACAGATTCGTTTTCCCTAATGAGCAAACACATTTTCAGAAGCAGAGCACCTTAATAAGCTAGATATATCAGTATTAACTAAAAGCAGATTACTACATTTAACCTTCATTACGGAAGATGGGTATTTTGGGTATTAGTGTTTGTCACATATAGCTTTAAAAGGGGCATAACTAAAAGAAAATGTGGAAGTGCAGGAATTGCTCACAGAGGTAGATTCCTTGAGTTTTTATCACTGTATAAGCTAACTTTCATTTTTTCAGTGGGTTCCACCCTGCTCCATATTTCCCTCTCCCTTGTCCTAACCTATGGTTAGCCGTGGAGCCTCTTTTGCAGACATTTCTAAGTGTTGCTCATTGCAGTAATGGGTCACTTACTGAAGTTGGTTCCCAAGCCTGCTGTGCTATGAATGCTGCCTTTTTGTTGTGATGAGTTTGGCATTGATTTAATTTGGTGACAGGCTGTGCTTTGGTCTAGGAAATTATATCAAATGTCAGGCTTTGCATTTTTCCTATGCCTGACCAATCATACCTGGAATTAACAAGGGATTTGAAATTTTCCAGTGTTGTGAAAGAGATTTAGGCTGTGAGATCCTGTAGCCTTCTCCTGCTTAGGTCTCTGTTTACATTATCTTTACTTTGTTCCAAGGAGTGAGAAAGCACTAGAACAAATAAATACCCCATTCCTAATGCTATAGATGTGAGTCCCCAGTCCTGGAGCTCACTCAGGTGATATCTGTGACACAGCAATAACAGCGAACTTTGCACTAGTTTCATATAGCTCATCTGTATAACTTCTGTGTGTGTGAAGTGTGGGAGTGGGGCTTGCAAATGACTGAAATTATATTTGATTTTCAAAAGGCATCTAGAAGGGTAGTCTGAGTGGTTTCCGAGTTTAAACTCAAGATTCCATCCATTTTTGTGAGGCATAAGGATTTGCAAGGAAGGCAGCCAGGCACAACGCTACCTAATTCATATAGATAAACAGATGATAAGATGCCAACTGGCATTAGCAGAGGAAATTTAGGAATATGCAATGAGTGATGCAGAGTCTAGTGTTCGTGTTAGCCAGATTCTAGCACTTAGACTATCTGTCTGACATCTTTCCTGTCCAAATCCTAGAAGCACATGCCATGTGTCTTCCTTTGCATCCAGTTGTAGTCTCACAGATTCTTCTGTGCCCATGTGAAAGATGACTGGCAATATAATACAATGATTGGAAATATATAATTTGTGTCCCAAAACTCTGGGATGTGAATAGTGATACCAGATGGAGGTAGGGAAAGAGGAAGGTGGAGACCGTGGCCTTGAGAAAAGTCTAAGAGGGAACAGGGAAAGCCTGGCCGTCTCCAGGCTGGTTGGTAAGCCACAGCTGGTCAGCCATGTCCAGGACCACATTCTAGTCACAGCAATAACAACCTCCTCCCTATCAATTAGCAAGTAACTGCCTCTTCCAAGCAGCAAGAAACTCTACTTCCTCTTTCCCAGCAGTTTTCATCTGCCTCTCTCCCTTCTTTCCCCTTTCCTGTGCCAGTGGCAGCAGCAGCAGCAAACTGGCTTCCAGACAGAAGAGGCGTTTGGATGTTTGGCGGAGACAGCTGCTTGCATGGTTCTCCTCCCTCCATGTGCATCCCATGACCCAGGCTTAAGTGCATGATGCACTAGTGGGATCATACTGGAGTAAACTGTTTTCTCAGAGAAGATTTCAAAGCTGGGTGACATCTTTCACAGCCTGTAATGGAGTGGAGTAAGAGTCTCCTGTGCAGTTGCAAGGTGCAAACTGGAGACCAGATGTGTCTGATGGTACAAATCATTCTGAAGTTGTTGGCAGCACACACACAGCTTTATGAGAGTCAGCAAGCATTGGATGATGCAGCTGAGGTCCTAGCTAGATGAATTCAGGTGAAAACATTGGGAACCATGGAGGGAGACAGCAGGGCAGCTGAGCAGAGCAGCTGTGGAAGTAGTGTTTAACATTTGCATTGGAGCTCTGTGGAATGGAGAGACCGTGCTGCACACTGGTATGTTTGTGTTTAGCGTTCTAAAATTAAGGTTTTAAAATGTTAGAGAACAAATCTTTCAAGAAAATAATTTTTTTTTTGAGCACTTATTCTTGTTTTACAAACTCTGCAGGCTTGGAAGGCATGAAAAATGCTCTGGAATATGTCTGACCTTGGTGTAGCTCCCGTTGGGTATCCATGAAGCAGTTCAATTGCTATTTCTGTGTGAAATTCCAGTGGAAGAATGCTATTTCAGAAATTTTTGACCACGTAAATTAACCATAGAATTTGCATTGAGACTAGAAGGAGCCAAAGACTAAGAATGCTGTTTTACTTTTAAAATCTCTATATATGCAATTCTAGTTGTTGATACATGTTATGTGTGGGGATGCAATGATAATGTGTGACTTGCACAAAGAAAACTGCCACCTCCTTTTCTCACTGGATTGCTGTGTTTGCAATGCAACAAAATGCAGAACCTGAATGTGTTGTATTAGTGTATAAAGTCTGATTTTTTTTCCTTGGGCTTTTAACATCTCATAATTAATATTTTCTGTATTCTCATTCTTAGCACACCTTATGATTTCTCTGGGGAAATGAATCACTGGGAAAGAAAGTCCTGCTGAAATAGTCATTATTTTACTGAAGCACACAAGCTGGGGGGGCAGGTGGGTGGGCATGCATGCAAAAGGGTAGAGATAATCCAAGGTAAGGAAAGGCAAAGCTGACTGGGTAATGAATGCCTTGCTAGGATACAGTGTACATTCAAGTCTTTAATAAATAAATGAGAATATCTTTTAAATTATTCTGCTTGTAATAATTCGGATTTTTTTAACATCCACTTGCATATAATCACTCATTTCAGCCTGAGAGACTAATTTTATTCAACAGAGAGACAGTTTTGAATCTTATTGACCTGGAGAATTCTGGTATTGGAATATTTGGATTGCAATTGTGTGCAAAGCTAGCAGATGGCCTGGAGCCCCCAAGGGCTGTCCTGCACCAAGTGGGTCTCTACAGGTCCCAAGTGCTGAGTGGAATCTATGCAAGTTTTGGCTGGAGCCATCAGAAGTCTTTGTAATCCAGAGAAGTGATTTGAAAGTAGATTTGTTTGTTCATGGGGTTTTCTTAGTATGCTAAAGCCCTAACAGTCCAAGCTGACTCTCTGTTTCTCTATTTTATTTGTAGAAACTTATTAACCTTTATCAAATATACAAAGGCTAAAACTGCAGTCAAGAGAACCAGGAGCAGCTTGCTGGTGCACATGGGTAAATCTCTTTGAGTCACATCAAAACTTGCAAAAGCTCTGCTCAATATAGTCATGAAGCATAAATCTTTTTTTTTTTCCTTTTTTTTTAGGAGGAAACAGGCAGGGGCTTTGCTATAAAAGCTGGAAACACTTCTTTTATATAAAAAAATTATTCGTCCAGTTATTTATCATGCCTTGGTATTTCCTGATTCTAGACAAGATCAAGAGAGGGGAATGCCAGAATGTGTTCAGAGGGAAGTTAATGTATTATGCAAGAGGTTCCAGTAGACAGTTCAGATGTTTAGGATTCTTATTTGAATAGAACTAAAATTCCAAGTTTCCAAGCTACATCAAGCTTGCTTAGCCTGGTCTTTGCAGTACAGCAGACTGTCATACTAAGTGCTGGACTAAAGTCCTGTGTATTTAAAATTATGGACTTTAATCTACACTTGTTAGGTATTACCAACTGGGTTTGCTCAAGATTGTTTTAGAGAATGCTTTGTAACATGACACTGCTAGGATTTGTATAGGTGTCTGGGTTTTTTGTTTGAGATTTATTTTCATCTTCAGTATTAGTTATTTTTCTGTAGTGTCTTGATTTTTTTTTTCCCTTGATGTTAATTTGTTTTTTTTAAAGTGAGGGCCATGGCCATTTAAGGTAAAATGGAATCATAGATTCAGACTGTAAGAAATATGTGGATGTCATCAGGTACAACAGCTGTTCAAAGCAGGGCTGACTTCAAAGCTAGAACAAGTTGTCAGGGCCTTGTCTGATCAAGTCTTGATGCAATGAATATCCAGTGATGGAGATTCCAACACCTCTCTGGGAGACCTGTTCCAGTGCTAAGCCACTCCCATTGAAAAGCCTCCCCCCCCCCCCCCTTGTGTCAGCTGGAATTTTGCAGGTTGCAGCCTGTGACTGTTGCCTCTTGCTCTTTTGCCATGCACCTGAGAAGTCTGACCTGGTCTTCTCTCTTTGGGGAGTGGTAGACTGCAACTAGATCCCTCCTTTAACCTTATCTTTTCCAGGGTTAACAAAACCTTCTCTCTCAGCCTTTCCTCTTATGGTTGGGATGCTGAAGAACATGACATCTTAGTGGCCCTCCTTTAGACTTTCTTCAGTTTAACACCTGATAAGTGCTGAGAACAATGTTGTACGTAGCCTCTAATATTTCCATTCCAAGTGCTTTGCATTGATGATATGTAAAAGGATGGGAACTGGCAGTGGAGCTGTGTTAGCTGAGATGTGAGAAGTCATACTGCAAAGTTATACCTTAAATATTATATTTTTGCTAGTACTTTGTGAATAATTCAAACTTGGACATATCCCTGTAAATTGTTTGAGACCTTGGTATACCAAAAGAACTCCGGGAAGTTTTCGGAAGTGTCATGTTGGATAGAAAGTATTACACAATATGTATATTTAAAAAAAAAAAAACACAACATAGGTTCTCACATGTAATGCTTCCCATCTGCAGTGTATGGTAAGAAATTGTTTTATTGAACCTACAAATGCCATGAATAATGCTGCATATTCTTGAGTACTGTCTACTGCCATCTCACTTACTGACTTACTATTGTACTTTAGCATAGTACAATAACTATTTGTTTGCAAACAGATCTTTATTGTAGGATGCTCCTGTAACAATCTCTTTGGAAAAAATCCTCATATGTCTGCTAATTTTCTAAATGGAATGTTAATTACAATCTCTTGAGCCTGACTATGAGAGAATATCTTATAATAATATAGAAGAGTATTTTGTACATCCAGTTCCAAAAGCTAGTGTATTCCACATATTTTTGAGTCAAGAAGATGTTTCCCCTTCTCATAGTGAATTTTTTGAAAGCATGCTTCTAGAACCATAGAGTCATTTTTACATTAAGTTCAAGGTGGCTGAAACCTGAAGATGTGATTGCGTCGGGTAAATGCTAGTAATGAATGTTGTTCCAGCAAGAAGAGGGAGGCTTTAATTAATAACAGTTGTGACTAAACAACAATCATAAATTATGTTCTTTTTCTGTTCAACAAGGTCAACATTACAAGGTACTGATCATCATTTGTTTCATAAGAACAATCCATTGAAAGAGCACACATTGCTACCTCATGAGTCCATGGCCATCCTTTTTGTTAATATTCTGTTAAAGCACTTGCTGGTCACTGGGAAACTGGAAATGCTGAGTGTTTTTTTGGTGGTTGTGTGGTGTTTTGTTGTTTGTTTTTTTTCTTCAGAAGCAGCATTTCAGAAACATTACCTTTAGAATATTTAATCCATGTATAGTGGATTGGATGGCAGACCCACAGTTCTAGATCTTCTCTTCCCTTAACATCAGCACTCCATATACATTTGCTGCCTAGTTCTTCTGACTTGCAGTTGTGTGATACAGGTGCTTACAAATAAGAGGTGGTCTGCTGGGGTTAGCCTCTTCACAGCCGTACTAGGATGTGAGTAGAGTAAATTTGATTAGTCAGTGATTTAACTAGTGTACAAACTGTTCCATCCACTAGTTTGATTTTACATATATATATATATATAAAATATAAACTTTACATCGTATGTATATTCTAACAAAGTTTCTGCAATATTTGTAATAAGTCAAGCATTATGTAACTGTTAATACACCTGCATGTAACTTATTTTTTTCCGTAACGAGAAACTGAGCCACAGAGGTGATACTTGCTTTCCCTGGGCCACATAGGATGTCTATATATTCAGCATACTGAAATAGAAACCAGGTATCTGTGGCTTACACTTTAAGATCATTCATTCTCCATCTTGGGGACTGAGAATATGAAGTCATCAGATTCCCTTATCTGACTCCAAATACTGAAAGAGTTGAAAGAACAACATTGCCTGTTTTGTGGGGGTTTTAATTGTTCACTTACCTTGAACAATTTAAGTGAAGAAGAATTCTAGTAAAGAACAATTCTATTCTTAAAACCTTGCTCTTCCTTTCTTCAATTTTGGAGATCAAAACACTTTAACTGGTGGGGCAAGGGCTATAAAAGATTACATTCTGGCCATTATGAAGAAAATATTTTCTGTTACACAGTTTATTGCTAAAATGCAGCTCTAACTCTGTAATAATTGATTATGAATATTCCTTTTATGAGCTGTTAGAATTGGTAATGCAGACAGCATGTCTGGAATGAAAATATTTTAGCATTTCTAAATAAAAATCTGGATCCAAATCAGGACTTCAGTAAAGTTCTCACTATTTTTCCTTGCCACCTTTTTATCCTTGCTGAAATTTGTAAAACTGCTAAGGACTTTTGGACACAATGTGCAACTACTTAATCCAGTGCTTCCAATATTTTATCAAGTATGACCATGGTTCCTGTGGTGTGTCCCAGTAATAAGAGGTGCTAATTTTGAAGTCTCATTTGATGCAATGACCTAGCACTTCTGGTGCTAGCAATGCCAGTTTTGATTCCCTGATGCTATCCATGGTTGCTGCATGTAGTAGACAAATATTTGGGAGTTTTATGGAAATAACTGTATTTAGTTTTTGTAAGAAGCATGTGACCAAGAGCTGATGTTACTATATACTTCTAGAAGCAATGAGTATTATTTTGGTCTTTATGGTGATTGGTGTTTTTTGTATGTAAGGATTGCTTTGAGTCCACTGTTGAACTTACTGAAATAGTTGAAGAACAGAGTTGTAAGATCTGAGCCTCTTTTTTTGTCTGGGAGAGTTACCATGGATGAAAGGCAGTAAAAATGTGTTTTGTTTCTGACTCAGTCCATATTAATTTTTTTTTCCCTTCTTCCATTCCTCACAGTACCAGCCTTTCATTAGTACCTGCTTTTTTGTCTTTCAGCAGTTTGCTTCTCCATATGTCCCACTGTAGTCCTCAGGTTATTCCATGGGTCTAAAAATTTTGGCCAGTGTATGCAGTTCTGCAGTTACAGATCCCTAGGAATTCCAAATCTGAATTTTAGCTGTGGTGTTCTTCAGTACTCTGGACTCTAGAGTGTTCATCTGCATAACAGTTCCAGGAGTGTTAAAGATTACCCCACTTGACAGCAGAAATGATAGAATTTGCTTAATTAACAAAGTACTAACCTTGTAAAAAGTAGTAGCTTGATATGCCAAGTACACGTTAGATTGGGAGGAAGGTTAACTATTCAAATTAGTCTATGTATAGATCTAAAGCAAGAGCTATACAACTTACAGAATTGATATAAAACTCATTAAGATAGACTTGCATTGGTTAGAAATATGTCTGTTCAAATTCTGTGTCACTGAAGGGCATTGAGAAGTACAAAGCATGCTCTGCTGCTACAAGGAGAACAGCAGATATCCAGTGTCAGGAATAATAACTTGGTTCAGCTGGTTAACTCCCTGCTGCTGCTTTTGTTGGGTTGTAGTGATGGTTACTTGATCTAACTTGTTTTGAACAGTTAGTGAGAAGTGACCACTGGAGGGTGAAGGTGTTGAAGTTCCCATGTAATTTTTTTTTTTCTTGCAGATAAATAAGTCAGTGCGTGGAAGTTGGAGAAAGTAAATAAGTCGGTGTTCTGATATGATATTTACCTTGGTTTGTTCAAATTACTTTTGTAGCCCTTCCAAAAACATCACTGTAACATTGAAATTACTGGATTTTATGTTACCATAGTGGCATAGGATTCTGGACCAATTCACATTTTTTTAATCAATCCCTACTTAGGCTGTTTATTTCAACACTAATCTGTCTACTCTTCTACTCATGTACACTAAATGTACTGCTTGTAAGTAACCAAAGAATTGCAGATAGTCTGAAATGCCATTTTCAGTCTGAGTTTTCTTCACTTTGTTTCTAATATGGCCATCTCTATTCCAGACCTTTTGACTCTGTAGTACTTTATGAATAGAGCAATTATTTATGTTCACAATGGAGTTTTAATAATCCAACTGGTTTATTTTTCTGACTTTCTTACAATAAGATAAAATAACTTAAATGATAGAGATGAACAGTGCCAACTCAGAGACATATATTAGTTTATATTGAAGAAAGAAAATAGGCTACATAAGGGTAGATTCTTGCTGTGTAAATGACAGGTGCATGCCTTGCATTCATGTCTTGTCTTTTTTCCAAAATGAAAGGGTTTGGATATGCTTAAGAAAATCAAATCACTGAAGTCTTTATTGCTATTATTTATTCTGATCTAGGTAGTCACAGTTTGTCTCTGCAAAATGCAATAGCTATAAAATACTCAGCAAAGTATTTGCTTCTTGGCAGTAGACGGCTACAAATGTGATGGATTAAGCATAGTGCAGCTGGCATCCAGAGAAACGCAAGAAATAGCTTCCTAGAATACAAAGGTGTTTTTTCAAGTGCTTGAAATCAGCTGTGTGATGGATATACCAAAAAGCCCTCTACAAAGGAAAGGAGTTGTCCGTGTGCATCACTGCCCTCTGAAGGGCGGGATAGATAGACATTCATTGCCTGAGGTAGTTTCACTTAACGTTTTTTAACTGAGCTGCTCAAGCTGGTTCTGTGCCTCCCAAGCTGGGGTCTTTGGAGTTAACAGCAAGTGGCCCTGCGTGGCTTTATATATCTGCTAAACAGATGACAGCAGGATATGATGTCATGAGTTTGCTAATATACCAGGACAATCTTTGCTCTTTAATTCACCCTGGAATGCAGCAGAACCTTGCTATTTATGTTAGACTAGCGTAGAATTCAAGTATGCAGGTCTAGAAGATTGTGTCTGGAATACAAAAGTGTCTTGGAGTACATACATTCTGAAGCTTCACTCTCTATTGTATTATGTCTGGTGATCTCATCTAATGATTTCTTTTCCAAACACCTTGTTCAGTTTAATCCCTTTTTTCCCCTACATATCCCTTCCTCCCTTCTAACTATTTTTTCCTCATGGAGTGTCCTGTATTCTTGAACCATCTTAAGACAAGAACTTAGGGTATCTTCAGGTCTCTTGAGCCTCTAAAGATGTTGCTTGTGCTGTTAAGCACATGTTTCCCCAAAGTTTTGGTCCAGAAAGCACCGAGTTAAGCGCTTTGAGATGAAGAGTTAAATTTCCCCTCTGATATACTGGGAGCATGCTGTTCCATCTGTAATACAGTGAAGGCTGTGGAAGAAATTATGTTATCACAGAGTAGCTTCATGGGTAAGTAAAAAACCAGGAGCCTGTGTACTCCTTAAAAAAAAAAAAAATCATGTAAAAGTCTTGAGCAAAGGGAAGTGAAATCTCCATGTGGAGAAGAAAGTAGTAATAATATGTTTGCAGAATTGTCTCTAAATGTATTTCTAGTGAGCTATCGGCTCTTTATGTACAGTGACATGAAGGGAAAAGCTTGGGATTTCACAGCGTGTGTAACAAATCTGTCAGTTTTTAAATGATTGTCTCATAAAATTGCAAGGTGGTACTGAGTAAAATAGGTTTATGGCAGGCAGTTGCCTCTAGAAAACGTGGCTATGAATGCTGGCACAAATAGAACAGGCAGAAATGGTTATAGTATTTGTCTTTTTGAGACTGGAGCTGGGGTAATCAATAAATCTGTCTTTGAATTTCAGTGTGACTCTTGCTCTGATTCTACCTGAGAGGCCGGGCTGTTGGCAGGGAAGGCAGTTCCGTTCACAAAGCAAACCTGCCCTCTGCAGGGCACTGCGGAGACCTGCGGCTCCTTAAAACCAGCTGGCGCAGAAGGGGCAAATTGAGTGATCGGTCTGGTGTGGTGTGCAGTAAATAAATGACTCCCCGAGATGGAAACTAAAGAAGAAGGAAAGCAGATACGACAGCCAGACGTGCAGTGCCACAGGGTTCTGCCTTCCAGCCTCGCCTCTCCTGATTGCTGGTTTTGCTTTACAATGTTTGCCTCTGTTTTGAGGTTGGGTTTTTTGTGTCTTCTGAATAAATGAGTTTTTACTGGCTTGAACTATTATGAGCAGAGAGTGTCCATAGACTGGCTTCTAAATTCTTGGTGCTTGCTTCCTAGTCTTTCAGGTACTGCAATGCTCTGGGGTAAGATTTTGCTCACCTGACCTATGGAATGTGGAATACAAAGGAAAACAATGGAATAGTAGAGAAGAAAGGCACAAAAAAGGGACGGCTGAGTTCAGATAGGGATTAGAAACAAGGAAATAATAGAAACAAAATATAGAAATGAAAGAAAAGAGAGGGGCTGGTAGATAACTTTTTAAAGTTAAGTTGATTATGAACATGACATCTCAAAAGTAGTCACTGGAACTGAAGAAAAGAGCACTTCTTTCTCTATGAAGGAAGTAACACAGACCAATTAGTCTTTTGTTGTTGTTGTTGTATTGCTCATTGATATATTTAACAATATTATCACTTTTTTGTTTATGGATTGATTCAAGTAAGTTTACTGAGAGTAGTAT
Organism: Buteo buteo; assembly: GCF_964188355.1. Classification (NCBI taxonomy): domain Eukaryota; kingdom Metazoa; phylum Chordata; class Aves; order Accipitriformes; family Accipitridae; genus Buteo; species Buteo buteo. The sequence continues at coordinate 4,431,456 of NC_134199.1, forward strand.
TCATATAATATTCTGCCATCAAACTGTAGAAAATTAATAAAACCCAGTTTAACAAAACTAGTTTCCATGGATGTCCATAAAACTAGAGCTAAAAAGCATTTGAGTCTTCTGAGTTAGTCGCTATTGAGAGAAAGCCTTAAAGCTGCTTGAGTGAATTTTGGCTTGGGAGCAATATCAGATTAGGGGAAAGTAGAAAGTAGGCAGGCTTAGGATGTCTAAAACAACACTCCTTGGGGGGGGGGGGGGGGGGGGGAAGTTGATCCAACTGCATCAGTTAAATCATTGCATTTTATATGCTCATATTTGCACAGATCAGATGTATGCTTGATATGGTGGAAGTTGTGGTTAGATCTATCTCTGGGTAAATACTTCTGTGCCACAACTCTGGTTATTCAGTTGAGTGTTATCCCACCTATCTAAAATATATTACTACTGCTCTGCAGGCTTGAGGGTATTAACTTACTGTTTGCTTTCTGTGGTTGTTCCCATATAAGTAGAATTTGTTTCCTAAAATGTTCATAAAAAAGAATGAAGGATGATTGTTGGTACAGCCAAAGTAAGTGGCTTTTGTAAATGGTGTTGCTTACTCATGCTGAAAACTCTTGTGGCATTTAAGTGCAAACAACTGATGTAAAAAATGGCCACTAGAAACCAATTTTGAGTGTTCAAAAAGTAAGTTTTATGAGTGCCAGAAACCTGGAGTTGAATAATCTTGATCACCGTGTGCTAGCACTTTTATTAACTAGTTCTTTACATATACACAGTGAAGTGCCTTCTATTAATGTTTTTAACCAAGAGTTGTGCCACTGCAATTAATTAAAGCCAGGACAGAAATAGACTTTCTGTGTCCTGCTGGGCTCTTTATTGACCTTTATTTCCAGTTCAGGCTATGGAATTCACCAGTGACACATCTTGAAATTGGTGAGTCTGCAAAGTGGCATTCCCAAACCTGTTTCATCCCTCTACATTCCAGTTTCACACTGATTAAAGATTGCTTGATTGTGGCAAAGAGCAGTTTGAAAGTTTATAGATACTGTGCTTGTGGGGAACGGGGTGTAAAACAGAACTTGCAGGGTGGGAAACGGGGGTTAAGAAACAAGGGAAGAGAAAGGGAGTATTTGCAGATAAACAGTGTTAAAGGGATGCAGGCTTCCGCACTGAAACACAGAAGAGCTACATGGGATGTCCTAAGTTCCACCTCAGTCTATATTGGACCTTTGTTCCTCTCCTGGCTGTTGGTGCTGTGTAATAATTCTGGGACCACTCTTATCTAAAAACTTTGTTCTACAATCTTTTGTACTGTTTTCACTGAAATATAATGGGAGTTTTACTTTGTGGGGACTATAGAACCAGGCCCTAAGCTATTAGTAGATTTTTTCCTTTGTAGTACAATTTTCAGAAGATCCAGATGCAATTAGGAACCTAAGTATGACTAACTTTCAGTAGGTTTAATAAAACACTTAACTATTTTAGACAATTCTACTCTTGTTCACCATTTGAACTGGAAGTGTGTGGGCAGATCCTATCATGCCTGAGCACATTTAAATAAATTAAGGGTTCAACCTAAGTAATTGGTGATGTAATATGGGAACATCAATTAAGCACCAAGTTAGTCATTCTAGAGCTGTTCAGATGCTTCTGGAAATCTGAAGATGAAATCCTAAAAGGTTCAGAAGGCAGATCTGTGGAAGCAAATCTATGCACTGTGCACAAGCAGAAATATCTAGTTGCAGCCCCCAAAAGAAACAAATATACATACAAATTTAACTAAGGGGGATCTTGGTGAAATGATTTCCAGTGTGACACACAGGAACCGTTTGTGATGATGAAACACATGGTCCAAAACCATTTTACTAGCAGAATTATTTTAAAGAGAAACTTGCAGCACTTATTCTCTGAGGAGAGATAGTCAGTGTTAGTTTACCATTTGATCTATGACTGCAATAGCAAGTAATGTGTGGATTTTTATTAATTCTCACTAATTGTCCAGCAGTTCTGGGAGCTATAGATTTCTGTCCATGAAGATAATTGCCTGTGTCACAATGAAAGATCACTGCAAAAGAAGCATTTAATTCCTTAGATAGTCAATTAATATGTGATGTAAAATTACCATAGTTTGTATGTGATAGTGGTATTCCAGGAAAGAATTACACCTGTTTAGTTACAATAAGAAAATTGTTAGAAAGTTCTTTAACAAAATAAGAGCTTTATAAAAAGCTCTGCAACTTACTTTTCCCTTCTAAATAAAGCAGTATTCACTCAAAGATAATGTATTTGCCTAGCTGAGTTGTGGGACTGATCTTGATGTTGGCATCACTGGCATCTTTCAGCTGGCTTCACCTAACAGCTGCTGATTTGAATTGCCCAGCTGTGAAGACCCTGCCTGTGTGATGCAACCCTAAGATGTAGCAAACACCTGGCCCCCTGGAGGACTGGATGAGACTGAAGAGTAAGATTTGGTAGTCAGACACAGTATTACCACAGCTTTTCATTAGTTTCCAGTTTATTGAAAAAGCACCGCTTTTAGTCCTTTAACCTCTGGCTCAGACAGGCACTAAGTAAATACCTCTCTTTTTCTAAAAAGGCAAGTAGCTGTTTCAGTACCGCATGCCTCCCACCCTTCTCCTGCACCTTTAAGAGTAGCTATGACGTGGGATGCGGACTGATTGCGGATGTCATGCTTTGTTCCTAATCCAGTTGGGACAATCACGCTGTGCTGAAGAGGAGTTGCCTTTCTAGCTGATATCTGAAGGATTCAAAGGCTGCAGAACATTAGAGTCTCCTGAGAAGCAATAGTTTTGGACACTTGGCCATCAGATTATCTTAGGAAAACATGCATTTCAGAGGCTGTGTTAACACTAGAGGTGTGTGTCTTGATCTTTGATATATTCTTGCTAATTTCATCTGACTTTTCCGAAGTCTTTCAGGTAAGGCTAAATGCAACTTACCTTTTCCTTATAAAGACCATTACAGCAGTAGCATAAGCTACTGGCTATATGGCAGTACCTACAGTCTTGTGTAGGAAGGAAGTGGAAGCAGGGTCTGTAAAAGAATGTACTGCAAAAACCAGCTTCTCTCAGATGAAAGGAATTTTGGAAGATTTTTACCTCAGTTTTTGTCTTGGCATTGATTGATAATACTGGGATATTTTTGAGGTGCACATGTGACAAGTAAATGTAATAAGCACAGAATGTGCATGACAGTATCTGGTGAAATTGATGGTACAACTTACCTTTCTCTCTTCTGAGGCTTAGTTTACAGTTGATACAGCAATATGTTTAATCTAGTCATTAAAGTTTAATGTCTCAAAACTTTTTTCTTCCCATCTGAGATCCTTTCTAATGTGAGATGTAACTGTACTGGAGACTGTAGTTATATCTTTGCCATCTTTCCTACTCTTTGTCCCCTGTTTGCCCCTCCTCCCATTCTTGTTGAACTTGTATTTTTCCTACAGCTACAAAATAAAATTAATCACCAAGTCTCATTTGTAGCTGTAGGGAGTAAGAAGTATATAGAAAAGCAGTCTATGAAGTGGATTTGGGCTTGTGTGATAAGGCAGCTATAGCTATAATATGACTTTTTATTTCCTGTGGAATGTCCTTGTAAATGTTTCTAACCTTTTATTAACAACCAAAAGCTGAAACAAACAGTTATAAACTTTGGTGTAAAGAATCACTGGAGCAGTTCCCCTCTGCCCCCCCCCCACTGCAGCTGGAGATAAGACATTTCCTGCTTGTATTATGCATTGTAGCTAGATTTACTTGCAAAATACACCTAAAAAACTTACCCCACCAATATGATTATTTAAAGCTATATGACTGATGTTTGTGCGTTTCTGCAGCTCCCAGCATATGGCCTTCACCCTTCCCCCAAATAAGCGCGTTTGTAATTATAAAGGGAGAAATGATTTGCGTGTGTTTTTTGTTTTGTTTTTAAGTGGGTTGGAAAAGATGAGCAATTCTCAGCTCAGAAAGTACACTTAAATCCCTTCTGTCTGGAAACCTTTCAAATTACTCAGTATTTTTTTTTTTTCATAATAGAGTGTCAGCTTGCTGTCAGGGCATGATATAGAATGGGAGATTGCTGTCTCTAGCCCTCTGCTCTCAACTGTGTTAGGCAAGCTTTCTGACTCAAGTTAAATCTAAAATATAAAAGTTAACCATAGGCCTATTCTGCATCTTTCTCAAAGGAAGTTAAAAGTAGAAATTTTATATATTACATTAGGGATAACTTAATTGTTTGTAATCCCGATCATAGTAGAAAAATATAGCATCCATCAGCACCTTCTTGTCTGGGTCTAACTCAGATCTTTAGTGGTCATCTTGTAATAAAAGCTATCAAGCCATTAATTCTACAGATGTAGATGAATATCCTTGTATCTTGGTTAGCTTTGATGGACAGCTATCTGTTCAGGGACAGTCCCAACTCATGATGCAACGGGTGACAAATCACTTTCAATTGTAGCCATTTCACCACCTGCTCCACAGGGGAAGCTGGAAGTTGGGTTTTCCCTTGGACTAGTTTTGTCTCTTTTTCATAACTGACAAATATGTGCCAAGTTTTACTCTCCTAGAAGTTATTGTTCTAATCTGAGTCAGAAAAAATAGGAGTATCTGATCTGTACAAGGTTTAATAAATGTCTGTCCTGCTTGTTATTGTGGAATGCCATTAGGACTGCATTTGTCACATAATGACAGCACTAGCAGCTGCAAAGACAGGAGGCAGATTACAGACTCATATATATATACACACCCAATGTGGTCTGCAAGCTACTTCTAAGGAATTTAACAGAAAATCTTGGCTGAGTGTTTGTGGAAACAGAGATGCCTTTCTAATCTTTTCTATTCACTTTGGTCCTACCTGCGCTTGCTTGGGGCTTCCTTGTGGGTCCAGTCCTGTGGCCACTGGAGTAACTGAAAGATCATCTTCAGGCTAGTAGGGTCTTTGGTCACCTCTTATTGTCTTATTTGCCTGGAAGAATTTTCTTTCTCTCAACCATCAGGTATGCTCACCTATTTACCTCCATGATTTGCATCACTTATTTACCTAATTTTATGATCCATAAAACATTGTCCCCCAAAGCTTTTCCATGCTGACTCCAGCTATGCTGCTTCAGTGCATTCTGATAGCTGGTATTATACTTTTAGGGTTAGCTTATTTTTCCTTTAAGGCCAAAGCCTGAAGCTCAGTGGAGGTCCTAGGTACCAATTGGTTCTTAGGAAATGCTAACCTAATTGACCTAGGCTCCGGACTAAAGCCCACTGAAGGTATGAAAACTCTGCTTATTGACTTGAATGTAATCTAGAGACAGGGGTGGTGTTTGAACATGGTGACACAAGGGAAAGCCTGTTGTAGGTACAACACTAGTATTGTTTTGTATCTTGTATACCTTTTTAAACTCATATTTAGTCAGAAGCATTATCTTTTGAAATTTGTAATAATTACTTCATGCATACTGTATAGGTAAGTCAGTGTACTTTGTCTTAAATACATCATTTTCCCAAAATGTACAAATTTGGTACAGCTACTTGCTATTTATCCATGTCTGAGTTTTAATGATGTTGATTTGTTAAAATTCCCTAAACCATATGCACTACTGTGTCTGTGGAAACTGGCACTCCGATACATATCATGTCTACAGTAATTTCCTAGGGAATAATGGGGATGTTTTTTGCAGGTAACTGGGCTGAAGAATTTCTGTATTCTACTCATTTTCTGCAAGTAGTGTGCTGCGCTTAAGCATAGAGCTGTAGCTGCTTGTGAATATTTGTCAACCAAAATAAAATGCACCACTCTTCACTTCCACACCTATATATTTCAGAATCAAGCTCTGTCTGCTAAGGATATTTGTTATTCTCATATTATTTTAAATCTAAAATGTTCAGCACATTTATTACTGGAGGTTGCAACTGAAGCAATACTCAGTGGCTTATGGAGTCTGTACAGAATACAAATTTTTCTGAGTACTGATATTTTGTTTCAGCAAGAGTTGCTACCTTAGGGAAAAAAAAAAGCCAAACCGCAAACCATAAAACCAAAAGGAATAAAGAAAAGGTTTTGAACTTTTTAAGCAATCAATTTTATTTTAGTATCAGCAGTTATTCTTGCTCCAGTTAATGAAGTTAATCATAACTATGACAAATTACAGATAACATTTCTGTAACAACAACAAAAAAATACATCTCCCCCCCCCCCTTCTTCTCAGGCCTCTGAACCCTATTAAGCAGTACTCCTGATTTGGTTTTGCCAGTGTCTATTTGCACTCTGAGCAGAGGCACTTACTGGAGCTGTTTAAGGCTTCTGCTGATTTTTGGATGCCCTGTTTTTTTTTTTCCACTTGGTTTGCTATAAATCATCTTAGTTTTTATAAAATGAGCCATTTGATTCTGAAAATAGGATAGCTTGAAAGTAGCTCAAGTGCCCAAAATAATGACTTTCTCCAGATGTTGTCCAGTTCTGTATAGATAGAGAAGTAGTATGTACCATTTAAACTCTTGGTGGTAAATACCTTAAATAAAACAACTCTTGAGATCCCTCAGTATTACTTGTGAAGGCCATAAAGCAGATGGACACTTGGTACACCAAAAGCTCAGATATCCTCCATCAATTCAGATCAGTGGTAAGTTTAAAAGTTTTGTTTTAAAATACTTGGTAGTCTATTTTAGCCAGTCAAATTATCATGAAACTATTTTCTTTCGTTATTAGTGGTTTCTCAGGCATGATAAGTGGCAGTAAAACTGATCAGATAAGGAATTCTAGTGAAACTGGCAAAATAAGTTATATCAAACTGGTTGCAATTCAGTAATATTGTATGTGGACCTTCAGTTCTGGACAGTATTTAGACAGTATTGAACATGACAAAAATGAGGAGAAGGTGTGAGGTGGGAAGGCTGCCTGTCACTGGTCCTCTCTGTACTTGGGGGCATTTGAAGTACGTTGGCAACACCTTGGGGATGGTCTACACTGCAGAAAGAGCATTGTAGTTGTGTTGTTTTGAGTATGTTCATATATTAGCTGTGTTCTCTGTCTCTCTGATGCTTGCAGATTACTGAAAATGTGTAAGGTCTGTAAAGCATGGACCACTGTCCTGAATTCATGAACCCCATGATCACTACTCAATAGGTGACTACTTTGCAACTGAAATATCACCCACTTTGTTCACCCAAGTGGTGCAATGTTCACTTCTCAGAATCAGCCATTTGAAATAGAACACTGTCTTGATAGTTTCTGCGTGCGTTGTTTGATTTAATAAGGGGACAATTAACTGTTAAAAGGGTTTTGTGTTTCTTTTTGTTTGGTTGGTTTTTAACCAAATCAGGATTGTTGTGGTGACTTTTTTCTTTCTTGGTGCATCTTCAGTGTTTTTACTGAAGAAGTGTACAAGCCCTCTTTTTCTCTGTATGCTTGATGTGTGTGGCCATGCCTGCCAGGCCCCCAAGCTGTGATAGCCTGGCAGAGCTGCTTGCTTTCCTGAAGCTCCAAAGGCATCTCTGACTGAAATCAGATTCCAAAATTTATCGGATTTTTCTGTAGGATGTAGCCCATTTCTTGTGATTTATTCTTAGCATTTTATTTTAACGTGTTCTTAATTTTAATATGATCTTTAATCTGATCTGGAGTCACAAACAGATTTGCAAGTAGTGTATCCCTTAGACTTCTTTTTTTTTCCCTTTTCTTTCTTAGTATCACAGTTCTTCAATGAGTAGCTGCATGAAAATATTCAGCCTGTTAAAATTCTGGTATTTGCAGCACTTTGTAGAGTTCTTTTGAGATGCCCAACTATGAGGCTTTTTGTCAGATTCTTCTGAAGAAAAATAGTTTCACAAGCTGCTTCTGAAGCAAAACCACATGCAGTAGGCATTCTTGTCATGGTCTTAATTTATGAAGGTGGCAAGCTTATTGCAGTGCAGGGTCTATAAAGGCATTTAAAAAAAATAATTCTTTAAGCAAGTTCATCATAAAGTGGATGCTTGAGGAAAAAGTATGACAAAGCATTATTCCTGTTCTACAAATTGAAACTGAAATGGGTGAACTTAGTTAACTAACTCTGTGTTGGGAATTGATGACAGAATTTCTAACTAATTAGACTTCCTAAGTACCAGAGAAGCACTTCAATGGCAAGATTTTCTTTCTCACCACCTTCTTTATTTGAACATTTTCAGGTATATTTCCAAGGAATAAAATAGTTTTAGTAGTTTCAATAGAAACATCTATTTATGTCGTTAACTTTGTGGTTTGGTGTACATGTGAATGCATTGGTAGTTTGCAACTCTTGAGTATGCCACCATTTTATAATGACGGCTTTAACTACAACAAACCCAAACTGCAAAATCCTGTATTACTTTTCTATTCTGCAGTAAAAAGACTGCAGCCCAAAGATTTTATAATTTCCTACACATGATTATCTATTAGCAGTTAGTACTTTTGATATCTGGTACTCTATGTGAACAAAATAACACTTATGTCTACAGTTGCATAATATATTATGTTTTCTTAAAAATTCCTGCAATAAAATTGTAAGTAACTGCTTTTTTCATTCATGTCACTTTCTCACTTCATATTTAGTAATCACCTTTTTATTGGGAAATAGTTTACCAATTAGAATGCTGAAAGTGTTCAGAAATGTGCTTTGGACAGAAGTTTTGCCTGTCCTTTTAACTGCAGATATACTCACTGGTTTTCTAAAATGATTCATATTTGTTTTCAAATATACTTTGGTGAAGCTTGTTTAACACTGTTTTCATAGACAGACTGACATATAATAGGTGTAGTACTGTATAAACATTTTTTTATTTAGGTCTGAAGCTGTTTTTCCATAGTTCCTGTGACATTTTAATGATGGGACTCTTACATAGATAGATAAATATACTTGGCCCTAAAATAAGCAGAGGCAAAAAATGTGCAAACAGATCAAAACATAAATAGTTTTGGTAGATTTACTGCATATTTTTTTTTAGCCTACAGATTTCAGCTCTATTAATAAAACATCAATGGATTTTTTTTTTTTAACCTAACTCAGCAGTAAGAAGCTTATTTCAGGAAAGCTTGTCTTCTAGGTTACAAGGTTTCATGTCTAAACTGTAGCAAGCTGTTAGAAGTACAGTTTATTGGCTTAAGGGCACTCTGTATCCTCATGGATGTTATATGCATAGCAAGTAGGGAAAAGGCACTTCAGGATCAGCTCTGAGATCATTTAATTTACAGCAGTTGTGCAAAAATATTCAGAGTGTATATTTTATGCGAAGAAGTGTTGGGCATAATCCTAATCCTGTAGGAATTAATTTTATGGCATTTTGTGTAGGCAACATTCATCTTTCTGATCACCAGAACAGGTATTTTCTGAGACTATTATATGTGATTCTCTTCTTGGGTCTCTCTTTTCTCCTTATTGGCTTTATATATTGCCTTAGTTAAGTAGAAGGGAAGACATATTTTGGATATTTTTTTTTAATATTCAGAATATACTTACTGGCATGCAAAGGATTTTGTTTGTTAACAAGTTGTTGAAGGTGATTTGGTGATTGCTAGAAGAAGGAAAGGTAAAAATTGAACTGTCTGAAATGGTTCTGAGTTTTAGCACTGGTGTGAAAACCATTCATTCAGTGAATTGGCATTGTGTGCTGGTGAAGTGTTGATCTGGAAGAGAAATGGACAGGCCAGAAAGGAATCTATAGATATGTCATATGTTACAGCAACACCAGCAGAAGTTTTTTTGTCTCACCACATTTTTAAGGGAATCTGACAGACTTTCAGCTCTTTTGTGCTTACTTCTGTTGTACAGTGTATACATTTCAAAGCTTTAAAAGGAATGTGCTATAGATATGAAAACTTATAATTTCTTTCCACAAATTAGTTTTAAAAATGGGCATGTACACCTTAGCATTTCAAAGCAGTTTTGCAAGTTCCAGCAAGTTCCCGAAGCCATTCAAGACTCTAATTTGTTTGGGTGTGTGGAATTTTTTTTTTTAGTGGTCGTTTGTTTTGGCTTTTGGGGGGGTCAAGAATAATGTAGTCCCCCCCTTGGTTTTCATTGGTCTTTGCAGAGAAGTCCATAAACACAGTAAATGTGTGATGATCAGAAGTATGTAGAAAGGGAATATATAGAGATCTGTAATGAAGGCCATCTCTAATAAGGTGTATTTTACAAGATGAGCGTTAGCTAATCAGCCAAGCTGTAAAAATCAACAAAAAATCCCCATCAAACTTGGAAAAAAAAAAAAGTGCCTTTATCTGAGCAGATCCTTCTGTTATTTGGGACTGGAAAAGTTTAAGTTTAGGAATGTATAACATTTAGTTTATTTAATGTTGTTTCCAATGTGCACATTTGATTTTAAATTAAGCAAAGCACATATTTGAATTTTGTATTAGAAATTGTAATGGCCTTTCAGTTTGAAGATCCCATTATTGTAACATTAAACAGTTAATCAGGTGTGGTCAGATAATGCAAAAGATTTTGTCAGAGATAAGTGTGTCAGTTTGGCAAAATTCAGAGAGGTGCTTTATCAGGAGTTGTTAACTGAAGTTTTGGTGGGGAGAACTTGTTGCTCTTGACTGTGCTGAAAATGTGGTTATTGTAACCTGTCTTTTGGTTTTGTTCTTTAACACTTGCCTTTAACCCCATGACAAAGCTATGGAAGGAAGAAACAAGTAAAATTAATATGGACAGAGATAGGTATGACTTGAAATTTCTGCATGGAGATGCAGGTTGAGTTTTATTTGAGCTGAGTCAGATTGTCAATCTGTACAATTGAGTACACTTGTAAATCCACTAGAAGAGATTGTAGCTATTTACAGAATGACAACAGAAGGCTGCTGCTATGTTCTATATTAAAATCTTATAGCAGGGTCATTTTATGGCCAAAAGTTTTTGGGTCTTTTATTTTTTACTTTTTCTATTTTTTGAAGATTTTCTTGATATTTGGCAGCTGCAGTGGCCAAGTACTGTCTGCAATGTTACAAGCAGAGAACTGTTAGGGTATGTGTAGCGGCAATATAATATAATGCAACCTTGTGGACACTTCTCAGTAGCAGGTCTTAAAGCATGTTGACTAACACCTGCCCACCCCTACCCCTCTCCACCCCCAAATAAACAAACCAGGTCCCTGTCATAAACCCCATTTCACAGATGGGGAAACTGAAATGAGTTACTCGGTGTCACTTGGGAGCACCAATAATAGAGCTAGGAAGAGAATTAATTTTGAATGCTTGTAGAGAGTGCTTATTACTGTTGCATTTAAGGCTACTTGCTGATTCCTTTGTGTTTAAATGCTTGTCAATGCAGCTCAGAGCTTCAGATGTGCAGTTTCTTTATCAGTCATAGTTAGAGAGCTCCAACAACCTTGGTACCTGAAAACCCCCCAAGATCATGGATCTGTTTATCTTCATAACACCTCTGTGTGTTGGGGAAGCAGCGTGCTGAAGCAGAACTGATGAAAGACAGGACGATTGTCATACCTTATCACCTACAGAAGTCTCCACTTCAGCTGTTTCTGTTCTGTGCAGTTCCAAGCATAATTCATCACTGCAGCATAGCAAGACTAAAGTAGGCAAAGAAGTCAATTCCTAGGGGTGCAAAATGGCTCAAGTCCCATCTGCTTGTGGGTGTCTCTGCCAGACCCTGGAAAACCAGGCTGCTACTGCTGCTGTGGGTGGCAGTTTATGGTTAGCTGAGTAGTGCTTGGGTGGCAGGAGGGCGAAAGCAGCCTCTTCCAGCAACCATTGCAGGCTGCCTGCATGGTCATAGTCCCGTAATCAGAAGCTGAAACTCTACCTGATGTTGCTGTGGTCTGTAGCAATCAAAAATAGAGGAAAAAGTACTGCAAAAACGGTTCCAGGTTCCACTTTTGCTCAAAATCTCATGTAGTTAATAGTTCCCATGTGTACTAACCGCTGGCTAGGAAAGGTGTGTTCATTTTGATGTTAGTATTGCTGATCTTCAGAAGATTTTTTTTTTTATGGCTTAAATTAGTTTCCACAGTCCAGCTAATACACTGACTGCATCTTTTTCAGTTGACAGTGTTATGGCAGAAGTTTAAATCAACAAATATTTTTGACATTTAACCTTCTAACAATACCTAATAATTAAGTACCAAATACGGAGTTATGAAAAGTTATGAATAAAAAAATGTTTAGCTGGCTTTCTTAGATCCTCAGAAATATTTCCTGTACTTGTACTAGATAAGCTTGAATATTGAATCTTTGTCATAGAGTTGGAAAAGTGAAGAAAATTGATTTTTCAGTAATGTCTTACCTTGGGTAACTTTTTCTTAAGTTTCAGCTAAGAACACTGGATTTCAGCAAAGATACTTGCTAGACAGCACTCTGACAAGGTGATAATCGTACTCTCCACTGCTGTGATAACTCTGAGTTTGAGCCTCTTCCCAGTCTATCTATCCATCAGTGGACTAAGAATGCTGTAAAGTTGCATTAGAGCCCATCTCTTAATGAAGTGTAGAGCTCAAACTGTAGCTATTTCAGTATGTTACTCCTCAGTGATGCTACAAATGGGGACCTCGGTAATGAATTGTATTCAGAAAAAAAAAAAAGTGTCATTATGCAGTAGACAGTAGAAAACCGCAAACTGTTGGAGCAGCAGAAATTCCACAAAAGAAAAGCTACAAAATCACAGGAGGAAAAAAAAAAAAAAAAGGAATTGACTTAATATATTCAGAAAGTGGAGTTTAGGGTTTATGCTGCTTCAGATGCTACTATATAGCACTGAAAACGTTGAGATGAAAATCACCGTGGGACTGCTTATAAGACTCAAAGAACGAGAAGTCATGCACTAGTTGTTGAAAATGTAAGCTAGGGTCTAAGGTGTAGTGTCTTTTTCAGATTACTTGTAAGTTAATTTTAACTTTAAAACAGATGCTGCATTCTTGTTTGGAGGTTTTCTGTTTCATCCTGCAAAAATTACTCGTGTGCCTTGGGCCTATTACTTTGTGCCACACACAGGTTTTATTAGATGTACAGGTTTTGGAGGAAGTGCAGCATTACTTGGTGTTGCCTGGAATGTAAACTTTTTCATTAATTAAGATAACTAGTGAAAAATATTTTGATTACACAAGGCTCTTCGCGAGCAGATTAACAAATTAATTCCTTATGGTGTCCACCTTTTCATGACATGACTGTATGGAAAAATTAGAAATGGAATTGCGCTAGTCAGTACCCATGTGATAATCTTTTTCAGAGAAATTAAAACTTTCATCAGTTCATAGCCAGCAGCACTGCTTTGTTGATCTACACGGATTCATGAAGTCTTTGCTTGTGTCTGTGTGCTATGTGGATGAGTTAATTCATTTACAGAGTGGATGAGTAGCTGTAAATGAATTTTTGGGCCCCAACTGAGAGGGAATTTATCTACAAAGAGGGTTCATTAGATCTTCCAGTGACAGTCAAAGTCCCCTGGTGCCTTTCTAGCCCAACTTGTTACTGTGCTGAAGGTTTATTTTGTTGTTCTTAGTGCTGTACCTGGTCCTTGTGCAGATTTGTGATGATTACTGTAGATGGCAGCAGAAGCTAAATAAAATAAAAAGATTTTAAAAATTAATTAAAGCCCTCTCTGCCGCTGTCCTAAGTATGTTTTTTCTTTTGGTGCCTGCCAGCTGTTCTTGAGGATTTAAGCAATTATAGGCAACAGAAGTCAAATTAAATAAATTATATCTTGAATTAAGGTTTCACTCATAGACAGTTGGGGTTGTTTTGTGTCTGTGGCTGTGTGTTGGTTCTTGGTGTGTCCTGTGTCAGATACTAAAAGCTAGTTTTAAAGCTCCTCCTGATAATCTCAGAATTACCCCTTCTTATGTATATACCACGGTGTCAAAGAAAGAGCGGCAGCAATTCTGATAAATGATAATAGAATGGTTTGGGTTGGAAGGGACCTTAAATATCATCTAGTTCCACCCCCCACCCCCCCCACCCCCGCCATGGGCAGGGACACCTTCCACTACACCAGGCCGCTCAGAGCCCCATCCAGCCTGGCCTTGAACACTTCCAGGGATGATGGGACATCCACAACCTCTCTGGGCAACTTGTTCCACTGCTTCACCACCCTTACAGTAAAGAATTTCTTCCTTATCTCTAATCTAAATCTAGCCTCTTTGAGGTTTAAAGCCATTTACCCCTTGTCCTAACACTACATGCCCTTGTAAAAAATCCCTCTTTGGCTTTCTCGTAGGCCCCCTACTCCCCTGTCTTTGGGAGTACTTTTATTTTTTCCCCTGTAATAAGGCTGCTGTTTGCTTTCTTTCATTGCAACTTAATTGACGTTATTTTCCTGGTTTTTCCCGACGTCTTTTTTTTTTTTTAATGTCCTTCCTTCCTCCTTTAGTGTGTTGGCTGTCTGTAATCTGTGTCCTTGGATGTCACCTCCTCTCAGTGTGCAGAAGACATAAGGAAAAATGTTATAATGTGCCATCATGTTAATTAGCTGCTTAATAAGACAGCTTATTTCCATTTCCCAATACCTTGGTATGTATGAGAAGCACAGGGGGCTCTTAGGACAGGCATTGGCCTGTTATAAGTATTTACAGTATTTGGAATAGCAGACTGATCTTTAATGGGAAATGACTCCCAATGTTAAGTTTATTACACAAAGCAATAGATGACTTTTGTTTTTATGCCCTTTCGTTGTTTAAATGATTATGTGTGAACTTGAAAGTGGGCTTTAGGGGCAAGCAATAAATAATAAATGTACCAAAAGTTCCATACATGATTAGCAAAATTGCTAGAAAAGAATGAGCTGTGAGAGCTAGGGGTCTTCAGTCTTTGTTTTTACTCTGAAAACCATAGAACTCAATTTTCTGCATGACAGACACTTAAAATTAGGCAAAATGTAGTGCATCAAAATGACTCCATGCTTTTGAAATATTTCTGAAATCCCTTTATTATGAAAAAGAACTACAGGAAAGTATGGAACTGCTGTTTAACAATTGTGTTCAATATATGATGAAGGTGGGCACAAAGCTCTAGGTATTAAAGTTTATGAATGTATTAATGCACTACTTTAGGGGAATTAAACTTTAATATTGACGATAAACCTTCCATAATAAAATGTGGGGAGAGCAAGAGTAAATCTCTCCTGCAAAGTCCCCAAACTATTTAAATAACTGCATGCAAGCTACAGCATCTCCTGAGATATATAATAAATGAACTTCTACATAATCATATGCATACGAATGTACAATATGCATAAAGTGGTTTTTTTAGCACAGTTGCTTTCTGCCCTGCAAAAGATACTGTCCCAAACGACTGTATTTCTTTTGAGTGATTGATCTCTAGCATCGATTTCACAATATTTCTCTCAAGATACACATCATTCACTACCCAGAGTGTGTACCAGTGGGAGATTTTCTGTTGACTGCTTTGAAATGGTGTGAGATTTCTACAGCAGATTTTTATGCCAGTCTGATGTTGTTATTTTTAGATAACACTATGGAAGAGATAGTCTAACACTTTAGAATGTGAAATGTTGAAGAGATATAGGAAATTGTAAATTAGCGATCTGGAATGTAGCATCAGGCTTTTGTCAAACAAGTATGTCTGAAAAAAATCACAAAGTCATGCTTCTTATCAAACAGGGAGAAAAATGTTGTCTTAGCCATTATGAAAAGTGAAGGTGTTTGGAAAGTTATCCTTGAACTGCAAGGAGCTGACACTGAAGTTGTTTTTATTGGTTGCATACTAGAGCACAGATATGCAAATAGAAAACCTCGCATTTAGAAGAGCTTGTGTGGTGAACTCAACTGCTACAAAACGTAGAAGCAGTTGCTGACTAGAGGAGCTACGGTGATCCAATGATCTTGGGATGTTGTGCTGTCAGTTTAGATCTACCAGATAAGTAGAAGATAACTGTTCAAGGATTATTCTCACAGAGCTACAGATTTCAAAGGGTGTCAGCAAAAACTTGAGGAAAACAAATCTGTTCTTCATTCTTTGCTCCTTGTGCTGCAGTAGAAGGTGTGAAGTTTTAGGAGATAGTCTATTATGCCTCTAATTTGGCTATTCATTAGGGAGCAAATTTATGAAAAAGAACATAAATTAAAGCAGGAAGCCTCTATAGAAACCAAAACCAGAGTGGAGTTCTTGTAGGGTTTTTGCTTTCAACTATTCTGAGAAGCTGTGAGGTAGAATGAATTCTATCCTCTGCAACTGTAAAGGCTTAATGTGGAAAACAAGCACCACCACTCATGCAATAGTGATCTCATTTTTTTGGCATTTAACTGGAAACTAAGGTTAGCAGCTAAAGTAGTTGTCTGTATGGATTGTGATTCTCCACATCTGCTTTCCAAGAAGGGCAATGGAAGTTATTAGTAGGATTCTTGGTGATAGGGAAGAAGAAAAGTTGTGTCCCCAACTCTTGCATACTTAATCCAACAGAGATTCTTTTTGTCAGCACTAACTCCCATATAAGCCCTTTGGTCTCTTTCTGTCCTGGGTTTACAAACATTGTGAATATATATTAATATATTTCAGTGACTTTTTGAATTGTGCAAAAGCTTATGGGGCCATCTGGCTTTAGCCAGAAATATGTGCTGTTGACCACGAATTCTGATTAAAATAACAATAGTAGCTTTAGATTTAAAAATAAAAAAACCCTAAATGTATATTCTATGTTTTTACTTATTTTTCAGTGAAGAAAAAAATAACAACCAAAAAAAAAATCAAAAAAATGTTGCTAGGTCTAATAAGCAGCCTTCAGCTTGGAAGTGCAGGGATGTGGACCAAAGGCTGATGTTTCTGGCTAATATAGCCAGTCAAATGGTACTTTTTTCCTGTCATGAATTTGCTTAACATGATACAAACTGATAGGAAAATAAATAACCTTCTTTTGCTATAAGAGCAATTATTAAACTCATAGTTTTGACTTACCTTTATTAAGGCAGTTTATCTTTGTTTTGTTTGGTGTGTTTGCATATGAACATTTTTATCAGCAATTCAATCTTTTTTCTCTTTGTACTTTGTCCTTACTGGACAGTGTATAATCCTTTTGAACTTCCCTGAAGATGTTAAAATTCTCTAATTTCTCTACAAAGGCCTATAAAATAGAAGACTTGCAGCATCTACAAAAATTTACAGTTCAGAAGACAAAATATTGCAAATCGGCTAGTTTGATACATATCAGACCTGACAAAAAAGCTTTTTTTGAAGATGGTTATAAGATGCAATAACACAACATTGAAGTGTTCCATTGCCTACTATGGCAGCTTTTATTTCAAAAGCTTTGCTTATAAGTATGGTTTTGTTTATTTTGTTATATTGGGTTATTGGTAGTATTTTATATTTCTCGATTCTTAAAAGTGTGGGATATTCTGGTACCTGTAACAAGCTGAGCTGTGCACTCTCTGAAGGATAGCCAGTGCTGTGCATATGTGTTAACACAGAAAATTTTCTCCCCCTGGTTAGATCACCTTTTGGGGAGATGTTGTCCAAATGACCTTCCAAGTCAACAAAATGGCTAGTGTAACATTACAATATTTTCATTTATACCTTTGCAAACAGGAAGGCATTTCTTAATTGTGATACTGGAAGAATTATATTTTTAATTTCTAGTTAACAGGAAATCCTTAGGTCTGATCAATTCAAGTCATTTTGAAGCAGTCATTGCTATTACTAAAGTTAATCAAAACTTACCGCTGTGTAAGAAAAATCAATAGAAAACAGATTAAGATCATATAAGTAAGGATAATTCTGCTCTAGGGCTTCTATAGCTTCACCCATCAAGAAGCAGGAGCCTGACTGCTGGAAGTTTCATGTGTCCTGCTGATGTCTTTATTAATCAGCCAAGTGCTAAATCCTCCAATTACTAAACTTCATATATCTGTGTTTTCAGTTATATGGTGGGGTTATTTGTGGCTTCCCATACTTTGCAAAAGAATGATTTGTGAACCAAATTAAATTTGGATGATTGTGCCATGCAAAGTGTATAAAACTTGCCTACAGGATATTTCAGAAATTTCAGGATGCTTTCAATGCAGATGCAATGTAGTGAGTTACAATGAGATCTGGTTCGAAAGGTCAGTTTCATTGAGACTTTGTTCTGGCAAAAAGTGAAGGGAAGCTGTGTTCTCACTTAAAGATAAGCATTTCAGTGTTTCATTTGGACATACCTTGAGTTTTGTTCTCTACTATATAAAATTCTGTACTATATTACTATGTAGATATTATGTAATTATAGAAATATATAATTGTATATTATAAATGTATATAAATATATAATATAGTAGGTTAATCTGCACACCTTTATCTAACATTCTATATATATCTAGTATTTTACATACCCAATATTTATTATATATATTAAGCACCTGATAAAATAGAGTGGTGGTGTTTCAACAAAAGGTCATAGTACAGAATGATTTATGGTTAATGGTAGAACTAGGGAAAATTGGCATTGTTTTGACTTTGTGGCATGTCTGTACAGTGGTTGTCATGGTAGCCAAATAATTGGCAATCCCATCTGGTGATTTACTGTTGCAGAAAAGTAAACTTAACCTATGTGACTTCTGACATTGGGCAGAGTGAGATGGTAATTGACTTGAGGAAATGACTGAAAACAGTATTTGCTTAATAAACAAATTAATGTCCATTAGATTATTATTTGCTGGTGTTATTGACCTTTTCTTACACCTCTTCCTACACTTGTATGTATACTACACTGAAATTTAAACAAACATTTGATGGCAGACTGAAATTCCTGATTAGATCTCAGAGTGTTTGTGTCTTCTTCCTGAGGGTTCTTCACTAGCTTTTCTGTACATGTAGTCCACATGGATCACATGCCAGTGAAAACTATGTTGTTGCTTTGGTTTTCATTTTTTTTCCTTTGTTCTTTTGAATATGTTTTATTCAATCAGTTTGGGAAGAGAGTAAAACTGTAGTTTGTTTTTTAATCCAAGGGGAACTTGTCAATTATCAAAGTAATTTCTTCTGATTTCATTTATTTATGCTCAGGACAGGCAGCTATTTCTTCTGTCTACAAGGTCTGTTCAGGTTGTCCATGCAGACCCACTGATTAGTTGAACTACCCTAATTTCTTTTCTGAGAAGATGGAGTTGGTATCCTAATTAATTGTAGGATACAATATGCATAAATTCACCTCTTTAAGTGTCTGCATTGAACTCAATCGTTTTGCTTCCTTTCTACTTCCAAATTAAAGGCATGGTCTCAATTCCTTTTTCCCCACAATGCAATGCCAGGTGGATTGAACTGCAATTATATGCCTAGCTTGAGGCTCCTTCTTTAGACTGCTTTTTGCTAAAAAAACCCAAACAAAATCCTATGATTATTTTAAGACAGATTCCAGCTAAGCATGAAATTGGAGTTATACTTGTAACAATGATTTTATTATTGTTGTGGTTTAACCCCAGCTAGCAACTAAGCACCACACAGCTGCTCTCTCACTCCTTCCTCCCCTGCCACCTTGTGGGATGGGGAGGAGAATTGAAAACAAGTAAAACCCGCAGGTTGAGGTAGAAAAGTTTAATAATTGAAATTAAAAAAAAAAATAAAAAAATTTAAAGTAAGATAACGACGAGAGTAAAATATAACCCAAGAAAGACAAGTGATGCACAATGCAGTTGCTTACTACTTGCTGACCAATGCCCAGTTAGTTCCCAAGTAGCGATCCCCCTCCAGGCCAACTCGCCCCCCCAGTTTATATACTGGGCATGACATCACATGGTATGGAATATACTCCTTTGGCCAGTTTGGGTCAGCTGCCCTGACTGTGTCTTCTTCCAGCTCCTTGTGCCCCTCCAGCCTTCTTGCTGGCTGCGCACGAGAAGCTGAAAAATCCAAAAATCCTTGATGTAGTCTAAATACTATTTAACACACCGATGTTTTCAGTTGTTGCTATCAGCATTATTCTCATCCTAAATCCAAACCACAACGTTATGCCAGCTACTAGAAAGAAAATTAACTCTATGCCAGCCAAACCCAGGACAATTATGTAACTTATTTTTTATCCAAATGATATAACTTTGTTTATAATATATATTCCCTGATTTTTAATGCAGTGCATAGCTTACTGGGCAGAAGAGATTTTGTGTGCTGTTGGTAGGCTGTGACAAAGGAAAAAGGATTATAGCTTTTCAAAGTTTTTGCCTATTTATAAAACTACTGCTCATATTTAGCAAAGGATTTTGGGACAGTAGAAACAAATTTACTTAATGTGCACATTTAAAATGGTTACTCTTGCCCTAATTATACAATTTTGGTTATTTTAGGAAATGCATTAAATGGTCTTTTAACTCTGAAAGCAGACAACATTCAGAAGAGGTAAATACACATGTATTTACATACACTTTACTGTGCATATCAATATGCTTGAAGAGCATACTCAATGCAGTATAATAGCATCTTCGTAGTCATTAGGAACCACTAATGTGTGGTTAAAAAATAATAATTCTGAAGACCTATTTACCTGATAGATTTAATGGTCCTGATGGAACTATTAGAAGCTAAATAACAAAGCTTTTAAAAATGTCCTAAATATTTCTAAAAGACCTAATGGTTCCTAAGGAGCTACATTTATAGTCAGTCTGGCAAGCTGCAGATGCCATTTAAGAAGCCAACATTATTTGCAGAATGAAATGATATAGGAGTGAATAATCTGTTTATGATGCTTACAGTCAGCATGGCATTCTGCAATTTTGGAATATAATAATTCTGCTAAAATGAAGTTGTCTTCCAAAAAAAAAGAAAAAAAAAAGACAAGTATGGCTCTTGTATCACATTATTTAGACATTAGTGTCTTTACATTCTCTCCAAACAGAACTCTTATGCCCCAGTTAGCAATAAGTACTTCTCTGGCAGGCTGAAGTCCCTGCAGAGGTAGGTGTACTGAAAGCATTGCTGTGGAACATGAGACAGGTATAGTTCACGCAGCTACTGTTAAACCCTGAGAATGAAATATTCTGGGATTTTTTCATCAAAGATGGTAGGGAGTTCTGTATTGTTACAAAATTTCGAAGAAATTACTAAGAATTTCTCTTTCCTGGTTAGTTTAGGGTAGTAGTGGATTAGTTTAACCATTTGTAGTAATGACTTCTTGACTGTAGCCATTGCTGCTGTAAGTTCTGTGTATGTGTCGCATACTGTTTTGTCAATCTGCACTAAACAAGAGGTGAAAAGGCAAACAAGCCGTGGATATGAATAAGCATTGTTCTACAGAACAATAAGAACTGTACTACAGAAGGATTGAATCTCAGCCTGCCCGTCTTATGTCCCAGAGTAGATGTCCAACTGTCAGTTTAAGTTCAGTATCATCCAAACCAACTTAATTATCTTCCCAGGCTCCTAGTGGACTCCGTCTTGCCCAGATGGGACTATAATAAAGGCATCTTTTCCTAATGCCCCTTTCCTAACATGTTTCAGTCAGGCCAGTTCATCTGCAATAGCATTTTCAGGAGCTTGCCTTTTTCTTTTAGCACACAGCCTGAACTTCTATGAGAGATAATCTGTATTAAATGTAAGGATCACTGTAACCTTAGGGCCTTGATCCATGTAAAGAAGCCAGTTCCATTTAGATAAGTGCCTAGGAATGTGAATTCTGCTTGCAAGAATGTTTTTCTATGCTTAAGAATTTTCTTCTTTACTTCAGCTATATATCTGTTCTCTTACCACATGAATCATTAAATGTAAACTTTCACTAAGAATGTTATATCTATGTTTCTTGGAAAATGTGTGTTACTTTTTTTTTTCTTTAATAAGACAGGAGGAGCTCTGTTTGTGTGTGTGTGTGCACTGGGTTTTTTTGGGTTTGTTTTGTTTTCTAAAAATAATCTGTAAAAACTCAACTCTGCTGCTGCACAGACAATACTCCTGGTGTGGCTGGACAGCTGGTGTGCTTTAGCACATGTTTGTTTTACTAGATTTAGTCTCTTTTATTGTTTTCCCAACCTCATTTTTCTACCTGTTGTCAGTTTCCCTTTGTGCTTACATTATCTGAGACAAGTATTGATGCCAAGCCCAGTGGAGCCCTGATTTCTATATAGAAGCCCCCGTGCATCACTGCTGTATAAAGGATAATTCTGCAGTCAGTCCCTAGGTGACTTTGGGTAGGACTGCAAGGCTGCTACTCAGGCTTACTGAGACAGCATGCTTCACTTCAGTATTTTGTGGCTTAAAAGACACTTGAACCCAGAAGAGAAAACTAATTAAATGTGATAGTAATTAAAATTATACCTGTAGTTATTGAGTAGGAGAAATTTTTGGTCTTCAGTTCTAACCAAAGAAATATTTTTCTTGATTAATGAAGATACCTAATGATTAAATAAGTCAAAAGCTTCTTTATGCAATGAAGGAATTTTTTTTGTTATGGCATGGATAACTTGAGGAACTTTGTTTTTTCTCAAAATGTTTGCTGCTAATGAATATAAAATTAATATATGTTTGATACAGCTGTAAGGGAATATCTGTAAGACACCACTGATTCTAGTACAAAATATGTCTATTTTTGTTAGTCTGGAAAGACAGTTCATTAGGAAAGCCAATACATAATTGGGAAGTATATTTCCTTTTAGTTCCCTGATTTGTTCTTCTGTGTTCAAATTCTCTAGTGACTTTAGTTATTTCTTCAACTTTGCAAATTTGTCCAGGTTTTAAAAGGAGTGTGTGAAGAACTCTGTCATGTAACTGCCAGCCTAATGTCTAACATCTAACTGTTCTTCCATGAATAAAACTTTAGGAATGGTGGTGTTGATAAATTAAAATCTGTAGCTATAGATTAGGTGTACATAGAGTTCAAATAAGAGAGTAGTACAGCTACTATGAATAAAACGATGAAGCTAATGCAAGTACAGACTTCTTTGGATCTCATTATACAAGAGTAGTCTTCTCATTAGTTCCTTTGAGTCAAACATTTCTCCTGCTGTGTTGCGATTTCTGATTCAAAGCAAAAAAGGACAAATAATGTGTTTGTTCTTCGCTGTCTTTAGTTGCTCATTGTGTTTAAAGAGTTATTTCTTCAAATGAAAGCACTGTCTGCACCTGTGTGAGTATATTTCCATCTATATCAGCAGTGGTGCTTATTCGTTAAGAGTGGAACTGAGTTGCTAGAGAGGAGTGGGCATTGGAACATGCAAAAAGTTGTATTTTCCCATGTCCTTCACTCAGAGAATCACTATTGCTCAGAGGTCCTAGACACATGAACACATCCAGAATCTTAAAGTCCAGAGTTGAGAGTAACTAAATATTTTCTGGGTTTATAGTCTGAAAGACTCACCAGATTCTAAATTTCACAGCTGTCTTTGGTGGTATGGGCCAAATGAAAACTCTGCATCCAAAGGGAATTGCAATTGGGAGTTTGGTACTGGAGCCAAAAGCTGCTATCTGTGGCTGTGCTTTCTAGACTTGAATGCAGCTTCTGAAAGCTGAATAAACCAAAGCTCTGGGAAGTTTGAAGTCAAAATTGCACTCAGGAGCACACCTCTAGTTCAGAGAGCTGGCTTGGCTAGTAGTGCACATGTTTAAAAATATGTAGGTATGGACATCCTTTAAGGTTTGTACCACCGATGTTAAAATATGACAAAAGCAAAGATGTCTGGATATATGTGTGCATGTCTGTCTATCTGTATATAAATATTAATAGTTCAGGTGCTATGCAACTCTTAAAAATTGTTGACAAATCCAAAATCTTTCACATTTGAACAGTAGCATGGTGTTCTGGCTCCACTTCAATTCCTGTTATGCCATCTCACACCTAAACTTATGTAAACTAGCGATTTGTATGTTGTATTATGAGTTAATTGTATGAGTTATTATGAGTTAAGGTTGAAAAAGGTGAGGGTTGCTTAGCCTAAGGAAGAGAAATATGTGTGAAGACGTACTAGCAGTCTTTAGATGCATAAGAGGTTGGCTCAGAGATTAAGGTAATGATAATAATGCAGATCCACAGGGAAAGGAGCAAAAGGTAATGGGTTTAAATTGTAGCAAAAGAGATCTAGTTTTGGCATTAAGAAAAGCTTTCTAACTGAAAGCTTAAAATTAAGCACAGGAATAAATGAATTGGGGAAAGTGGAATTTTCATGATGGAAGTATTATGAAAAGAGGTTAGATAGATGGCTCTGCAGAATGACTCAAGACTTGTATATCCTGCTTTTTCAAGTTAATTCACTGTCTTATTGTTCTGTCTCCATTGCTTGTTTCCTTTTTTTCTATATTCTCTTGTCTTTGATTCTGTTTCTCTTCCTTTTTGAAGTTGCTAGTGTTTGGAAAAAGTTCTTGGCCAAATGTATTATCAAAAGAAAATAGTTTATCAAACATATTGTTTTAAATGGGCAGTAAAGACCCCAGATATTTTCTTGGTTAGTCATTTTCATTAGATGTCAAGTCTTGAGCTGGAAATTCAATAGTCTGATTATTATATACTTTTTTCAAAAGAGGACACATTTTTTGTATTTGGAACAGAAATAAATTCAGTTAAATCAATTAATATTTATGACAGTGGATACTTAAGCAATACTATAACTTGGTAGGTTAAATAGTAGTATTAATATGTATGTGTTTGAGACTGGAGATTGTATACCTGATGAAGTTTAAATATATAAGTAACAATACATAGATGTGATGTCAGTAGGCCTTTCAAACATTTCCCTTTCCTGAAAGGGAAAATACATGCAACTTAAAAACCAAACAAAAAAATCAGCCAACACCAAACATTTAGTCAAGGCAGTTGACTCATGTTAAGTACCAGTATGGATTCATAAATAAAATTAATGCTTGATAATAATTCACTGATCTTGGCAATTGCTTTCATTTCATTGGCTAAAGTGAATGGATGCGTGTATGTAAACATGAGCTGGATGTAGAATAGATAAGAATAGCTCCCTGATCATTGTGTACTTGATATTTGATTGCTTGGTAAATAAAACTACTAGCTGAACTAGCAATATCTATTGATTTTACTGTTGAAAAAGCATACATGCTAAACAAGAAGGGGTTCAGCCGAGACAGTTTCTAACCTTTATTGTTCTGTTGGTATTGCAATGAGAAAAACCTCCTCTGGCCAGTTGAAGTGGTGTAATGAGTTCCCACATATCAAGATAAATTTCAAAAATGGATGAAGATAGGTAGAGCAGTTAAAAGAATCATAAATTTCAGGAAGCAAGTGAGATATGCTGTCAAAATTTCCTACATCATACCATATTATTAAGGAAAAAACCAAACAACAAAATGACAAAAACCCCACCCCAAACCTGAAATTTATTTTCCTTTATTTTCCTTTTTTTATATTCTGTGGAAGACTAGGAGTTGAGTTACTAAGAAATTGACCAAATTTGTTATTTATTAACTTGAGATTTTTGTCATTTGATATCAGCAAAGAAGGAAATTTGTTTGGATTGGTTAGGTGACTCGAGTACAGCAGAGCACCACCAATGAGCATGTGGAATGAAAATGCAAAGCTAAGCCTGTGTCTGTATCTTTCTTCTTTTTTCTTGTGGTAATATTGAAAGCCCTTTCCATATTTCCATATACCC
Organism: Buteo buteo; assembly: GCF_964188355.1. Lineage (NCBI taxonomy): Eukaryota > Metazoa > Chordata > Aves > Accipitriformes > Accipitridae > Buteo > Buteo buteo. Next base: position 4,456,934 of record NC_134199.1, read on the forward strand.
ATAAGCATACCCATAAGACACAAGTAACAAGATCCAACTAGTGCATGCACACAGGAGAGTGATGTGGATTACAACAGGTGATGGCTTGACCCTTTGTACAATTTGTCATTGCAGACCATGACTTTAGGGATGATGTTGGAGAACCTTTGTACAATTTGTCATTGCAGACCATGTCTTTAGGGATGATGTTGGAGAAGAGTGGTTTTTTTTTTTTTTTAAAAAAAAGAATCTGGGGGACATTAGGGGTGGCTTTGAAGGTTATTTACTGCAAACTCCTGCACAGAAGGAAAAATCCTTTGCTGCTAGAGTCAGTGTGTGAAATTAGGCAGAGCTTGTGGGAAATGACTGAATCCTGAACAGTTTTATAACGTATTTAAAATGATAATTTATAGTCACATTGAGCTGAGGAGTTTGAATTCACATTAGAAAACCTTCAACATATGTTAGTTAAATACAGCAATTCCATCTTGTTTAAAGATAATAGACACACTCTGCTGAGTCACTCCTTATTGTTTTATGCAGAACATGCTTTGCTTGGGCCTAAAGAGCGTTATTAAAGAGACTGCTGAGTACAGAGAGCTTTAACAAAGAGATCTCAAAGTAAACACTGACATTTGTTACTGCCTCTGTTCAGCACTGCTGAAAGTCCCCGGGAACTTGGGAAATTGAGCTGTCAGATCTATGAAGATAAAATGAAACTTTGTTCTATGGCTTCAGTCCCTTAGGAAAGTTTTTCAGGTCATTTAGCATTAGTATTGTGAGGAGGGCTTATTATTATTTTCCTAAAAATTATTCCTTCTTGTTGATAAATATAGAGTGACAGCTTGGCATTGCTATTAGCCCATTTCTGTTTGGTTAAGGCAATGCCTTAAGAACTGACAAGGCATTTTGCAGTCAGCTTGCCTTGTCCATCAGCAGGACAGGATGACTGATGTGTGTCAGATGTAACCACTGTATCAATTGACTTGTAAATTCTAGTTAAGCAGAGTCACACTATGACTTGGCAAGTAGGCACAAAATGCTCTGGGAAGAAGATTCACTTCTCGCTGTTTCCAAGCGTAACCGTAGCTGCTGTTTAAAAAAAGATAAAGATCCAGAAGAAAAATGAAATGACAGTGAAGCCAATGTTTGACCCTTTGAAATTGTTGAACCGGGCCTTATTTGAGATTTCGGTTGTTTAATTTGAGAGGAGGAAAACCTCAGCCTTTATAGATGTCTTATTAACACTTTCTTTGGATTGTGGCTCTCACGAGTTTTTATAAAAATGTGTATGTTGTATTGCCAAGCAATTTCGGAGGCATACCATTGAAATCAAACAATAACTTTGCATCCTGAAAAAATTAGTTCTAAATGAAAAAAAATAAACCACTTCCTAATTTTTGTAGTGATTTTCAATTCCATGATTAAGGGCCTGGAAAAGCCTCTAGGGACTTAAGTATGGGTGGAGCAGTTCTGACCAATGTTTTGCTCTCAGCATCATGTCCTGTTTGAACCTGGGAGAATAGGGATCAGCCGTTACTTGTGTACCAGTATTTCAGTAGTAGTCTTCATGTTCTGCTGGGGACTCAGTTAAGCAGGTTTTAACTGTTCCTCGTCCCCACTCCCTCCCCCAACCACTAAGGCAGATCAGTGCATAATAAAAGGTGAGGACTGGTGTCTGATTTCACAGCTCAACCTTCCCTCCAGTAAAAGTATAGCTGGGAAGATATAGCTAGTCTCTCCACAAGCCTAAGTGATTAAACTGTGTAGCTATGCTGGTAAAAAATGTAATATAGACTTAGCATTAAATTCATGTTTACACCTCCAGGCGACTGTACTGTGAACACTGGATATAGAACAGTTTCAGTGCTTAATCAGTACTTCTTGCTGAATATAAAGGGTATTATGGCTTTAGTATCAAGTCCTGCAATCTGCATGCAGAGTTCTTTTCCTTTAAGACAATAATCTCTTTTCTATTGCTTCCTATGCTCAAATGGCTGAGGAGTGAAAGAGTAAAGGCCAAAATAGGAAACATGCCAAATACAATATTTCTCTGTAGAGAGCTGGACATGCAGCAAGAAAAAGCCAACCTTTATTACAGAGATATGTTATTTACAAGTGGCCTGTTGTTACTAAATTAATGGAAACTTCATTACATGTAAAGAAAACTATTTTCTTTGGGACACTAATTTTTTTGGCTCTATGTACATTTTAATCAGTATACTTTGCTCATGGGTACTGTCAGTACTTCTGCCAAACTGTGAGCTCTAATATTGCTAGGATTTTTTTTTTAACTAGATGTCATTTGATTTATAATCCAGTGACTCTAATTTAAGAATCAGTGAGCCTCTGATAACAGAACAGGTCCCAGGTAGAGTAATTTCCCATGTAAATTCAGCTTAGTAAGTAACCAGGGAGCTGGTTCTGTATTTGAAATGGATCAAAACAGCAGTATTGGCTGCTTAAATGTACCTCCTGTTGGTGGAGTGACATTTGGACAAGCAATACAAGGTATAAAATATTCATCTGGAACTACATCTGTGTTTGAATTTAACTATTTCTTGTGGGTCTGCAGAAGCAGAGATATTTGCAACACCTGGAAGCTGCAGTGCTGTCCTGTCCAACAGTGAATTTCAACTCTAAGCAAAGTTCTGTTCCCTGCCACAGAAAGTGGCACACCAAATAAACATGCTCAAGCATATACCCATCCTGAAATAAATGTAAGAGCAGATTCTGCAGCTCGACTTGTGTGCTGTCATAATGTGTGCATGAACACTCTGATGTGAATGTTCAATTAACGCTTCTCTGTGCAAATGGACTTCCTTCCCTTTCCTTTCCTGTTTCTGTGTTCAGTGTGTTGGCAGTAATGTGTTGGCATATTCAGTTTGGTTTATTAAAGCTAAGCAAATGTTGAAATTTATATCTCGGGATCATTTCATTTGCAAATCCACCTATGGTAAAATCAATGTCATTCCCCGTCCGTTCCCCCCCCCCCCCCCCCCCCCAAAAAAAAAAACCCAAAAGGCAGTCTTTTAATATCAGAAATGTATGATGATAGACACAAACTCTAAAACTTGTAGCAGTGGCTCCTACTAGTAGAAAAAAGTTAACAGCACTCAAGTTAGGACTAGTTTGTATCTGGAGCCTATGATGTCTACTGTGCACTACAACACTGGGAATACTGAAGTTGTCTATGCTGTCAGGATTGAAGTGCTGGGAGCCCCTGGAAAAGCCTGTGTAACTTGTGTCACGGTACACAGGATGGAACCCGTTATGCAACTGGTAGGTAAAGTTTTTTCTTTGAGCAAGAGGAACATGGGAACTCCTCTAATCAAATAGACCAGTGAGCAGCATGGGTTTGTAGTGTCTGCTGCTGGATGCTTTGTAGCCAAGTGTGATAAATCTCTTACTGAGAAGCTGCATGGTAGCTTACAAGGACAAGAAAGTCTTTTTTTGTAGAAAGACACTAGAGAACAAAAGCAAGAATATTATTATGCCACTCTGGGAGTCCTTGCTGTGTCTGTATCTTGAAGACTGCATTCAGTTTTATTAATTCTATTTAAAAAAACCCAAACAAACCAAACATAAAAACACAAAAACAAAAAACCAAAATAATCGTAAACAACTGGACAAAGACAAAAAGGGCAACTGGTAATAGATGTGTGGAAAATGATGCAACAGGTTGTAACAACCCAGCAAACAAACCCTCTGTTCAAATGTGCTCAGTTAGGATTCCTGTATCGTAAATGGAACATTGAAAGCTATAAAGGGCTGGCATTGCTCTGCCACCCAGTAGAAAGACCTTTAATTGAAGTAAGTTTACGAAACAAAAATGGCTTTTAGTAGAAGAGCTTTCTTCTCCTATGCCTTTTGTACCTTTTCTGCATCATCTTCTCAGTACCCAGTTTTATGTGTATAAGGTCTTGCTCATTTGTACCATTGAATCTTGATTAAACAGTGTTTCACTGAGCTGTACGCAGTCAGTGGACAGGACATTTAAGACTTGTCATGTGCCTTTTAGAGGCAAGTAGATACCAGCTCCTCTACATGTTTGCATGAGCTCCTTCTCTTATGGAATAGTCCCACAGGGAACACAGCAGCCACTGGCAAATCATTAATCAAATCATAATAGAACTGTGTGGGCTATAGATAGGTTATAGACTGCTAACACAAGGGCGTGGAGGAGAGAACGGAATCTTGATGCAGTTCACTTCTGGCAAAGGAGAGAAAGGAGATCGAGTGATTGAACTATAACTCTGAGCCAGAAACGATGTCTGATTACAGCTAGGTATCAGTGCTGAGTCCATCACTAAAGTGAAATTGGTGAAAATTCTCACCATGCAGTTTTCAGTAAAGATTTAGAAAAATGCTAAGTCATTTTTATAAATCATGAGGAACCATTTTAACTGTTTCTTCATTTTAACTGTTTCTTCATTTTAACTGTTTCTTCATTTTAACTGTTTCTTCATTTTAACTGTTTCTTCATTTTAACTGTTTCTTCATTTTAACTGTTTCTTCATTTTAACTGTTTCTTCATTTTAACTGTTTCTTCATTTTAACTGTTTCTTCATTTTAACTGTTTCTTCATTTTAACTGTTTCTTCATTTTAACTGTTTCTTCATTTTAACTGTTTCTTCATTTTAACTGTTTCTTCATTTTAACTGTTTCTTCATTTTAACTGTTTCTTCATTTTAACTGTTTCTTCATTTTAACTGTTTCTTCATTTTAACTGTTTCTTCATTTTAACTGTTTCTTCATAAATTGTTTAATCCTCCTAAAAGCTTATTTTTAGGGAAACTCTGTTTTAGAAGTATTAAAGATCTTCTTTCTTTGGAATTTAATGTCAGTTTCAGAAGCGAATTCTCACCTGTCACATAAAATTTTGAGTTGGCTAACAGCCATCTGCTTTGACTGCACATCTTCATGCCTTGAAACTAAACCAGCCACAAATCCTTTTGATGCCCAGCTCTACTCAGGGAGCAACAAGAGAGATGAAAGTTTAATCCTGAATAAATGAAAGCATTTTAGTTACTTTAAGCAATAAGTTTTAGCTTGTGGAGAAGTTTGATTTCAGTGGCTTATTTAGGACATGATTCAGCATTATGACTTCAAAGGAGTGAAGATGTCTGTGTTTGGAAGCCTTGCTAATATTAATAGGGCTACCTGCACAGGGCTTGGTTGTGAGCTGGCTCGGGCTGCCACACAGGCAAGTGATGGTCTCTTTGGCCCACATCGTTCCCACATTTTCCCCTCTTTCTGAGGACTACTGCTGCTTTTCTGTGTGTCTTCAAGGAAACACCTGTGTCTTAATTTCTTTGGTTTTGGGGGTTGTTTGGATGCATTTGCACTTCGCTCAGGAGAGCACATCTACCCTCTCTCCCTTTGCTTAGAGGTTTTTGTGGATACTGAACTAATCTATAGTAAGACAGTAATTGTTACAAAGAGCTCCTTTTACTGCAGTCCAAGGAATGTAGATTACTTTCAGAAAGCCTAAATGCAGGCTTTCTTCCCTTATTTTAAATGGACACATTCAGTTTGTAAAGGACAGCCTGAGTTCCATAAGTGGAAACTGTTATCTGTTCTTATGTGCCCTGATTTGTGCTAAGTACACTCTCAGGAACACATGACGTAAAAGTCTGTGCTAGAGATGAGATGCTGGATCTGATGTTACCTGAAGGTTTCTCTATCTGGCCAAAAGGAAGTCAAGCCACTATTCTGTATGCACGTGCCCTTTCATTTCCCATATGTACGTGCTCTGCCTATACCTTTAGTTTGAGGATTTCTTTCTCAACAGTGGCAATAAATACTAGAGACTCCTAACAAATAGAAAATGTCACTGTCATTTAGAAATATGTGCACAAATGTCATGGCATTGCTGTTTGCCAAGGACTGGTGCCTGTGAAAGGAGTACGTTTGAATAAGAGATGATCAATTTGGTTCTGAACTGCTTCACTGATAAAAACCTGGAATAATACAGAAGTTAAGCAGAATTACAATGCTTCTGAACTAGATTTGTGTCTGTGTAGGCCATTCTATTGCCATTTTTCCCCTCGAGCTTGAGTCAATGGAAGGATTCTCCATTTTTCTAGAGTTTTGATTTAGGCCTATCATGTTTTTGTTGACCTGAATTTGTTGTTGCCTGGAAGTTGAAAGTTTGGTAATGTTGACACATTTCAATACATACTTTAATTGTCAGTTAAATAGCTTAGAAAAGGTGGGTGCTTTTAAGCTAGTCATTAGCAAGGGAAAGCTTTTATATGAAAATTCAAACAGCATGTATTTGTTGTCTTGAAATAGTGACAAAATTCAAACTGTTTCTATCAGTCATAGATTTCAATATAACTGATTTCTCTGGGCTAGCTAGGGTTTCACTTCCATATAGCCATCTTTGAGGAGAAATCTTTAGGCAGAGGGCATAGGTAGAGCACAGAGTGGTACTGAAGGATGTTCTCATCCAGTTTCTAATGCAATCACATGTTTTTCCTCTAAGTTGTAAAATCTTAAAGCACTGTGAAGACTTTGAAAACTCTTGCAGAACTCATTTGACTGCTGTTATTCCAGTTTCCATGATGTGTCATGGAAACAGGCTTAACCCAATGGCAGAGGGGAGGGAGGCAGTTAGTTGTGGGAAAGTGATACAAGGATTTTGCCTTAAATTCTATTCTTTGTGCATCTAGTTCTCTGCATGTTACAGTACTTGCTCAGAGCATCTGCTTTTTATTGCCCTCCTTTTCTAATGTTACTATATTTTTACTGCTGGTTCTCTTAAACTGACATGTGCTATAGCATGTTAGTACTATCTACATAATTTCATAGCTTGTATACCTTCATAAACTTACTGTGCAAAGTATTATTTCTTGCAAGCTGTATAGATTTATTTTTCTTAAATATACAAATTTTAAATTGCCCTCAGGACTCATGCCATTTATTCTTAAATTGAATCTTATTTTTTTCTGTAATCCAGTTCCACCTGATAGAGCATTCTTCATGTTATACTGACAGAAATAAGCACAGAGCTATAAGTGCTATCCTGCCAGAGAGTTATATGAGTTTGTAGTAGCTGCATGCTACTGAAATTTCATTTTACTTTTTTTTTTAATTGGAGACCTATCCTAGAATTTTGAATTGATTCCTCACTTTTGTTTGCATTTATATGTACTTCTGCAATAAAAAGAAGAAATCTCCTGTTATTTCAGGCCTCATCAACCTTCCTGAAAAATAACATGAATAATAATAGTGTAATGAAAAATGAAATGCCTAACTGTAATTTTCTATTGATCATACAAGAAAACTGTGCAAAAACATTGTGTTCAGAGCAGAAGGTGGCTTCTAATTACAGCTGTGAATTGAAACTACATTCAGAGAACAGTTATTATAGTTGTAATATGTTAACAAATAACATGTGGTACATACATTAAAATTTGTTCTTAGTAAAGCAAACTTAGGGTTAAAATGGTCTTAGGAGGAACTACCCAAGTCATGGGCAGTGCACAGCATGCTGCTCTGATAGGACATGAGAGAAGATTACATATCAAATAACACATACATATACACAAGGTGTAACATTAATATTTAGAATATGTATCTTTATTAGTCCTTATTATTTAAAAGTCATGGATGTAGAATCCATGGCATACTATTGCTATTAGCAGGAAGGAAAAATTAAAATCCTTTTGAAAGCTAGATGATGCTATATATGTAGGGATGATGATGCTAGATGATGCTATATATACCTGGGAGCTGGGAAGTAGTCAACTGTGCTTCCAAGGCCATTTAAAGCAGAGGGGTGTGCAGCCATCATTTAGCCTGTATAAACTTAGAATTTTCCATAACAGTGAAATATTTACTTTCTGAGTCAAGACTCTGTCATGTTAGAGTAATAGCAGTCCACACAGATGAAATTTTATAATGTTGGCCCAACATACGCATTTTGGTATTTCTGTCTAGGCATACATAGGCAGAAATACTGAATATGGGCCTGTATGTAATATATCGAAGACTGGAAGAAGTATGTTCTAGTCTTTTTAAGAAAAAGACTACATGTAGATACTAATTAATTTTACCATAAGAGATACCAATTTAATTCTAAATGAGTAAAATTCACGTAATTGTTCCTAGTAACATGATAATGATGCTTTTATCTGACTATTTTCTGAAGTCTCAGTCCTAGAAACAACATGCATATAACTTAACTTGTCTGAGCATTTTGGGGTAGGAGAATGAAAGGTAGTTAAAAATGCATTGCTATTAGTGTAAAATTAATGCTGTGTCATTAACAAATCTTGATGCCAGTTAAATATCAAATTAGATTTATGTGTAGCTCCATTCTAATTGATGCCATAGAATCACATTAAAAGTATCTTCTACAAATAGTGTTTTCTATTTCTGTGATAAGGCAGGTTAGACCACTCTGGTGAAATAAATCTGAAAAGAATCATTGATCGAAAATGATGTAGTATAAGAAATCTTTCCATGCCTAGCGGGGGGGAATAAATCAGGATACAGTCCTGTGTCTGATCAGTTAAAGAAAATATTGGAGAGTTTATGAATTTAATATTTTCTGATGGTGTACTTCAATGATGGAGTGCCATGGGAGTATGTTTCTGTGAGATTTCTAGCACACTTTTTGCTTCAGTTGGTGCAAACCAGGAGTTATTGGAAACATTATATGAGGCTGTTTTGAGTAGAATTGCAGCCGAGCTGGGTTTCTCTGAGCTTCCAACAAAGAAACTTTTTATTTCTTATCTGAACTCAGCTGAAATTTGGTACTTTGAGGTCTACCAATCAGTATTACCTGTACCCCAGGGCAGTACTGATTTTCCAAGATATGTGGGATGTTTACTGGTTATTACAGTGCAAGGATGAACTCTTCAAACTGTAGAGACCTCACTGATGATTATCATTACTCTGCAGATTCTATTCCTGATTGTCTTTTAACAATCCTAGATAAACATCCCTGAGAGACTTGTAGGTTACTGAAAGCTTCTGCCTCAGTAAACCTCCAGTAATTCTACTCAGGAGATAAATAGTCAATGTCAGATATCCTCATCTTGGTGCTTTTCTTTGTGATTACATTTTGAAAGTATTTATTTAACTCTCGGGTTGTTTTGTCTTCTCCTTCAACTTGATTTCACAGCAAATCCTGCAACAATTTACCCACTTCACTGACTGAAGATTAGGAAATATTTAACAATTCAGTTGAGCAGATATGGTTAGAAATATTCTAGGTTTCTTCTTGCATTGCTTACATTCTTCATCTTCAGGAAACATTTCCTCATGTACTTTCCAGGGCTTCATTGTTCAGCATTTTGAAGATTCTGCTTGGCACATTGAAAAGATAACTTCCTGTTGAAAAAAGGTCCTCTTATTTTTTTACATTACTCTTTCCTGCTCTGCATCTCTGATGTTAATGTTATATCAGTTTCCTTTAACCTCAGCAAATACACCGTTTTTTCAAAAGTCACTCTTTCCTTACATTTCTAATCTTTTGTGTTCTGGAATAGTCATTCCAGACTTGAATCTCATGCTATTAGATACATTCAACTGCAAAATGACTATTTGTATGATTTTGCATGACATAACATTAATATGCTTATAACTTATCATAAATCTCATCTGTTTCTTGACTCATTGAATCTGTAAGTATATTGGCAGCACCTGACACACAACCATTATCTTTGATAGCTTGTGATAGTAAGATTTCACAGAGTGATTTACATTAAATATGATTCAGGACCATGGATTTCATCAATGAAAAATTTTCGTGTATCCAATAAGTAAAAATTTTCCATCATCCAATAAATGACAGATTGTTCTGTGAATTTGTATTTTCAAATTTACTTCTAAGTAACCATCCTGGTTTCAGCTGGGATAGCATTAATTTTCTTCTTAGTAGCTGGTATAATGTTGTGTTTTGGATTTAGGATGAGAATAATGTTGCTAACACACTGACGTTTTAGCTGTTGCTGAGCAGTGCTTACTCAGAGTCAAGGACTTTTCAGCTTCTCACCCCATCCTACCAGTAAGTAGGCTGGGAAGCACAAGAAGCTGGGAGGAGACACAGCCAGGACAGCTGACCTGAACTGACCCAAGGGATATTCCAGACCATATGATGTCATGCTCAGTATATAAAGTGGGGGGAAAGCTGGCTGGCGGCTGCTGCTTGGGAACTGGCTGGGCATTTGTTGGTGGGTGGTGAGCAATCGCATTGTTCATCACTTGTTTTGTATATTCTAATTCTTTCATCATCATTATTATTATTTTCCCTTCCTTTTCTGTCCTATTAAATTGTCTTTATCTCAAGCCATGAATTTTACTTCCCTCCTGCCCCAGTTCTCTCCCCCATCACACTGCAGAGGGAGTGAGCAGCTGTGTGGTGCTTAGCTGCCTGCCAGGCTAAACCATGACAGTAGCCTTTAATTTGATTCAGAGTGCTATCTGTTGGAAAAGGGAAGCATTCTTTACTATTGTTTTCTTTAAAGATCATTTTCACTAGTATAATATCATAGGGGAATCATTATACTCTAAATATATGCAAATATTAGAGTTGATTAAATGGTATTTTGATTAAGTGAAATTTTATCTCCTAGATATCTTAAATATAAAGCTGAATACATATAAAGACTATATATCTTTTGAAATTGATCCACATTCCATTGCTAATTATGGATTGTGAAATAGAGGTAGTATTGTCTGATATTTAACTTAGTTCCTGCTCTAAATAACATAGTTGTTCTTGTGTGTTTTCCCTGTGTATTATAGGAATGTATTTCTGCTGTGTAGAATAGGAAGTGAAAACCCTTTCAATAATTGCCAGGTTCACCTATGCAGTAAAATGTGGAAAGGCCTCAGACACCACTTACCGCTTGCCAACCAGCTGCTGGAGGGAGAATTCTGCTACTGTAGCACTCTGTGTAGGAATGTCATTCTTTGTATGCCTGGCAAAAACCTTTGGGAGATTCCTTATTCTAGAAAAGACCTGTAATAAATGTGCCTGTTAGGGAAGCCAAAATCTGTTCATGGATTAAATGGTTCTTGCTGCTAATCCACCTTCTTCTATAAACTGATTTGCTGTCTGCTCAGCCTTGCACATCCTTATGTTTTCAGCCCTTTTCAAAAGCCTTCAAGACATTGTTTTATTTTTATTACAGAGGTCTTACAAGAATATGGAAGTCCCTTTCCAGAATATCTGAATATTTGCTTCATTCAGGAACTTTTGCTGCTTGGGTATTGATTGTTTAGATTGTCTTCTGCTGGGGGACCCAGGGGAAGAAATAAAAAGACTGTAACAAAAAAATCTCTCTCATATTTATGGATGTGGCAGGCTTGGCATATTCTTCAACTTCCAACCTAATGGGTGGTACAAAGACTTGGAATGTCTCGGCTGTTTGTGAAAGAATCCTCTCCCTGAACTCGGTTTTGTCCCAGATTAGCTATCCTTCTTGACTACCTGGCAGCACAGAATTTCTCCGTCAGGGACTTTGTATTTAGTGATGCACCAGCACTGCTGTGAATTATACACAGGAAAGGAAAAACAGTTGTATTAACCTTATAGGAAAGAACTACCATAGTGGGGAGAAAGCTATTCACCTGTCCACCCAGTCCTGTGCTTTTCTATGATGAACCAGACAGGTAACAGAGTTCAAGGTGAGCTTTTCAGTTAAGAGTGCCTGAATGTACAGGATCTATAGAGTCATCAAATGTAGTCTTCTGCTACCATGAAAACCTATTATAAGTATACTTAAAAGATAAATAGGACTATTTTTGACCGAAAGAAAAAGGTATCTCCACTTAGAAGTTTTTCCTCCATGCAAGTTCAAGTTATTTTCCTGTCCTGAATTCTTGGTTTGAGGGGGGGAAAAAACCCATCATCACCCTATTTCCTTTCCATTTCTTGTCATTCCATTCAGGCTTCCACTAGAAGAAGAAAAGATTTCTTCTTGTGTCTGCTACTCCCTGCCACCCCCAGCCCTCCTCCCACCCCCCCTTCCCAAGTTCTTGCTTTGAGGCCCACCCTTTGTGGATCCGAATACTTCCCGCATGGAGCTGAGAATCCCTCAATAGCCCCAAAAACCTCACAAGATACAAGTTTCTTGTAGAATGAGACCCTTATGCACACAAGAGTTCCTTAGCTTTAGTTTTCTGTTATAAAGCCTCGTGCTTCTGCTGAAAATGTATGATGACAAGGGACCCGTTTTGAATCTTTTTTTAAGCCTCAGATGGTACACTGAAAATAGGCTGTACTGTACTGTACGTTACCTTGATTTATATGAAACATCACATATTGATGCCTTTATAGACAGCAACTTAGTGTTTCAGAGGAGTCTGCATGTTACAAAAAGGGCAGCAGGTGTTATTTAGACTAAATTGACCTTGAAATTGATTTCTTTATTTTATGACTTACTGAGGGGAGATTAATACTTTTTTTTCCTGCAGCCTGAAACAATTTACATGGTAATAGAAGGCATAGTCAGCCAAATAAATTGCTGGAAGTAGTAGTGTTCCAAGAAAGAAAATATGGATCTTACTTGCATTGATTCTTTCTATCCCCAGGGAGTAGCTAAGACTTTTAACACTGGGGAAAGACTGCCAAAATTTATTTTTCCCATTAAAGGCAGAAGAATGGATAGTAATGTCTGTAAGGTGACATTTACTCTAAACTTTCAGTTTGAGGGGTGGGGAGAAGGGTGTGCCCTGTACAAAATTTAGGGAGCTTTTTAATGCAATTTCATGATTTCTGTAAGGGCAGATGGATAGAAGAAGAAATCATAAACTTCTGGAAAGCCTGATGTGGAGACAGCACAGCTGCCCTTTATAATGGAATAGACCTTGGCAACAGCCTGTAAATGGTTGTTGCAATTCCATCTTTGAGTACCAAGCAGCAATCATCTCAAAATACAAATGTCATGGAAACAAGAGACCTGAAAGAAATTACCTGGAGGAGGCACTGATGGAAACATGAAGTATAGTCCTATAGGAGGGAGAAAGTTCTTCTTTGTTGTGCTGCCATGAACGCTACAATGCTGAAGTGACGTAATTTCTATTTCCTGTAGACTCCAAGACAAGTGCATAGTTAAATGATTTGTCAGTGGCATAATACTTTGCATAACCTGAATATATATATGAGATATTATTATGACATATTACCTGAAAATGAGTGTGAATGCAATTATACAACACAATTTTTTGTTTGTTTTAAATACAGAAATAGTGTATAGGAAAATGTCTTATAGATGAAAATCATTATGATCATCCTGGGGCTGGAAGCAGAGAATTAATCTCTTGTCTATTAGAAAGCTGCACCTGAATGCTATTATTGCAGCTGTAGTGAGTGAATGATTATTTCAGTCTTTGTAATACAAGAGGAGGAGATTGGTGTTTGGCAGATACCAGTCTGTCTGGGCCAAGCTTTTGGCTCTATTGGGGAAGAGACTCAGGCTCTTGCTAATAGGCTCACATTAGTTTGGACTATTGTTAGAATTCTCTGTCCCCCTAAAAATAACCTTTGCCTGAGGAGTTTTTCTAATTTTGCTTTTATTTGCTGGCTCAGTGTACCCTGGATTATCACGGGTAGCAAGTGTGTTATTAATATGGAGCACGTCACAAGCTTTCTAAGTATATGTCCCATATGCAACATTGGTCCAAAGCTGTTTATTAATTTGTTACTGGTTCACAGAGCTGTGCAGAGCATGGAAATAAGCTGGGGGTGGAGGTGGAAGGGAAGTATATTTGCAAAATACCTGTTTAAAATGCTTTTTTTTTTTTTTTTTTTTTTTGGAACTCAGGGCATTGCCTTCTGGAAAAGAGTGTTGTGTAGAATAAAATCTGCTGTCTCTTTGTATGTCTGCCAGCTTGCCTCTCCTAGAGAGTTTCCCATGAGTAACACCCCTGCAAAATGGTTAGCTTGGGGGGTTTGAATTCTTACAGTGCCCTTTACAAGTACTGTGAAACTATTATCTAAGGTCAGCCATGCAACCTACTGCATGATAGCTCTATAACAAGAAAGAGCATGCTAATTAGAAAGTAGAGTGGAAGGTAATGGGAATTGAATACAAATAGTTGAATATACATTCTACTGTATCTCTATGTACATTCTGTTTGTGTGATGTGTATAATAAAGCAGAAGTAGTAAAATGGGTATGGGGTGGCTGAACCATGGGTGGTAGCAATATGATAAGAGAGCTAAGGTGAAGGAAAAGAAGAAAGCAGGAGACTGAAATGAGTAAACATGAAGAAAACCTGCAAAAGTAGAAAATGCACAGCTTATCAGTGATTCAGCAGTGAGTAAGGATGTGGAAGCGCTATTAAATTATGCAGAGGCTAGAAAACAGAACAGATGATTTGGTTGGCGGTTTTGTTTGATGTCAATCTCGGCGAGCTTGCAGCTTCTCACAGTGGACAAAAATGACTTGTTTTCCTTTGTGGGAAATGGATGCAACAGGACTGTAGGAATTTGTCTGTTGGGCAATTCTGATGGCAGTTTGGCATCTATATATGTCTTGTAAAGTCTGTTTCTTGGCATTTTCTATGAAGAAGTCAATGTATACGATGGTTAAGTTGAACAGAGAGTAACTGATATTCCTCTTTATACTTTTCAGGAGCTAGTATGCTAAGGGGACACTCGCTGCATAGGAAGGTCCTTTTGTGACTTAACTTGTAGTACATGGAGGAAAACTTAAAAAAAAAAACAAAAAGAATATTTCTGATACCACTAGAGATGTTAATTTTTGTAGCCCATAAATTCTTTTCACGTGTCAGTGGGAAATGTAATATGTTTCAAGCTGCTGTGTTTCTGCAACAGCTGTCTTCTGAGACAGTTTACAGACATTAAGCTTCTTTTGAGGTGAGAAAATGGTGTAGCCCTCCATATATTAATGGGTAAACTGGGATGTAGAGGAGTGAAATGTGGAACAGTCATGCAGTGAAGTACCAGAGAATTACTATCAACTCCCTGAAATATGTTCTGTCTACTGGATCATAGCACATCTATAAATAAAAGATCTAGAAGCTTAATATCTGGAGGCATACTTGAAAATAAAAATAATAATTAGAAGTAGTTCACAGCATTTACTCTCTGCTGTCTTTGCCAGATGTGCCTCAATTTCAGTTTATCAGACTTTCATTCCCAAGCAGTAGGAAGAACTGCATAGCTTCACTTTGACATGCAAATCTGATCTTATTGACAGGAAAGGCAAGACAACAGGAGGCTAGCCCTAGAAGAACTTTTCAAAATATAAACGTAACGGCTGTATTCATTAGGGAAGAGACAAAAATTTAACATGCTGACTACTTTCTAATAGACACTTATAAAAATAGTTCTGATTTAATTACTGATTTGAGTCTTGCACTTGTATTTATTGTATCTATATTTCGATATGGTGGCACTTCTATCGCCTATTTAAAAACCTCTAAGCCTTTGTTTCTGTATTGTAGTAACAGCAGCACAGTCAGCTTATTCTCACGCTACCTGTACTACAGTAGTACTCCTTTTTTTTTTTTTTTATCTTTAAATTTTTATTTTTTTTTTTATTTTCCTGCATTCTGGTCTCTTCAGCTGCTAACTGTAAAACCTTCAAAAGATGTGCCCAAGCCCCAGACTGCTTTGTCTCCACATTTGTGGAATGCCAGTTTGGATGTAGAAGCTTCAGGAGGGATAGAAAACTAGGAAATTTACATTGCTTTAGGGTGGACCCAAATGTAGACCTTCTGCAAGCATGATGAGCCAGAAGAGCCATAAGCCTGCCTGCTGAGCATGCCAGCAGCCATGATCCTGCCTGCCTGCGCAGCCTATGCTATAGTGGTTTGCAACAACATTATATGGCTGTTACCAAGCAGGCAAATAAACCAGGGTCCAATAGAGTCATTTTGTGTAAGATGCCAAGAGAATTTTGGGCAGCTGAGGAACTGTCATCCAAACTTTCATGGTGAGACTGCAGACCTAGTTCAGGAAGTGTACTGCACTTCTTGACTGAGCTTCTGAAAGGCAATAGCTGTACCATCATCCTGTCCTTCCCATCCACACCCTTCTAAAATAGGGATAAGAATACTAGCCACCTTGGGGACCATTATAGTAAAACCAAAAAAGTGTGTAATTTAGTAAAGAGGGTCTAATGCATAAGATGAATGGCAATGAAAATCTGTAATCAAGTGTTTTACTAATGGCTCCTCTGAGCCTACTTAGAGTGGTGTTCAATGTTGATCTTTATTCCTGTTAAGTAAAGTGCAAACTATTCCGTTTAATCCAATCCACGCCCCTCCCTCCTCTCTTTTCAGGACTATAAATCTGATGTTATGACTCTGGTTTCCAGTGCCAAGAACAGTCCACATGGTCCAGTAAGTAGAAGTATTTTGCTGAATAGATTAGATTCTGTAACTTACTTTAGATCTTCTTTTGTATTGTTTCAGTCATCAGTCACTGGAACCAATTTTTACCTGTGACAGCTTGCTGCTTTTGAAGTGACTGTACTTGAATTTGCTTAAATGCTCTTTAATACTCGAATATATAGTATAGCAGAGACCTGTCTTACCAAACTGAATAAAACTGATTAGAGTAATTGCAGTGTAAGTTCATTAATAGCCCAGTGAATCTATCTTGTGTGCTACTAACTGTGTCATACCAATATACAGACTTGCCTTCAGGTTGTGCCTCACTGTTGTGCAGAGGAGGATAGCATCTCAGTAAATTGTAGGGTGGGACACAAATTGCAGGGGGGCTTGCAGTTCATGTTGTAATGATGTCCCTAGCTGAGGGTAGATACGAAAAAAGAGAACAAAAGTTTGGACAAGTTCAGTGGCATGCAAGACCAAAGTGTTCACAAGAGTAATACCACCATTTGCTTCAAAACTGAGCAGGACTGGACCAAGAACAACTACCTTATACTGGCTTAAAGGATAGAAATAATCTAGTCTGTCTCTGTACTGCGTCCATCCTTCTTTCTCTTCTATATCACTTGGCAGGAAATAAGGGTACCATAAAATAAGTTTATGCTACGGTGTTATGGGCCTGATTTACAAAGGTGCTGATATTCAACTCCGTTTGATGTCACTAAAAGTTCATCATTTGTTGCAGTTAAGTCCCTTTAATCTCTTTTTGTCTCTCTCAAACACTAACATCGTGCCATAGTGCCGTTTCAAGTGTCTCTGGTTGGATGATGCCAGTATTTGACACTATGTCACTCTATGTACATTTGGGGTTTTTGTGGTTTTGTGGTTATTTTTTTTTCTTCTGATTATCTAAATTGTATCCCTTAAGACTTGAGGTTGTAGGAATGTGGATTTACGTCAGAATAAGGAAATACACAATATTTCAAGTGTTTGACAAACCCTTCTTTCTTGTTTGCGGGCATGATTAATGCAAGTTTAAACATGAACCTTAAACATTAAAAGTTCTTTTGAAAGAAGGAGGTGGTTGGCCTTTTTCCAAAGAAACACTGTCTTTCAGTTTGAAATCACTGCCTTTTGAAACTGCTTAGTTGTATTAATGTAAATATAAAAATATCTTGAAAGATCAAAATACATAGAAAAGATTTTTAATTTGTCTTATGATGGTTTGACAGAATCCTTTCTTACCCCATATACTAAGTTTTGAAACAATATCTTCTTTCAGTAATTCTTTCTGCCCTGACACTGGTAACTTCCTACTAGAACAGCTTTTGAAAGCTTTAATAGCTACTGAAAAGTTGCAGCCTTTCTGTTAGTTTGTCAAAAGTTAACTTGTAAAATAATGTGAGAGGTGAAGGTTTATTTTTAGAAACTTGGTTTTGCGCTTCATATATTTGCATTGAAATTAGGTTTGTATCAGTTAAAAATGAATGTTTTGAAGAATGATATAGTGATTTTTCTGGCTGAATGTATTTTCTAAAATAGAAAATGGTCTGCTGTCAGTTTATGTTGAAAAGATACCTCTTTAAAAAAAAAAAACAAAGAGGAGTGGGAAGGGGTGGGGACTTTACAGAATTTGTTGGCCAAACTTAACCTGGAAGTTCTAAATTTATTTTTTTTTTTTTACTTTAAGATTGAATCCTTTGCTTGCTGTTGCTTGTAAGAAAGTGTCCTCAAACTTCAAACTACTGCCTTAAAAAAAAAAAAAAAAAAAAAAGGATTTCAGTTGTCTTGCTTGAGCCTCAGTACCTTACACCTTTATTGCTTTTTTGTTGATTTTTGGGTGAGGGGAAGAGTGATAAAGGCAAGTTTAGCAATGTATTTTGATCTACTGAAGAGGGTTGTGATAGGAAATGAAAAAGGTTTCATGTTTTCCATGATACTTCTGATGTAACACAACCATGGCATAAAAAATGAGTTAAAAGTTGAGCTTATTTCTCTTGAAATTGCACTGTCTCTGTTGTTGCTTGGAAAATTGTTTGTTGTGATGGATGAGAAGGAATACATAGATTTTTCAAATGTGTTGCCAGATCATTGCTTATAGAACAATCTGGTAATAAAAGGAGACTTGACAGATGAGAATTCAAATGGAGCCAAGAATGAATTATTGAGTAATGCCCCAGTTCCAGAGCCTGAAAGGCTTATTTCCAGGTTTGTTTGGGGATTTTTTTTTTTTCCTTAATAATTGTTGGCTGCTTTTCCTTCTCTTAGTGACAGATCCTATATGAAAGTCTAATGTAGCTCAAACTCACAGACTGAATTTACCTTTGTTACATAATTGAGACTATTGAAATGGCTGGAGTTACGGTGATATAAAACTACAGTGGTAACTTGGTGATGAATCAGAGCTATCAAACTTCATGTTTCTTGATAGGTGTAGCTGCTTAATAGATTGTTTGTTAAATAATTCAAGATGTTTTCATTAAGCTGAGTGAATGTGCCTTTTAAAACCTTTCTTTTGTTCTTAAATCTCACCAACCAATCAGTTATACCTGTGGAGCTAAGAAAACCTAACTGAAGAAATTACTATTGGGAAGCTTTAGGAATTTGTCAAGTGACTGGCTGCCAGAATCTAGAGGGCTGTATTTGGGCTAGGATTCTGCCATTTTTGTCCTTTTTCTTATAGCTTCCTCTAAGTGCTGTACTCTTATTTGCAGTTTCATACTCTTCTCCCAGGCTACCTTAAAATCTTATTCCTGCTTATTTAAAAGTTTACATTTTCTAAAATGGCTTTGTTTTTCCCCCAGTCTCCACTTCTCAAATTCTTTTCTATATATTGATATTTGATAAGAAATGCCATGTACTCTTTTTAATCAAGAGATGTTGAGAAAAGTTACTGGGAGTAAAATAGGACTTTTCAGGGTAATTCAGTAGGGACAATAATGATTTTTGCTGAGAAATAAAATTGCTGCAAGAATTGCTGCTTGTGATCTGAATAGAAATGTGCTAGCTACCTGAAGTTACCTTATCTCTACTGCTGCTTTGGGAGAGATATCTATTAACTGGAGATAATGGCTTGCAAAAAAGTGGATTTCTTTAAAATTTAGATTTCTATTGAATGGAATGTATCTTAGCACCAGCATTCTCTTTAAAAAAAAAAAAATCGAATAAATCTGTCACTACCACAGATAAGAATAGAATTGAAATTAAAAACAACACCTCCCTAAGCATTATCACAGAGCATTTGGATAATATGTTGGGCGGGAGGGGAGTGTCTTCTGCGCAGGGGTGAAGGGAAAGTATGTTGTGCAGATAACTCAAATGATACTGTAGAACTGATCTAACTGGTGAGAATAAAAAGATCTGAGGAAAATCTTGATTTTTTTTTTTTTTTTTTTAATTCTCAACCTAATATGTAGAACTGCTGCAAAATATAGGAAAATTCTTTGTACAGCTCTATCATGTGGATCTGGCAGTATGTTATGGGTTTCACTGCATGTGAATTGAATTCAGAATGAGGTCAAAATTTTACCTGAGAATGCCTAATGTGGGAAGATTTTGTCAAGTTTTACATCACAAGGTCTGGCTGCTTTTGAGTATCCAGGCACATGAGATCTACAGCTGTGTTAATCCACAGCAGATAAGAAAAGTTAAAGAACCTTGACTTTTATTCCTTAAATCTTCATTTATTTACGGTGTTATTGCTCATTATTATTGTACATGGATGTGTTTTTTAATCACATCAGATGAGTTGGCCCAATGGCTAGAGGTTGCAGTCTATCTTAACTGGAAATAGTTTCCTTGAAAATAAACCAACATAATTTTGATGATGAGATAGTGTTACTTATTATAGGTCGTATAGAGGAAAACCTCAAATTATAGATGTTATTTAATGATAAAGAAAATGAAGAAAAAACAGTTATTCTTACATTCAAACTCATGTAATATATTGATACTCTCTTCCTCTTCCATCAGGTTATGACTTGTGTGTTGTATTAAATTAGGTGCATACTTGCTGAATGTTTGTTATCCTTGTTTGTTAGCCTTGCCTGGAGTAGTAATGGTGTGGATGTCTATGAAGTTGTAGGTGTTTTATTTTTCTTAGAAGAGCAGATCTCTAGGATAAGTAGGTTGACATTTTGATTCTTCATTGATTAAAGTTTGGTGTCGTCTTGGCTAGCAGTAGAGATGATACTAAGCAATGCCTTGTTCTCTTAGAAGCCTGCCTGCCTTTCACTATCAGAGATCCTTCTGCTTCTGTGCTTTAGCTAAGGAGTTAAAAGTCACTCTAAATAAAATAAGAATAAGCAATTTTCAATAGCTGGAAATTCAAATGCTAACAAGCAGGAGAATCTCGAGAGCTGCTGAAATACCAGGTAGTTAGTTTGTAAGAAGATCCTTGCATCTTCTTGAATATTAACGGTTCAGGTGTGGAAAGAAAAACTGGGGTTGGAGAGCAGCTGAATACATACAGGGAAGATGTATCCAATGAAGAGGACATTTCTGAATAGAGTGAGTGTCTATGTAAGTTTTTCTTTGCGTTGTTACTCATGTAGGATAAGCCAAACTGATGTTTGAAGGCACTCAATCAAGTTTGGTCACATGCCTCTTCTACTTGGAAGATTAAGGAAGCTACCCTATGGTTTAATTGAATTGACGCAGGGTTCTTTTAAAAGGAAATGCAGAATAAGCAAAGGAGAAAAACAAATTACTTTGCTGTTAGCAATATACAATTTTTTGGTAGTTCTAAATACTGGGATTTAACGGTTTCAGGAAGGAGTTTGTGAGCATACTCACAATCTAAGAATAAGCAGGAAAAGGCTGTGTCTGCATGAAAGCTGTATAAAAGCTGTATAGAAGTTGATGTTTTTCACTGCTAGCAGTTACTAAATTGTGGGGTGGAGTGTGTCCCATAGATGGAATGCAAGAGACTGTAATAAACAGGGTATAAATATGCGTTTCATATAGCAGTTCTGTAAATCCCTGCTTATATAATTTGAGTGAAACTAAAGAAATGTGATAATTTTGCCCAGCTTTCTCTTTGAATCTTAGTCTTTTGCTTGGTTTTCAGTCAGGAATTGCGAAAATGTGCTACTGGAAAACAAATGAATAAAATTATTGATTTGCATAAGTATTTGCACAAGCAAAATTCTAACTATTGTATAGCTGCCCATCAAATAAATTCTATTTAGCTGTGTTATGAGAATTGCATACCGTTCATTTTCATGCTTTTATTGTTCTCTTAGAGGGAAATAAATCAATGCATCATTAATATTAAAAGTATTTATAGCTCAGTTAATATTTTCTTTTGGTTTTCTTTTGCATTCTGTTCATATTAACGATGTTTCTAAAGTATCAAACCCCAGATTTTTTTAAAAAAAACAGGACCAGAAAACATGCTTCTAAAAGCCAGCAATAAAAACTTTTGAGAATTCCGATGGATGAGAAATATAAATTAGAAAAAAACCAACCCACCCAACCCACAAACAGCCTACTCCCCCCACAACAGCCCCTTTTAATTCCTCTTAATAATTTTGCTATCACTTTTATAGATGTATTGCAATGTGTATTAAGAGCCAACTTCTGAACATTAAGTTCTTGCTAATTTTGAGGTGACTCCAGTAGGACAGCGTGTATTGCATTATGGCAAAACCAGGATTTTACATATTACAGTGAACTGAAATCTCATCAGGACGCTTTCTGTTTAGTATTTTCTGTCACAGGGGAATGATGGTGAATTCTGAGATTTAAAGTGTGATGACAAGATGCCATCTAGTGACAATTTGTAGGAAGCTGTAGTTCACAATTTGTATTTACAGAAACGTTTTCTCCTCTTTGAGGATTCAAAGGTTGTACTTCAGAGCAGAAGTTCAACCATCAACGTGTTACTCAGAAGTTGTTTTCCTGGAAAAAGGTTTTGTACTAGATTCAACTTCTGCTATATTAAATGTGGGACACTGGTACTCAATTCCTTTGCTTCCTATGCTTGCTTCTGGTTTTGCTTTGCAAAGGCAAATACTGCCACTGCTGACTCCCACATAATCTAGTCTCCCTGGTAAGCATTAAATGTGTTTCTTGGTGAATTTGAAGTCGTATTTCAGCAGTTCTACTCTTACCTGGCAGAGAATATATGTAATAATGGCAGAAGAGAAGCTATTTTGAATATAGAACATTTACTTTTTTTCTTTAAAAAACAAACAAACAAAAAAACCAGAGAAAATGAAACTTGTGAGCATTTGCATATTTTTTCTGTTCCTTATTGGAAGGAAGAAAGATTTTTTTTATTCCATTGCTGCTTAGAAATATCAGGTACATAAAATGTCTGGGGTTTATTGTCAGGACAGTTATTTTCTTTTACTGGGAAAGCACTAATTTGTCAGAGATTGAAATTAGGTACCTACTCTTTAAGTAATAGGCTATGTTGAATAGTGCATGTCTTTTGCTGGCAATAGACATCTGATTTCCCCAAAGACAGCCAAATCTGGTTTGAAGGATGCTGTCTTACTGCACCCTGGGAAAATCATGTCTGATATACTTTCATTCTGTTCCAGAAATTATCCTTATAGTGGGTTTACCTGAGAGCGCGCATTGAACACTGTCGTCTTGGCTATATTAGCATGAGTGTGCAAGGAAAATGTCCACGTATTTATCAGTGTCAAATTATACCAAGTGTTACAGGATATAATTTTGACATCTAAGAGTTCAAGTCAACAAAGTCCAGAACGTGTCAGGTACCTCTCTGAAACTGTCCGCAATTGCCATCTTCTTATTTACTTAACAGAAAACAATGTTCTTATACTAACTACATTTCTCAAAAAGAATGACTGTTTACAAAAGGTGAAGTAACTGAAGAAGTGATTTCATAAATGTCCTCATATCACAGAGTACTTGAAGATATTCTTAATCTGAAGCATGTGAACAGTCCATTTGAGAAAGATCAAAGCATTTCATAATAGGCTAATATTTTAGCAGTAATCTGTCAGGCCCAGAATAAGGTTTTTGCTGTACCTGTTTGAATAGACACATATAATATATTTCCGCATGTCAATGAGTTTGACAAATACAAATTACATGCAAAAATAAAAACAATTTAATTTGCAGTTACCATATTTGGAGATTCTGGCAGTCTGTATTTAGGTTTAAGACCAAATGGCTGAAAATAGACTGTGTTAGTTTTATTACTTGTAAGGGAAGACACTTGCTTTTTGATTTCTGTTAAAAATATTGATTCTCTCTTCCCTTGACTGTTCATGTAGTTCCACGGGAGCTATGAAGGAAGCGTATATCTTGAGAAATAGATTTGCTTCTAAACATCCATTTAATGCAGAATAGTATTAAAAGGCAGGCAGGAAGAAATAAGCTCCCCAAAGCAATCCTGTAGCATAGAAATTTTTTAAAAAGGAAGAGTTTATGAGAGTAATTGAAGCAATTGTAAATTCTGCATGTTGCTCATCAGTGTTCTCCAATTTACATCCTAAGAAAACTACCAGTAATTTCCTGCCTAAGTAAAGATAGAAGTGTTGTTGAGAGCATGACAATGGTTATACTTGGTGAGACTATTGTGCATGATGTTTTATTCTAATATGGCCAGTTACAGGTATCATAAGAACAAGCAGATGTGCAATAGTCTTTAATGTGTTCCTAAACTTCTCCTAAACTTATGACTTAGATATAATGGCTTGTTAAGGGAGTGTCCAATTTTGCCTTTAATAACCTGTAATAAACATTTTTCCTAAGATTTTCTCTAAACAGGTTTTGAACCTGCACATCTTTTTTGCATCTGCAGTATCTTTAATTCTGGTTTTTTTGATCATTCAGTTGAATGGGGCTTGTGCCTACTTGGGGAATATACAAGTTTTTAAAGTAGCTACTGGTTTATTTTATGTCTCTATAGAACATTGGAAGAAATCTGCTGATTCTTATTTGTATACAACAAGTCATGGTAGAATTATTCAGAATTACAGTATGTATCCAAATACCTGTTGAATGCCACATGATTTTGGATTATTTAAAAGCCACTGAAAAATCTCATGTGAGTAAGCTTGCCAATTTAATGTTTATAGTGAGTTATAGCTGTTACTAATGCCAAATATTGTCAGAGTAAACTGTGGGTTTGATTAAACATTTCTATAATGATGTTATCAAGGCCTCAAGCATCTGAAATATGGTAAACAAATGTGTGAAAGTACCAGTAAAGAGAAAAGAAAAACTGTGAGGCCTGAAGTGGCTATGCCAGAGTGTGGGTGTTTTATTCAATCTCCATTAATAAAACACTTCATGAGTGTAGCAACAAAATGTGAGACACTGGAATGAATGCAAGGAACTAGGACCTAAGAGAGATTGGAATCTTATCCATAAACACCCTAATAGCAGCAATAAATGGTGAAGTTCTTTTACAATATCACCAGAAAGCTTAAAATACCAGTTTCAAAAAATTTTTTGCTAAATGGAATCATGAATCTAATACTGCTGGAAAATTCATTGCCTACAATTACGCAATAGATCTAAACCCAAAATGAATAATTAAAAAAAAAACCCCAAACAATTAGTAAAACAAAAATGATTAACAAAGTTTTAAAAAAGGTGGTGTACACCAGTGAAATGAGACTGAAAATCAGAAGCAGAGTTACCCACTTGGAGAAGTAATGTGTCATGACAAAACAAGCTTATGTTGAATCCAGCCTGCAAAGTGAGCAGTGTTTTAGGTCTGAATCAGTGAGACAGAATTTTTGAGATAAAAAGCATCAGGGTGGAAGAGTAATACTTAGGGGAAAAAAAATGGCAAGTCATTGCCTCACAATTAAAGATCTTCTCTGTTACCTCGAGTGGCATAAATATCTGTGCTGTTGAAAATCTGTTCTAATACTCATAATGCCTGTTTGCTCCTTGAATGAATTAATTCCTACAGAATACTGGGATGAATAATAAATATCGAATTGAACTCCTGTTAGCATCATATACTGTGGGTAATCTTACCCCTTGGCTCATTGGTTGAGTGCAAGTGTAAAAGTCAAAGTTAACTAAGTCAAATTATCTTTTTAAGCTTGCAAAACAAGTTTTTGCTCTTTCAGTCAAATAATACTGTTTAAATTTTTTTTTAAATACAGAAAGTAGAATTGGTATTTTTAAATTTAAAAAGTAGTCTTTATTTACCAATAAAATTATAATAGTTATTTATCTTAATTGGGGGGGGGGAGCATCAATGCTTTGACAAGACAGTCTTGAAAGGTACTACAAAAAACCACAAACATTTTCAATTCTTTATAAATATTTCCTCTTTTCTGGCTGTTTTCTGCTGTTTCAAATCAAACTCCATGCAAAAATACACTGTTTAGACCACTGTATTTAAAGGCAGAAGGCCATCTGTATCTTCTGGAGTATGTTTTTTAGTCTATTGAATTTTTATATGTATAAAATTATGGACAGAAAAGAGCTCACCAGATAACAATATGGTGAGATTATTTCTCCTAATATCAGAATTTAAGTGCGTCTATTTGCTTTTCCTCTTTAGAGCAGCTAACAAACAGCATCCTGATCCACCCAGAAAGTAATTTCCCCATAGGCTGTTAAACAGCTGCAGAACTGCAACAGGGCTGGAGGGGTTACAGCTTGGCAAGATATTTTAACTCTGAGAGATTGTTCTGTGAATCTTCACCCAAAGACAGATGACACAAACATTCACAATATGATAACGTAGTGCTTAAATCACAGAATTTCCGTAGGCACGGAAAATTTCTAATGATGCCTCTCTAGCTTCTTTTCAAGGGAACTGCTTTATATGCTTTCTGCAGAGCTACAGGACTTCTGTTTGTTACAGTCCAAGGTCAAGGACAGAAGCTCAGTCCAGCAGTATTGATAGTATCTTACTGGAGTGGGTGAAATTTCACTGTATGTCTGCCTTAAGTGTGTCTTAATCATTGGGAGTAAATATTTAAATATATTATGAAGAGTA
Source organism: Buteo buteo (assembly GCF_964188355.1). Lineage (NCBI taxonomy): Eukaryota > Metazoa > Chordata > Aves > Accipitriformes > Accipitridae > Buteo > Buteo buteo. The sequence goes on from NC_134199.1 coordinate 4,483,185, forward strand.
GAAGCCACGTTTTTGTTAACTACCTGTGTATGTCAAATCACCCTTTTGTGCATGCTTTTAGTGAATAACTGTAACAGCAGATGCTAATTTGTATGAAGTATTTGTGAAAGATGCATTTATAGCCTTCAGATGTTATATCCCTAATACCTTAAAAATATATTAAGATTACACTCTGTGCTTGCTATTAATGTTAATTTTAGGAGTCTTTTTATCTTTTCCCCTGAGGTCTAAATATGGCTTTGTGAATTCCTTTGGCCCTGAACTGACATATCTTTTTCTCAGTTAAGAGTACATTTATTCACTTGAAAGAACTGGGGCAGAACCATTGCCACATACATATCTCCTATATTCTGTGATTAAAAAGTTAAGTGGAAGTCAGGCATGTTTGAATATCCTCTATGCTAGGATGTAGCCAGTGGCCTTTTAATGCTGTTTACAAATAAGGCAGCTTTTATATGCCATAGGAAAAACATCATAACAAAAGAAGTAATTTATTGCAGCTATGCAACTGTGCTTTGTGCAAGTGCAGCCAGTGTTTTATTGTTTTGTTTTATGAAAATATTGCACTAAATTGTTGCTGGCCTCTTCAAAGTTTTGATTAAAACTATTCAAGGAACTGTCATGACTCACACTGAAGTGATTGGTTATTTTTGTGGTATTGGTGGTAATCTGTAATAAAGTAGAGGGATTTAGTGGATAAAGCCTCCATGTCCTTGTGTATTATGGAATCCTACAAACCTATGGTTGCCATCTGTATACACCTGTGAACCAGGTAACCCTTTAAGTTATGACAGTGGGTTACAAAAAGCAAAAGTATTCTTCATGAGAAAACCATTAACTGACTGTCTAGTCTCAGATATGTTTACATCTCAGTGTTTTGTCCACTCAAGCCATTCAATACACAGGCAAACTGCATTTCTTTTCACTAATATTCATGTACATGAATAGTATTTTTGTATCAATTAAAAGGGCTGTTACTTCAACATTTTATCTCTGTAAAGACTTAGTAAGGGCCTAAGATATGTCCATCTTGCTTTAGGTTCATGGTCTTTGTTAAAGTGTGCTTGTGACTCTTTCCCCCCCCCCCCTCTACCCAGGGTTCTCCCTTTCTAAATATTTCTCCTTTCCTTGAGGGATTGTGTTACGAAGTGCTTTTTGAACAAAACGAAACAGATGAGTAAGTTATGGTCTTAGTTTATTAAGCAATGTAAGGCAGCTTTCCATGCTTGCTTTCTTTCCCCTTTAACAGTAAGTTGGAAGTTTATTTTTCATAGTAAAAGGTATAAGGGCCCATGAGCCCAAACTAACAACAAAACCTGGGGAGGGAGAGCTCTTATGCCACTGCTTTTAATATGCTGTTCCCAGGGTTCTGGATTTACCCATGTAATGTGTTAATGCATATGTATTTGCTCTTCTAGCAGGAACTCTAGACCTGCAGGCTTCAGAATGAAGTTCTGCTTGCTAGTCAGAATACAGTATCAGTATTTTCTGCAAATCCTTGTATTATCTGTGTATTATTAGCAGTTTCTGAGCTGCTGTGCAACTAATTTCACAGTGAATCCAATTTCTTCGTGATGTTTTGACTGACCCATCACAGTGTGGAGTAGATGGTATGCTGCTCTGCAGTACACAAGTCCAAAAGATATCATTTGCCAGAATTAATTATCACAGTCACTCTGAAAAGTTGTGCAGAGTGGGAGAAGAGAGTGGAATTAATTGATTTAGGAAGCTAACAAATATAGAAAGAATGAGGTGAAATATTCTATTACCAATTGTGTATGTATTGTAAGACAAAACCCGCTGCACAAAAATGCCAACCAATCATTAGCAGGAACTCCCTATCTAGAGGTAACTGGAAGTCTACACAGCACATATTCCTAAATGAATAGAATAAATGGAAAGCAGGTAAAAACTGATTAGCAAAGCAAATGGCATAATTTAGGTTTTTGAAAAAGGAAAATGCATCACAACTTGAAATGCCTGTGAATGTAGTTAAATTCCCATGTTTCCTTTTCAAATGTAAGACATAGACAGAGAAGGTTTTGTCATAGTTGCTGGGTTAACAAAGACTCTGCTTGGTCTGGCTGATGCGGCTTTAAAAGGCTTATCTGCATGTACAAACCAATATAACCAAAACCAAGAAAATGTTTAACTGTGTTTGCAAAGGCCTAGATTTTATATGTCCTGTCAAAACAAGGAAATTTCTATTCTACTTTCTTCCCATTATAAATAATATAACTGAAAGAGAATAGTATAAATGAAGTATACTTAAGAGGTCCTGTTCTCACCTATTGGTGCCCTTTCACTTGATTCCCTCTGCCTGTGATTTTTATTTATTTATTTATTTTAATATGGAATTATCAGAGGACTTTATTTTTTTAATTCCTGAATTAAGAAGTACAGGAACTGTACTTTTAAAAGGAAGTTGGCTACCTCAAGTTCAAATTCTATATGTGAAAACATAGTATTTTAACATCTCTTCCCACTTCAAATGTAACAGACTATCTCTATGCCATCATGAAATCTTTGTGGATAAAACCTTTTAAGTTTCCCTTATTTTTCCAGGATTAGACAGGGGAGCTCAGGTTTCTCAAATAAAAATGTTTACCTATTCCACACTGTTAGAGTATTTTTTTGGTCTGTTCAACCCCATGTTTGGCTGTGCACTGTAGTCTTGTAGAACATACTCTCTAGAATGAACAACTCTGAAATCCCCAGTAATTGTAGTAAAATCCTGCAATTTGACCTTGACTTCTTATATCATAGCTTGATTTTTACCAGTTCCTGATTAGCTGTATTAGCAGTTTGGCATAATTTCTACAGGCAGATTTGCTGTCCCACTATTGATAAATGAAGCTGCTATCCCTTTAGTTAACATGTTCTCCCTGGGGACTATTATGGTGTCAACAGCATTTTGAAAAATTGCTGCAGAACTAATAAGGACTGGGAAATATACTCATGCACATTTCATTCATCTACTTTTTTTCGCCCCTTTTTTAGTTGTTCTGTAGTCTTCTTAATCTTGTCCAATCCACCTAAAAGTGCTGGAAGATTTATTTTTCAGTAGTATTTCTCTTGCCCTGTCTTGTTTAGGAATACCAGTTCAAGGTAGGATTAACTTGAATGGAGGATTGAAGATTTTTGTCTCTTGATTTGTAAAAACTTGTACCTGATGATTTTATAGGGCATTTATTTCTGTATGTTGGGTAATGTCTTAATGCTAAGTGCCATCAGTACAGCCCATCATACTGTCTTACAATTAAGAAATCACATAAATGTAACAAGGAAGGAGGAGTGTATTTCTTCTTTTTGGCCAAAAAACCCATTGCTAATGCAAGAACTTCTTTTCTGATTGCGACGGTGCTCTTTCATGCTACAGAAGGACTATGTGTGGGTCGTGTGTATCTTTTTAAAGAGTTTTTTAGGACACTTAGAATATTCTGTATTTATACAAAACTTCGAAGGTTTGGGATTGAGTCCAAGAGCCACAAACATTGCTAGTGCATGTTGTGCATATAGTTAACCTTCAGCTGAGGCAGTCTTTCCTCTCGATGGCCTTCTGTTTAAAAAGCCTCTGGAACTTGTGTTTTGTATGTACCCTATGATCCTAGAAAAGTACCTTGCTGCTTTTTATTGAAGTGTGGGTCCTGTTTATGACATTTGTGTTCCAATAAATCAAGAAAGATACTGTGATAAGACTTTGCCCTCCTCAGGCTTTGAGTCCCTGCTGTTTCAAACTGCTGGTGTGTATTGACTCATTGAAATTACTCTGTAACAATATTGCTTTGATAATACTAGGAAAACACTCTGTGGATATACAAAGCACAAACAGGGAAATACACTAATGATGGCTGAACCAGTCTTATAGCAGAATGCTAAAGAGCAATTCAAAATTTAGAACTATGGTACGTAAGGAGTTTGGGGAATTTTTGTTTTATGGTGTTTTCTATCTGAAGTACGTAAAATCATATCATTGAAATCAAAAGATTAAGGTTGATTCATTTTAAAAGGGGATAAGAGCAATACTGTAGAATAGCGAGCATTTAGAATGTGACCTGGAAATGAAAACCTTGATACAAACATCCATCAGCAGCTTCTGAGGTTGGAGTCCTGTGTGTGTGAATGGGTCCACAGCATTATGCATCCTTCAGTGTTTGGAAGTGGATAGGCAGGTGAATTTAGACTTTAGAATTGGTAATTGTATATATATTAGGCTACTCAGGTCCGTCTTTTTTTTTTTGGCTTTCATAAAGTACTATTTTCACAGCAAGAACTACAGGTAATCTTTTCTAAAGTTTTGCTCTATTACAAACATAACTGTGAAGTTAGGAAATTACAATTATAACACAGAACACTGTATTCTTCCAGCACCATGTAATACTTTATGCTTATATGTTATCTTAGACAACCCCTCTAACAGTACAAACAGTTGCTTTCAGAACTTCGGTACTTCAAAAATTATATTTCACACTGAAATGCGTAAGCCACTAGTTATTTGGATTACAATTTCCTCTTCAATAGATATTGTGATATTATGATTGTTGAGGAGTTTAAAGAAGTACTTTATGAAGCAAATAAATCATATTTTGTAGAACGTTTGTAGTTTATGTGGATATGTGACACTGTCCTGGTGCTTAAATCACTTCAGGACTTCTAAAACTATGGTCCATAATATTAAGTCCCAAGTGTCTGTCTCACCTGCTTTGCAGATTGTACCAGCTACTCTATTCAGATATGCTTCTCCAAGGGTTTCTCCCTAGCCACGCTACACTGTGGAGCTGTTTCCCCAGCCTTGTCACCCAACATGCTTGAAAGGCTTTCTGTGTAGGAATGGTAGCCCACAAAAAGGAAAAAAAAGTTTGTTAATCTTTTTCTCAACCTCTGATGCAGTAAAGCCCTATTAACAGTTAAGATAATTTACCCTAGGCTTAAAATAATACAAAATGCACAAGTACTCTAAATTAGGCTTTGCCTTTTTGTTTCATCTGCAACACCAAGCTTTCAAAGGACTTTTGAGCTGTATGAGTATATATTCCAAACGTGTATCTGGCCATTTGGATTGTTCTCTGTATTTCTAGAGAAAGGTTTTACAATAATCTTTTTGGACAGTTAAGTACAGTATTATGATATGTTAATCTTAGAAGGATTTTTTTTTTTTACTAGTTCCCTCAGTTCTGTATAGTTGAATAAAGCCCCCACTGTCTGGTTGTTGCTTAGGCATTGTTGTGTGCTTAGTTCTGGTGATGATATAAAGCTGTCTTGCCCACATAGAAGTAGGCGTAGAAGAAAAATCTTAGGCATCTTAACATGTAGCTTTGAGAATGTGAAGGCTATGTGAATATTTTTGACTGTCACTCCCTGTCTTTGGCAAGACACAATTTATATGTTACACTGCATGAAACCCATGTATCTGAATCTTCACTCTGGGTACACTTGTGCTATTGGTTTATTTGGAAACAAAAGTAAGATGTTGTAATTTTATACTTATTTTTATCATATTGTTTAAATCTAAAACATGTGAGTTTCTAGAAATTATCTTTAGTATTAAAATCTGCATTTAGCTGTTCTTCTGTTTATTAGCATTTCTCTGAGAAACAGGAGCCTCAAAACCGGAGTCACTTTTGTTAGATGGTGAGCAAATCAAGAACGAAGGCATGGTTTCTTCTGTGCATGATTTACAGCATAATTTCCTCCATATTCTCTATCATGCAGATATTGAACACTGCCTTTCATAGAGAACAGTGTCTGGAAACTTAGCTGAAAACAAACATTAACTTCCATAGATTTAAGATGAGGCTTTTTAATTGTGCTTTTTGTACTCATATATACTGCCTATCAGTGGGAATAGTGCCATGGAAATTTGAAAAAGGTAGAGTCGTGCTATGGTGGCCAAAGTTCCAGCTCTGCAAGTCTAGTTGGCTACTCTGTAGCTAACCTGAAAGACAAAGCAATGATCTTAGACTTATTTTAGGGTTGGGTGGTTTGGGGTTTTTTTTCATTAATAATCAAATTAAATAAAAATAAATGTAGGTCTTCATGTTTTCTTTCAAAAATGCTAACAAGTACTGTTATTCCACTGACCCTAATGTAGCTTCTTACATTTTTACCTTCTCAAGATATCTTACTATTTCCTAATGTCGAACATACCCTTTGTAACAAAATATGCAAACTGTTTTATATATAGAGGACCCTGTAAGGCTGGTAATTTTCATGATGCAAATTTCAGAGAAAAATGAACCTATTAACTGAATTAGCAATTCAAAAAGGCAAAAGTTCATGGTAAGGAAACAATCAAAGCTTTTCAAAAGGTACAATTTTTTATTATTGTAATCCAAGTATGTGCATAGTTTGTTTTCTTTGATTTCTTTTTTTCCCTTTAGAATAAATTGACATATGACAAGAATGCTATTTATCTGAAGTAAATTAGCATCTTAGAAAAGAAAGTAGTTCTTAGGACACTTTTTGCATTTTAGAAAGCTGTGATTTCTAATCCATTGCAATATTAAAATATGCAGCTACAGAGTGTGGGGAAAATAGAGCTTGCTTAAATAAGAGCATTTATAATTACAGAGGGGTTTTTTTAATACAAGGAGGGAACATGCAGGGGAAGGAGAATCCCAGCCTGCAGAAACTAAACAGTTTTCAGTGAGGGCAATTATGTCTTTAATTTACATCCATTGACAGCCTTGTTATTATAATATGAGGCCATGACAAAATTATTTAACCAGTGCACCTCTAGCTTTTGTCCTCAGTCATCACTGAAGTCTGATTCTGAAAACATGTTGTTCTTCCACAAAGGCTTGATTCTTTGAAGATACTTCAACATATTGAAATGATTGTTGAGTTTCTGGATAACATGATTAATTATGGTGTGTAGGATGTGATGTTACTACTGCTTATGTCTCTGTTCAGAGCGGGTTTATTGTTATTCTATGCTTTTTTCTGTATGTTTTATCAGTTTGCCATTGTAACTTCACCTTGTAAGCACTTCAGAATGATGAAGTTATCTTGGTTTTGGGGTTTGGCAAGTTGGGTTTTGATTCTTGATGGAAATAAGACACTAAAAGGATCAGAATATTATCAGGATATGCAGATACTCATTTAAGGATGGTTTTACACTTGCTTATTCATTCTTTTCTTCACTTGCTGAGTTCCATAGTTGCTGAGTTTTGAATATCTCCAAGGATGGGTATCCTACAGTTTCTCTGGGCCTCTTTGGGCCTCTTTTCTAATGTTTGACCATCTTCCTGATTAAACTTGTTTTTCTTCTATCTAGTCAAAGCTTTTGTATTCCAGGCTGTGTCTGTTACCTCTTGTCTTGTCACTGTACCCCTGTGAGAAGAGCCTTCTCTCTATTTCCTAAACTGCTGTTAGGTAGCTGAAGGGAACCATGTCTTCTACTTGCCTTCTTTTCTCAGGACTGAACAAACCCAGTTCTCTCAGTCACTCCTGAGTCCTCGGTGCTACAGTCCCTGACCATCTTCATGGCCTCTGCTGGCCTTGCTGTGCTATGGTAATGTCTGTCTTGTGTCCAGCCTGGGGCTTCCCAATACAGGTGTGGTTTCACAAGTGCTGAACATAGGGGAAGGATCACTTCTGTCAACCTGCAGGCCACTGTCTTGCTAATTCAGCTTATGATGCCCTCCTAACAATCATGAAAACACTAAAGTTTACTTTTGCTTGCAAGTCTTAAGCAGCTGGGCCTTTTATGCACAGCCACAGTTTCTTGAGTCATATGATACTTTGCTTTTTTTATCTTTCTTCTTTGAGACAGTTTCTAGTCCTAGCAGTTGTTGAGAACCACTTGATATGTGGACCCTAGTGCTCAGGAAACAGAGCTCAATTAAGGCAATCTTTAATCTTACATATATTACTTTCAAGCTAGTTGTAACCCCTATGGGAATGCTTGAGACGCAGCACTGGAGATCATTTCTAGGCTTTGGACCTATTCATAGAATCGTTTAGGTTGGAAAAGACTTTAAAGATCATTGAGTCCAACTGTCAACCCAACACCACCGTGCCCACTAAACCATGTCCTGAAGTGCCACATCTATGTGGTTTTTGAACACCTCCAGGGATGGTGACTGTACCACCTCCCTGGGCAGCCTGTTCCAATGCCTGACAACCCTTTCAGTAAAGACATTTTTTCTAATATCCAATCTAAACCTCCCCTGGCTCAGCTTGAGGCCATGTCATCTTGTCCTATCCCTAGTTACTTGATAGAAGAGACCAGTACCCACCTCACTATGATTTCATTTCAGGTAGTTGCAGAGTAATAAGGTCTCCCCTCAGCCTCCTTTTCTCCAGACTAAACAATTCCAGTTCTCTCAGCTGTTCCTCATAAGACTTGTGCTCCAGGCCCTTCACCAGCTTTGTTGCCCTTCTCTGGACACTCTCCAGCAAATCAATGTCTCTCCTGTAGCAAGGGGTCCAAAACTGAACAAGTACTCCAGGTGCGGTCTCACCTGTGCTGAGTAGGGGGGAACAATTGCCTCCCTGCTCCTGCTGGCCACACTATTTCTGATACAGGCCAGGATGCTGTTGGCCTTCTTGGCCACCTGGGCACACTGCTGGTTCATATTCAGCCGGCTGTCAACCAGCACCCCCAGGTCTTTCTCTGCTGGGCAGCTTTCCAGCCACTCTTCCCCAAGCCTGTAGCGCTGTATGGGGAGGTTGTGACCCAAGTGCAGGACATGGCACTTGGCCTTCTTGAACCTCATACAATTGGCCTCAGCCCATCAATCCAGCCTGTCCAGATCTCTCTGTAGAGCCTCCCTACCCTCGAGCAGATCGGCCCTCCCTCCCAACTTGGCGTTGCCAACAAACTTACTGAGGGTGCACTTGATCCCCTTGTCCAGATCATTGATAAAGATATTAACCAGAACGGGGCCCAAAACTGAGCCCTGGGTAACACCACTTGTGACCCACCACCAACTGGACTTAACTCTGTTCACCACAACCCTCTGGGCTTGTCCATCCAGCCAGGTTTTTACCCAGCAAAGAGTACACCTGTCTAAGCCATGAGCTGCCAGCTTCTCAGGGAGTATGCTGTGAGAGACAGTGTCAAAGGCCTTACTAAAGTCCAGGTAGACAGCATCCACAGCCTTCCCCTCATCCACTAGGTGGGTCAGCTGGTCATAGAAGGAGATCAGGTTGGTCAAGCAGGACCTGCCTTTCATGAACCCATGCTGGCTGGGCCTGATCCCCTGGCTGTCCTGCACATGCCATGTGAGCACACTCAAGATGAACCACTCCATAATATTCCCCAGTACTGAGGTCAGGCTGACAGGCATGTAGTTTCCTGGATCCTCCTTCCGCCCCTTCTTGTAAATGGGTGACCTATTCTCTCACATGAGATCTGAGGTTTGTGCTTGACCATCCGATGCTGATAAGACACAGTGGAAGTACTTCTTGGTGTTGTGAGTAAGTAGTCTTCCTTGTACTGACTGTCAGAGGCAAAACATGAAGTAACCTTCATGTTCAGAAATGTCTTTCAACCCAACAATTCAGTTCCCTCGGACTGTGCACTTTAAGCAAAGCTACCTGTTAAAAACCTGCATTTTTCTTTCCTCAGTGTTGCCCTCATTTATAAGTTAGGATGTTCAAATAAGCTAAAGTAGGAAGGTAAATAATAAAAAGTAACCAGTTCAGTGCTCTGTGCCCCCAGGGGCTTTTTCAGTATCTCATCATGACACAAAAAAGAAGTTGTTATTTCTGGAAAGTGTACGTGCACATATGTGTACATATGTAAACTAGTTTCATATTATTATCTTATGCATGGGGAATTGGATGTGGATTAGGATCTGAAAGCCAATTTTGTGTTCTTTCAAATGTTCTAGTGGCACAGAAAACATTTCAGCAATGTGTTAATATAGGCTTTAGGCCCTACTGTGTATTTTTTGCAGTAAAAGAACAACGCTACTAAAGGGAACTTAGGCATCCTTAGGCAGAGACTGAAAAAGCTGATTTGATGGGATGCAATGATGATATTCTGCATTTGATTCTTTTCGATGAAGCTATGTTAAATGAATACTTAGTAGCTCAGAAAAATGCATTGATACCACTAGCAATATATAGAGGTGTTCCATTTTTAACAAAATCTAAATTTATATTATTGATTTTGCTAAGCGCAAAGTTGCCAAAGGAAAAACAGAAATATTCCAAGCTGGTTCAGTTCTGCATAAATAATGCTAAAACTTTCTTTAGTTACAAATGTGGGAGCTACAACCTACTTCACATATTTTTTTTTTTATTGCGCTATGTGTACTTTATCACTGTTGTGTACATACATGCTATGTAAGTAGTGCCACAGGTTATACCACTATTGCTGATGTTAAAGTGCATTGTATCAAAACAATAAAAGAAAAAACCTGAATGATAGAATTCAGTCAATTATATTATTTGCAAACAGGAAACATTCGCACCGTTTCTCTGTTCTCTCCCTGTCAAGAAGCAGCTTGACAAAAACAAAGTATCTGGAAACAAAATACGGTATTCTTGATATCTCCTCAGCAATCTTTAGTCTCTATTTTTCTTACTTGCTTTTTATAGGAATTTTCTCTCAAATACTGATTTGATGGACTGTAGCCCAGATGACCCCTGCTGTCTTATAACCACACAGAAACTCTCAAGACACCATTTCCATTACAACCAGCAGAACACTTGGCTGTGCTTGTTAAAGCACAGAGAATATTTTTTACAATCCTGTCTTTTGTCTCTCGTAAAGTTATGCCTTATTTAAAACTCAAAACTACCTGCTTTCCTTCTCCTGAGGCAGAAATGTACTATGGTAGATCTGAGTTGCCTTATAGAGAGAGAAGGCTAGGAGCAGATACTTCATCATCCTGACACCCCAGCATTCACTGGTCCCATGTAGAACAGATCTGAAAGGGAGTAGAAATAAGCCACTATTTTGCAAGTACAGAGTTGAAAAAATATGCAGCTTCCTGCATGTGGAGTAATTAATTATAGTGGGAAGGAATCAATTCACTTTTGAGTTTCAGGAATGATTTTTAAGTGTGAAAAAGGATGTTAATCACCACAGTAATGATATTAGGAAAACCTTATTTAGTGCTGCTAGCTGCTTGAATAAACAAGAATGCACAATGTTTATCTCTCAATCCATCATTCAGTTGTTTTCACTCTTTCTCTCTCTTTTTCCACAGTATGATTTTTTTGTGTTTCAAAACAAAGGCTTTCGCTCATTTCAATTTGAACATTTAAAGTATGCCAAATGCAAATTCAACCCCTAATGTCAGTCAACCTGCTAAATATCTAACTTCTTTCAGAGTAGAATGGTACTGTATTGTTTTCTAAAAAGCATTTAAAAATACATTTCAATTTTAGGAGAAATAGATAGCTAAGATTTTCATACTTAGTTTTACAACATAAGCATTTAACTCTGTTATGCTCTCAGTGCACTTGCCTTGCATTCTCCATATTTAATTACACTCTAGGTGTGTTAATACTTTTGTTTTCTTAACTTTCTCATAGCAAAAAAGATAAAATTAGATTTTCTTTATTTTGTTTCTTTCCCTGCAGAGTGTGATTTATAAAAGCAAAAGAATTTGATAACAGCTGTCTCCCCAAAATTCTAATTTTTCAACTTTCTGAACCTCCAGCATTCTGAAGATCAGCAAATATTAGTCTCTCAAATTCCCTCTATTATGTATATTGTTCTAAGTCTATGTACAGAATATAAATCCACACAAAAATCAAAGTCCTTGGATTTAACTTAAAGGTGCTATAGTTGGGGAGTCTAAATACTTTGTCAGTGATCCTTTTTTTCAGATGCTGGTCCATGTATACTGTGAATTCATTCTTTTTAAGTGGAATTTATTATGTAGTGGCTGGAATTAGTGACCAATAAATTTCCTCTTATTTCTTAGTGTAAATTGAGAGTATTTCCACAAAAGAGACCCCAAAGTCTTTCCATACATTAGAACACATCAGAAGGAAGATTTTGAGCTAAGGATGTTTCTGGGAAGACAAAATAGGTACAAGTACTCTTCTTTAGCCAGAAGCTAAAGCAGATGGGGGGGGGGGGGGGGGAGGGAAGCCAACAAAACCCCCACCCAAATTGGAAAATATGAAGCCAGCAATAGCTGTCTGCTTAAATTGGTAATGATGAATCCAAGTTCAATTTTGATTTCTAGTGTAGGATTAATATAGTTGCATGGCAAAACATGATTTCCAGCTCTCTGGAAATAAGCTATCAGCAAACTGGCAACATTTTACCCAGCAAATGCAGTAACTGCTAACCTTTCTAAACAGGGTATTTTCCAGCTGCAAACCTGCCATCTGCATATGCATCAGGCTTGATTTCCTTTAAAAGTTCTTTTTTTGCTCTTTATTTAAATTTCCAAGCAGGGGGACTGTTAGCAAGATGGATCTCTAGCAAAGTATATTAAATAATGTGCAATATAAGGAAACAATTAATTGGTATTTCCTTTTAAAATGCCTGGCAGTCTCCAGACATTGATTTGGCAAATACCTTAAAGCCTGAATAATATTTCTCCAAGGACTTTAAAGGCCCAGGAAACACAATAGCAAGATCTGGACCATTAAAATAGTTAACTCAATGTTTTAGTATCTGAACAGCAACAGAGCGAAGATAGGACTAAAATTCTAGTATTGTTTCAAAGTATGTATGTCCCATTCCCCTTTATAGACTCATGTAGATGTTAATCAATCATATTATTTTGTAGGACCTCAGAAAGTTTAAAGGTTATTAAGTTGCTGGAAGTGCTCGGGTTGATTACTTCTAGCTTGCTTATTCTGCACTTTTTTTTATAAAACAGTAACATTTAATGCCCAGTAAGCTCTATTACTCCTCATTTGTTTGTAATGCTTCACTTCACACGCAGGTGCCAGGTACCTGGGTTATTATTCATTTTTGAAAAATGCTTAGCACTGTTCCTTCCATTAGCTTCTGCAACAAATAGACTCTGATTAATCATACTCAGCCATTGTACCTTTAAGAACTGAAGCTGCAAGTGGAATGTGCCACAACAATTGAACAATGACCACAATGCTAAAGCTGCTCATGGTGTTCCTACAGCCTGAGTAAGAGTCTTCTAGTTAGAAGTGTGGGGGAGGGGGTGACTGTCTTTTGGGTATTATGGATGTATTTCTCCATAGGAAAGTTGGGTATATTTAATGTCTTATTTTTATGTGGGTGTCACATATGATTAAAATTACCAAAATTTTATATAAAAGGACTTATGTGAGTGTTATCTGATTTAGAGCATATTTATTAAATCAAAGAATGTGTTTTCTATATTAGCTTATTAAACATAATATGGTTTAATTAATTTCTCTTTGTCTCTTGACCACCTTAGATAAGTATGCGTTTACCTCTGCAGATCAAGACAAGAAGTCAGACATGGGTGGGTAGGAAATGTGTTGAGTGCTGTAAGGAGAAGAACTAGAAACTTTACGATTGAGGCACAGCTGGAGATATTCTCTGAGTAAAATGCTCACATGGGAATATGGTAGGTAAATAGCTGGACCGCTTGGGGATGAGCATATATCACAAAGGGCTGTGTGAAAAGATTCATAGGCACAGGAGCCTGGGGAACAGATTTCTGTGAGGAATTCTCTGCCTTGCATTGTGAGTTTGAAGCAGGAGAGCATATAGCTCTCATAGAGACAAAGTAACCATGCAAGGTAGATGAGTTGGAAACTGAGAGATTGTAGGATAATTCAAATAGTGAAAAAGATCTTTTAAGTTGTTTGGCTTTTATGTTTGGGTGTCTTTAGTTGTTGTCATTTAGGAAGGTTGTAGCTATAGGGATCTTATGCCCAGAGATAGGGACCAAAACGCAGAAGCATAATTCTTTTCCTAATTAGAAGAAGTAAGACGATCCATATTTGGTTTTTGCAGAAGTTCCTCAGCAGATGTTAAGGAGACACTTCCTTGTGTTGCTGTCATGGGTAACAAAATAGTTTGTGAGTGTCAGCACCAATTTTTAACAGCTGTTTCTCTGTGAGTTCTCACTAGTTCATTTGCTTGCTTAAGAGGAAGAAACAAATGCTGAGAAATTGCCTTCCCTGGGATAAAACAGTAAGAGACAAGAGAATAGGAGCCCTTGGATATTGAAGATCATCTTCTAGGCAGAAAAGGAAAAGCCTTGGATTCAGGTAAAATAGAGGTGAGCACCAATGGCCACTGAACCACTCACAGAGGCTCTGTTCTGAATTTGTAGGATAGCTTAAAAGTTTCTTTCTTCATTGCTGAGTTAGCTGTCACTGTGGGTCTGTGAACTGACATAGGCAATTTCTGTTTTTTATCTCCTATGCAGTAGTGAGGGGATCTTACTCTGAGATCCTTCTCTCTTAACTCATCCCATTCTGTGAGTTGAATCTGAGTTGTATTTTGTGGAACATCTGTCAACTCAAAGAGGAGAACAGTGGGGTGAAAAACTTAAGTCTTGCATTGTAGAAAGAGGAGCTCACATATTCACTTTGAAAAAGTAGGGCAGTCTCATGGATTAAGGGCTGGCCTGAGATGTGATACAGTTTCTGATTCTTTCTCAGACTTCCTCTGCGATACTGAGAAAGTTACGTGACCTCTCGGACCGTGTGCTCACTGCGGTGATCTGGGAAGAGCATTATATTCCTCAACAGAACAGTAGCTTTGAGTCTGTTCTATAAAGGTTTACTTGCAGACTCTCAAGCAAAGGGATAAAAACAATCCTAACAACCTGCATCAAGCAGTCTAAGTTGAAGCCCAAAATTGGGAACCATGTGTGTGTAATGAGAATAAATCAATACTTGTGATAGATACAGGCACTCCAGTGCTGTGGTTGAGGCCAGGGCCTGGGCAAGCTATGAATATTAGACGATAGCATTTATTTATTTATTTAGCAAGGCAGCTGTTGCTGTAGGGAGCAGTTTTGAGGCCTTTTTTAGCATTCTTGAGGAAAATGCTTGCAGGTGCTGTTTGTGCCTGTACAGCGTGGCCTCCTAATGTAAAGGCATCTGTTAAATCTTCAGTGCTGAATTCATTAGCCCTCATTTGGAGGGTGGAAAGCTTTGAAGAAAATCAGGCTTAATTATCTCTGTATTTTCAGATGCTGAGAAAGGTAATGCTTTAAACCTCATTCCGTTATTATAGCTATTATTGTAATGATACAAGGCTTAGTTGGTCTCATAGTGTCTTACGCTAGCGTAGAAGTTTAAGAAGGTTAAAATATGGAGCAAAATCAGAACCTAAGCACAACATGTTATTGCACAATACAATATTTTGTGTGTAGATTTTGTATTCACCTTTCATCTCGTATTTAATTTCAGTTATACTACTTTCCCTAAAACCTCAAAGCAAAAGTCTTTATTCCTGGGGTGGTTTATATCATTATTGTGACTGGGCACACAACTGAAAGAAGCAGCCTTGCAGGATGAGTGGGCTCTGAAGTGGGTGTCCGTGGTAAAGTGTTGGTAGCAGGGGAGCTGAGGGGACGCCTCTGCGAGGAGATGCTGGGCTGCCTCGTGCCAGACACAGATGGCTCCAGTTGGTTTCTTACTTAAGAAGGGGCAAAACTCTGCCCAGGCAATGAGGAGTGAGGGGGAAAACTGTGTGAGAACCAGCCCTGTGAGCACCCAGGGGAGAGCAGGAGGAGGGAAGGAGGTGCTGCAGGTATCAGAGCCGAGATTCCTCTGATGCATGGAGAAACCATGGTATCCACATGGGAGTCCTTGGAGGACCTCATGCCAGAGCAGGTGGATATTACCTGAAGAAAACTGCAGCCCCTGGAGAGCCCATGATAAAGCACGTCTTCATGACAGGAATGGCTCCTCATGAAGAGGAGCCAATGCTGGAGGAGGTTTGTCCTAAAGGACTGTAGCCTGTGGAAGGAACCACACTGGAGCAGGGAAAAGTGTGAGAAACAAGGAGTGGCAGAGAGGAGTTGTTATGGACTGACCACAACCCCCCATTCTCCTTAAAGGACCTCTCTCTTTGCTGTAGGGTTGAGTTCCATATTCCTCTTTGATATGTTATTACACATTTTCTGTTTTAAAGGTAGTTGTTTGGCTTATTCTTTTATTTTAGTTAGAAAGAATAATGCAGATGAAATCTTCACCTGCAAGAAATTATCATTGGATAAACTGATGTGTAGGGAGCAACAGAATCTCATTTAGCCTCTTGTAATTCCAAAGTGTGGATTTGTACAGTCACCTCTATAGCTGCCTCATCTGTGGGTAGATACTAATTGAGATTTTTATGAAAACATCTGGCAGGAAGTGACATCTGTACCAGCAGCTGGCAGTCAGGCGGAAAAAATAAAACCAAACCATAGAAGAGGCTGATAAAAGATGAGGATGGGTGGGGTGATGAATTAAGAGTTATAATTATTTGCAATGTTTTCCTGAACTGGGCATGATCCCATCAATAAAATGAATAGAATAACAACCATTTGTGATTGTTGGGCAATGCATGAGCAAGAGAGGAGACGTTTTGGTCTTTACTTTTAAAGCAGTTCTACCATTTTATGGTGTATTTTTATGATGTACTATGAAAGATGTGAAGAAAAGTAAAGGGTAAAATTTTCAAACTTGGCTCCTGAGAGGGAACAGACCTGCATTTAGATCCCTTGATATACCTGGCCTAATTTCTGGTAGTGATGCCTCAAATTCCATTTTAAAAGCTTGTTTTAATGTCTGTAGGTGAAAATTAAATATGGTGCTCTTTTGAAGTGCTGGATAACAGCAGTGCATCAGCTCAGGCAGTTGGCTGAAGCCTCTCTATAGTCTTTCTGGAGTGGAATGTGTTGAAGTGAGTCACTTGCAACCAGATGATAGAGGTTGTGATCTGTACTTACTAATGATTGTGGTCCTTCTTAATTCATTTGATGACGAACTTATTCAATTAGGGGAAGAATCTTAATTAGGGGTTTCCTATAGTTTTATTTTTTCCAAGTGGGAATTAGGAGCTATAGCTAATTTGTCTCCCAGTTTGTGGTACTGAGTTCTTGAATGCATTTCGTTCTGGCTCTTGAGGTAGTCAAGCCACTGAACACTTCAGGATTAACAGTCTCTTGTCATGAATAGAGACACCCATGCTACTACTGCCCTTGTGCTTAGCCATGAAGAACTTTAATTCCCATGGCAGCACAGATTTCAATAGTGTTGAACATAGAAGAAATGATCCCTATCAACACAATTGCTTCTCTCTAGGTTTTTTAGAAACAGATACTTTCAAAGGGGTATATTAAATGGATAATTCTTAAAAGCCCAATTCTTCCCCAAAGTGCAGTTGTTATGAGAGCAGAAAGTGTTTAACTGTCATATCACACAATGGAGCCTTCTGAAGCAAACACTGTTGAATGTGATGACAGTTCAGACCTGACCAGCAGCCTGTATTATCATAACTGACACTCGCATAAGAATGTTGCATCTAAAATAAAAATGAAATAATAGCTTCCATGTCTGAGGTGTATTTGTCCTGAAGTGCATGGTTACATATACTTACACAATTATGTAGTTATTGTTTAGGTTTTTACAAGTATTTTTTGTGTCATTAAGTAATTTTCATAGTATTTTTATTTTTTTTTCTCTTTCTTCTGTCAGACTGCGGAGTGAACTTGTATTCAAGTATTTCCTGTATTCAGAACTAACATATGTTTTTTAATATGGCTCATTACTTTTTATATACATAATGCAGAGAATATGCTCAAAACAACTGTTTGAAGCTAAAATGATAAGCAAGGATCTGTAAATTGTAACAAATTATCTCTTGAGATATAAACAGTGCCAGCAAGGGTGGATGAGACTGAGATGAACAGGGTATATCTACAAAGATGATGATACAGAGTAGTAATGTATAGTAGGAGAGATACCAAGCTGATCATATGTATTGCTGCACCTGAAGCACAGGCAAATGAAAACAGAATTGCAACTAGCATTCTGAAATGGAAGAAGCAGTTTAATACATGATCTGCAAATGAGTGAAGTAACGTAGGTAAGAAATTGGAAGATTTAGTTAAAGCTGAACAAAGCTGCACCCTGAACATGACTTTGTGCAACAGCTACTGGTTTTAACACGTATGTCAGGTTCAACATATACCTACCAAAAGAACTGTAAGTAATTTCTCTGTATTTCTAGAATGCTATTGTGTATTAAAAGCACATCTTTCTCTGCATGCCATTTGTATTAGCATTTTAAATGTTAGTCTGTATAAAAACCCCTGTATGGTACATTTTTAGCTTACAAATGAGACTTTGAGTTAGGGCAATGTTCATCTGGAGGGTCATATTTTTCATGCTTCGTTGCTTTCTGCTGGTCATTTCTAAGGTTGTTTTCGGTGTCCCTGAGAAAATGCGCTAGTTACTGTGTCGTGATTACTGTTTTGGGAAGTTTTCTGTTAAAATATCTATCTAGCAGTCAGATTAACTACAGATTTATATCTGTTAACTGAGCAAAAGATTTGGCCTTCTAAATCCTGATTTCTAATTGGAAATAAGCATGATTTTATACTCGCTTTCTTCCATGAAGGAAGAAAGTGTAAGAATAAGCTCAGATATGCACTGATCTTTACTGGAATCCTTTTGTGTTACCTGGTAGTGCTACCTTTTCTGATTTAGGACTGTGTCTTGGTAATTTCCTGCAGGTCCATATAGTCCTTCTCCCTTGCTAGTTCCTTTTATTTCTCATGGATCTGTGAAAAAGAGGTATTCCCTTTTATCCTATTGTTTCTCTTCTGTGTTTTTTTCACCAATATCAGTTTATCTGGTGGAGATACTTATGTTATTTAAGTGAAAAACTTCCTGCCATCTCCATGTAATGGTATGTCTTGTCCCTGGAGTTAGAACAGGTTTACCTGTAGTCCAGTCTGATCCAACCAGCCTCCTTATCATGGTAAGAATCTCAGTGGCCTGTGAATTTCCAACATCATGTCTCTATACAACTAGCACTGTAAGATTGAGAAACAATAGTTTTCTCTGAAAATTGTAGCCTTCTCTTATTCTTCTTACTTCTTTTCATCTAACAGTGAAATACTCTCCTGAAGAATTGCTGTGTTCCCAGTATAATTCCTTATTCCTTATTCCTTATACTGAATCTCTTTTCTCCTGTAAAATGCTTGCCTAGGTTAGAATTTCGCATCCTTTCACATTATATCCTTTCCCTTAGTTTTGCCACTTTTCCCTAGGCATCCAGGACGCATTGTAATCATATTGCATCTGTTGGCTAAGGACATTTCCCAACCAAATGCTGAAAACATTGTGCATTCAACTACAGGTATTTTTCATATATACAGTTAGAGTCCATTTTGTTAAAAGACAATAAAGGATAAAAGGTAATAAAAAGCCTATACTTCATGTACCTTTGGATAAATACATTAAAAATCCTGCTGGAATAAGTGAAAAGAATAATGTTATAAAGAACCATTAGAGGCAAACAGAAAATGAAAACAGGAGGAAACCAGAGAAAAGCAGAAAGGGCAAAAGGAACAGATGCTGAAACAGTGATGGTTTATTATTATTGTTAATGGTTTGTTTCATTACTGGTATTATGCTTTAAATTAACTTTTTTTTATTTATTTGGTATTTCACTGTCTTGAAGTCCTTTAGCCAATAAATCCTGGGGCACAATGTCTGGTCTCTCTCACAACCAAATCAAAAAAGGATACTTTTGAATTATAAATATTTTCTCCAGAACCCAACAAAAAAATATTTTTTTTGTCCCTAGTGTCACGTCTGTCATTCTTGTTGTGATCTAGTCACCAAAGAGGTCTTAAGGGACAGTCTGTCTCTGCCATGTAGAAGTGCATCTCCCATAGCACATCCAAAAGAATAAGAAAAGAGAGAGGCTGCTGTCATCTGCACTGAGTTTTTCAGAGGAATTTGCAGAAAAGGGACTGTGGATGTGGCAATATCAAGAGAGAAGTATAAGGGTAAAAAGTATCATGAGGTGAAAAGGATAAGACAAAGATCATTAGAACTGCCACATGCTCAAGCCTGTCAAAGTTTTACAACAGAAATATTCAAGCAGTGCTGATGTTTCTAGGAATGTATTGATACCAAAGCACAGAACTTGATGGGGTTCATAAAGAAATTTTTGTGACATTTCTCCTGATAAAAGCATTTCTCAAACCACACACCGCAAAACACAGGGCAACCAGGGGACTATAGCCTCTTCCAAGCTCTTTGCAGACTTTGATGAAGATGACATTGCAGACAAAAAAAAAAAAAAAGGACTTCTGACATGCACAGGCTTTTGGTCTTTGGTCTTTGAATGTTGTACTGACTGAATGACCTTGTGATAAAAGGAAAATGTTCAAAAAAAAATCTGTAGATGGGTGCTCTGCTTGATATTTGCGAGGTTGTGGATGAAGCAGTTACCAGGATTAAGTGTACATGGCACTTTTCTACTTCCTTATATGACTTGCAAGTGAAGCAAAAAAGGAACGTTTAGAAATTTTTGTAAAGCCATTTTAACCAAAATAACAACTTGTAGAACTTGCACCCATAAACAATAAAGAACTTGCTAAAATAATGCTCTCAACTTGGAACATATTAAAGAAAAGTTTTGAAGTTGTGAAAGCATCCACTCCTATTCTATATATTTTCAAACTGGCACCTTTCCTCAAGTTGATTTAATTACTCTATTTTGAAATTTCAGTTCAATTTCGGTATACATTTAAAAAAAGAAAAAGTGAAATACAAGTCAAAAGCATATCAAAACTATTTAACAAAGCATACTGATTGACTTAAACTGACAAATTCAGTGCAGTGAAAATTTTGACATTTTACTGAGATTCAGTAGGCAAACACATTTTGATATCTTTAACATTTTCATAGGCTAGGAAAAAAAAATTTCTGCCCAATCTACAAAAGAACAGATTTTGCAATCAATCATACGTACATGAGTTTCATTGAATAGTACTGCAGAACTGACTCCAACAGGTGCATTTATTTCTGAATGTCATTTCCAATCCATGCTGTTCTATTTTTGGTTTTGTTGGTTCTCATTCTCATCGTTGGTTCTCTATTTCACGACATCATGGAAGTAAGAAATCTGAGTCTACAGTTAGAAACAGAAGACGCTGAGATTTCCATACACGCTTCCATCACCTATCATTTGTACTAATGTCTCTAAATCTCTATTTAAATGCTTTACAGTTCTTTCCAGTTCACTGTAGCTAGAAATTTATTTAACTCTCTAGATTGTGAGTTCAGAGAGACAGACCTGAAAGTTTTATCAAATTTATTTTCCTGGGAGATCTGTGACTATGGATCTAGCGTTGAAGAACTGTCCAGTTTAGGAAAGAAATGCATGGGGTTAAGCGTATCCTCTACATGTTTCTGTATGTTGTCAGTGGCTGTCAATGTAATTTTTATGTAGAGTATTCTACTTCAAGTATTTTTGATTAATATAAAGCATATGTATGGTACAGTCACTGCGAGATTGTTTTTCATTTTATTTCAGTTTAAATCTATTAAAACAAATATTCTAAATTTTGAATCTAAAACTTAGAGGTGTTAGTATCTGGGCTGCTGGAAGTCTGTATGGGAAATTATACCTAGCTTTTGCTGATTCCCAACTGATCTTGGCCACATCAAGTTAAGATTGTTTTCTACATCCAAATCTCAGCAAATTGATTCTGTTTTATCCAGCCTTGGGGATGGGCAAACTAAGATATCATGGGTTTGTAGGATGCTTTGGGTTCAGCTTAAATGTAATGCTTTTTGGCCTGTTTCTGAGGCTAAATCAGTATAATCTTTATAAATAAAATAGTTTTCAGATCACATCTAATAATCCATTTGCTTTTCACATTACCCTTCCTACTTCCTTTCTGTAATTTTTTCCCCATTTGCATCAAAAACACTATTTCAAACTGAAAGGTAAAAATGCATGTTTAGGATTTCTCAAATGAAATGAATTTTTAATGAATTAAATATTTTTATATCTTGCCACAAAATCTCTGGCCATGAAAACAGTAACAATTAATATTCTTATGGATGTTCTTCAGTACAGCACTATGCAGAAATAAATACCAACTCTGCTCGTAAATGAAGTGTGGAGAGATGTCAGCTTGGTGTTGATGTTGCTTTTGATTATGCTGATGCTGCTTCTGGAGGTAGTTTGGAATACCCTGGAGATCTGTGATCTCTACTGTAGATTAAAGATGTGCCCTGAGTGAACCAACATAAACCAAATGCATAACTTTATGAATTTTCCTGGCCTTAGATCTATGCTAAAATGACAAAAAGGAAAAGAAAAAATTGCTATCAAGATTAATCAGGGACTAATGCAGCACAGCATTCTGCATTGTATCTTCATTAGGCCAATTTTGCTTTCTTCTTTTGGAAGGTTCTTTCATTTACAAATTTCAAAGCAAGATGACAAGGAGAGCTGGTAATGCACTTTAGCCACTGCAGCACTGAAATTCAAAGGCAAGGACACAGGAGGAGAAAGATTATCATCTTATTAGCGTAGGAGGATAAAGATTATCAGACGGCAATGATCCATTATTTATAGGAATGCTGTCCTTTTCTGTACACTTTACTAAGGTATTTAATATATTTGTGCTAGAGATTAACATTGATGTTATTTTCTTTAATGCCTGTTTTTAGTGTATGCTATGCAGGTTGGCATTCATGAAATTCAGCCAGAGGAGAAAAACAATAGTATTAATTAGGAATGTCAGTCATGGGTGTTATGAAATTCAAAATTGCCAAGTTTCCAATGCAGTTTGGTAATTATAGTAGACTGTGGAGACAAGCTGTACTCTGTTCCCTCTAAAGAAATGCAGAGTTTGATGGACTTGTTATCAAAGTGCTAATGCAAATCCTGGTGAATGGAATGCTGTTTCTAGAGTAAGCTTTAGGTTTTTAAAAATTTTGTTTTTAAGGATCTGTTGCCACAGCTAATTCATAAATAGTAGCACTTGCCTCTTTTTTCAGTGCTATTCATCACAGGGTCTCTTTGCTTCATAAATTATTGTCACTTCGCAAATGAGAATTTTGGCATAATAAAGCAAAACTAATTTAATGGGGTTTATCTGAGTCATCAACAGAGCTGGACATTGGGGTTGGGCTCCACCTGAGTATTGCTTTTTTCCCCAGAGAGTTAGAAATCAAAGTTGCATGCTGTTGAATTTCTGGGGAATGGTTTTCAGTCTGGTCTTTAGGCTGCTGTAAGGCATGTACAATAAAATCCATGCAAACCATACTTGTGCTCAGGATGCTTATATCTGCTATACAAGGACTCCCTCTCCACTGGAAAATTTATTATCTTCCATAAATTGAAAAAGTTGAAAACGACTAGGAAGCAAAGATGGTACTCTGACACTGTTAGCAAGCTTTGCCGAAAAGTACTCGGCTATTAGTAAGATTGGGCTTTGAGCCTGAAATGTTGAAAAAAGGGCATTTTATTAATAGCAAGCCCATTTAAAATTTGTTGTCATTATTTTTAATAAAAGTCTTCAGTTATGCAAGTTGTAAGCAGTCTAAGGGTTTCCTTTGCAAAAGGAGAACATCAGGCTTGATCTATATTTGCGTTTGAGTAATGCATTAAAAATCAATTAAATCCATTTGAATAATTGAGGTAAATTAGTGGTAGCGAACTGTGTTGTCCTGACCAAGGATGTAATTAACTTCAAACTAGGTAATTGTAAAATAATTAGAAACAATGTATGTACTCCATCTTGTAAACATGTTATTTAAGAATTGTTGGGAGTTGAAATAATAAGGTTAGATTAGAATCAAGAATTGAATTCTGGGAACATTTGGAAAATAACCTAGAGAAATATACTACTATAAGAGACTATTCTCTTTTTTCGTTTCCATATCAGGGAAAAGGAAAGAACAAGGTTTCTTGTTGTGTTTACAGAGCTTCACTAAAGTCTTACAGTAACTTCTTATCTTAAGGATTTAATTCTAATACTATTGATGTGAACAGCAAAAATTCCATTTGCATGAAACCCAATGGCTGTGCAGCATGGATTGGGACACCTACAACACAGGGACTGTGATGGATGGTTTAGCAGAAATATGTGTCCACCTACGCAGAGGGAAGTTTCCATAATCAAGTGGTCAGTTGCTGATTTTGATATAGATGAAGCACTGCTCAAAACACAGTTTTTGTTACAGATTTGTATTTCCAGCATAGCTCTCAAGTTCATGAGATTTTACTGGTACCAGGCTGTTCAGAAATGACCAGATAGTTTAATATCAAAAGGGGCATAAATAACTTAGATTACTTGAGGCTATTTCTAGAGTTTTATTTTAAAAATCCTTTAGGGTATATTTGGCTGTAAAATTTCAAATTCTTAAAATGCTCTGTTTTAAGATATTGAACAAATGCTTTATTATAAAATTTGCAAGTCCTCACTCAAGTAACTTGTGAAGATTTTTCTTACTGGCAGGCAAGCAAAAAGTAAAAATAGGAGTGTGCTTAGAACTTCCAGATTTTTGTAGAGCTTTATAAACTCACTTTAAGGGTAAGTTAAAAGTGCTGACATCTATCACTGGAATGGAATTGAGAGACTTAAACTTTGAGAAAAATTGCCGTGACTGTCAGTTTTAATGTAAAAGCAGATGAACAGAAATGTCTGCAATTCTAACTTTTTTAATATATGGAAAAAATCCCCCAAAACAGTTCATGAGCATTTACTTTTCCTCAGATTAGGGAAAAGATTGCAGTGCCACTTAGCTGAAATGTTTATTGCTGAAGTGTTTATTTTAGTATTAATGCTTAAAAGCCAATACAAATTTAATCTTTTCATAGCTTTAGCATTTTGTGATTCAGAATGAGTGATGCTATGAGTAATAGTAATTCTGCTGATTGCACAGAATTGAGCATGAGATACTTTAATCAATGAATACATTACTAAAATATTTAAAGAGAAACTGCCAGGGTTTCAGGCCCTGGTTGGTTTTACAATCTGGTGGCTTTATTTTTATTTTATTTTCAAATCAAAGGAAATGATTTTGCATGTGAATGGAAATACTCTGAATATTCTTTAAAGTTAAATCATTGGAGGGAGAGGAGTGATTAAACACTGCATAGATAGTATTGTGCTTGTGAAATAAGGAACAGCTTCAGACAGAATGTAGAAAGCAATGAATGTGGGCTTCCTCTACAGTAAGTTAGCATTCTGAACTTAGCTGTGATATGTAGCTAGGAAGGGGTTACTGATATGGTGTCCAGTGAGGACCAATATACAGGGTTTCCAGGCAGCTGCAGTATAAATGCCCAAGGATGTATTATTAGGCAGGTTTAAACTCTGAGGTTCTCTTTAGACTTCTATCTCCTCTGGGTTTGTGTAGTCTTTTCCCGTTGTTTAAGAACTTTGCAAAAACAAAATTGCTGGACAAGTCCTGAAGATGATGAAAAGTATCTTCTGCTTTTGATCAGTTCAAGTTTTACGATAGTGAGACACTTTTATGTGTCTTTAAAAGTATCATGATCTGAACCTGATGTTCCATTATTAAAAGGGACTTGTGGATCATATGGGTTGAAGACCAAGAACCCCACACAGTTGGCAGAAGCTTACCTGACTGCACAAGATTCTTCTTTATTTCAGAATCATAACAATGCAGCATTACATTTATAAAAGATACAGCTCATTGCAAAATATGATTCTGTTCAGGGCATTATTTATTCTAGCGTCAATGCCCCCGCCCAAACCTCGGCCGTTCAATTCGCAACAGAAATAAGACTGGTCATCACTTTTACATTAAACTAGAAGTAAATGCTGTGTTGGGATGTGCAGGCAGATAGAAAGAGAAATATTGGTAGAAAAAATTATCACAAGAGGAATGGTGTCAGCCAGCTAACCTAGTATTCATGGTGGACTACCAATACAATAGCGGATCAAGTCTAAGTACTTTAAACTGAAGGCAATTGGCAATGCTCAAAATACAGTTGTCTTAATCCTAGTCAAACCTATCCTTTAAGCCAAATAATAAGAAAAACAGAAAACACTGATGTATAAACATAAACATGAAAATTGAACTTGAATACCAAGCATTTTTTGTTTGTTTTGCAGTATCGCAAAACAGCAAATGCAATGGTTTTCAAAGTATCGCAGAGACTTCCAAGCCTGTACAACAGTTCCATCTGCCCTGAGATTTATGATTAATTACATCTGCTGTGAGAATGTAATATGGACATTTTTTCTTTCCAACTGTTTTTTAGTAAATTCAAATGATAAAAATGCATGTAGGTTCTTATGACAATAAAATTCCCTTTGGTAATAGTGAAATAAGTGGATTTTACAGTAGGCTGTATAATCCTCTACTTGTGGAAATACGATGTAAGGAAGTAATCACACAGCACTGATGTTATGAAGATGAGCTCTTGGCATTTGCTGAACAGTATGGCTAAAATATCTTTTTCAGGCTAATCTCTGAAGCAGTGTGAACAAAGCAATCAGACTGAGATGAAAAACTTTAAGTGTATCATCAATGAGACAGGAAAGCTTTTGAGAACACTTCAAAAGATGGAAGAGAAGGGTTTATCTTCCATTTCAGTTTTTAATCTTAGTTGATTCTATTGTGCTTGTCTGAAAAATGACCCCTTATTTTTCTCAAGAAGAATTTCTGAGTGAAACCGAAGTTGTGTGCTAATACACTATAATCAAATGAGGTAGCCAAATTTTTTAACCAATATAAACTGGAAGGGAATTTGGTTACAAAAATTTGTGATGAAAGTAGTGTTTTAATCAGAAAATACAGATTTCAGTGTTAAAAAAGAGTATTTTTGCCAGAAGCAAAAAAAATTGTAATGATTCCTAGTAATAATTTTACTACGTACTTTGAAGAAATACAGTTTTACAGCAAAGTCAAATAAGCTATATATATATAACCATTGTAAAGATACAAATTGAAATTTAAGACTATAACATGTATTTTAGAAATGCACAAAAACAAGAAATAGGTTTTTCCTGTTAATAGGATCAAAAGATAAAGAATACATGTTTGAAAATAATTGCCTTTGTAATTTACTTGGGTTTGGATCATGACAGGAGGAGGGCCTAACAAATGTCTACTAAAGTTACTTCTTCTGATATACTTTTACCCCTGGTTTATTTTATTCAACGGTAGAGATGGATGTATCTTTCTTTAACCTTTCCTTAAGATTACCTAGCATAATACTCTATACACTTCAGTTTCTTTGTGTAAATCAAATCTGAAGCCTTTGGAAATTAGTGACTGCCCTCGGTGGGCTCTGGGTCAGATCCTGAGGTGACTCTGGCAACTGTTTGTCTAATGTGACTTTTCCATGGCTGAACCTGCAGTGGAATGTTGCCATAAATTTGATGGCATTTGAATAGAGAGATAAATTTAAATAGGCAGTGCTTCAAGATGAGTTGACTCATTATCTGAGCTGGTAAGAGTCACTATAAGGAGCAGGGGCAGTTTCATCCAGGTTTTTCAGAATGACTGAAATGCATTCAGTGCCGTTGATTTGCAGAGGTAGAGGGATGGAATATTCTGGGTTTTGCAATTTTCATCTAGATTGTACTTTCCTACTTAGGAAGTCAAATTAGGTTTAGAGTTTGGTTCCAAGCATCATGCAAAAAATTTACATAAAAGTTTTATAACTTATCTAAGAGCAACTTTTTTGTGAAATTCTCTTTACAGTCATGGTACTTGGTTACCATATGTTAACCTATGTTAAAAAAACAAAATAAAAAACCCCAAGCTTTTCTTTCTGTCAGCTGCTTCCCAACTTGCTATTCTATTGGAATGGTATAGCATCTATTTCCCCTAATGCTGGTAAATTGGTATAGTCACATACTTTGGGCTCATCTACAAATGTTACTTTATTCCCTGGCTGAATATGAGAAACCAGGAATGTTTCCTCCATTCCTTCCCAAACCATCTGCAAGGCTTCAACTTTATCTCTGTAGTTTGTCTCCTGGTGCAAAAACTTTGGACAACAACACTGTTCTGTGGCATGAATAAGCCTGAAGGATTAAGGATTAGTCTTTGACAATAATTGTTACTGTATTTTATGTTAGGCCTTCAGGTGCTAATTTCAAGCTGCAGCACAGTGAGGCAGGGAATAAATTCAGTTATCTGCGACATCCCTCTGAGAATGCTATCTCTAGCTTTCTCACAGTGAAAGATATGATTTTGCTTGAGTGCTATTTATATAAGCTTAACTTTCTTAGTCTTGCCTGAGAGGAGAGTTCCTTTCGAGGTAACTAGAGGTAGGATGATGGTGCTGTTTTATCCGCATATAAGCATGTGATTCATTTCAGTGAAAAGTCTAGTGCTGGATTTGTAGAACTAGTTATGGGTTTAGTAGTTTGTATGGTAAAGGGAAACCCAATGATTAGGATATATTTCTACTTCTTTTGTTTAGTCTCTTGCTACAAATACAGTTCGCATTATTTTTGCATTTAATATTTAATGGTGAGGTGAACACTACAAAGTAATTATAGTTTCTTGGCCATCATGGACCATGGAGTTGCAATTTCTTTGGTCTTCTACAGAATCTCCTTACAACCAGTTATTCCATTCTAAAATGCCAGTAGGGTCTGGCATTTAGTACTGTTCCATACTTTGGATGTGTTGCAAAACCAACTTAAAATGTTGATTTAAGTTTCTTGTTTCTTTTATCATACCACAAGGCATTTGACTCCAATTATCTTTTTTTGATTTCTCATTGTATTTCTAAATGAATCCTGACAAAACTTTTGTTGTCATATACAGTAATTTATCAATCTGCAAGGAAAGTAAGTTGTGTTTTAGAACTGTATGTGTAACTTGCGTTAGAGAGATGGTTACTAATAATGGCAAATCCTTTTTAGGAGAAATGTGACCTGCTGATATCTATGCAGAAAAGAGCAAAAAGAATTAGTCAAGGCCTGCAAAAACATGAGTAGAAGTAAGGAACTTAAAGTAAGTCTATTTAGTTTGTGTATGCCTGAGATGAATTGATGACGGTCTTCTAATAACACTGTAAGGACATCACTTCTAATTCAGAAGAAAAACAGGGAACGAGATCCCCGAGTAAAACTTAAGTTCAGATATTATAAGAGCGAGAGTAGCTTAGCTTTTGAACAACTTAATTAAGGATGCAATACACTCTCTGTTATTTGACATTTAAAAACGGATGCCTTCTGCATAGTATGTGGCAAAACTCTGAAGTTCTTTGTCACGCATAAGGCTGAGTTAGTAAGTTTATGAAGTATACAGCTCTATCTTAAATTTTATGAATCTAAACTTGACCCATGTGCCAAAAAACTTTCATGTTAGAAGGGAATAAAAATCAAATTATGCAAATTTTTATTTTGTAAATATGTGTTATACTGATACCCCCACTCATCAATTCATAGGTGTGATTGGTGATTCCTTCTGTACGTTACCCCACTAACTGTAGTGAGCAGTATTCCTCTCTGACTTTTAGCTGGTATAGATCCTCCTTCTCTGGCTATGTATAACAGCTCAATGCCCAACCAGCGTCATATACAGTAATACCCAGTATTCTTTATGGAGTAAATGGAATGGAATCAGTAAGAACTTCTTTTACATTAAGCCTTTCTAGTATGATACAAAAATTCATAAAGCCTTTAAGAATGGCTTTTAAGAATGCTAATTGAAATTAGTATTAATGTAATGCAATAAGCCCTGTTTGTGTTAGCTTTATTAATTAGACTTTTCTGAAAGTAAGAGTTTATAGCAAGCTTATAGTTTATTTCATTCAGTCTGTTTCCCAGGAATATAAATGTGTGTGTTCACAGACAGGTATCCTTCAGTGCTTTCTCCATCTTTTCTTGTGGTTTCTCTAGCTACAGAGCACTGTAGTCACATTTGGTACTCTCTAGGTTGCCCCTGCCCCTCAAAATTCTACTATTTGTCTTTCTTACTTCTCTGATGATGTTGAACTCCATAATCTCAGCACTACTTTAGCTAAAGCTGCCCGCAACCTTCAAAGCTGTTACTAGTTTTTATTTTTGCTTGTACCGAGTCCAACAGACCATATCCTCTAGTTGACTTATTGTCACCTATGTTAAGTGTTGTGGTTTAACTCCAGCCAGTAAGTAAGCACCATGCAGCTGCTTGCTCACTCCCCCCTTCCAGTGGGATGGGGAGGAGAACCAAAAAAAAGTAAACTTGTGGGTTGAGATAAGGTGGGTTCAATGACTAAAAATATAATAATAATAATAAAATAATAATATTAATGAAAAGGAATATAACAAAAAAGAGAGAGAGAAATGAAACCCAAGAAAAAAATCCAAGTGATGCACAATGCCATTGCTCACCACCTGCTGACTGATGCCTGAGCAGTGATCCACCCCTCCTGGCCAACTCCCCCCAGTTTATATACTGAGCATGACATCCTATGGTATGGAATATCTCTGGCTAGTTCGGGTCAGCTGTCCTGGCCGTGCTCCCTCCCAGCTTCTTGTGCACCTGCTTGATGGCAGAGCACAGGAAACTGAAAAATCCTTAATTTAAGATAAGCACTACTTAGTAACAACTGAAACATCAGTGTGTTATCAACATTATTCTTGCACTAAATCCAAAACATAGCACTGTGCTGGCTATGAAGAAGAAAATTAACTCTGTCCCAGCTGAAACCAGGACATTAAGATGTTTTTGACTCGTACCAGATGTCTCCTGGATTGCTTGGTCCAGCCCTATTGCACCTACAGGAGGTATTAAGGTGGTTATGGTCCCATATGGGGGCCTGTGATTGTGAGGTGTTTTACAGCTGTGTGAGGAAGGCTTCTGCTTCTCAAAAAGACTTAGTAATAACATGAAGGTATTATCCCTGTAGAAGAGAAACAGTTTTTCTTAATCCTCTTTTTCCTGGATTGGTGATAGTTCACCTACTTCATTACAAGCAGATGGGCATTGCGTGTGGTCCACGAGTTTCCTGCTCAGGATTCAGTGTATGCCTTCAGAGCTTTGTGACTGGTGCATTTTCCTTAATGAAAAAAAAAAAAAAGGGACCTACTAGCAGATGAAGGCTAATGGCCCTCCGCCCCTTCAAAATGTTTCTTTCTCTTGCTGCCACTAAGCCACAGGTGCTGCTGGAATGCAGTGCCCTGTTCATTTTAGGTACAGGTGTATCATCTTTCTCAGAGATGACAAGGACTGAACAGTCCCTGTGTGCCTCTCCCAGGAGTGTTTTACTCTAGGTTTGAGAAAGATGTGTGAAGAAACTATGATGTTACACTATTCTGTAGTTCCTCTTTGATAAAGCTGGCTCCATTGACACTGACAGAAGCATAGTGCTTCTTCAGAGGTTTTCTAGAAATACTGGAGGAATAGACTGACTTTGCTACTCAACTGTGGAATAAAAAATTAGAAAGAAATATGTTCTTGTAGATCCTGTATCAAAAATCTGTGGTGTACACCAAACTCTGCAGCTTTGATGTGTGACATACTGTTCTACTGGGCCTAAAACAAATACATATCAGTTCATCCACCTATGTTTTATATGAATGCAATACTAAACGTTAAGCGTGTAAAGAAATATCCTAATGACACGAATGTGATACTTATCCTTCAGGATAAAATTTCAGAGCATAA
Source organism: Buteo buteo (assembly GCF_964188355.1). Lineage (NCBI taxonomy): Eukaryota > Metazoa > Chordata > Aves > Accipitriformes > Accipitridae > Buteo > Buteo buteo. The sequence goes on from NC_134199.1 coordinate 4,514,682, forward strand.
GTGGCAGTACACTAATTGGATGGGGAAGCCGCCACCACCACCACCAGCTGCCATCTGCCCTGAGGCGTGCGAGGGACTCCCGCGCCACCCCCTGCGACAGGTCTCCTGAGAGTTGGGTGGGCGCGAGTGGGCTGATGCCGGCGGTCCCGCGGGCGGTTTAAAAGGTGGGAAGCCGAGGTGGCAGCCCCTGTTGTCGTGGGGAGTGTGAGGCGTGAGGGGGCTTCTGGGGCCCGGAGGGCCCGGTGTGTGTGGAAGGACTGGGCGGCAGGCTGCCGGCTGGCGAGAGGGGGGCAGCGCTGGTGGTCCCCGTGGACTGTTCAAACCGCTGGAAGCTGCACGTGTCCGGCCCACCCTGACCTTGAAGCGCCAGGTTGGACTGGGCCTAGAGCAACCTCATCTAGTGGAAGATGTCCCTGCCCAGACTAGATGATCTTTGAAGGTCCCTTCCAGCCCAAACCATTCCATCGTCACTGTTCTCATATTTCTTAAGTATTTGATGTTTTTTGAAAGAATTGGTACATTCTAGACCTTAGAATATATGTGATGTTCCACTTTAAGTAGTAGTCTCATATGAGATGAGGTGGTTTAAGCCCAGTTTGTAAAAGTAAAAAAAAAAAACAAATTAATTAAATGCTACAATAAAATGAAACTTGATGAATATAAGGTCCGTGACATGATCTCTCACATTTGTGAAGCTCCACTCATATCATTGCATGAATAATCAGGGTTCATAAACTAGTATGGAACAGATAATGAGATCTTTCTGCATCTTGAGACACAGCATGGTAATGTGTGAGAATTACTGTTCTTCCTTTCTGCAAAAGGTCGTGTGCAGTGGGAAGTGTCTGAAAGATGGAGAGGTGACTAGTAATGAAATAAAAACCTGAAAAAGCATAGGGAGTAAAAAAAAAAAAAAAAAAGTCCCGCTGTTTAAGAACAGGTTAGAAAATGTGATTAAATTGAAACTTATCTCCCCAGAAGGATTTTGTTTGTCTTCCCCTGAGGTCATCAATTAGCTTGGTTCATTGTCCCTTGAACATCCTTGCTGCTAGTCATACCCTCAGGAGTAGGAAAAGCATGCTAAATCACAGTGGCTGCAAAAGAAGGGGAGAATAATAAGGTACATCATTATGTTAAATTAAGTCTGTATATTTTCCTGGGTGTGCTTGCATGTATGTATCTGAATGCAGCTGTTGAGATGATTCTTGCCATGTAACCAAAAAGGCATGCTCAACATTCATCAGTTTGGAAAGACTGTTAGCATTCCTGACACCTGTTTCTTCGCTTTATGTTTCTCTACAGAAGACAAAGGAAATAAAAGACAAATCAGGAGATGTTAACTAACCATTACTTTCTCTTCTAGTGTGGATGCTTTGCAATAATTTTTCCTTCAGAGCAACCTACGTAACCCTGACCCTATCTTTTCACATCTTTTACTTTCATTCCACTGATTCCCCTTTAACTCTATATCCCTTTAAGTTAATATTTACTATAGGTAGGAAAATGTAATTCAGCCCTCTGCAACTGTGATTAATGTAGAACAGATTGCAACTGTATTGTTTTCACTAGAAAGCAACTACAGAATATTTCTATTTAACTTGGTGACTACTACAGTTGTTCACCAGATGATATAAAATGTTTGTGTTCTGAAAATAGTGTTTATTACAATGACTTTTATATAACTCATTCCATAGTGGAAAGCAAAACATAGCCTGTCACATGGAGAATCAAAATAAGCAAATGAGTTCTCATATTGCTTAAAACTGTGTGATCTGAACTAAATGCACCACTTTGCAACTTTGTTCTTATATGGTCACATTGAGTCATATCTTGGGTCACATGTTATTCTATTAATAGAATTATGATGTTGAGAGCCATTCTGGCTCAAAAGTAGGTGATGTGTTAAAATTATTTGAGAGTATTTCTGTGGAACTTCTATCTATAGATAGATGCTGCTTTATCATAGTGTTCATTTATCAGAAGAAAATATATGTCCTGATTACATAAGTGTAATCAAAGTGTTAAGTGTTAGGGTTGAGCTAAATTTGAACTAAATGAAATTTTGAGACTGAACAGTTGAAACTGAAAGATAATAGCTGTTGTAGATGCTAACCATGTTTTCATGTAAGAATTCTTCTTACTTACTGTAGTTTTCAAGGTGGTATTAAAAGAGCACTAAGTTCATAAGGCTGACATCACTTTGCATTACTCCATTCAATTAAACATGGTGTATCACATTGTGATACAATTATTCCATCACTATTTTTACCTCAGAAGACTTTTATGAGAATGATCTATCAGTTGCCATCATGCAGAATAATGAGGACTCACTCTGAAATGATTCCCTAATTGTAAACTCAGTGCCTATGAAAAGCAGTTTTTGCCACTGTTTGGCAAATTGCTGTGTTACTATAGTTTGCTGTTGGCATATCTTGCTCACTGTTAAATGTACCAAGTGTTTGATATCTAATTATGCACTTACAGGTTTTCAAAGAATCAGAATGCAAATAGCTGTTGCAGAGTGAACTCTTACTTCTGGCTCTCCAGATTATTTTAACTCAGGCACTACAGCAAACCACACTGAGAGCTATTAATGTAAATTAATTATTCCTCCTGCTAGCTTCTTTACAACTTACTCAGATGAGGGATTATTAAATGCATCATGCCTTGCAAATTTGCATGCATTAAAAGCCTTATCATTGCCTGTGCACTGTTGGCCTCTGTCAGGGGTCCAAGAATTAAAAAATTGTTGCTCAACCATTCTAACTGGTAAGTGCTGATCACTGTCCATATGGCTCTAAAATACAGCAGAGTAGGTCATTCTGATTATAGACCCTCCTGATAACGTGACATCCCTAACATTGTCCAGGGCTTGTGAACCATACTGCCCTTTTATGTTGATACTTTAAAGCTACCATGAAGAAGGGAATTATAGGATGTGGCAGAATATGTTTTTTTCTGATTAATTTTTTTTTTTAAATTTCTGGTTCAAACAAGCAAAGAAAGCAGATAACCATGGTAACCCAGAAAAATGTGGGAATATAGATCTGCTGGTGTATGTCTGTGGAGAGTTGAAGAAATGTGTAGAGGGAGTTTTATTTACTTTTTTTTTTTTACCATTTAATTCTATTTTTACTTGGCATTTTGATCCTAACCAAAGATAAAAATTTCTGGAAAATGGAAAGCTATAAAATAATACAAACACATTTTGTTTTAAAATAATTTTAACACAATTATAAATAATTTAAATTATGAATATTTTCCCTTTTATAATTATTTTAAGTAGAGAACTCTGAGATGGTAACTTAAAAAAATAAACCCAAACCATTAATTGATAAAATACTGACATGACAGTTTGTTTTTAATTTTAGCAAAAAAAGTTTCAGGATTGACGTGTACTTATATAGTACTCTGAAATAAAACAGCTAAGAAATTTTATTTTTGAGGAAATCTCCACTATTAGATATATTAAGTATACTGAAACAGACTTCAAGTAGAGTTGAATAGTTTTGGTTTCACTGAAAATGGTACATGCATCAGAAACAACTGGTAAATGAGTAATGATAAAAGAGTAAGGGCCCTGAAGTATTACTGGCCAGATCCTTTAGTTGCGATACGGGTTTTCGGCTGTTCCAGACAGTTGTCCACATAAAGTCATCCACTTACAGATTTGCACGACTGAGGGAGAAGGAATAAGGGAACTTTGGCCAAGTATTTTATGAATTCTATCTTTGTGGCTTTTCTGCCCTCCACTTAAGTTTCCGTACTATGTGCCTCCTTAATTCAGCTGAAAATGTAACCGCACAAATTTACACATAAGTATTAAATCTGATGTTGGTTAGGAAGATCACATCCACAGGAGTTTTGAGACAGATGCTGAATTTCTGCATCACTGCAGCATCAGTTGTTATTACCCAAGTCCTGTGTGTATGAGAAAGGGATTCTTGAAGGTGTCTAGATGTTTATAAAAGGTTATCACCTCTAGGGATTGCCATAATTGTCTCATTGTTGATAACAATAGTCTCTTGCTGATTCCTATCTCACAGAACTCAAAAAGCAAAACAAAAATGTTAAAAGTGTATTTCCTAGTTTACTGAAGATTACTTAACCTCTTTTTTTTTTCACATTTCCAGTAATGTTAGAGCAAACACATGGACAGCTTTCTAGTCTAGGTTTTTAAGTCCTTTTTGTATGTGAAAAATGTATACATACACATTTTATGATTTCTTAAAAAGGTCTTTCTTATGAGTGCATTCTGAAGAATGTTTTCTTAGAGACATTTTTACATTTCAGCATGTTAGGAATGTTCAAAGCTTACCATTGTGTTTCACTACTTTTTTTTTTTTTATTTAGAATGTTAAATGCAAGGAGTTAGACTTTTTTTGTTATTTAGTACTTATTACAATAAACAGGCATCTGCATTGTTCTTAAAGATGGGCAGAGGGGTGATTCAGCAGATTTCTGTGGACTATTGTATTTTCCTTGTTTTTTTTTTTTTTTTTTAAATCATCAGTTAAACTATGTGATAACCCAATATTTTAAAAAGAAGTTCCTGAATGGACACAGACAGTGCTGCTGTTTTTGCGAAGTTGTTCTCCATTGTAATTGATTTAAATAGCAAGATTTTTGTATTCTGAAAATTACATTTTTTTGTCATTTTTTACTTTCCCTTTTATTAAGTCTTGTATCACTAAATTCTTTATACTTGTTTAAATTGTTAGAATGTCTAAATTTCTGTTTTCATTTAGCCTATTTCCTATTGGCCACATCCTTCCTCTGTTCCCCTGGGAAGATGGGGTGCAAAAGATTATTGATTCTGATTAAGATGAGCCTAATAGTCACCTGGGGGTTTGAGAGAGTGGGAGCGTGTGGACACAAAGGGAGGATCGTACCGTTTGTTGATAGGAGCAGCACTGCTATGAACATTGCAACCCTTCTAAGTCTGTAGAAACAGCTCTGTATTTCAACTATGATGTTCTCTGAGATCTGGATGTGGTGGTTGTTTTATAGATTGGGATTCTGTGATTTATGCAGGATAACAGATCAGGCTAGATAATGGAGGTCTGAGCTATATCTTTCTGAGGAACTTGAGTGCCCTACTGGTAGTAGAAAACAGTACACGTGAAGATTAGACTGATTTTTATTTTCTGCATTTGAATTGAGTTCTTTATTCATGTATTCCCTACTCTTTGGATAGCTTGCTTTGTCACAGATACAGAAGTTTCTTAGCAGTTCTGTTTCCCACCACCTGTCTGACGTCCCATCTTTTCTCTGGATTTGTCCTTGCATTTCTGTCCATCTTCTAGCTTACTCTTTTCCTTCAGTGCTCCACCTCCTGTCTTTTACTTCTCATCCAAGGACTAAGAGAGGAAGAGGGAGGGAGAAAGTGGAGGAGAAAAAAGGTAACCCTTCTTCTCGAACTTCCTTCTATCATATTCTGCGTCGCTCTACTGATTACTCTTGTCTAGTGATCAAGTGCCCTGCATATCTTCACTTTCAAGACTGATAGGCAGGCATGGCTCTGTCTTGCCTATCATCTCTGATTCATTTAGTCAGTACTGAAATTCTGACAGTACACACCTGCAAAGTGATCTGATTATTTTTCAGGATTCATCTGCTTTGCTGAGAGAATTGAAATGTTGATGATAGAGAAGCTGCAAATACTGTCTTTCCCGATTGTTTGTTTGTTTCTTCTGGTGTTTATATCATTTGTTAGAATGTTAGTAAGGAGTGATCAGGTCCACTCTGTTTTTTGTATTTGTATGATAGGTAGGACAAAGGCATTTTAGGCTAAAACTGGAGATCTTGTGTGTTGTGGTAATACAAATAAATATTAAGACTATATTCAAGGATGCTTAAAATTAAAGTAACTTGGTTACTTCAGACTTCAGGCTAAGGAGTTTTTAGTCTACCCTTAATTAAATGGAACCCTTATGTGAAATTCGGGGGGGGGGGGGGTGTTCTGTTAGTTGTTGAATTGACAGAGTAAGAATAAAAATTGAGAGCAAAACTTGAAACTGATGCTAGTTTCTGGGAAAGATTCCATTTTTCATGAAGCATAACTGACAGCCATGTGTCTGAACAATTCTGGTCATCTGGGTTTTCAAATGTTTGAATCTTAGAAAATGGCAACAGTTCTCAGCAGGGTGGCTGAACTGTGTACAGGCATACGTGTGTTCATTGAATTCAGCTACTTCTTTCTGCATGCTAATTATTTTGAGACAGGCTTCTTAGATTATTTGATGACATGTTAGCATATATTTCACAATATGTTTAAGCATGTTCCTTGTTTCCTGCTCATTCTACCTACTTGCTACCAGTTGCACACTATTTGTTTTTGTTCTGCAATGAAATGAAGTGTTAGGAGCAGGAAGCAGCATAGCTAGTTTTAATTACGATGGTAATATTGATGAAAATTTTACTATCAGTTGAAGATGTTGGCATTGCGATAACAGAAATAATTCTTCCTAAGATCTCTGCCTCATTGCTTCAAGTAGTCTTTGTGGGTAGAACTTTGTGCCTCTGGAAGAAGTTGGACTAAGTTAATGTTGAGGTTATTAACGACTCATGATTATTTCTCAGGATGTATGTGACAAAATTCACTAGGCTGGATGTGGAGTATGTTGTCAGAGAACCAGGATTTGGTTTGTATCACTCTTTGTTGGATAAAAAGTTGAGACTTGGGCATGTTTTTCCCATGGTGAAAGTAAACTTTGTTTTTACAATGTTCATTGTAATAACATGCTTCAGTCAACTATATGTGAATCCTTGGGGATTTTGTAGAAACTGAGTTTATATTATTCCTCTAATAAAGAAACACTAAACAGTTAATAAATATATCAGAAGGCTTTCCACTGCACTTTGTTTCCTTGATAGCAGCATATTTTGTGTCTATAGCTTCAGTATTCTACTGACTGAAGATAAATGGATTTCATAATCTCACACTGGGGAGAAAAGTGGGACTGGAAAAGATTGGAGCTGCATGAGCTGGATAACTTAACATTATAGCTCTGAGAGGCAGAGCTCTAAAAAGCTATTAAGGTCGTTACCTTCTTGATTGGAGATTCAGAAATTGATGCACTGCCTTCAGTCCTGTTATGTTTTCAAACTTTCATTAAGTTTATATCATCTTCCACCTGGCCCTTATAAATTGCTGCTCTGAAAAGAAGTTGTTTGTCATACTGTGTCTATTATAAGTAGATACATCTTCAAAACAACATTATAATTTCCTAAAGACTGGTTTTAAATCCATCAGCAGAATATGAGCTAAAGTGCATTGCATTATTTTGACATATTCTTTGAGATAATTTCCTGATGGTTTTGTGCTTAATATGTTGAATTATCACAAAGGAGAATGCCTGGTCCATTATTGGTTTTAAGAAATACCACAACTGGCGATTACGACTGTAAAAAAAAGTGAAATTAAACTTTAGTTTTGCAAAGTAGGCTTATAAATTCCTTTTGTCTGAAAGAATGGGTGCCTGATCACTGTTTGTAAGTATTGCTACCATTATGAAAAGATTTCTTATGGGGATAGGGAAAATTTATCTCATAGTATGATGCATTTAGTGAGATATGTCCTGTTTAGCAGTTTTCTAATTAATGGCTGGGTTTATCCAGGGAAACTGAAATTGTCAGGTATGGCCAGCCATCCTTTAAGAAACACTCAGCAGCTTTAATAGCTTTAAAAATAATTAATAGTTCATTATATATTAATCACTGGGTTACCATTTGTGGTGGGTTGACCTTGGCTGGCTGCCAGGTGCCCCCCAAGCTGCTTTCTCACTTGCTGTCCCTGGCAGGACAGGGGGAGAAAATAACATGAAAAACTCGTGGCCTGAGATAAAGCCAGTTTAATGCAAAAGAGCAGAGGCCACATGCAGAAACAAAGCAAAACCAGAAGAGATTTATTCTCCACTTCCCATCAGCAGGCAATGTCCAACCATTTCCTGGGAAGCAAGGCCTCACTGTGGGTAGCAGTTGTCTCTGACATGGGGGAAGCCCCTGGTCTTTTCTGGCAAAGGCCAGCCCTGCAGCCCCCCACTGCCAAAGCCTTACCACCTATACCCGGTGCAGTTTGCGTAGGTCACGTGCTCTTGGATTAACCATAGGTAAGCAATTAGCCTGGACTTGTTTATGTCACCACTCTTAGAGACTTTAGATAGTCCTGACCCCATTCTGTCCGTTAAGTTTTAGTTCTCGCTTTGGGGAAAAAGATTGCCTAATGGCTAGTTCTTAAAGTGCAATTTCCCCATTATTGGCTAGGGATTTATCAAATCCTTCTATCTTCTGTCCTATCAGTACAGATCAGAGAGAGAGAGTCTGCTTAGGATGAGGAGGTGCTGGTATAGAAATACTTTATGAAAATAAAGAGTAGGGGGTATTGACGTACTTTTGGATCTATCCAGTTGACAGTCTTCACTGAAAACATTTTTTTAAATGAAAAATTATCTTGCAATGTTTTTGTTTATTTTTAAAACTTCCATTTTAATACTTCTTGTTTGTTTTTAACCCCAGAAATAAAATTCAGAAATCATGCAAATTTCAGGTAATTGCATAAGGGAAAAATGTTGGCTTTATTTTTTCCCAGAGAATCTCCCAGTTTCTTATCTCATTTAACTAAGGCATCAGAGAGACACTAGAGTCAAAGTAGAAAACTTCAAGCCACGGAAACATTTCAGATAGGAGATGTGATCCACAGTAACCCACGGAGACTGCAATAATGAATATTGCACAGAAAGGAAGAGTACATTGAGAGCAGAAATGTGGACATCACCTGCCAAGAGTGTAAGATAAGTTGATAAAAGGCTCAAATCTTACGTTACCTGGTTTTCTAAGACTACTGTAATTTCAGAGGAATGGTAAGACAGACCAGATTTGAGGGATATTGTTAGTGATGGTTCCTGAAGGTTTTGACTTCTTTTGCTTTGTCTCCGTGTTTATCTCAAAGGAAAACACTGCTTTTAGGGCTGGTCAAAACTCAGAATTATTATTGCATGGGAAGTGCCTATATTTCAAAATTTGTTTTCATTCTGAGTTGAAAATATTTTTTGAGGCTAAGTTTTTGCTTGTATCTTTAGTGGTGTATTTCACTGTTCCCTAGGTAGTAACAGCTGGTAACTTTCCAGCACAGTGAGTTTTCATGCTAGTGACTCTCACTCAAGCTGCTTCATACAGCGGTAAAACCCTTCTGGTGACTCGCATTTGAAAAGACAAGCATGTTACTGTCAGGAAAGCTAGCACAATGGTAGACAAAGCTAAACATAGAAGGTGTTCTGAAGAAATCGGAGAGATATAAAATATGTAACTTCCAATATTGCCAGTAGTATCTTTGTGTTAATTTGCCAAAGCCCTTGTATAGATCTGGGAGCCCACTAGAAATGCTGCTGTCATCTATGTTCGTACTTACAGCTGGTGATTACAGAAAGAACTGGCATTACACTTACCCTGGAAAATTCTGCAATAAATATGATCTTCACAGATAGGATGAAATATCCCGAGCCTGCACACAAGTGTGATTATTAGTCCTGGCTTGCCCCTTGCCCACTGTGAAATATAGGCAGCTGCTAAACGGGGAAAAGTGTGGGAACTTCGACCTGGGAGATTAAAAAATGAAGTGAAAATGTGGATCAAGTTTTTAAAGTATGTTTAAAAATGAGTTGGGCTAATCCAGGGAGTCTTTGTTAACCAAAGAATAATAAGTTTTACTTGATTATTTCATGAACTCATTTAGCTTGGAAGGGACCTCGGGAGGTCAGCTTCCTACTCGAACTTTGGAGTTAGATCATGTCACTCATGATTGTGTCCTGTCGAGTTTGGATTATGTCCAATTAATAGACATTCTACAGACTTTCTGGGCAACATGTTCCCAATTATATAGAAATTTTTTCCTGATAATTAATTAGAACTCTTTTTTTTTTTGCAACATGTGTCTATTGCCTCTTGGTCTTTTGCTGTGCGTGTTTGAGGAGAGTCTAGCTCTTCCTTATATATAACCACACGTAAGGCAAGACCAACCCCTGCAATTTTCTGACTTTAGGATGACTAAACCCAGTTCTCTCAGTCTCTCCTGTGTTGTACTGTAGCACTGTAAACATCTTGGTGGCCCTTCTCTGGACTCACTCTGATCTATACATACTTAGTACAGGGCAGATTGGATTCAGTACTCTCAGGGTTAAAAAGAGAGCAGGAAAAATAGTTTGGAAGGGCTATTGAAGGCAGTGAAGACAAACAAATGTCAACTTGTTTAAATATCAAATGTCAATTCTGACAAAGTGTGCAATAACAGTAAATTTCAGCTCTTCACAGTGATACTGTAGAAAAGATACAGACACCTAATTTTCACGTAGGAGCTCTATGGAGTTGTTCTGTAGGAATTCGGGGATCCCGAAAAAGATTTAACTTTTAAGCAGTCCATAAGATAAATACTGTCTTTGTAGAGTACTGAATTTTATTTTAGAAAGAAAGGTTAGAATTTCTATAGGATAATGCTAGAGGTGTTTAAAAAACTGAAAATTGAAAAGTTTTTATTAAGAAATAAGTTTGTCTATTAAAATATTAAAATCCATACTTGAAGTGGAAGAAATGTCAGTTGTTTTTTAAGAGACAGCTTTCAGCTCTAACAGAAGTTATGGGTTTGATATAGATAATGTTGAATGAAACTCTTTGGGGTATTTGACACAAGAGATCAGACTACAAGTTTTATTGTTCAATCACTCTGGGCCAATGTTTTTTTAATGGCATTGAATGTGCAAGACCGACATCTTACCTATCCAAAAGTCTTGAACAGTTAGTTCCCTTGGACTTTCTGTTGGTGTTGGCTGTTTAATCACCTGAAAATCTTTCCCGTCACCTACTCAATTCTTGCATCATATATGCTTCATTCATCATGTGTTCCTCATGGTTTTCCTTCTTATACTTCAAAGATCGTGGCTCCTCACACTCAGGGTTTTTTTTTCCCCTTGTGCCTACTGCAAAAGGAACAAAGTTCTTGTCCAGAAGCATAAGTATTCTCGCCAGAGGAGCTGATTCCCTGGTGGAATAGATGCCAGCAATGTGATAAAGCTGATAGACTATTTTGTCATTCATCCTCATTCTTACTTCCAGATTTAGTGACCTAGGAATGGCTTGATCTTGACCCTTAGTATATCTACTTAAATAGAAATATGTGAAACGGTGATATTGGAAATCATCATATTAAGACCCATAGCCCCCCAAATGAAAGTATAATCAGCTTGCCCTACAAATGCTGTTTTTCTAAACTTTCTGATGTGAAAAAGGCCTGTGTGGCATGTCCCTGTACAATATGCAGTAAAGCCTCTTCAGTTATGTGATCAAACCCACAATGATTTAGAATTAAATTTCAACAATTTAAGTAATCCTTCTGGCATTACAGCTCAGGGCACATCAAATTGGAAATCCTATTAAGAAAAAATGTCTATATTTAGAAGAACAGGAGGTTCAAAAAGTGCAGTTGAAGCCAAAGCTTTTAAGCTGTTAGATTCAACAGGACATAAAAAACTAGTTAAAAATAATTGTGAGGAATTAACTTATTGAGAATTTTTACAATTAAAAAACCTATAAAGAATCTCCACAAAAGTGAGGAATGGCAAAATAGCTTTTGTGAGAGTAGGAAGCACAAGTGGAAATATTCAAAGTATTAGTTGTACATGTTCTGTTGACGTATGTGCAATAAATAATCTGTGCAGAGAGAATCCAATTACTGTACACAACAAATTAATTGTTATACTTCTAGCATTGTAATATATTTCTGTGATTTGCATATTTGAGCTCTGTTACGTTCATTTATATTTAAAATAGATTTCATGTCTGTCAGACATCTATACTGCAGTCAATATAATAGAAGAAAACTCAGTACACGTGGATGTGTCTGACCTTCTGAAGGACCTTGGGATTTGGCCTTGAGTATTTATAAGGAAGGAATATAAGTGGCAGCTACTTCTAGATTTACAGGGTTAAAGAAATTGATCATAATTGACTAGTCCAGATTGTCCCATTTGAAAGTGGGGCCTTAGTGTATCAGATGTGCTATATCTATGTATATATATGACTGTGTGTGTGTATATATATATAGTATGAGTATCTACACCTATATCTGTCTGCATAATAAGAGACAAGCCCTCTTCCATAATTCATGTATTAGGACAGAAATTTGAAGAAAGGTAAAGAGAAAATAACCTATCTGTTTTGAATGATATCGTCAGGGTTTTAAGAACCTAAGGAGTTCAAAACTTGGTTCCCGTTGGATTTCAGAAACTATTGAAAGTATTTTTGAAACTTTTACTGAAAGGAGATATCCAAGATAGCACAAAAAATCTATTACAGAACTGGCAGTTGCCCTCAGCTCTACATGGGCTTGGATTAGTATGGTAACAATGATGACATACTTTGTCTCAAGTACTCTTACAATGTTACAAGGCAAATTTAAAAAAGAATAGATAATGGATAAAAATCTTGCTATTGCCTCCATACTGTGAGAGTATTAGAGTTCTTGATAAAGTATATGAATTTTTATTATATTTTAAAAATACCCTAGAAAGAGCCACAAAGCCCCCCAAAATATTATTGCTTGTGTAAGTTGTGCTTTAAACTCCAACACTTTAACCACCTGCAGATAAGGATATCTTTCTTTGGGTAGGCTAAATACTATTGAAATGCAGACGGTTAATACTTGCTAAAAGGTATTTTTTTAGGAAAGAAAAAAAAATAAAGAACTAGGCTATTTTGTATGTATATTAAAGACAGCACGAGCTTTTATACAAGAAGAGGGATTAGTCCTTTTGGCCATTGTGTCACTTCCACTGTTAATTCTGTCTCTTATTTGTTTAGTGGTCTCCTAAACTTGCAAATATTTGCATCTTCTATAATCCCATAACGACACAGATCTTGATCTGCAAGCACATGTATGTTCCTGTCTTGTCTTCATAAACATAGCTACCAGAACTCAATGTTTGCTAGATCTGGACCACTGTCTGCTATTTTTTTGAAATATTTTGTGAGGAAGATGTTTTATAAATTTAAGATAAAAAAAACATACAGTGCATCAACAATCAAGTTTGTGGCTATTGGAAATGACTGTCACAGAGCATTTACATTACACTGTGGTGTAGTCCTAATATTTAGGAAATTGAAGCTTTAATCCAAAAATTATTATTTATCTAAAAGAAATGTAAGTTTATGGTAGATTATATTGTTCTCTTAGATGAGCATATTATCAGGAATATCAGTTGAATTGAATACTGTAACTAATTGCAGAACTAGTACATGCATTATATTTTATTGCAAAGGTAGATCCTATTTTATGTTTTGCTGGTAAAATAAAATCAGATAGAGGGCTGTCTATTGTAGGCACCCCGTAAATCCATGGGGGTTACAAATTACAACATTGCCTGACAGCAAATCTGTAACAGTGTGTTTTTTCAATAACTGTGCATCACATGTTTGTTATGTATTCACATAATTCATTGTCTATTCTACAGTAATATTGAAGATGATGTCCAAATGTATATTGGGAATTGACAAGGAAGGATCTATTTCTGTAGAGAGGCAACCTTCTTATCCTGCTTGCATATTTTAGAGTCTTAAAAAAATCCACATACCAGTCAAGTTTGGTACTTTCTTGTTTCTAAATCTTTCTCACCAGCCTAGTTGACCCAGAAGGGTGAGAATGACAAAATGTTCCTGAAGATGGTAGCTCTGAAGCTGTGGGCCCTAATACTGTGTTAAAGCTAAATGTATGGCTAAGGAGTTTGCATATTGTCTTTTTCACACTTGAACAACAATGCGTAGAACAAGCCTGAGGGATAATAATTTACCAGTCTTGTTTCCCAAGACTGTTATTCCTCTTCTTGACATACTATTAAAATAATTTAATTATCACTATTTTGTCTTGTCATTAAGTTACTGAAGTTTCCATTATTTATATTTCTGAAACTTTGAGTGCCCACATACAAGCACCCCCACCCCCCACCTTTATATGCATGTCATTTGGCAAATTTTTGTATTGGATCATCTTTTCTCTTGCAAACCTTGTGGCTAATATTAGTCTGATGGGTGTTCAGAGGTATGATAGAGTCCCCACTGAAGCCAGCATAAATATGCACACAAGTAGTAAGGAGGAGAATTTGACTGCTTGGTTAATGTTCTAACAGTGTGGGGTTTTGTATTTAGGGAGGGGGGGATAGGAAGAATACTCAGGAAAGCTCTTATTTTTCTGCAGCCACATGAACTTGGGTAACAGAACAGAAGATAACAGCTTGTGTTAATGTTTGGTAATTATCTGGCTTATGTTCAAAACCAATTGCACTAAATAATTGCAAGGAAATGCCTTCTCAAACTCACCTGTTTTGGGAGTATGTTATCTTTCAGATGAGACACTCATGGGAAAGGCAAGCTTCTCTGCTGCTTGGCTGCAGTGAAGGCTGTTGAACACAAAATCTGTAGGGTTTAGCTGTGTTTGTATAAGCAAGCGGTTCCAATGTGCTTTGTTGTTGATTTGTTTCATCCATTGGAAAGAAAAGCATGACAGGAATTTCACTTACGTACTAATTTCAACAGTCTACCCACTTATGCAGGGAGCATCTTCAGAGACTATGGATAGTAAGTACCTACCAGAGGTTTTCTCTGTCCCAGCCTGCAAGAAGTACATTAAGCTAAGTACATGCTTAAAATGATCTCTGTTAACTAGGATTGTGCACTGTTTTGTGGAATGTTAGAGAGAGAGGCCCAAATGGTGTTTCATGGAAGACGACAGACCCTATTGTTATTTCCTAACTAAGTACTTCTCAAAAAAGGGCTCCCCAGACCCTTTGCCTATGCTTGGGCTGCAGACTTTCCATACGAAGCTGTTTCTTAACTAAGGCTTTGATTTACTTCCATTGTAATTCATGAAAGTTATCGGAAATCCTTCAGCTGTTCTCAGTGGTCACTGGGACTTGAAGCTCAGTGAATTTCTGCATGGGCTTAACAGGTAGCCATATCAATACCTGTATATAATGAAAACAATAAATACAGGTGATTAGTTATTTACTAGAAGTATACTAATACACTTCTATGTACTAGTATACTTTTAGTATATTAGAAATGTAGCTGTTTGATATACGTGTACACAAACATTTTATGTTTATAGTTCCTAAAACTCAAAGAAGTATACTTTAAAAAATAGTGGTATTTACTGGATATAATTTTCTCATTTGGTTCATTGTTCTGACAGTCTTTAGTGCAGATAACAGGATTTAGCTATGCCTCTCCCACGTTTCTCTCTTGGGAGTTCTTTGGTTTCGTTGTATTTGCTATTTTAAAAACTGATGTGAACGTGTTAAATCAAGGTGCCCTTGCTGGTCCTGTATGGGGTGAAGTGTTGGAGGAAGGGGATGGTCAGTTCTTTCCACTGAGACTTACCAGACAGTGAGTCTGTTTGGCAGCACAGCAGCAGTATATGCTGTTGGATTTGGGATTTCATCAGCAGAAAACAGGTGGTAGTGACCATTTACTCTAGCTACCACTGTTCTGTTGTAGAGGGATCAGCATATATCTACCTGGAGACTGATTTTAACATAGCATAGTGTAGAGCTGCTGCTTGTGCATTTGCATCCGGGTTAGTACCAATGATAATAAAGATGTGGTGACCTGCGCTTCAGTGGAGTACTGTATAAACTTCTTGAAATCTTGCATGCTTACTTGGGCACTGCTAATGCTACTGTGATTTTACTACCAGGGTTATGCATGACAGATTGGTAGTCCAAGGATAGAAGCTGGAATGTGGGAAATTCCAGGTGTATATATATGGAAAACATTTTTATCCAGAAAGTGGTCAAAAGCTGGAATGGATTGTCCAGATGACGGAAAGGAATCTCAGTTATTGGAGATACTCAAAACTTGACTGGAATATTCCTGAGCAACCTGCTCTGACTAGACCAGCTGAAAGCAGATTGGACTGGATGACTTCCAGAGGTCCCATCCAAGCTATATCATTCTGTGATTCTCTGACCTGTAAGTGAAATCAAGTCTAATTGAAAGAAAGTGGAAACTGGAAACCAGCTGTTTCATTCTGCTCTCGTCTTTCTGAAGCTGGATGAATGAGGCAGACTGCAAAATAGTGTGAATGACTTGTCCAGTGGACAGCTGTGGGAAACACAGTCTCCTTAGTTTCTGTTCTAAAAGGCTAATTTGAAAGTAGTATCTCTCAGGTCTGGTGCTAACACTCTAAGTACCAAGACGTTTCTAAGTTCCTTTTCTTTCAACTTACAGAGACAGTGAATAACTCATCTTACAAGCACAGCAGGATGTGTATCCCCTGAGATTTCCTGTAGTCTGACAGGCTACAGATTTGTAGTGCAGGTAGTAGTACTGATAGATACACTGTCCATTAATATGTAAGGGAACTACACTGACTATCTTAGAGGATCTGATCAGCTATTCACAAAGTTTCTCCGAGATGACTGGAAGAAATTACATTTTTCTTTAAACAATCATTTCTCATTATTTTTATGGAGATAACACTTTATTTATATCAAATTCTTAGCTCCCCCTCCATCTCTAATGTCTTGATTTAACACTGCTTTTAAAAAATGACCCAGTGGCAAATAGTTGACCTTATTGTTTAAACTGCTCATTTTATTTTCGTGGAGTCACGAAGTAGAGCCATGCTTTCTTAGAAGATGTATCATGTTTCTTCATGTCCTGCTAGAGTGAGTCATTACTTTTCTTAGGATTTTATTTTACAGTTCACCTTTTCTTTTGTGTGGCTTCTGAGAGTATACGTATATAATTTTTGTTCTGTCATTTGCTCAAAATGGGTCTGTAAAGATGCATACACAGAAGCAAAAATGAGTCTGTCAGTAACTTATATGAGAAGCAGTATCTTTAAAACACCTTAAGAATGGCTTCTTCCCTCTGCTATTTCACTTTTCTTCTATACATATATATATACAAACACAAAGTAGTTAACAATATTGGCTTTTCAATACACTCAGATGCCTATGATTTTTAACTTTTACTATTTATCAGAGAAAACATTGCCACTCTTGTGAAAATAGAAACTTATGCCACCACTAAAGAACTAAAAATGTCAAGGGAACCATAAAAGGAAAATAACACAGTTTGTTTTGGAAATTGTTCCATGACAACTTCTGCAATCATTTTGACAAAACTTCTGTAAACTGAAACCTTTGTACTTTTTCAATTGAATGAGCTCTGAAGGCACAATGCATCACTGGAAATAGAAATTAAACAGACTTTTTTTTATTCTCAGGAAGAAGCTCTGCACTCTGTTCCTCCAGAGTAAAGATGTTTGCTGAAACAAACAGGGAATTTTTGTGTGTGATTTATTATAATGTGTACCGCTTCCTTGGCTTTTTATCCTTTGAGCTGCTCTGGAAGCAAAACAGACCTAGCTCCTTTGCATACTAATAAATACCAGTGCTTGTAATTATTCACGGGTTATAGTAGTATTCCTTAGAGATGAATCATTGCTACATTATTTACTTTTCTTTGTTTAAATTATTTTGAACCTTCGGTTCAACTATAAAACAAAGCTGTGCTGGTGTTGTGATGCGTATTACCTTGATATTTTTTCCATCTGTAATGCAAGCATTGAAGCAGCTGTTTAAGACCTGATTCTCTAGAACCAAAAGTCACTTTACAATATTTTGATAAGAAAATCTGTATACCCGGTGTAAAAAGGGTATTTATCCACTTGGATGTCCTCTTCCTCTTTAGTACAAGTCAACGATCAACCTCTACACTAGACATAGATCAGAGTGTTAAAACTTGTCATGAGTTACCATAAGTAACTTGTTAAAGAGTTTAAATTGTTTCATCAGTTACGTGAAATGAAATTTACGCTGCCCAAAGCCATAAATTTTTCATGATCCCTTTTCATCCTGTTCAGGATTTTCTGCAAGCCGAGCTGATGAAGTGGGCTAATAGAAAGCTCTGATCACATAGCAGATGTGTGGATGTTAGCCTATAGCTCCACCACCTTCAGAGTGAGCAGCAGTTGGTATAGAGCAAGGACTCACATGGGCAGGTTGTCCCAGCTGCATGGATGTGAGCAAGGAAAGATTTTTGCAGTGTAAGCAATACTCCTTTTTCAGGTACCATAAAGGGAAAGCTTGCTTTTTGCTGCCAGTTGGAAGCTTGATCCTGCCTGATGCTGAATATCCCAACCCAAGTTGGTGCGGTGCTTCAGGAGCAGTTTAGCATTGCATATATCAATGACTCAGTTGAATTCATGGTGCACATGCTAAAGTGCACCTCATACCATGAGACTGAAGTCTGTGGGACAGCCCAGGAAACAACACAAGTTCAGAAATGCAGCTTGTTTCCATATGAATGGTAAGTAAAGGTTTTAATGAATATAGACATTTGTCTTAAATAATTGTCCCAGACCTGTCTTTTACCTGAACAGGTACTAAGTATTGTCTCTTTGCCTAAACTGTCAATGCATGTGTTTGTAAACAATTTCTGTCTCTCTCCTCTGCTCAGCCTGAAGATGCTGGCTCTCATGTTACTCCTGCAGCATAAAACATATCTTTTTAATTTCCCAATGTTTTCCTGAGGTTGTTAATAAGATTAGAGAGAATGATTCGTGTATCAAAAGAATGATTTAAAATGTAGTTTTCATAGCAGATCTTCATTAAAGATGTATTTTCCCAAGGATTTTGTTTATACCACCATTTTTACTAGAATATCTTGCAAGAAAGGACAGATTCTAATAATTAAAACTTGCATTGAGTTTTCTTCAAATGTAAAATAAAGCTGTTTTCATAAAGCAACTTAAGTTAGCTACTTCTTAGGTAGTTGTGCTTTTCCAATAAGGGATTCTTTTTTGTATATGTGGGGGGGGGTTGGGGGGGGTTGGTTTTGTTTTGTTGTTGTTTGTTTGTTTGTTTTAGTTCTCCCTCTGGTATTATAATGCTCAGTTGATTGTTGAGCTATGAGAAATGGCAAGGCCAAGGTTGAAATTATTCCAAATAGAAAACTACCTGATCAGTATAATCTGTGATAATAGGAATTGTTGTTTTCCCAGTAAATGAGAATGTAGTAACAACGTTTTACACTTCTTTTTTACATACGACAACTGTGTTACTGTTGAAAGACAAGTAGGCTTCTAAATGTAATTTCTTACCACTGTTGCACAGCACAGAAATAAAAGAATCAGATATAAAGCATAATTTTCAAGGAGCTTGGGAATGTTCTCTTTTAAACAGTAATCTTGCCTTTGATTCTTACATTTTATCAAAAGTATGTATTGATAAAAATCCATCAAACCAATGGCACGTCAAGGGAAAAGCAGGTATTTGACAAGAGATTTTAGGAAACTATGGCAAAGTGAAAGGGAAGTTCAGCTGCTTAACCTTCCCACTGTACATACTAGGCAGCTTGAGAAAGAATGGGGATTTCTTTCTTAGTGCCTCTGTGGAATTACCACTGTCCCCTAATGCATGTTTTTTGGACAGAGTACATTCTAGCCCGTGTTAATTCTTGTGGTATGTTACTTCTTAGCTGTGATGGTGTGTTTATTCTTGCTATAGGGGAGCATTGCGTACACTTGTAGAATTTTTCATGTGATTTGGAATCAGATATACAATGTTTATTTTATGTGCTGGAAGACAAATTATGTGTAATATTTATATTTTTGGTTTTGATAAGCATCCCATGTTTTACTATATCTGTTATCTTTTTGATGGTGTTTGCCAAGTTTTTATCTGACAAAGCCAAAAATAGAATTGATTATAAACAGGCTTCAGTTCAGCTGAAATTAATTTCTTTGAACCTATGATACCAGTTTTGGTCTCAAACAGATACAGATGTAAGAGGAAAAGAAAGCTAAATAAGTAAAAGCTATGATTCGATGAAAAAAACCAATTGTCATAGAGGAAAACTTCAATTTATATTCTTTAAATCAAATCATGATATAAGCAGTTTATTGATTTATTAATGGCATGTAATTAACTGGCAATCAGTGAACTATACTTTCCGAAACAATCGGCCATACCGTAAATAAACCACAATACTTGGCACCTGTGAAATATTAATATGTACCTACAAATTTCTAAACACCCTTCTGTAGCTAATCCCTGAAAGTTTCTAATCCCCCTTGCTCGCCCTGTTTTGCATGCAGCTCTCTCACAGTCCTCGTTGTGTGGTACAACACCCCATCTTCCTCAAGCTTAGGTGGAGGTTTTGATGCTGTTGGGGTTACTTCTGGCAAATACCAAGCTAGTGTCCTACTGATAATGTATTGCCCTCTTCTCTCTCCCCTTTGTTACAATTCCCTCCTTTCTGTTTAATCTGACAAATGGTCATTGGCTTCAGCATTACCAGTTCAGGGGCACACGCTTTCTCAGTTTTGGATGTTTAGACTCTTGTTTCTTTTCAACTATTGTGAAGCCATGTGCCAAGAGAGGGAGCCATGTGCATGCCCCCACTGGAACCAAGATCACTCAAGAAAACTAGCAGAAAGGTAGCTCAGGTTCAATTGTAGAAATGAGTAGAGGTTGTGCAAATTGGTTTTATTCCCCACCCCGAACTGCTGTGTTCATCTTTACTTTTCACTTTACAGAAGAAGTTGACTTGATTTGACATCTGCCAAAGTTGATTCTGTGTTTAACTTCTACATGCTGCGTTGATAGGCAACAGTTTACTTATTTTTCTTTTTATTGAAGATTAGATTTCTTTTAATGAAGTTAAATTCATTGAAGGCATTGGCAGGGTGAGAACAGCATTCAGCTCTATTCCATCAACATCTGCTTCATCTGCTTTTAGTGCTCTACTTTGTGTACTGTACTCATGAATAGACCCTGAAATATAAACAATTGCTGATCATGCTGCTGGCTCTGATAACATAACTCATAATGTTGTCCTAATTACTTACACTATAAAACTGTCAGGTCTGGAACATTTGGTCTCTCAAGGCAGCTCTCCAATTAATCTTTTCCTTTTTTATTAGAGATCTTGTTATGTGATTGTCTTTTGGGGAGGAATGAGAGGGCTTTGTATTATAGTGGGTTTTTCTAAAGCTTTCACTTGTAATAGAGCAAGAAGACTTCAGAGTTAACAGGAATGTTATGTTAGCTACTGTTTTGGGTTTTTTTTCTTCTTTTTACTGTGGCATCTGAAAGAATGTAGTCCATATTATCATTGACTAGCTTCTGAGGGAAAAATCATAGAACAGCCCAGATTGGAAGGGACCTTGAAAGATCATCTGGTCCAACCTTTTGTGGGAAAGGGAGCCTAGATGAGATTATCTACACCCTATCTAGTCATGTTTTGAAAACCTTCAGAGATGGGGACTCTACAATGTCCGTGGGGAGGTTGTTCTAGGGATTGCTTGTTCTCACTGTAAAAATATTCTTTCTTGTATCAAGGTGAAACCTCTCCTGGTGCAACTTGTACCTATTGCCCCTTGTCTTCTCCACGTGGCTCCTTGTGAAGACGCAGCCTCTGTCCTCTTTGTAGCTGCCTGTTAAGTACTGGAATCCTATGATGAGGTCCCCGCTAAGCTTTCTCTCCTCCGGGAGAAAGGACTTAACTCCTTCAGTCTTTCTTCATTGGGCAGGTTCTCCAGCCCTTCGATCATCTTTGTCACCTTTCTTTGTGTTCATGAAGATGTTGAACAGCGTAGGGCCCACTGTCGATCTCTGGGGGACTCCACTTGTGACCGGCTGCAAGCCTGAGTAAAAACCATTGATTACCACCCTCTGAATGTGGCCTGTGAGCCAATTTCTTACCCATCTCACAGACCACCCATCTAGTCTGTACCTTGCCAATTTGTTCAGGAGAAGGCTGTGGGAAATGGTGTCAGATGCTTTGCTGAAGTCCAGGTAAACAATATCTACTGCTCTCCCTATGCTGACAGGAAATGTTATTTTGTTGTAGAAGGTGATCAGGTTAGTCTGGCATGATTTGCCTTTGGTAAATCTGTGCTGGTTATCCCAAACACCTGCTTCACGTGGGTTCTAATAGTTTCTAGGAGGAGTCATTCTATTACTGGCCCAGGGACTGAAGTATGACTAATGGCCCTGTAGTTTCCTGTGTCCTCTTTTGGGCCCTTCTTGTAGATTTTCCCTCCTCCAGTCATCAGGGACATCCCCTGATCTCCACAGCTTTTCAAAGATGATAGACAGTGGCCTTGCAGGAATGTCAGCCTCTTCTCTTAATGCCCTGGGATG
This sequence comes from Buteo buteo, assembly GCF_964188355.1. NCBI lineage: Eukaryota > Metazoa > Chordata > Aves > Accipitriformes > Accipitridae > Buteo > Buteo buteo. The sequence goes on from NC_134199.1 coordinate 4,536,878, forward strand.
GATTCCATCCAGGCCTGTAGATTTGTGGGCTGAGATTTACTTGGTGTTAATATTTGATTTATTTGCAGTGTTAATAATTGTTAATGAGAAAGCATCAGTCTTTAGTATGGTGCCAGTAAAATTACTATAGGAAGACAGCAAAAGCTAGAAGCATATTTTATTAAATACATTGTTGCTTTGATTTTCATAACATGCTTGCTGGCAGATCTTTTAACCAATCTGACCCTGCATTAGAACATCTAATATCTAGGGTGCTTTATAAGAAATTCCACTGTTCATAGGCAGCATTTTCATGGTTGTTCTCAGAAATGTGAATTATACCAGTTATTATAACTTGCCTTGGAAGAAGCAAAATGGCTAAGCACCATCCCTGGATCAATATAGCAAATGGTGCGTCATTATTCGACTTGTTTCCTGACAAGAACCGAGTACTCCATCACGCTCTTTTGCAATACCTGAAATCCTGTGCTGCTTTTCCTTTGCTTTAAACTTTCTATGTATGCAGTCCTCAAAATGCCAGCAGAATGAATGCAATACGTAAGTACAGATAATGATAATGTTTTGCTTTTGGACTATTCTCATACCAAATCTAAATACTGTAAGTAGTAATTGGAAACCTAGTAATAATGTGAAATTAGGTTGCTTACACCAAGAGACGCCATTTGTAAAGTGATACTATGAATTTCTTCCCCAGGCAATGCTTGAGACCTTTCTGTGTTACAGACTTCATTGTACTTCTTGTGGCTAAGATGATGACAGAGCTGCACAGCTACATGCTTGTCATCTTTGATCAGTACATTCTCCGATGCCTGAAAATGTTTACAAACACCTTTAGGTAAAGAATGTTTAGTTACTAGATTTAGTTTGCTCAAACTTACTAAAATAAATAAATAAATAAATAAACTCCCTATCCCTCTTGCAAAAGACACCAGAAATTCAGAACCATTGTCAAGCTGTCCTCCACTGCTGAGAGAATTCAGTCAAGTGAGACCTTTTTGTTTTCTTTGCTTTCAGAGTCTTTGCTTTCAATGTCTTCCTAAAAGTGTATGGAGAGTAACCCAGCCTTTCATTTGGCACTGCCCAGACGTTTCAGGCCTGTGAACAAGGGGGCTGGTGAGGACCTGATTCTCCAGCAGAAGGGTGATTGTGCCAGCCAAGAAGGTTGGAGAGCCACTCTCTACTGATAAAATCAAGGAGCAGTTCCTTGCTTGAATTTTTCTGAATGAGGCCTATTTCCTGCCATCCTGCGGGTCTCTTCTTTTCCTCCTCTTTCAGTTTAACCTTGATCCTCAGGGTAAAATAATAGTCCCTGAACCAGTGAAAAGATGGAAGGATGCCCTCGGTGCCCTTTGCATGTCACCTTTTTCCACCCACATGAACACAGTCAGAGCACCATGAACTTTGTTACATGAATGAATGTGGTTTTTTTCTGGTGTGGGGTTTTTTTTCCTTCTTCTTTTGACTCTGTGTTAATGCTGAAAATGGAAAAAGGATTGGTTCAAATCAACCTGAAATAATGTTTTCTTCATAATTTTTGTTGACAACACAAACAGTCTGAAAGATATAATTTTGACTTGAATTAAGAATTCTATTTGATAGCATTCTTTTCGCTCCCCCAAAGACAGCAAATGCACCTGTGATTAAAGCAAAGAAAATAAAGTTCTAGATCCTTAAAGTGACTATTGCTGCTGTTTCTTTTAACCAAAATCTCCCCTGTGAAATCTGGGGATGTGCAAGAGGTCCAATACTTTCATGTGCCTGAGGGAGTGTGTATCTCCCAAAACACAGCAAAGTAAAGTGTCCTGCTCACAAAATGCTGAGACATAGTGCAAAGGAAAGGTCTCCTTCAGTCTTTGTTGCTAATACTGTTTTACTTTATATAAAATAGAAGGATCCTGTTTAAATGTCTGCTTAATTCAAAGTAGAGATTTGAACCAAGGTCTGTTACTTCTGAAATGTGCACTAGCCTGGATTATTATAGTATGATCTCTCTCAATCTTTCCAGAAGTAAATGCTTAATTTTTCTTCTAAGTAAGGAAATGTTTACTGACAAAAAGAGCTAGAAAATCATTGTGCTTTATTCCAGGTGATCATCTAAGTCACGAAAAGATGAAGTTAACCTTCTCTATCTAGTTCGGTGATTTTTAAACTATTTTATATAAAATAGGGATTCTGATATAATCTAATTTTGCCAGGATCTGGGTCTGTAGGCATAATGCCTGTGTCTCTAGTTGTTAAATACAGGTTCAAGACTGATCAATTCTTTTTTACTCTGAAAGTCTTGATATTCTTAAGAATAGCTTGCAGAAAAAAAAAAAATTAAAATCTTGCCAGTCTTACAGAATGACAGTACTAGGGTTTTTCTCTTTGTATAAATCTGGAGTATATAAAACATGACAATGATAAAAAAGTTGTTATATGTTGTGAATTCAAGAATCTATCTGCAATAGACTGTCTTTTTGTTCAGTGCAGCTCTAATGCTTTAATTCACCTTGTTTGTAACTACTATTTCCTTTATAAATTATCATAACCTGAAAAGGTTGGCTATTTTTTAAACTTAATATAACCGGTATTGACTTATTTCAAAGTCTAATACAATTATGAACACACCATAACTTGTGGATGATTAAATTGCAAATTGTGGGTGTCCACCAGGCAACTAGATATATTAAATTTGTTCACCTTCATAACTCATCCTCATATACACTGTGTATTTTCCCGGATCACGCAAAGATGTGCTTGTTCTGCCTGAGGTACATTCCATAGTATTTATGGTTTATCAGATGTACAGAATATCTTCTTCAAGGAGACACTCATATATCATTTGAACTTCAGTAGTTATTACATTGTTTTAATGGAAAAATGTTATAAATGAATGGGTTTTATTCTCTCTGCAACATTTATATTTTTGAACAGGGCTTTCTCAATGCTGTTATTTTTTGTTCTATGAGAACATGAACTTGTTGTTTATTACTCACTGATTTTATAAAGATATCTCATTTTCTCCTTGGAGAGCTGTAAAGAAAAAAAGGTCAAAAAGCAGAAGCTAAGTCATCAGAGTGTAGCTTCACAGAAGTTTTGTGGAATAAACGACACCTGTTAAAAAGCTAAAATCAAAGTAATCAAGACAAACACTTTACCTCTTACTTGGCATTGTAATTGAATGAGAAATATAATCTATACAGAATTTTTTTAAAATGAGGTTTTGATTTACCACCGTAAACTAAGTGGTATCTGGCTTAATCCACATGGAAAATACCTGCAGTTTTTATGAACTTAGACTGTGAGCTCATTAAATAAAAAGACTATCTCTGCTTATCTTGTAAACAGATAGAAGATCCCCAAGAAACTGATGTTCTGGTGTTTGTTGATATAACAGAGCTGCTTTCTTGTAACTCCATGCTGAACTCGTTTCTCTAATATTGATGCCACCTGAGTTATAATGCTGAAGGTGCCAGGCTTACTTTCCTATTTTGAAGTGCTTCATTTGTTTCAGTTTCCTTTTCTGTGTGCTACTATATTCATGATTCCTGGCCGAGTTCTAAAAGCCCTGTGTAAGGCAACAATCCTCAGGTGTTCATATTGTAGGTATGTTTTTACCTAGAGAATTTTCTTGTGCATTTTGCCTGTCTTCAGAGACACAGCTTTCCTGACACAAAATGTCAGCTTCCCCATACTGCCCCAAGGCAGCAGCATTGCAGGTGTGAAGAAATGTTCTCTCTGTAGGCGGTGGGATCTTGTGATCCATGAAGATCGCTGTGTGCTCCTCTTGGTGCCTACGATAGCAATTCTGACACTATGAGTAGCTAAAGAAGAGTTGAGGAATATAAGGCCTTTGGCAAGTGTATTGACAGGGACAGATTTATTTCTGCATGTAATTTTGAAAACTGTTGTGTAGTCCAACATAAGGGCAAAAAACCCCAAATGCACATTAAATCACCATTGTTAAGCTACAGTGTGTTATCCAAACTGGTAGTCCTCTCAGGGAATTGTTACTTGAATTAGGAACGATGACAGCAGAGAGAGTCAGAAATGTCCACAGAGTACTTGTGACCTAGCGGAAGTTGTGAGCTGATGGATCCTGAGATTATTTGCAGAAGAAGTGGAGCCATCATGGCATAGATTGGGACAGAAATAAGTCAAAGTAGTGCTGGCCTTGTTTCTTTTCTGTCACAGGTTGAAGAGGTGAGGATATTTTTGATGTCTTCTCCAGAGAACTTAATATTTGCTTTATCTTTTATTTGTCTTTTATATAATTGCACTGGATAATATTGCAAAGTCATATAAAATTAAAATTAAGTTTGAAATAGGGTTTGTTAATTACAGTATTTAACTGTTGTGGTTATTGTTTCCTAGGAGATTAATGAGGTGAATTATTGTAACATAATTAAACTACAGTATATCTAATCTCTTACATACCCTTGTGGTTTACTGTTATTCAAGTATCACTTGAAGGTTAATTTCACTTAGCTGGTATATATTTGACTTTGGCAATACAGTTTATATCAAAATATGTTTTTAATTATATTTGAAAGTCATTAGGTAACAGCTCTGCCAAAATTATCACTGTAAGCTTTACTAGTGAAGGTAAGGACATAATAAACAGTAAAATCAGCAGACTCACATACAATACACAACCTGAATATTCACATAAAAGCAAAAGTTAACATATGCTGCCACTTGGATGCTAATGGTGTCTGCGGAAGGTTAAGCCTTCTTTTCCAATTGTCCACTCTGATACATGGCAATTATTGAATAAATCAAAGTTGAACGGCACAAGGATTTCATTAACATGAAAGATATAGTTACATGTGCAAAGTTGCAAATCCAGTAATCTGAAATCTCCCCCAAAATGTTTTTGACTTTTACTAGCAGTTAATGAATTCCTCATTTCACAGTCAGAGGCTATTCAAATCAGCTAACCGGCTGTTTTCTGTGGTACTTTGGCAGGAAATCCTATTGTCTTGCCACATAAAAATCAGAAACACATAGTAATATCTTTATAGGACAAGATAAAACTATAGATTCATCAAAACATGTCTTTTTCCCTCAGAGAAATAGATTAGTTCACATACCTTCTTTTTTTTTTTTAATCCAAACCCAGCCTTCTTCCTTGTCCAGCCACAAACTCAGCTTCATCTTAAATTGACTATTCCTCATGTATTCTCAGACTGGATTTATTTAAAGGATGGATACTCTATGTGTTATACTACAATAAAAAAGCTGCCTTTTTTTTTTTTCTGTATTAGTTCCAGTCACAGACAGGTTTGTACATAAATGTTTTGCTTTCTCTTCAGTAATCCTAAGAAATTATCTTCTCTATAACTCTTTTTAATTTCCTCTAAGCTATGGTGCTAAAGATTTGAATCTATTATTTTCTCTCTATCATCTCGTCCCTGTATAACTTGGACAAAACTAAAATGCTCTGCCAAAATTGTAGTTCAGCATAGGATCAAGCCCAATATGAGACCTTTTAAAAAAATTAAAATTCAACAGCATGTAATTTAATAATTTTAATCCAAAGTATACAATTTAAGGTAGTGGTTACAATTTTGAGTCCAGAGTTTGGCTCATTTCTGGACAGGTGTCCTGGTTTCAGCTGGGATAGAGTTAACTGTCTTCCTAGTAGCTGGTACAGTGCTATGTTTTGAGTTTGGTATGAGAAGAATGTTGATAACACTGATGTTTTCAGTTGTTGCTCAGTAGTGTTTAGACTAAAGTCAAGGATTTTTCAGCTTCTCATGCCCAGCCAGTGAGAAAGCTGGAGGGGCACAAGAAGTTGGCACAGGACACAACCAGGGCACCTGACCCAAACTGGCCAACGGTGTATTCCATACCATGGGACGTCACATCTAGTACAGAAACTGGGGGGAGTGAGGGGGGGAATAGCCGCTCGGGGACTAACTGGGTGTCGGTCGGCGGGTGGTGAGCAATTGCACTGTGCGTCATTTGTACATTCCAATCCTTTTATTATTACCGCTGTCATTTTATTAGTGTTATCGTTATCATTATTAGTTTCTTCTTTTCTGTTCTATTAAACCGTTCTTATCTCAACCCACAAGTTTTACTTCTTTTTCCCGATTTTCTTCCCCATCCCACTGGGTGGGGCAAAGTGAGTGAGCTGCTGCGTGGTGCTTAGTTGCTGGCTGGGGTTAAACCATGACAAGAGGATTCACAAATCTTTGATGTCCAGAAAACACAGCATTCTTGAGCATTTAATCTAAGTTGTATTTTATTTGTAGAAATGTGTCAGCCAATATTAGAACTGGGAAACTGCTCAATAACTTTCTTGGTCATTACTCCACATGACTATGATTCTCTTAAATGACATCCCATTGTGTATTTCTAGAATAATTTCCACTTCTTTTCTGTATACTTTTCATGGTAGATACCCCATGACTTGTTTGATTTTTCTTTGTAATTAGTTAGAAATGAATTTTTGTGTTAAGCACAGTATTTTCTTGTTTTTCCCACTCATATGTATTCTCTGTTGTCACTTTCCAGTATTGTGGAATTACTTTAGATGCCTGTTCTCATTGTGTCTTAGAGTGGAGCATGTGAGCCATGAGTAAGACTATAAACCTAAATTATCCAGGTCATTCTGACACAGTTTGATCTTTCTCCTCTGTTTTTGTTGCCTTAGAAATTGTGTGCCATCAGTAAATGTAATAATTTTGAACATAACCTTTCCAAGGTCACAAGTCTAGGAAATAATCTCAACTTGTCAGTTGTAGTGTTCCCAGCAGCTCCAGTTCTCTTCTCTGCACTCAGCAGCTGGCCTGTTTCTTTCTGATATGTGTCTTTGAATCTATTTGAATTTGTTTTGTCAGTTCTTCTCAAAACCACACTTGCCACCTTTTCAAATTGATCTGCTTTGTGGCACAGTATCAAATGCTTTTTTGAATTCCAGATAAATTGTCTATTACATTGCTATTGTCTCCAGGTAGGTAACATACTCGGAGAACTCCAGTAAATTTGTCTGTCGTGACCTCCTTTTTTCTATGTATTCAGTCTGCTATCACGGTCTTTTAAGTCATGCATTTCTAAATCTGGTTTAATAACTTTCTGTCTTCTGCATAACTGAGTGCAGGATAAGAAGCTTGGGCTTTCTAGCGTCTTGGAACCTTTTAAAGTAAAAAGAATTACATTAACTGCTACTCCAGTTCTCTTTATACTCCCTTCCTTACTTAGTATGTTATCACAAATCCTGCCGAGGGCTTTCCTTTTCCTCTTACCACTTTTCGACAGATTTCTTGGTTGTAATTCATCTAGGCCTGAAGCTTTGTCAATGCTTAATAGTTATAATTGCCTAATTAAGGTATCAGCTCTGGTAGACCAGAAGCCTTCTTTCTCCACTGTGTTTCCAGTTTTCAGGAGTGTGTTTGCTACTTCGGTCGGATTCTCTCTTCCTTTGTGTATTCATTACAAACTGTCTATGAAGATATGAGTAATCTGTCTCTTTATTTTTAAAATAGCTTCGCTCAAAGATATTTGCCTCTCTTATTCCTGTCAGACTACAAGTGGATGAACAAAAAAACCCCAAAGTCACACACAAAAATTGATATTACCATGGAACAGTGGAAAGCTCGGTCATTTTCTTTGCTTTTCCAGGAAAAATATAAACTGTGTAATAATGGCAGATGTATACTTGAGAGATGAAACTATACACTTGGGGACTGAGTGTACCCTGTGGTGATAAGAAGGGTGAAAAATAATTTATGTTAATTGGCAATAAATGAAGTCAAATTCTGCAAGGTGAGTGTGTTTTGCCTGTGACAGTAACTGGTGAGTAATTTCCTTGTCTTTATTTTGACCCGTGAGTTTTCTTGCTTTCGTTCTTCCAGTTTTCTCCCCTGTACCGCAGGGCGACTGGGGATTGACTGAACAGCTGGGTGGATGCTTGGCTGCCAGCAGGGGCCAACCCACCACAATTATTTATCTCAGAGTGTTAAACAGCAGGCGACTGAAAGTAAATGTATTGGGGGTACCCTGTGGACTGTGTATTGCTTAGCTTTCAATTCATATGGGAAGCTGCAGTTCTGTGTTATCGAATTCATAGATAGCTAAGCAGTTCAGTTTTGTGATGTGCGTTCTTTATCCGACATCAGGTATCCATCTCTTGGTTAAAAAGGGAACTGGCTAACGTGCTCGTTTCCACCGGGAAATGTAACTTTAGAGTATTTGCGTGTTAAATGCATGGTTGGCCATTTAAAATGTTGACACGAATACTATATTTACATAGCGTCTCCTGTTCTTCTTGAATCTTGCAGAATTTTTCAAACTTGACTGCACGAAAATGAGCTAAACTGTTATTTTAGAAACTGTTTTAAACTGTGCTGTTTCAGCTCGGGATGGTGTTTGTCCTTTTGAGTTCCTTTGCAGTGTACTAGAGGATTAAAAGAGTTTCCTTCTTACAGAGGTTAGAAAGAAGACTTCCTCAGTGGGCACGATAGTCTGTAATTAAGCACTTAGGGGGTGTGTATCCAAAAGGCAGTTTTTGCAGAGTTCCCTGAAAAAATCTGACAGCCAGTAGCAGAAGCAGCGGAGTGAACTGCTGATCTGTTCCACCATGACATTTTTTTCTGTATCTGTAGATCTTGTTTTGGACTTCAGTTTAGCTTAAAATCTTTTCCTGTAAATATCATAATGTTTACTTGCAGAGGAGATAGTTGAAATCCTATAGAGGATTTGTACTCTCTTTATTCTTTTGCCCATTTCACCATCTGGGGGCCTTATACAGATGCCTATATGTTTCTTCTGTAGAAGAAAAAATGTCATTGAGTCATATGTTAGTTCATACAGAAGACTTCAGTCTGCGATGCTGTGGCACCTCCTGCATTGAACTGATGGTGATAAATTGTGGCAAAATGACCTTTACATCACTTAGCCCTCGTAATTGCCAAAATATTATATTAACAGTTTCTAGCCTATACAGTGGCTTTACAAAGCAGAGTAGTGGATCAGGAAGAGTTTCGGAGTGTTACATTCAGTATAATTTTTGCAACAGTGCTGTTTTCTAGCACTGGATTTTTTAGGTAATACTAGGGAAATGCACTTTTTTTGAAACAGGGACATAGACTACCTTAACACCACCTATAAATAATACAAAGAGAATAAAACTTAGTGTCATGAAATGCAATGCAATTTGAGGCTAACAAAATTTCCAGGTACAAACCAGGATCTCATAAATTAAAATGACAGAAGGGGAGGGGTCTGACCTCACCAGAACAGTCTGCTCTGGACAGAAGTCAGCTGAGACTGGAAATATGTGGAGAAGCGCTTTCCATCTTTCTAGTAGGAATAGTGGGGACAACCAAAACAAATGGTAAAATGGAGATCCGTTGGACCTGGTTATTGGAGGCAACTGCTGGTAAAGGCAGTGAGATTAAGGAGTAAGGTACTATAGTAACTTAGGTATTAGAGCATTCTTGGAGACTTTAGTGACAATATTAACGTGCTTGCATATAATCGCCTACCTAAGATGGATATATGAGATTTCAGTAAAGTCAGGAGTGTTTGCACAGGGGCAGAGATTTTATTGCCAGGCTGGGGCCTCCCTTTAGAGCTGAAGGACCAGGTGAGAGCAGTGCAAGAGGCGGTGGGGCAGGAGGATGAGGCTTACGGCAACTGTTGTAGGCCACGTACATGGTGGGATGATTCTACTGATACCACATCTAACTTGCGTTGATTCATTTCTTGTGGGTGTTGAATGAATAACAGTACTTGAGGCATGATTTACTAATGTTGTTAAGAAAGAAAAAATGTTTCTACTTCTGAATATCTTCACATTCATTCCCCTGTTTCAGGAAACTTGTAGTTTTGTGAGGTGGACAATGGTTACAGTAGACTAGAAGCAGGAGCAAGGTTTTTAGCTCAGTCACACCTACCTTATTGCTAATATTTTAAAAAGGCTATATCAGTTTTGCACCATACAGATAGTTCTGGAATCAGGGCTTTCCATGTAAAAGACGTTTTATGGCTGGAAAGCAAGAATGATAGCTAACTACATAAAAAAGTATGGCAGAGCCACTTTTCAGACACTGCCTCTTCACTTTCCTTTCAGGTTTCTCAAAACATAGCTACCAAGTAGTGTAAGTGGATGTAGCATCTCTGTTTTTCAATGCCACAATAGTTAATAATAGTATCTGTAAGTGTTTCAGAGGAAAAATGCTTATATGGGTAACTTAAGAAACACTTCAAATAATAGTCTTTAAAAATATTCTAAAGCAACTATTACATTTTTAAAGAAATACATCTTGCCCCTTAGAACAAAAAATAATATACTGGTCTCATCAGCCAGAGACATTTTTCCTTTTTTCTACGTTTGTTAGATAATCAACATTCCTGTTTGCTATTTATCTGCTTCTTAAATTTTAACAAGTAATTCTGCTTATAATTGTGACACTTCATGATTTTGTAAAAATTGGCACCTGCTGTGTGTAGGATAATAGCACAATTCAACATGCACTGTAGGAAGAACTGATTTTCTGCTCATTTTATCTGGAAAAGTCTGAATTATAAGTGGAGTTGCCCTCCTGTTAAAATTCAAAATTACTGTGGATGTAGATAATGGGAGTAGAGATTTTTACTTGTGTAACAAGAAGAAAACCCAAAATAGATGTGATTTTCTTTTTCATGAAGACAGAGAAGAAAGTACTAAAATTAATTTGAAAAAGGGATTGTTTTTACTAGATTTTATCTGTGATGCCAGTTGGTTAGAATGAAGTTGAAGTAAGATCTCTGAGCAAATGTAAATGGTCACTTTTGAGCTATGATGAACTTTGGAGGAAAGAAATGAAATATATGGCAGTTATTCCAGTTAGCAAATTAATGCAACTTTGGTAATTCTGTATGCACACAATGCATCATAATTCCTTCCTCCTAAAATGAAGGCTAGATCCCAAGTTTCTTGATCCAACATTTAGCCAGGGCTCTTGCAGGCCAGGAGCAGAAAGGATAAAAGTTATTTCTGTTGTTCTGGAGGTTGACATCTGTGGTGGGCAGACAGATACACACTGGTAAACCTCTGTTCTGCATTATCATTGTGAGCTTAGGGCTTAGAATAGGAGCATGGACAGAGTAAGTCTGTCTGCTTTCTTCAACAGCCAAAATTTTGTCATCCGTCGTGGGGGACCTGGTGGACCCATAGAGTTGCAAATTGCAGTTGAAGACAGAGAACTTGGAGAGAGCAACAAGGGGAATACTCCCCCTTCCTTTTGCTCTGTGAAAAAAGAGTAAAGGAGGGCTGTTCTCTGCCATTTTTCTACGGGGCAATTTGAGAAGCCAGGACTCTGGCCAAGAGCCGGAGCAGAGCCTCAGCAGGCAGTTTAGCCTAAGGAAAAGGGATTTTCTTACCTGGGTTGCTTCAGGGCTTTTTTACAGATGCTTGTGGCCCATGAGCTGGAATCCTTCTTCATGCCAGAGGAATTGACAATCTGGTGAAAATGTGTAACACTGGACCCAAGGCTCAGTGTATGCTACAGAAGAGAAAAACTTTTTGTAGGGGAATTTGCAGCCCCATTGTTGGGAGAGCAGAGGGTTTGCATTGTCAAGGAGCACTCAGGAGGAAGAAGACAAGGAAACAGATTTCCCAGTAAGTGTTAAAATGAACAAAATCACAGCAACTTTAGTTGTTGCGTATTTACTGTTTATCTGCTTGAGACCCAGGCAAATTAGCAGCAGCCATCTCATTTTTGTTTCTTGCAGATTATTCTCCTGTGACTTTTAATTAAAACTTCCCTTAGGCACAGAGGAACCATTGGTGATTTTTTTTTTTTTTTTTTTGGACTCTCTTAGCTTTAATTACCTTTTAGGATTTGAAATAAGCCTTATGTTTCCACCAGATCATGTTTACTACAGAAGGAAGTGGCAAAGGGATCAGCAGGGATATTTACTATAAAATCAAAATTTCACATAAAATGTATTTTAAATGTAGTCAAGTAAACATTCCCTTCCCCTCCTGAAGAACCCTATGGCCAGGTTTAATAATGTTTCATATACTTTGAACTGAATAACTTGGGTCGCATCTCCCATTCCTGCACTGTTCAATTTTTACTGGGAATATGATTACATTGAAATGAGACTCCATCAGAGAAATAAGATATTGGATGGGCAGTAGACCAAGGCGAATTTCGGAGCAGTTTGCATAAATGTTTTTCCAACCATAATAGCAGCTTCAGAACTTGAGCAAAAGAGCTAACCTGTCAGATTGCAGTTTCTATTCATTGTTGCTTGAAACACCTTGTTTGCCAGAGAATCATCAGGTTTGTTTCATGTTTACCTGCAAATAAATTTGATATAAAAAGAGCTCAAATGGGTATAATGTCATTCCAGCTGGAGGGAGGGAAGGTTTTTAGCCACTAATAGGTATGTATATACAGGTCACAATGTGTTCATACACTATTTAGGCATCTTGATGCCAGCAGAAAGTGTCACCGATGTCAGCTAATGTGCTAAGCTTCCCAGGACACACCAGCAGTGGAGCAGGCATACAGTGTGGGCTGGAGTGTGTAGCATGAGGTGAATAAGATAGTCCTAGTAATTTTCTGTTGTTGACTAGAGTAGTGCTGGCAGGGCTGTTAAAAACAGTCAAATTGCAGTAGGCCTCAGAATAGGGATAAACGTGTAATGCTCAGAAGAAGAAACGTTTTTGAAAATCATCTTTCAGCTGAAGAGAACCTCTTTATGCTATCCATAGCAATAAGTTTCTTTGCATATAGTGCTTTTCTGCAGATTCAACTGCAGTTGGATATGTACTGCTAAAGAGCTAGGTCACAGTCGAAGTATATTATATGTATGTTTTTAGTGCATGTATATATATATATATGCACTAAAATTATTTGTATGTATATAGATATATTTCAAATGGGCACAATCCAGGCTTATCCCAGCTCATCAGTATGTACTATGCAGCTGAAGATGCTCTTTCTTATTTTACTTTTTTTGTGTAGAACTGGAGAAGTCTGCAGGGAATGAGTTCTTCAGTACCTTCTGAATTAATGATATTTTTGTAGCTGTTGTTAATCAGATGATAATATTACTGTTGACTTCAGTCCAATGATCTTTTTGAATATTATTGAATGTCTGGCTGGCTGCTTGGTGTGCATTTCAGACAAACAGGAAATAAGGTTAAAAAAAAAATATTAGCTTTTCATTCACTTAATTATTTCTGAGCAGAACATGTTTTCCCCAAATCCCCAGATAATAGGCTTAGATAGGTCCTCCTTTACAGGTATTTTAGCTATTGATGAAGTGCACAGGCAAATCATACTTCTATACTCAAAAATGGACTTGAAGTTATCTTTTTTCTGCTTCTATATAACGGGTATTCCTCCACACGTTTTTTTGCAGATGAATATTCTGTGCATTTGATTTAGAGCCTGTATATAGGCTGTGTGCATTAGAACTATTTAGTATAAAAAAAAAGATAAGATAAAAAAGAGAAAGAATGGAAGAAGTACTTTTAAAATGAATAGTATAAAGTTAAGTGGTGTACTCCTGTTTACTCCTTCTAACAATGTAAGAAGCCAAGGACATTCATCAAGAAGAAAGGCCGTAATTAATTAAGAGAAATACTATGCAATGCATAATTAACATGTGTTACAGCTTGTCAGAAGACTAATGCCAATAAAATAGTAATATTCACAAAAGGATTTGACATTTATGGGGATAATAAAATATTGACAGTTACATTAGAGATTTTTAAAAACGCTTTTCTAAAAGAAACTCTCTTGCTTAAAAACATATACCAACTATCATTAGGAAAAGACATCCCCTACTGGCAACCTGTTCCGTAATAATTCAGTGAGAGTTAGGCTGTTAAATACCTTATAAAACAATCCGGCATTAAGTTACTGAGGACTCCTATCATATTCTGTATAGAAAATATCGTTGTGTTACAGTTTCTTCCATTGTAATTAATGAACTGCTTAAATTCGTATAAATGATCTCTGCATTCAAATAAATGGTCACTGGATTATAAAGAATTAGGCATCAGCTCAGTTCTGACCAGTATTGTTCCCTCTATCCCATTTCCTTCTTTACTGGTGTGTACACATCTCGCTACACATTTCAATTAGGAAACCTCTATATGGTGCTTATTAGGATTCTGTCATTAGCCATGAGACACAAAATAGTGTGATCCCCATGTTATTTTATTCATGCCAGACAAAATGTAGGCATATTAGTCATAAATTTGTATATAGTCTGCAGAAAAGCTTGAAGAATAAGGCTACATTTTCTTTTTTTTTTGTATTGCATTACTGGTTGCTTAAAGGAAAAATATCACATGAAAATCACATGTCTGTCAGAAAATCTTGGACTTGTTATTTCTACAAATAACCTTAAGATTAATGAAACTAAAAGCAGCAATCTTGCACTTATTACTGCTACAAATAATCTTAAGACTGATGACAATGAAAGGAGCTGGTCAGTGCAAAAAAGCTTTTTCTTCCTATTTTTTCCTCATTTTGGTTAGACTGTGCAACTGATGGTACTTTCTGTAGCATTTTTCTATATTAAAGGAGAAACTCACAGAAAAGGCTTTTAAGAATATCCACAGGTGAACAGATGGAAACCCTTGTGTCTTTCTGTACCACTGTTTCAAGGGAATTCTATGACGGAATTTTCTAACTACCTGTTCTTCTTTGATGCATCAAGATAAATGGTCAACTGTTTTTAAGAGTTTACCCTTAAAGGTTCTAATAGGAGCTACGGGCCATCTCAAAAATCTATGCTGTAATAATTTGAAGGAATCGGTGTCAGAAAATTGATTTGCTTGAAAGCAGTTTATTTCAATTCGAATATTTTGAAATCGTGCTCGTTACCTAAGGTAGCATGCCTGAAGCAAGATGATCCTGTTACCATGGTTTCAGGCTGAGATTTGGGTTACTATGGTGTCAGCCTTTACTTCTTGCTGTGCGGGAAAGTATTATGTGACCTGGGCAAGGTCATGTAGACTTAAATCCTCAAAGAGGCTAAGCTGGAGCAACAAAAATTAGTCACTACAGTGAAGGTCTTTTATGCACCTGCTGCCTAAAAGAGAGACTCAAGCCCTAGGTGTGCTTTCTTATAAAGTACTGGGCATTCGATTCCTATCTGGAGAAGTTGGTGGTCTTATCTGGGAGATGGGGCCTGGCAGTTTATTGCAAATCACGGGCCTTTTTTGTCCAACTCTTATTGGTATCTCAGTACTAGGAGGCACATTCCTCTTTTAAAAAGCTGTGGTGATTACATCTTCTCCTAGAGGTGGGCATTGACACCGAAGTCCCTCTTTTCATTTGAAATGGGATGCTCACAGGGAGCATCAAATCGTATTGAGTGCTTCAGTAACGTTTTTGAGGATGTGCATG
The DNA here is from genome assembly GCF_964188355.1 of Buteo buteo. Classification (NCBI taxonomy): domain Eukaryota; kingdom Metazoa; phylum Chordata; class Aves; order Accipitriformes; family Accipitridae; genus Buteo; species Buteo buteo. Next base: position 4,552,228 of record NC_134199.1, read on the forward strand.
AGGATGCTCAATACTTCTGTTCCTACTGAGAACTGCATGTGTGGCTGTAAGAGGGTGATAGGGGAGGCCAGAGGAACACCTTCGGTCTATAGAGAAGAGCCCCAGCTGAATTGGGACAGGAGGGGGAGAGTGAGCGAGACACACCTGTGGGGTCTGCGGTTCGCAGAGAGGAAGGCTGGAGCTGCAGTCCCTGTTCCAAAGACTGTGTGTGGATTTTATACCCAACAGTCAGTGGGTTGAATACATAAACAGTCTTTGGAGCAAGAGCTATTATCATGAAGATTGAAATGTGTTTTGACACTTGCGGTTGAACCCCAGCCGGCAACTCAGCCCCACACAGCTGCTTGTTCACTGTCCCTCCGTGGGGTGGGGAAGAGAATTGGAAGGGAAAAAGTGAGAAAACTCATGGATTGAGATAAAGACAGTTTAATAGGTAAAGCAAAAGCCGCGCACGCAAGCAAAGCAAACCAAGGAATTCATTCAGCACTTCCCATGGGCAGGCAGGTGTTCAGCCATCTCCAGGAAAGCCGGGCTCCATCACATGTAATGGGCACTTGGGAAGACAAACGCCATCACTCTGAACATCCCCCCTTCCTCCTTTTTCCCCCAGCTTTATGTACTGAGCATGACGTCCTATGGTCTGGAATATCCCTTGGGTCAGTCGGGGTCAGCTGTCCCGGCTGTGTCCCCTCCAACCCCTTGTGCCCCCCCAGCCTCCTCGCTGGTGGGGTGGGGGGAGAAGCAGAAGAGGCCTCGACTCTGTGTGAGCCCTGCTCAGCAGGAACGGAAACATCCCTGTGTTATCAATGCTGTTTTCAGCACAAATCCAAACCGTAGCCCCCTACCAGCTACTATGATGAAAATTAACTCTATCCCAGCCAAAACCAGCACAACACTTTGTTTTATAGCACCTTGTGTCTTGATTAGGTTCCAGGTAGTTTAAAGGGCTGGCCCACTGAAGCGGTGGGGTCTAGCTGAGGGGCTCGAACTGGGAACACAGGTATCACGGTTGCCAGGATTGGCTCATGGCGAGCTAGAAAATCCCGCTGAACATTTTTCTGAGAGAAAGCAGCAACATACGTGGGAAACCTACATTGTAGATGAGAACAGGAGTTAGGTTTGGGATAGAGCACAATCTGTTCGGCACCAAGAAAAAAAACAAACGTGATGCACAACTGTTCTCCAGGCCTGGAGAACCTTACAGCAAAAATTTAGGTACTAACAGGTTTTTTTTCATTATTTGGTTAATTGATTAGTTATTGGATTTTTTTATTTCTATGTATGTTTGGTTTTGTTTTTTCCTTTAGGTGGGGTTTTTAAGTTTGCATCCTGAGTTTTAAGTATGTAAATTCCATTTAAGTTTTATTCTAGGTTCTTAAATCCTATTGCAGTTTTTGCCTTTTGAGTTTTGATTTTGGTTTTCTATCTGTAATCTGGAAACACAGTTACATCAGAGGGCTGCTACAATGATGATATCACAGGATTTTGATGCTATGGTAATAGATGCAGACTTAGTATCATATCTCTTGATTGCACCCGGAGTAGTGCAAATTTATCTATTTCATCACAGTGAAGCAGCTCTTCCCTCCTGAGTGTACAGTTCTTCTAAGTGTTATTCCAAAGTAATAACATTACCTCTCCAGCTTATACCTGGAGGGGAATTATGCGAAGTAGCAGTATAGTATAATTATTTCAATGAAAAGCTTTAGCCCTGACAAAAAAAAAAAAAGGTACGGTTTTATACACATGTGAACACATACAATAATCAGATACACAGCAGTGATTTTAATTATTATAAATCAATCTGAATGGCAGTGATCTGAATGGCACTTTGAAATGCATTAAGTACTTCACTCCTGAATGAAATTGTGTTATTTGGAAGGAAACAAATTTTTAATATTCCTGGTTACTATTGCTTGTAAAAAACAAATGTCTTGTTTTCTTGCAGACATGCAGTTTCCATTCTGCCCAGTTTTCTTATGGCTGTTAAGCCACATCTGTCCTTTAGCCTCGTCCTGGGTATTATCTTTCAAAGTAGAGAAAGGAGATTAAAGAATCAAGAAAGGTGCAGTGTTGGAAATAGGCTGCTCCTTAATGCTTTGTTTCTCAGTAATACAGTAAGCAAGGGTATGATCTTGCCATAGTATTGATCGTATTCTTACTCTGAAGAGGACATGTGTAGAAGGATTCATTGGTTTCAGAGTCTTGCCTTCCTAATTCCTTTTTTTTTTTCCTTCCACTTTACTCTTTTTCATTTCTGCATACTAATCTCATCCATTATACCAGTTTGAAGTGTTCCTTTTACGTTTTTGATTTTGTGATAGCCTGAAAATCCTTCTCTGGAAAAGGAAGCGTAGTAGATGGAGTAAGTATAGTACTGATCAATATCTGTGCTAGACTATTTTGTTCTAAGTGCCACTAAGGTGGCACTTATTGGATGGAATCAAACCCTTAAGTTACTTTAGGGTCTACCAAAGTGAAGGCTGCCCAGAGAACTTGGTATTGAGCACTGTTTTGTCTGGGCTGTGTTTGAGAGGGCTTTTTCAAAGGCTCAGCTGGCAGCAGGGTTTAAGAGATAGGGATAAAGTTGAGAAGCAGCTGTGTGAATAAGAATTTCACTTTGTCTCTAAAAAAACTAAGATTATTTCCTGAAAAATCAGAAGAATCTGTTGCCTTGTTAAATGGAAATCTTCATTGTTCTGTTTTGTTATTATGCTTAAATTTAGGATTTGTCAGATATTTAGAGAGAAGAAAATAAATGACATTTAAATGTGCAATGAATCAACACCAGTTATGACTCCTATATTAGAAAACTATCGCTGTTTTATTTTTCTCATGGTTATTGTCATCTAATGAGTAACCTGGAATGAAAAAGGCACATACATAAAATGTCAATTTTAGTTTGGTGTGGGGGTTTGTTTTTTGTTTGTTTGTTTGTTTTAAGTAAAATTTGAAAAAGTTACTTTTTTAAAAATCTGACTTATTTTAAAAACAAACTTGCAAGTTGAAAGAACAGAAAATGTGGTTGACTGGATTTCAGCTTTAGGAACTTCAGTGAAGGATCGGTGCTTAACTTCAGGTAGATTATTTTACAGCAGCACTTAGTGACCTGAGAAAAGTATACCACTGACTGTAAAGACAGACCTGAAAACCGATGTCTTGGTATTTAAGTATACAATTTTACAGTCATTTAAATCATTAAGATATACTGGCACAAAACAAATTGGAGTCCAAGTAGGAGGGATCCTAAATGTGCTGGTAATTTATGCAAGTCGACCTCAAACTCTCTCTTGTGTAAGCAAGTCAAGGGGCACCATCTGTAGCTTGCCTTTGAAGCTGTTAATGGGTCATATATAGCTTAGTATTGAATACTGAGCTATTATTTATGGAAGAAAAATAGAAACTTTAAATGCCCACACTTTAAAATGAAATAGTCGAGGCTTGTTGGGTTTTATGACAGTTAAACATAAAAGCAACATCTCTCTCATTTTCAGATAAACACTTAGGCATATGATTAAACTAATATAAACATCAGTCTAAATTGTATAACAAACATAAGTCCTAGGTAAAATATGTTTAAGTGTGTACTTCTGTACTTTGCTAATCATATAGTCCTTGCTACAAATATTTCAGCAGGAAGAATATTTTTTTTTTTTTTAATTGCAAATAGTGTAAATAATATCCAGGACTGGATGCTTAGCAAACAGATTTTGGTAGAATCCTCTAGTTGGGTTTTTGGGGGGCAATTTGGGGTTCTGGGGTTTTTTGTGTGTAAAGAATTGAAATTAAGAAAGAAGGATTGATAGTACCCTTGTAAAGCTGAAAAGGTAGTTTAAAGAGCAGTTTTGCAACTGTGTTGTCCCATCTGGCAAGCAATTTTGAAAGGATCCTTTTCTAAACAAAGCTGACTTTATTATGCTGAGTTTTGAGGTTTTAGATTATATAATTCAATCACATTGCTAGAAGGATCTTTTTGATAACTTAAATGAGTCAGCAACTTATAAATCATCTCTGTTTTTACAGAAAGGAATGCATCATTATTCCTTCAGTTCATTATCACACTGGGTTTTGCACAAGCACTGCGTAACTCAGGGAATCACCAGAAAAGTGGAAAGGATATCATGATATAGTGTTCCATCAGCTGGTAGGTCAGCTCCTGAGGTCACTAATGTCAGCAAAGGACTCATGATCATTCCTTGTACCTTCACTTGGGCAAGGGCTATTTGTTGGGGCTCAGCTGGCTACCAGAATTAACCAGATTTGAACATCAACATGTGAATTACCAAGAACCTTAAACACTTTAATAACTCTGAAGAATCAAGTTACTAACTAACCTCTGATTAAGGGAAAAAGGAAGCTTTTTCAATAATTTGGCTAAACCACTAAAAGCCTACTGAAGTGTTCTGCCTTGAAAGCAGCAGTTACCAGAAACTATCAGAGGTAGAATATGAGATCAGATGGGTTCTTCTTTTGGAAACAGACTTTTATGAGAGGAGTGTCGTGTCCCCTTATTCACATCCAGGACAGGACATTTGCTCCCAGACATGATACAGAAACCTACCTGAGGGGGTTTGCGGACTCAAGTTAGAACAGGGCTGTGTACCACATTGTTGTATATATTGCAGTGGGGAAATATGAGATGCACATGTACAATTATTACAGACATTTTAGTATGCTGGTCAGCTGGTAGGAAATGATATCTAAAACCTGCAGGTCTTGGTTTCATTTAATTGTGTTTGTGTTTTGTCTTTGATATCAGTTTTACCATGTAGTATTGTGCAGTGAGTAGGTGTACAGTATTGTAGACCTGCCAGACGAATCTCCACACTAAAAAAAAAAAAAAGATAAATGATATTTTAGTAAGTCCCATTGGGGCTGTCTCTAACTTTCTGACTGATCTAGGCAGCTGTAAGTGCTTTAAGTAATCCCAGTGTGTGGTTTCAATCATACCTCTCTCCTTTTACTGCTTTTTTATCACTGATTTTTTTTCTACTTTCTTTTCTTCCTTTAAAACACATTATTGTATTCCTCTTTTACTGCTTAATTTTTATTGTATATTCCTATCTACTGCTTACTCTGTTTTGTGGCTTGTGTCATTCTTCACTTTAGTGCAGTAACACTTATTAGGCCATTGTACTAAGAACCAAATACCATTGTCCAGAAGGAAGACAACTTGTTGAGGGATCTGGAAATCTGTTATCATTCATGTCTATTTAGACTGAGAGTTCTTTTATGAAAGGGATCTCTCATAAAACATGCAGCACCCGTCACAGTTGGGCTGCAATTTCAGCTGAAGTGTATGGATCTATCATAATGCATTTTTTAAAATAAACCAGTGACCTCACACTTAATCTTTATTTCATGAATCTAAGTCCCATGGCTGCATTTTTTTACTTAGTTTATATTTTCTGCATTACAGGTATACTTTTGAAGTGTCTTAACACTAAAAAAACTCCCACACAGCAGGACTGAGAAGACTGTAATTGAAACCATTGTCATGCATTTAGTTATATACCAAATGATCATGATTTTTGCTAGTCTGAAGTGAGAACTTTCTGAAATTATTCACTTTTTGTGTTTTTGGGTTTTTTCCCAAGGTGGAAACCCCAAAAATGAGAAACTAAATTTTGCAGTTATTTCTGAGGAATATTGAGGGGACGTTGGGGACAGATACGATACTGCTAAAGCTGATTGCTTATTAGAAGTCATGGAGGTGTAATTAATCTCACTTTTCACTGTAATAAATGCGGCTTCTAACCTACTCAAAACATAGGTGAAATGAGTTTGGTCGTGTAAAATACCATGTAGGTGCACCTTCTGATATGGGTACCCCAAGGGGTCACATGCGAATGATTTAACGTCAGTCGTATGTTTCCCTTTTCTCCATTGCTCAAAAGACATCATTGTCTTGTCTCACGCAATAAGCGCACATATAGATAATGTGTAGGGGTGTGTTGGTAATGGTGATTCATGTAGCTAGTAGGTCAGAGGATGTGACTATAACCTTGTCTAGCGTATATACTCTGAAGGTGTGAATCCCTTATGTGTTTCTCCTTGAATGACTACTCAGTTTGTTCTTACAGTAAAGGTTAATTGAAGGAAATGATGTTATCATGATGTTAACATCCATCGTATATTAGTCCCATCTGTAGAATGCTAGATAAAATTTGAATAGCATTTACAGCATAGCTATAGCTTGTTCTAGAGCTAAAAAAAAAATAATCCTTTGCTAGCCTAAAGAGAATACATAAATTGACCTTTTTAAATCAATGTTGAAAAAAATCTAAAAGCAAATCATTATACTTTGGCAGTGATGTAACTTTTAGTACATCAAACTGAATTCACCAAGAATGCTTTTAGGGAATAAAATGGGAATAATAGTACTCATCTATGAGTAACTTCAAAACCTATTTCTTAGCTGTATGTAAATCACCAATCAGACTAAAATTCATTGACTTACCATCACAGATAATTCTGCATGTTTTGTACACTGTGATAATAACACTGTATTATTAAGCATTGACATTCCTCTTAGGTGTATTGTTAGCCAACTCACAAGTTTTGATCATTACTCAAAGGAGAAAAGAACAAAACCAAGTTGGGAAACCTGTCTATTGGAAGCCATTTGAGCTTAGCTGCTTTCAAACACAAAGTACTTTTTAAAAAGTTTTGCGTTAGTGAAGGAAATAGTTTAGAATATCTTGCACATAAGAAGATTACCTGATTTATTGTGATGAACCAACCCATATTTCATGTCAATACAGTTACGCTGACAAGCATATTTGTGGCATGTATCCCCAATAGTATCCAAAACAAACCCATGAGCTGTCTGAGCCTGAATCTTTTACTCTAAGGACCTTTAATCCTGTCATAAATTGGAAAGGGGCCTTCCTATAACTGGAAGTCAAGCCTTCTGGCATAGCAGTATTGCAGCCCCTGTGACAGTGCTCCTTAAGGCTAAGGTGATATTTCGTTGCCCTCTGTCTCTTTTCAGAGTCTCTGGATTGCATTTTGACAGCTGTAGCACTCTCTCCTCTCAAGACTTTCCATTTTGTAAATGCTTTCAACACGAATGTTTCCTGGTTTTGCCTTGTGTGTTTGTGTTTCAGTACCAATTCATACATCCATACCTGTAGCCTACTTATGGAATTAGCACATGGCTCGTTGGTGCTCCGATACTTTTGGAACTGGTCAGGACTTGGCGGGATGGTAATATTGGTATTCCCTTTCAACAGTGGATCACTTGTTCATTTTCTTCTGTGCTATTTTTACTTTAGTCGTACCTCTTACAACTTGTCAGAACTTTCTCTGAGTTTCTCTATTCATGCATTCCTTCTGATTAGGAACAACTAAATACACTACCTGTCACCAGGTTGATGGATATATCATGACCGTACTAGCATTGTATGTTTAGTTTTCTTCTCCAGCCTGTATCAGTCCTGCTTTCTGACTGCTGCTGTATGTGGCACAAAGTCTCTGAGCAGTGTTATTAGGAATTTAGGAAATAGCCCTGTGTATAATTTTTTTTTTTCTCAATTCTTTTCTGAGGAAAAGTGCAGAACTGAGAGCTCTGGACCCAAGATGCTTCCTGTATCTTTGTGTGCCTTGTGAAAAGGAGTGCTGTAAATTTCCTCTATTTTGACCTTTTGGTGTGTCTGTGACTTCTGACAAAGAGGGCATTCTAGTTTGTAACAAAACTGCAAACAGCACTCATTGTGGTCATGTGCTTTCGTCACATGCCCTCCAAAAATTTTGATTCTCAAAGTACCGCTTAGAAATTTCTATTTCTGCTGCTTAGGAATTTATATTTCAGACACTGCTGAAGCCAGTAGTCCAAAAGTATCTCTGTATAGCTATCATCACATAGACTCTTGAAATGGCAAAATTTTATGCTGTGAATACATTTTAAGAAAACAATAACAAAAAATCACAAATCAGTGGGAGCACTATTTAGTTCAGCGTAATAGATGAATAACACTGTGGGTAATTTTAACACTTCTATATTTAGGGAAACAAGGCCTTGTAGTACGTTGGTAACAGCAAAACTTTGATCAGTGTGAAGTACCAGATGGTGTTCTATAAATGCAGATCTTAAGGCAAGCATCCGAAGAACTCTTATGCCATGTGAGTACCAGAGAAATTATAACTCCCATCAGATGGGTCATTTTATGTATAATCAATTTGGAGTCTGTAGCATAACTGATGAGAAAAACATTTCCTTTTACTAATCGGAGCAATAGGGTTTATCTTAGTGCTTTACCTGGAAATGTTTCCCAAAATGAAAATCCAGATCCTCCTTGTGGATTCTTGGTAGGTGAACTCTTCATAGACACTGACTAATTTGTCACTCCACAAGGCTATAATGCTGTGTCCAGCCATAAGATTTTTACAGCTCAAAGCTTTGTTTTGTGCTCTTGCTGTTTTGACAAAATAAATGCTTAAGTGTGAGACAATTGAAAAATAGTTCCATAGAATGAGCTGATACAGACAAAACTGATACACGTGTATCTGTGTCAGTCCCACAGTTTTCTGGAAGTTTAGCAATCAGTGTCAGTCATGGATTTAACTTACTGAAAACTGTGGATAGTCTTCCTTTTTAAGTTTAATGCTATATAAATGTCCTTTCTTTAGTTTGTACAAGCAGTTGTTTCAGGAAATTGGTCTAGCTAAATTGACACCTGCCTATTCATCTAGAACAAGATTCTTTGTCCCCCAGGGATTCCTGCCAAGATTTTCATATGATTAACAGCATAGAAGAATTGCTTTGGCAAATCTACTAGTTTCCTTTTTTAAAGGGAATGGGCAGCATGGTGACTTGACCTTTTCTTTTGTGAAGCACAGGTCAGTGTGGCAGGGGAAGTAAAATGTGCCAAATGCAGGTGCATGCAGAATACTTCTCTTGAAATTAAGATAGAAACTAGGAATCAGGTAAAGACTCTGGAACAAAGACAATTTCTGGTCTTCTCTTCATGCAAATGTGTGATCAGTCCCTTATTTAGAGCTTGTAGTAAATCTGCTGGTGAGCACTTCATTGCAGCAACTGCGGGAGTATTGTAGCAACTCTTATTTGTAACATCCTATTTGGAGACAGATTTTTTTTTTTTAAATCCTTTGCTGTTGCACAGGGGAAGCAAAAATAATTATTTTCTGCTTAAAATGTCTTTGTTTATAATTTTATCATGTATTCGTGATGTTTGGGAACAAATGAGCATTCTTGATGTGAAAAATCTTTAAGGTAAGTTGTTAGACAGATTCCTAGCAGCTGAATGAGAAGATACATGTAGATTTGGACAAAAATTAAAGATGTGCATGTGTAAACCTCTACACACCTGTTCTTAGGTCTGCCAACTACGATGTTAGCCAACAGAAGTAAAAAATCTAGTCAGATCCGAATGCAGATAAATACAAAATTAGAAATGTTCCCTATACATACTTTATCTAGACCACACCTTTAAGCTTTCTCCCAAAATGCTTGGGCTGTGATCATAAAGCAGTTGAGATCCTGAGCATAAAACATGTCTAACATCCCTTTTCCCCTCCCCTTTTTTTTGAGAGTAGTTTTTAAAGTAGAGTAAGTTTAGTTCTGTAACGCAGGTCATGTCCCGTTATTTGACTCTCCAGTTGTAATGGTTTTTGGCTGGGATAGAGTTAATTTTCTTCATAGTAGCTGTGTGCTGATTTGTTTTGGATTTGTGACCAAAACAGTGTTGAAAACTCAGGGACGTTTTATTTACTGCTGAGCAGTGCTTACACAGCCTCAAGGCCTTTTCTGTTTCTCAGGCTGCCCCACCAGTGAGTGGGCTGGGGCAGCAAAATCAGTTGGGAGAGGACACAGGCGGGACAGCTGACCCCAACTGATCCAAGGGATATTCCAGACCATTTGATGTTGTGCTTCAGCAATAAAAGCCAGGGGAAAGAGAGAGGAAGGGGGAATGATCGGAGTTACTGCGTTTGTCTTCCCAAGTAACTGCTACATGTGATGAAGCCCTGCTTTCCTGGAAATGGCAAAACACCTGCCTGCTGTTGGGAAGTAGTGAATGAATTCCTTCTGTTGCTTTGCTTGTGCTTTGCTTCACTTATTAAACTGGCTTTATCTCAAGCCACGAGTTTTCTCACTTTTGCCCATCCTATTCTTCCCCCATCCCACTGCAGGGGAATGAGCAAGCAGCTGGGTGGTGCTTAGCTGTCTGCTGGTGTTGACCTACACCACCAGTCTATTTAGAAGCTCTAGCAGAAACTGTAGCACATTGCTTTACATGAAGATAAGATGCCTTGGCCTGGTTCATGACAGCAGGTGGTTCAAATACATCACTATAATGACTGTCCTATCTAAACTGACTGCTTCTTTATGCCACACATAAACATAATAGCAGCAATTTATTGGCTTAGAATTGCAGGAAGAAGTCCCTGTTTACTCGTTTGACAGTGGTGCTGATATTCTTTTGTCTGTGATCTCATTTACTTTCGGTAAAGCCACAGTTCCCATCTGTTGTTATTTATGGCAAAACTTAATAGTATTAGGAGTAGATTTTCTTTTTCACTTCTCTTTATTTTTGGGGATTCTTTTGTGTGTGTGGTGTTTTGGGGTTTTTTTTTTTAGTTTTGGGGTTTTTTTTAAACTCTCATGGAATGAAAGATCTTGTCATCACTCCCAAGTGGCTGTATCTGATAGAAAGTTTTCTTGATAACATTCATTTAAAAAAAAAAAAATAGTTCTTATGTTGTATTAAAATAGCTTTGTGCATGTAAGGATAGTAGTTTATACCTTATTCCTTTTTCTGACAAAGACCCTTTCCATCTCCCTCCCTGGGTCTGTTTCATCTTGCTTGACTAGACCCTTCTTGTTTTTTATGTAAAGTGCATGTGTGTAGAAATATTAATATGTCCAAGAAAACAAAATCCTATGAAAGTGTGAACAAAATGAAATGAATTAGGTTACTGAAATAAGAAAATAATCCCATATTATCACCTTGTCCCCTCTTTCGTCTACATCTTGTAGAAAGAACAGCAAGGCCATGATTGTGGTGTAATATCATTTTATATTTGCATGAGCTTTCTTCAAGAACAGGGGGAGGTTTTCCAAAGATCTTGCAGTCTTGGTTTGGAATTCTTATGCATGAAGGAAGAATCTACTTCAAGGAGAAGCTACTACATTTGAAATATTTGTGTGATAATATTGTGAGAAAAGTTCATCTCTCAGCATGGAAATGATGCCTTTTTAGCAGTGAAAGTTGATATATGCTATCCATGGTGTGTTAATAAAACATTCCATATGCCCAGATATCTGTTTCTCTGTACCTGTAATAAGAATATGTCTATATCTAATACTGATAAAATGAAATCTAAGTAATTAATAACTTAAGTTGTATCCTTTTCATGAAAAAAATGGAGGGAAATGTTCAGTTTTAAAATGTAGCAAACAGTTAAAATTGGTTCTTGTAGGAGTATACGAATTAAAACTTTGGTTTCTGTCAGGAAAACGTTTTTCATTCTAAGCTGGCATTTTTAAAAGACAAAAGACCCCAAGCAGTGGAAACCAAATAAAATGTTTAAATAATACCCAAAGAAAAGGCTTTGATAATGTATGGGGAAGGGGAAAAAAACCCAAACCAAACCACAACAAAACTAATGTGGCCAGGTGTTTTGCACCATACTGCAAATGAATGACTCTTTAAGCAGAATTCTTACATAATGAATACACCCTATGCTGAGCTCAGAGGTGTCTGATGGAAGCAGGGAGGCCACACCAGTCTGCTGGGAGATGAGCAGCAAAAAACAAAGCAGCAAACAAATGATTGATTTTCTTTCAGATTTTCCACGTAGCCATTTCCCCAGAAAAGTGTGTAATGTTAATATTCATAGTATGCCCTGAGTATCGATTATAATGTGCAAGACAAGGAAATGCATAATGTGAAAAGTTTACCAAATACAAATTTCTCAGTTGCATAAGAGTCTTGAAGAAGTGATATGATTGCCTGCCTTTTCCTGCAAGGGATGGAAAAGAAATAAGAGGCGTAAGAGGCAAAGAGATCGTGATTGACATGGAAAATGAGTATGTAGTGGTTTACATGTACTGTACTCTTTCTATTGCAATCAGGTTGCAGAAAGCATGCGGTACCAGATGCCAATATGAGAATCAAGAGTAGGCAGTGTAAATAACAGTAATTTGAACTCAGTATCTGCAGACTTTTTTCAATAAGTCCACAAGCTGCTTTTACTAGAGAGTATTTGTTAGGAAGTTTAAGCTTGTTCCTTCCTACACTTTTTCTTTGAACCTCTGTTTTATTATCTTCATGCATTTGTAACTGGTACCTTTACCTATCTTAGGTCAGCAATGATCTTCATTGTGAGACCGTCCCTGTGATAAGTTGATTGCAAGTCTCTGTGTCTCAATGATTACTATTTTTAGGAGTAGAAACAACCAAAGCAGAATTTTAAAAAGCACTTTGCATTGGTTAAATTCTGCTCTCCTAATTTTCTTCAGACTAAAGTTAAATCAGTCCTGAATATCTCATCCAAAAGATCTCTGACGTTAAGATACTATCATCCATGCAGTTCCACAGATTCTTCAAAATTATCTGTGTAATTCCATAAGAAACATGCTGGAGAGCAAAAATGATGCTTCAGGCTTAGAAAATTTTCAAACAACCTCCGTCACATGGAAGGCTTGTTTAAAAATGGCACCCAATACTGATGCAATACCAATGGCTTGCAAGTAGATGTTCAGGAAGTCCCTCACAGTTTCCTTTCTTCCATCAGGTGTAGATATAATCTTGTAGTCTTTGTGCGCATATAGCAGCCACTGTACAACTTGGACACGGTCCAAGTTGTACAACCTCTTGCTGATGCCAGTGTATGCTGGTGGCCTTGGACAGTTTTGGCAGAGACTCAATCTGTCAGCTCTTACAGATTCAAGAGGATTGCTAGTCTCTGGAGCTTATCTCTTCTTGGAAGACTTTCACACATACTTCCCCAGTGCTATTTTCTGGCAACTATTTCTCCATCCACACCCATAGTTATCTACAGAATGTACTTGCACAGAAGGTGCTTTTATGATACTGTGAGGTAAGCTCAGTCCCTACTCCAAAACTCCTACCACTTCAAGCTCCTGGCTATGATTTCTACACTGCAGGGAGGAACACCCTTTACCAAGATCTTTGAAACTGTGCATCTGGCAACAGCTGACAGTGCCATGTCAAGTCCTACAGTTTTCATTTGCAGCTATTTATTTAGCTGGCAAGATCTAGACTACTTGCATTCATTATGCACTAGGTCTTGGTTATGTATGTTAAACAGAAGTGCCACTGATAATCAAGTCATGGACACTTTAATCTCATTAGTCCCTGATTTTGTCTTAAACATAATGAAGGGAAAAGCAGGGATCGGGTTATACAATTTGTCCTGCTGGAAGTATTCTGATACCCCAATACCTATAGCTGCTTCTACCTCAGATCTCCTTGTGCAAAATATATGTAATACATGGGCTCAGATTCATCCAGCCATCACAAATCTCCATTCACATAAATTACAGCAACATTGCTCAATCTTCCAGCTCAGCTTTCGTATCTCAGGGGCTTCAATGAATTCTTAGGATATCTTACTAGTACAATTTAGAGAAAACCTGATTATTCTGTTTAAAGTGACTGTAATATGTATATAAAAACAAACAAAAACCCCTCAGTGACTTCCCCCACCTACCCCACTGCCCCAGCCTAGAGTGTTTACTGGGATTCCTGTTTGCCTGACCAATGTTCATTCCTGACCAAGCTCCAATTTTTTTTTCTTCCTTTTTTTCTTTTCCATCGATATTCCTGGATGGGTAGGTTTTATTGATGTCAACTTCAGTGACTGTCAAGGAACAATCTCATAATTTCCAGCTGCCCCCATTTTAAGAAAATGAATCAAGGACATAAAGGTTTTTAAGACAGTGAATTAATGGAAGTGTAGACTGATCATTCGTTATATCAAGAACTACTTTTGACCTACACAGAGAAAATGCTGTCTATTCTTCTGCATGTCTGTGAATTCCTTGTGTTTAAGTTTTCCTTTCACCATAATGTGAAAGTACCTTTGTCCTATGAACAGTTCTCCTTAACCAAAATGAGATGAGCTGTGGTGAATAATGGGGAGCTGTGTGAGGGAAGGGAGCAGGCAGGAAGCATTACCAACCACTGATGCTAGAATTCCATAAATTTCCCTTTCATAGCTGGCATGGCTTCAGTGACAAGGGTCATTAATATTAGTATTTCCATGATCCTTAATATCAATTAGATTTTTTTCAAGTCAACAAAAAAATTATCTGGATTGACCTCGTTAAAGTTGGTGCAATTTCTGACCAAGGAATTGTATCTGTATGTTATATGAGTAAAACAGCATGTGAAATATAACAGCAGTTTTCAGTGATTTATGACCTCTAGTTTTCTATGATTTTTAATCATTAAAGAGTATGTAAAAACATATTTTATACACAATCTTTTATCTTACATTTATTTTTATATTTCTCCATAGCAATTTATTGCAATAGATATATCACCATTACTATAGACATTTATAGTGCCATTAAAATTCAATGCCACTATAAATTTATGCTCCTTAAAGTGTTGACATTTGTAACAGCTTCCACAAGGACATATTTTATACTGAAAGTGAAACTTGGAGTAGAAACTTTTGTTAAATTTAAGATGTAGGCAAGGAAATAAATGTCTTTTGTCTGCTTTCAATAAATTCAGTGACTTCGGTGAGACAAACTGTTTTATGCCCTACTTTTGGGGGGCACTTCAAACAAGTTCAAAGTAAAGCACAATATACAAAACAAAATTATAAAGCAAATAGTTACTGGCTGATACACAAAATATAGACATTATATAATGAGCTATCTAAGTAAGAATTAATAACCTGATTCTTCCTAAGACACCTGAAGGGTCTTTGCTGTCCCAACAGGCATCAGCCAGGAGAGGAGAGGTTGGTCTCCATCGTGCTCTGGGACAGATAGGCAGTGCTGCCAAGCTGCTCTCTTCCACAAGGTCAGTCGTAACTAACAGTGCTGACAGTTCAACCTGATTACCCAACTGCCCCCCACTATCCAAACTGGACTGACTGGCCTTCGTGTTTTACTTCTTCTCCACCTCCCCACCACTCCCCCACTGGATTTTGATACTTCTCTATATTGATATTTTTCCTCTTGAAGCCATGTTTCTCTCTCAACAGTCCCATCTCTCTCTGTAATTTCTACCCTCCTTACCTCTCTACAGACTTTCTTACAGCTCTTTCTTCACAGTCTCAGTGAAGTTTCGGCAGCTGTGCAGGGGCAGAGCTGGGCTGTGCGTTCATGATACGCCGTCTGCCAAACTGCCTGGGGTGGGAGGAAGCTTACAGCAGAGATTACAGAGGTGGTTACAGCTGATGGTTTTTGGTTTATGTGTCAGCAAACATCTTAATATTACACTTCATAGGGTGGGAATATAAGATTTAAGTAGAAAAGTTAAAAAATGACAATTCTAAATCCTGAATGTTTAAGAGTATTTAAAGATCATTTAGTCTTCAGTTTTTTCTGTGTTGATTGAAATGGAGTTGCTAGTTATTTGTAAATGGCAGCTTTCACCAAGGGGATGGAATTTTTCTTATGTAATTGCTTTATAAAATAGAGCCTATCTTGCAGTTCTTACCCAGAAAAGCTATCAGAGTACAGTGCCAAAATAGTTCCTCTTATAAGCACACAAAGGGTTTTAGCCAACGCGTCTATTTGTTATTAGAACTCACCTAAACTATTTCTTGGAAGTGGAGGATTCGATCTGGTTTCTCTGTGAATTGTGCTCAAGTTGCACAGAAGCAGGCATTTAGGAAAAATTTCCCCATAGCCTCTCTAAACAGGGAATACCCACGTATAACCTAATTTGTGTTAGGTTGTCTCTCCCTTCTAAACTGAGAATGTTATGTTTGAGTCTTTTGCACTGCTTCATCACAGGCAGTAAGCACAAGCCAAACTATGTCCATATCTTTGTGAAGGTGCCTCTCACCCAGAATTCTTTGTAAAGACTTCAGCTGCATGGAATGCTTCCCCAAACCTTTTTCTATCATTTCTGAGGGTACTGAAGCCCGCTTTAGCTCTGAAAGAAAACAGCATAAAATCACCACTGAAACAAATGTGGTCTCCCTCCTCCCCATCATTGCAGAATCAGGCAGGAATATCTTTCTCTTATATTAGTTTCTTTATTCATGGAAAAAATAGACTGCTGAGTAAGTATCAGCATGGAGTTGAATGTAATGTGCAAGTGAATAGCAAGTTGATTTTTCTGTTGCTGATGGTTTTTTATATAAATTCAAAAATGAAAATATGTTTTGACCATTCAAAGTATCTTTGATAATGGTCAAAATTGCCATTAACCTTTACTTTGTATCACCCTAGATTCCACGTAGGTAACTCATTTTGACATGGGAGGGGGTAGGAGAGCGCAGCAGTGTGGGAGAGATTGCAAAGAAAATGCTGAGGAGGTGCCTGCTTGGAAATTCCAGCCCCTCCAGAGGAAGGTGGGTGTGAAAACCATCAAACCATCCCTTGGGGCTATGCAACAAGGGAAAGAACTGTAGTTTTACATGATGTCTGGAACTTTGTCAAACATCTGGCAGTACTGGCTGCTATATCGGTTCACCCTGGAAGTGCTTTCCTTCTGACCTGAACTATTCTGCATTTGAAGATTCAATAAAATCCAGCATAAACACAGATCTAACGTGATCCAAACAGAGAGTGACTAAGCATGACTACAGTTGAGGAGAATAATAATCCTATGGGGATTACAGTTGTTGATCAGGAGAGTTATTAAGGAATTGCTGGCTTTCATGAGCAAGCATGATATCTGATGGAAATTCTAAACATGTTCTTATTTTCAGTCAATTACTAATTAAATGGCAGATATAACCAAATGCAAAAAGTATTTTTATATATAAGCAAAGAATACAATTTATTTATACATAATACATGAGAGGTGTGCAGGTGTCAATAGCTTATATTTGTGTATTTTCAAGAGCTTCACTAGTAACACCTAAGAAAAACTGAATGAGTTACAGGATTTCCTGTGTAATACCAAGCAATCAGCCTGAATTAGCAATCACCTTTCTTTATATTTACCAACAGCAGTTTTTCTATATACCTGTGGGCAAATTTGATAGTCAATGAGAGGAAGGTGGGAGACTTGCAAAAGTGAAGAAAAGGGAAAGACTGAAAAAGTAAAATATTCACTAACACAGTCATAAGCAGATTTTATCATCTTTATTTCATACTGTAGTTTATGAGATGAGCTGTTCTTAAAATAGAGATTGTAGTGTGGTGATAAAGCATACTACAAAATGACAAATGTACTATAAAACTTTTTTAATATTTCAATGTCAGGAATCTGGTATAGCATTTGTCATCATATAGTTCGGCTGTGGGATTTTTATTTTTTTTTTTAACATGAACCCAGCTACACAATTGGAAGCTTCATAAGCTAAAGAGAAAGGAAGATCAGTCAAGTGCTTCTGGCAAAGTCAAAAATAAAGCTGGATTTCAGGAAAGAGGATATTTTGGCACGAAATTAATGAATAATATGCCCCTGTTCCAGCATAGTTCACAGAGGTGCTGCTCTACTCAAAGCTCTCTTTAGAGTCAAAATTAAGAGACCTAGAAGGCTTGTGGTCATTAACGTTGCCACAGGACTTTCCATACAAAGTGGCTTGTTAGCACTACGGTTCTGACTAACTCCTGTAATTACTTTCAGCCAAGTTAAATTACCCTTCAGTTTCAATTGTAGTGAGAGATTCTGGGAACAAAATCTCATGAGGTTAACCAGGAGGAGGTTATAGGATCACAAATGGTAAGTAACTACATCAGGATCAAAACTTTGCTAATGGAAGTTTTCCAGTCTACCAGAAAAAAGTTTCACAAAAGCTGCTGAAGGAAGTTGAAAGAGGAGGAGTTCATTTTTGAAAAAAACAGATGTCAATGTTCCAGTTGTAAATGTGATTAGTGATTTGGGAGAATCTTCCAAGAAAGCTTATGGAAAATTCTTTCTTAGTAGGAATGCTAAAATCAGATCTGGATATCTTTTAAAGCCAGGTTTGGACACTCTTTAAAGGATAATTCTAATTGATTTCAGGCAGTATTATACAGAAAGTAAAGCTTGTACAACAGTATTTTCATTACCTTCTACTGTATTAATGATAGCAATTCCCTGCGCTCTTGCACCTTAACTCATGGTGTGTTGTTGGGCTAATGGTCATGACCTTTCCAATCCAGGCAGTGTGGAAGTGGTGAATGAAACAATCCACTTTTCATTGGCAATAGATGAGGGATACTGTAGATTTGTCAATGGCCTCTCTTGCTTTCTGCTGTAACCGTGATATGTACCTTGTTTAGAAATGCTTTCTCATTGTGCCCTACTGATTTTATATCACATGACTTTAAATCAGTTTGAACATAATTCACAATATTAGAATGAATAAACCTATAATATTATTTCCTTATTGCTTATAGAATATCTAGTCAGTATTTATGATACGTAAGATTAATCCCAATCATGAGGAGAGGTCTTTATAATTTATTAGTGTCATCACCTTGCTTGAGTTATAAACTGTTCATTCAAGAAAGAAAAACCCATGTCTCAGGAATGTTTGGCATGCCTCTCTGTGAATTTATTACTCTTCTTAATGGGAAAAGTTTGAATGATAAAGGTATTTTTCAGTGATTATTATTGCATGAAAACCAACCATTTCTGTGAAAATGAGGCTGATTTGGCAGAAAATAGCCTGGTGCTTTTGGGTCTAAAAGGCTTTGGAAACAGTTCAAAGTTGGAGAAATTGTTGATTTGGCTTTAATGAAAGGGAGAGAAGCAAATGTTGTTTGAAATGTGTGTTTTGGGTTGCATTTGATTTGCTTTTACCATAACTGCTTGCAAGAAGCATTGCCTGTAACGGTCCCTGGTGATTTTGAGCTTTTTGAGCTTTATGCCTACAGCTGGAGTTCAGCATCGAGCACTGAGATCAGAACCTCCACTTAACAAGTATTAAACCAGATCTGCCTACATCTGTTTCTTCTAGTGAGCTACTTAAAGAAGAGCAAAAGGGTTTCAAACTCAGAAAAGTCAAGTTATGCTAGAATAGCCAAGTTTCTAAATAGCAAAGAATCCAAGAGACGAGGTAAAGCAGAACTGAAATAAGAAGCAATTACTGTATGCGCACTCTCCTTAAAATTGACTGTATCAGCAAACTGCAGCATCTCTTGGCTCGTAGGATTATGTCTTTTGGTTTCTTTTTCTCACATCACCCCAAGACCTGATTGTCTGATTTTTTTTTCCCAAGGGAAGGAGCATTCACAGCATTTGAACTACTTCCCACTTCCCACCAGATCCAGTCACTCCCTTTAGAGGAAGGTACTACACAAACTGAGAACAAACCCTTCTTTGTCTCTGGAAGGAACAGACAGGGTAAATGTAATCAAACAAAACTTCCCTTTCCCAGTACGCTAATGAGAGGTGCCATGGGCGATGACTCCTCTGCCATTCCTGTGCAATCAGCAGCCTGTCATTCTAACAGTGGATTATCTCCCCTCTTCCCTCAATCCTCTTTTCTGTGGCCCCATCTTTCCTTCAAAGTTGAGGATCACTCAGTTCTTGTACTTTGTAATGACCTTTCCATCTTACGAAGTGCCGAGTTCCCAGTGTTCTTGGAGTAGTGCCTGCCGTGGCTGCTGGGCATCTCCTGGGGACAGGGAAAAAACCCACAGCTGTCAGGGAAACAGAGTCCCCAGAGATGGCCAGGATAGGTTTTGCCAAGGTTGCTTTCTGCTGGGTAGAGACTGCAGTAGATTGTTCTTTCTGCTGACTGAATGCTTCTAGAAGCATAATGCCGCATCTCAGTGGAATTGTTTTAACTGAAGTGGTCTTCATGGAAAATACTCTGGTGTTTTGGGAGCAGTTATTAGAGCTTAGATGGAATTCAAATGAAGATTCCTACAGCACACACTCATAGGAGTTTAAAAAAAAAATTTAAAAAATAATTTTAGGTTGGATTTAAGGATTAGCTGAAAAGGGGAGTTGGGAATCATGTTTATATAAACAAATAGAAATTGCTTTCTACATGCTAATTGCAATTACACATTTCTGTTCTCACATTTCATTAATACCAAACTGTTTGTTATCACAGCTTATAAGAAATAAATCATAATTGCTTTTAGCTCTTCTACATAATGAACAAAACCATGATTGCTGTCAGCAGTTGCACTAGGTATTATATTCTTGCCCAATAAACAGAAGATTTCTACTATTTGTAGTCTAGAGGAACAGTCTGTTATGTGTCATTGAAGAACATCCCAATTAAACAGCACAGAGATTTTTTGCTTTGCCATACATTTAGCACACAATTAGTGGAAAATCTTGAACTGCAAAAATTATTTAGGCTCATCAGTTTGTGGAATTTTTTGTAATTGTAAGTGAAAAAAATAATGCTGAAAATAATAAAACATTATTCATAATATTCAAGAATAAAACTCTACAGATGTGCCAAAATGCTTACCACAGAGGCTGCACGTCTACTGTCAGACAAAAAAAAAAATTCTTTGAATAGTCCTGGGTTTTGATAACTGTATTACCTGAGGTTATTTCATGTATCAGAGCATTTTAACAAGTATAACGAAGAAATCTGTAGACTCATACTTTGTATTGTACAATTGTGTGAAAGAGTTATGTGAAAAATGACTAAGTGTGTTTTATGCTGGCCCTGTTCATAGTATGTGACACTTGCATACTTCTTTGCAGTAAAAACTTTCAATGCATTTTCAGACATATTTCCATTCTAATAGCACAAGATGTAATATAATATAAGCTTTGTTTATTTCAAAAGTAAGCCCAGAGCACTTGCATATAAAGGAGGAAATAGCCATTAGTTAGAAGTGTATCTGAAATTCCTTGTACAACACAGCAGTAATATCTGATCTGCAGCAGTAGCAAAGTTACCTTGCACTTTTCCTGGAGGTAGCTTGCTGATTTACGTTCTTCATGAGCAGAGATACAAGGGCTTTTGGAACTGGGCATGAAAGCTAATATGATCATTTATTTTGCTTAACAATTTACATATGCTATCTTTTTGTAGCTTGTTTTTTTCATTGGCTACTTTTTTCCTTCTCTGCTTTGGGATGTATCTTTATCTAGTTCCCAACCAAGAGTGTAAAGGCTGGCAAAGACACTGGTATTAGTGGTTTTGCAATTAAAAACGAAAAGTATTGCTGCTTTAATACTCCAAAACTCAGTACTTTTGCCTGTTGTAAAAGGGCAACAACCTGAAATTCCAGACTTTGGAGATATTTTATAAGGGCTGAAACTGTGCAGCACACCAAAATTAATTGGTATTTTTATTTGTGGTGATTTCGGTCAGACTCTTCTTTCACTGCAAACAAATCAATTTTTTATCCTTTCAAGAACTGTCTTCTTGCATATACTGAACTTGCATTTAACAGTTCATCAGAAATTCTGAGGGCACATCAAATATTTTAATCAGTTTTCATTCCAAATTGGAATAGTATCAAAATTTTAAAATTTTCACTTTTTTTTCCAAAAGAAACACAATATTTTTAAGTTTTACAGTGATCTGATCTGACACGTTTCAGGGTGAGCTGCTTTCCCATGATTTTCAGTTTCAGCTGCCTTTTTATCTCTCATTCAAGTTTGCAGCTTGCTTTCTTTCTGCAGCATCTTGCAATTGTGACTTTCATTTTGCACGCCCCTTACAGTGGGTTGTAGGCTTTTAGGAAAGAAATTTTGGGCTGTGTTTAGCAGCAATATGTAGAAAAAGTGTTTTGCATGCCTTCCTGAACTTTTCTGATGTCCTATGCCTTGCTTATTATGAGCAGGAGACATGATTCAATAATCAAGGGGACTCTTTGCCACTCCTGCATTCCTACCTGATGCTGGATGTTTGAGTCCAATGGGTCACATTCAGTTAACGATCCCATTCAGTCTGTGATCACAAGATACTCAATGCAAAATCCTCAGTGGTTTTAACATGGCTGTCTGCAACACTTATTCGTTGTCTTAATGTGATTTTTCACTCTATTGCTTGTACCTATGGGCAGAGAGGATTTATTGCAGAAAGATCTTCCTGTAGTTACGTGGTCTTCTGAAAAGTTGTGTATGAAACTGCCTAATTGCTCTTTGCATAGTTGTGTGAAAAAGATTATATTTGGGAAGTGCAGTAGCCTGTTTGACCATAGTGAAGCTGATGTCTATCTGTCAATGTACTCTCTCATGTGGAAAAACAGTAATATTTTTTTCATGAGCCTTGAGTTTGCCTTAGGGTGAAATTCCCCTCTTTGCACAGGATTAAGAGTGATAAAAACTGACTAGACAAATGCAGATAAAATGCAACAAAGCATAACAATCATAATTACTGTAACAGTGGCCATTTTGTATTGTTTGTACCATTAGTATGCTGAGAATAATTTTGGTTGCATAACAACTGATGGTCCTTCCGTGGTGAATTCCTCACCACAGTTTACTGTGATGTCTGCTATAACCTCCCATTTTTATAACTTTGAGATCCTTCTTCAGTAAATACTCATCTAAACCAAACTTCAGTTAAAAACTGTGATAATGGTGTAATTTTCTTCCAGCCTGCCAATGCTCTTTAATTTTTACTTTCTTGATATAGGAAGTGTGGCAAGAGCCACGGCATTTACACTGAGTCAAAGACAAAATTCAAGTTGGTCCTGCAGTGCCAGTTGTGTGGCTGGGGATCAGGGCCATGCCTGCGTGCACGCTCGGTGCTCTTCAGTCCTCCGTTCCTTGTGTGGTCCAGGAACTCCCCAGCTTTTCATCCAGAGTGAGAACGTGGAAGCATCGGAGCGACTTGATTGACTGAACACCCCGGGGCCTTCCCAGTAAAGCAAATGACTGACTGCTCCTGGACCTCTCCCAGTGGGAAGTTGGGGCAGGCTCCCGCAGGCAGCTCCTGCAGTGCGGACACCAGCGCGGTGCATCGGTGTGTTGATTAACTCCCTGGGTGGAGAAGGCGGCAGCCCCAGAGACTCTCCTTGGCAGCTCCTGCTGCAGAAGTGACCAGAGCGTGCATAGGTAAGGTACTCGTTAAACAGTCAGTCAGAAACTCATCCTGTAGATGCAGGAACAGTGACATAGGACAGTCTTTTGTACGTAATTAGGAGAGCTGGATGTTTTGTAAGTAGTTTAACGTCAGAAACATATCATGTGTTTACTGCAGTGGTCACGCAGGACCGTGGACCCAGCAGCATGTCAGAATTCAGCAGAACGGTGCGTTGCGGGGCCTTGCCTGGTCCACCCGGAGATGTGACTGAAGCACACTTGCGCCAGAGACTCCTTTCATGGGATGGACAGACACCGGTGATCTTGTTCAAGAGATTTGATTCCTCAGGCAAGCATTGCCCTATGCAGAGCTCCCAACAATCAGGTTTTTTGTTATTTTGGTTTGGTTTTAAACAGTCCATGAGTGTCTGTGCCACGGAAACAAAATTTTGTAATTGAGTTTAAAGCAGAACTTCCCCTCAGGGTATTCAGTCCCAGCTAAGAACCATTTTTGTTGAAACCAGAAGTATAACAGGGCATTTGCAACATCTTGTCAACCTACCTGCAAACCAGCTCAGGCAAGAGGCAGATACAAGGGCCTGAGCTTAAGGGGGGGAGCTCTTGGGCTCCTGGGCGTTAGTCCCAGGTGGGGTTGCTCAGAGCTCTTAAAGCCTATTGATGCCCTCAGGGTATGTAACATGTTTTTCCATCAATTTAACACTGTCAGTCATGACCTTCTGACAAATGAGATCATACCACTAGTGCAACTAGAATATCTTGTCTATTCGATGTAGCCCTGATTACTCGGAGAAGACAGAATGCTGCACCAAAACTAGCTAGTGGCTTTGAATATAAATAACAATCTATGAAGGCTTCTAAATAAATAATGCCATTAATCCACAGTGTGCTCGGGTTTTTTTGTTCTATTTGTTGAAAGGAATCAGAAGCAATATTGTGTTATTTATTCCAAGAATAATGTTACTATAGTAACCGTTGTACCTTATTGTTAGATGTATACAGGAGTTTTAAAGTTACTTGGGGGGGGAGACAAGAAATTTGTCCAATAAGTGGGCATTTTCAATAGAAGAGGTGCTTGCCTTCCTCAAGAGGCTGTGTATAGCAAGAAATCTGAGAGCTTTATAAAGTGCGGGGGTGGGGGGGAGGGGGATGAAAAGAGAGGAAAGATTGTTAGATGTGCAGTGACTTGTATTACACTAAGTTGCCTCATTTTTATCATTGTTTTACTGTGGCAGTTTTGAAATGTGGAGTGTGTGGGTAACCATGGAAACAGAAACTCTACAAATTGAGGACCTAAACACAGTATTGTAAGAATCCTTCAGATGCGGTTAACTTGATTATTAGAGATAAAAATGCCGCACAAATCTCATACAGGGTAGGGAAAAACTCCTGTTTGACCATGATTCCCCAAATGCAGAGTTTTCTGCACGCACACAGAGAGGCTGCCTTGCAGCTCCATAGGCACAAAGTCTAGCTGGGCTCTGGGGTGGCTGGTGAGGAATTCCTTGAGGTGCTGCCAAAGTCAGCCCCTTCGTTGGAAAGCAGCTGCTCGTACTGGGGAAGATAACTGGTACTTGCCTGCCTCAGGCCTCATGGGGCTGTTGGAAAGAAGAGAGGACAGGACATCTGCCTCCTACAAACGCCAGTCATGTTGTTAGCTTAAAGAAGGTCCTGAACAGGTATGAGGAGAGTTGAGAAGAGTCTACTTAGCATTAATTCCTTTTTTCGTTATTCTAGCTCAGTTTTCCAGGTTTGTTGATGTGTTTTCCTGCACTTTCCAGGGTGGTTCACATGCTAACACTGTGTGAGTGCTTGCATGTGAAAATTTTGAAAATTTTTAGCACTATCTATGTTTTGGTAATTGCTGTCCATTCTAAAATTATCTTTAGCAGCATAGTAGCATCCAAATCCTTACAAGACTCTATTTCATGTGCAGGTTTGGTTTTTTTAATGCTGTGGTTAGTGCTGTGCTACAAAATTATGCCCATTCTCCCCCTTATTTTAGCAGAATTCTAAATTAAATCCAGACAATTTGTTAACTACAAAACTGGGGGGAAAAAAACCCAAACCAAACATGAGCTTATTCTGGAGTAAGCAGAAAACTAATTTGTGTTGATTTAAAACAAAACAAAACTTTTGTAAGATAATACTGAAGAGTAATTCTGAATTAAAAATTAAGAGGTTTAGGCATTTAGAAAATTAAATTGATACACTAAATTTCTTGGAGTGTCTCAGGTTTATTAGGGATATGGAAAAGGATTATTCAAACAATGTGGAAACATTAGTACGCTTCAGTGAAACTTTCTATTGTCGGCGACTGTGCCTTTTTTTGGTCAGAAAAAAGATCTGGTTAATTAATCTGCCCCTGATTACTTTTAAAGTGCAATATGTGGTAGGTAATATGCAAGCCGGTTATTACCTTAGATTCATTTTTATGTCATTCTGAATTATTAAAGCAATTATAATTCACTATTCAAAGGACTGAAGGAAGTAATATATGTTTTAAATTTCATGAAACACTTTACTCATGAAAATCCCCAGTGATGTTAAGAGTGGTATTAATGTGTGTAAGGTGAGAGAGTTTTTAGCTAGTCTGATAATAAAACGTCGTGATAGAGTGAAAATGTGGACGAGTGCTCTATGAACAAAATTTTAAATCTCAGTATGTCTAAACACTTTTAGATATAATATAGTATTTACTGTAAAGTAATATGGTATATAGTACTTACCCATAGTATTCATTGACATATTTCAAATATTGTTACAGTAAAAATCAAAATGGAACATATACCTTGGAACTTTTGAATTACAATCAGCTACTTCAGTATGCAAGGGTGGGCATTAACAACAGTTTCACCAAGACTAGATACTGTTAACCACATCAGTGTTTCCTTTTATTTCACTATACAATGTATACCTTGAAAACTAGAAATCGGAAAAATAACAGTAGCAATCTGAATTTGATTCTGGACTGATAAACATGATTCAGGGATAAAATGGTACAGAACTAAATGTGGAACTAGTCAAATATTACTGAATTTCATTCTTTGCAACACATCAGTTTTGCACAAGACTGAGTGCTGTTGCCCTAATCATTCAAACCAATTAAGGAAATGTTTTACTTTAAAAAAACGTAAGTTGTCTTACTTGCAGCTTTCTAAAAGTCTTTGAATGGCACAAAAAAGGAAAAGAATGTAAGCCAGAATTATACAGGCAGTTGTGTCCCCAACATACATGTTTTGTGAAATAATTTCACCAACTTGCTTAGATAAAAACGTGTTTTCAAAAATGAACTTCAGCAGGATGCTAGCAGACTCAAAGTAAGTAACTTTGTTTTGTTGCTTTAGCTATTGCTTGCCACATTGGTGTAAGGCCGTTATTGTGGGAAGAGCAGCATTTTGTGTTCTAGGAGTCTGCAGCTAATTTGCAATAGACAGTTGCTGATTTATAATAGCATTATTAGACAAACATAGAAAACATCTCCTCTGGAAATGTAATTGAATGTACAGACACAAGGTAATACAAAAGTTTCCTAAAATTGCCATTTTATTTCTGCAGCTACTTTACTCCAAGTGGCCGACTTTAACCAGAATTGTATAATGTGCATTCTAATGTACCTAGGTCTTTTGCTCTCCTTCATCTACACCATTCAGCCCTGAAGGTAAAATTTCCTACAGCAGATGATAATCCACTCCTAAAATAAATATCTGCGTGTGCAAGCGGTATAATTAATCTGACAAAGTTCTAAGACAAGTATATTGCTGGAAGATTTTGTTTGCAGAATGTCACTTAGGATTGCCCACAATGTGCAGGTATATTTGTATTCTCAGCTGCAAGCGTGGATAATTCTTTTCATTGTTTGAGGTGACCGTGCACTGCAGCTGCAAAGTACACTACAGAAATAATGGTCGTCATACAAAAGCTTCCTGTGTGCTGTCAATACAAATGGCTTGCAGATAGTTTTTCGATTGCCTCTCATTATGACATTGTAGTTCCAAAGCTGTTGAAATCAGCTTGCAATGGTCTACCTACCAGGGCAAATTTTGTCCTCCACCTAACCCTGACAGCAAGGCTAATAGCTGTTCAAGAGGCCTATGGATCTTAATAAAAAATGGAAATGGTTTTGCCCCTTCATTTTAATTAACATTATGTCTACATTTCTATGATAATGGATAATTAAGTGAGTTACCTTGACATTGGAATGTTCTTGGAAATAATTTACTATGCAATTTCATTAGGTTAAAGACATTTGTCTGTTTTATTTTGAATGGAAGTTTCATCATAAATATTTCGGAATATGATTTATACATAAACTGATTATTATTCACAGAGTCAGGATTTTACAAACTGCAAAATTAATTTTGTGCGTGTTAAAAATCTTTTTGTGATCATACGTATAACCCATGTCATCTATTTCTTCAAAGAATTTTTTTTTTTTTCCTGAAGCCTCCAATCATCTGTTATTCTATAAACACATCAAGAGGCAGACAAGCATTCTCATGGAATATTATTATTCTGGGGATAGCAAAGCAAAAAGTTTTCCTCCATAAGGGTTTGTTTATTACACTTCAGAGAAAAATGTTAATCAATCAAAAGTGTTCTTCAATAAAATCTGAAAGAATTATAAAGAGGCAATTTTTGCCTATGTTTATTCACCAAAACAGCAGAGCATATGCCTTTCAAGCAAACTACCATACTCCCCAGTTAACATCCTTGTTCAAGCACAGATATGTTGTAGAATATATTCCCTTTACACCTCTGCCCCCACCCCCCGCCAAAAAAAAGAAAAAAATTTAGAAAATGAACTTCCTACATCTAGTAAGGATCATGTCTTGTTCTTAAATCTTCTTGTGTATCTATTTACAAAGAAATGGGGGATGCATGCAGGCACATTAGGTCCTTTTTGCTGTAACGTACCATCAGAAAAATACTTCAGCAGCAGTTCTGTCCCTCAGCTTCTTACAGGGTCATGACCTTAATTCAAGAAAATGCCTAACTGTGTTTTGTTTGTTCTATGGAGATTCTGTAAACTCTGCTGCCAAACTTCTGTATTTTAAGAGATGCCTATAAACCACGTAAATAATGATAGAATTGCAAAATATTGTTCTATTTTTCATTTAATAGGCATAATTTTAATAATACCCATGGAAGGGGTCATTAAAATTAAATACAATCATTTATTCATAGTTTTTGATAGCACTGTCTACTATGTGAGAACTAACAGGAGGCCACAACTTCCTTCGAAGGGGTTGTCAGTGATATTAGTCTTCAAATATACTGACAAAGAGCATTTTTAATGTCAGATTTGTAGAAGACTTTTTGAGAGATCTACTTTTGTGATGCAAATTACCAACTGCATCATGGAAACAAATCCCACATTTGTTCATTTTAAAGTATAATAAACTATGCTGTTCCAGCACTGCTGGTTTGCATACCATGGACAAGGAGAGGGGCAGGTGATGAAGAGAATGGGAATTGAATAATGTTTTGAGAATAAGTATTTTAGGACAGTATTTAAACATATGATGTATTACCATGATCTGTCAAAAAACATTGCATGTGGTATTACTGCAGGAAAAACTGTAGCAGTGATAATCAGACTATTAAATGGTACAAGAATATCAGATGTCTCTTGGAAACTCTGTGGAGTTTTGTTTAGTAACGTTTTTCTGTCTGTAATAAATATTTCTGAAGCCTAATCCTGCAGATGATTCTCTCACTGAAAATGGAAATTCAGGACCTGGGGGTAGTTGGGCTACACTTTGCCATTGATTGAATCATCTGTTGTATCCACGGGAACAAAAGGGCAATTTAATTTTTCATAAAGCACATGAATTCATGTGTTAATACTTGAGATGGACCAATCTGTAATATTCAGTGACAGTTATATTTTTCTGTGTGTCTCAGCTAAAACCTGGACATGACTTTATATGTATACGTAACTCTTGGTTATTTTCAGTCAATGGAAAACATTTTGAATTGCAAGTGAAAATGCCTTGCACACTAGGTAAGTGTTGTTTATAGATATATATCACGGGTTGAAGAACCATTTTCAGCTTCCAGCCGTTTCATTGTTTTGAGCATGATGCAAAATTCCAGGCTTATTCAATAGACAGACAGCAAATCTGCTTTTTCTTTAGAAATAACATTTTAAGATACAGTAGGAACACATTAAGAAATGGAAAGTTTTTCTGGAACAGGAGGATATAGCTTTCTGAGGAGGTCCCACACCAGAAAATACTATTGTATTTTAGATTTCCATAGTAATTTTAGAACATAACAAAGAGAATTGGAAACACAAGTCAGAAGTTGTTGAAAAAGAGAGTTCTCTTTAATGACAAGAATGAGGGCTAACTTTGTGCTAAAAAGTTTTTTCTGATGGATGACAGTAAAAGCCCAGTGATGCCATGTTTCTACACGGCACCATAATCTGAAGCACTAAGTCATATTGATTCTAGGAGATGGCCTAATACATTACCTGCAAGGTACGCGGTTCTTAATTTTAGACACATTTCATGCTTTGGAGACTCAATATAATATACAGAAAATACAAAAATAGCCCAGTAAGAAATATAAACGGTCAACCTTCGTGAAAGCCTAATTTCTCTATTACTACAAGTGAGTATTTGGGGCGTGAGTGGGGCATGGATCATGTGGCCCATGGATTAGTCTTTCAGTAGCAAAAAGATGAGTATTGCACTAGTTAATTAATAGACCTGTTACATTATTTAAAACGCAGTATACAAGGATTTGCCGTGATCATACTGTCTTCACAGATACCTGAAACCCTTTTCATTTGTAAAACAAAAGCAGAACCTATTTGCCTTTGGAGCTCCACAATCATTATACTTTTACTGCAGAGGAACGCACTAAAATACAATTCTTACACCCTTTTTTTGTTTGCTTTTCCCCCCTCACAGTCCCTTAACAAGGAAGTACTCCAGGTTTGAATTTTTTTCTCCTTTTAAATATTGAATCACATACTGACTTTAATGAAAGCAGAGATGGATAATGCTAATTAATTAATAATTAATACTAAATAATTCCTAGCCTAACCTAAGATAAGAATATGCAGTACATTCAAGGCCCACCTCATGCTGGTAGGGCTATTTAATAGAGGAAAACTAAAATGACCACAATATTTAAGTTTCTTTCTAAAAACTATCCCTATCATTTTTCTGCCCTCTCCATTTTCCATCCACCAGTGCTTCTGATTATTCATTAGGCCACCTAACTGAAATGGAGATCAAGATCTATACTTTTATTTTCATGCGGGTGTGAGGCTTGCCAAACCTAAATAAAATGGAAGATTTTTAAAAAGGCGAATCATTGAATCAGTTCATTAATATTCATGTTGAGAGAAATAAGATTCAAGATAAGATTATAGCAGGATGTTTTTTCTACTGCAATGATTTATTATATAGTTTAGATGCTATATAATCTTTTTAAAAAAAATCTAAAAATTAAAATATGTATGCAATACTAACTGCATTCCAGTGTCAGAGAAGTACTTTATTTATTAACAGACACTGATATTGAAAATACTACAAAGTAGCCTATGCATTATACACTACCACGATAAGAGAAATGTTCATGCAAAAATCTTTAAAGCATGTCTTAAACAACATAAATAAGTATCAGTTTTATAACCTCACCTTTCACACTTTTTGTTCTATATGCTGCAGCTAACATGATGTACACAAAGATTGCCTATGACTTTCAGATCCATTTAAATGTATTTCTAGCTTTAATTCTTGCTGAATATTATTCATGTAGAATATACAAAATATAAACTGATTTTGAGATCTTAAAGGAAAGTCAGTTTAGGTTTTTTGGGGGAAAGAAGTTTGTTTAACCTTTGTGAACATCTGGATAATGCAAAACGCAGAGGATGGAAATGCATGAAGTTTGCCTGCTTTTGGAAAGGAACACTGTCCATGCTCTTTCTGTCGCTCTGCATAATAAAAGCCTCGTTTTTTGAGCCTGCACCCTCACTCCTGCTTCTCTGAAACTGTCGGTGTTGGCAGCTGACAAGTTGTTCGCCCCCAGGTCTAACATTAATGTGATAGACAAGTCTGCCACGCTAACAAAAAGTTTATCAGAGTCCTAGAGTCCTTGTACAAAAGAAGATGTCTTTTTTTTTCTTTCTGTCTTTCCTTTTTTTTAATAGAACACAAAGTATGAAAGCTCTTCTAAGTCAGAAAGATTCATCAAAATCTCTAATTAAATACATGACAGCTGTTGAATTAGAGCATTTTGTCTTAGCGCTGCCATCCTATAATACTTCATAATCCTGAGAGTCCAAAGTATGAATTAATTATGCTTGTAAGTATCCTGATACCCAACTAAAGGGGAAAAATAATCAAAAGCAACCCTAAAAGGTCTCTGAGAAAGTAGGCAGTACTGCTAATAATGAATAACTAGGACCAAATTATTTCCAGATTACTAGACTGTACTTTGGAGATGCTTTGATATAGAACAGGCTTGTATTACAAGACTATTTGGTTAAAGAAACTGCTTACTTCTAAAATAGTGTGTTAAAAAAGCATTTTTTAAAAGCCATGTGTTAAATATCAATTCCTAATAGCTAGTACAATAAAATGCCATAATCCTCAGCCTTCCAAAGATAAATATGATTTTTAAAAAAGTACAGTTTTAGAGTAGTCCTGTTATCTTCAAGAAATGGAAGTTTAGAGACAAATTTGTGCCGATGCTCACGTGTTGTAAGTTTGTTTAGATTTGCTGGGGAAGAGGTTTTGGTTGCTTGTGTTACTTTAGAGGAAAACAACAGAACCAAAGTAGGAATTTTCATGCTGCGGAGTTCAGGGGATTTAGAATATTGTTACACTGAAATATTCCAGGTTTGGGCTATTTCACTTTTGAACATCAATAACCAAAGACTAAATCTTCCACTGGAAGTAAATACTTCCTTTAAAATTTTTTGCTCAGTTGGTAACCCAGATCTGAGAAAGATATTTCGAAGGAAAAACTTCTAAACAGCTCTAGAGGTTTGTGTTAATCTTGTTCAGTTTGTTTGTTTTTTCCTGTCAAGTCTTAAGAGCCTTTTTTTCTGAGGCTTTCTAACTTCAAGTCTAATTAAAATATATCTTACAAAATGTGAAACATGTATCATTAGATTTCTATTTCTGTATATTTTGAACAAACTCAGACTTATATGATAGGTCTTCTATGCATTTGAGCAGCTGTCTTTCGTAGCTTTCCTGGTTTCCAATGGGTAGCGCAAAATGTTTCTTTACAATTTATCTTTCAGCCTGTTGATTCACTGATTGTATTGATTATTAAGAGACCATGAAATTACATTGAAAAATTGTGTGTTCTTGGAGTTTTGGATGTC
Source organism: Buteo buteo (assembly GCF_964188355.1). NCBI lineage: Eukaryota > Metazoa > Chordata > Aves > Accipitriformes > Accipitridae > Buteo > Buteo buteo. The sequence goes on from NC_134199.1 coordinate 4,584,664, forward strand.
CTCAAAATCCATGTAGAGTAAATGATTTGTGTGAGGGGGTTTTCTCATTTTGGTCAGCAGGTGGTCAGATGTTAGTATCACGACTGAGACTGAGGAGATGATAATCAAATTCAGACAAACTTGGCCTCAGATTCCTGCGAATTCACATACTCCTGACTCAAGAACACTTCTTTGGAAGTATGTTTTAGTTGTCTTTTGAAGCTGCTTTGTTTCAGTCTACTGAAATTACTATTTATTTACCACAGTTGTTAACTAACATCATTCGTGAACTAGCACCTGATTGCTGTTGGCAATCAAGAAGCCTGAGTAAAAGTACAATCCCTGAAATTCAAGTGTCAGATGCTTTTTACCTAGTTAATAGATGTACTCTGTATGGAACAAGAGAGGAGAAAGACGCCAAACATTTCTCATGATTAAGAAGACTTTAAAAATATCAACAAATTTTTTAAATCCTATTTGTAACAAATAGAGCATTATTGAGAAAGGTGCTCATTCGGTGGTATGCTTGAGTGGAGAAGGAACTACTGAATATCTTTTGAGTAAACTGATTTCTCTTTTGAAGGGTTTTGCTTTTTTCTGTAATCCATCTGCTAATCTGCCACTTTGATAGAAGAAATTGTGGGAAACACTACTGATCTTGGATCAGCTTACACAAGAAAGACTTTCACCAAATAAGACATGTTCATCATTCTGGTGGGCTGAATAATAGCTTGGCATAATTCTGAGAAATGCTTGGCAGGAGATTCTCCATTGCATTCTCCAGTTACTGCTAGTCAGAAAATTATTCAGATTTGTTCTTTTTTGTGGGCTTTGAAAAATCCTTTCTTTTTCCATTTATAAACTGGAGATGTTTGTGGGTTGTTTGGTTTTTTGGGGGGTGGTTGGGGTTTTTTTGTTTTTATTGGGTTTCGGGGGGGTTACCCCATAGTGTGCTGTCTGAAAAATGAATGTCATAGTATCATAGAATTATTCAGGTTGGAAGGAACTGTGGGAAGTCCCTAGTCCAACTTCCTAGTCATTTTAGCTCAGAAGGCAGTCAGAGCGGTCAGGTATGATTTATCTTTGTAAATCCACGACAACTGTTCCTGGTTTTGGCTTTCCTGCCACCGTCCCTGCATGCTTGAGCAATGGGCTCATCTATCTTCCTCCCTTCCAGCCTGTCTTTGCTTCCCCCTCCAGCGTACATCCTGTTTTGCTGGCGACCAGTCATGACATCCCTGCTTAGCCAAGTCAGTGTCCTGCTACAACTATTCCTTTTCCTGAATACCAGGATGGACTATTGTGCTTGAAGGGGTTTATCCTAAAAGACCTGCCAGCTGTTTTGAGCTCCTTTGCCCTTCAGGAACGCCTGAGATCCTCTCTACCAATTCCCAGAATAAGGCAAATATTACTTGCCTAAATATTTGTCCACATGGCTTGTAATTTCTACTATTCTTACTATCTCCATTTGACTCCCCAGGCTCCTTATTGGATGATGCTTTACAAAAAACACTGAACTGTCCTCTGAAAATGTTGTCATCGCACATCATGGTATACATAGGCCCACTGGAGAACAGTTGTTCATGTACAAGAATGGGTGTATGATTCGCTTCCATAAGGAACAAAATCAGTTCAGCCAGACACATTTCAATCTTGAACTGAGACTAAATAATATGTTTCAGTTTTGACATTAAGATGTATGTCTGAATAGATAATGTCATAACATCTCTTTTCCAGTGAATGCACCAAAATGGAAAAAAAAAAAGTTAAAATTTGTCTAAACTTCATGTGGGATGAAGTGGAATGAAAATGAATATACATATATCAGAGATTTTGATAGGGAACTTAAAATTTTTTGTGAGGTTTAGTTAACAGTTAAAGTGCCAGTAGATGGCACTCAGGAATCTATAATGTTTTTACATATGGGGCTTTCTATGACCAGTGCAGCTTGATGCTTTGCAGTGCTGGGTGCAGCTCGTACCGCACACCAGTGCTTTTGTGACTTCTAACGGACAGAAATATTCATATGTAATGGGAACAACTGAGCGATACCAGAGATGACTGACATGTGGTATGATGTTATACTCGTACATGATTGGGAAGGTAGTGAGACCTGGTTTGAATGTTCTGAACTATTTACTGTAAAGAGAGTTGCAGTATTGTTTGTGTATTAAAATATTGCGTTGGCTTATTGTCTTTTGTACTGAGATCTAATAATGCTGTCCAGTAGCATAGATTACACTATTTAATCAGTTTTCAGATTTGATTGCAGCTACCAGCAGGAGACTCAGAGTTGCCAACTGTAATTAAAATGTAAAAAAAAAAAACCCCAAAACAAAAAACAGTTTGGAGATAATTAAGGCTGAGAAACACTTATTTTCCTGTGAAGTTTTGTACTACTGTCCTGAGGAAAGCTGAATATTATCTGTCTTTAAACATCTACTTCCTTGAGCTGTTTGGATCTGGGGTTATATCATCATTTCCATCTTAGCACAGATTTTTCTCAATGAATAACACAGATAACATTTGAAAAATTTGTATTAATACTTACGGGATTTTTCAGTGTTGCAATATAACACAGGAATACTTTATTGTAATTCAGGTTATGTTTAAAGGAACCTAGGTGCTTTGCAAGCAAAGATAAAAAATTTGCAATGGCCTCTTTACAGGTACCACTGGACTTTTCTCCTACTAGGTGCACATTTGGGACCAAAAAGCTAACAGCACTGTCAAGTACAACTAGTAGATTTACCTCCCTGGCTTCTACTACCTTGGATTTGTGTTTTGTCCTTTTTAGAAACTGATCTGAAATGAAAAGATAGAGTTAAGAAGGAACTAGCCCTGTAGTCACAGGTAAAGGTCATATATTTATAAACTTACAAAACTCCACCATTTGCTGCTTTTGGAAGGCTTTGTCAGAGGCTTGCTCATTTGGTGGTTAGAAACTATTTATTAGGAATCCTGAACTTATTCTTGGACTGTTTATCTGTTTTTACACAATGTTATTTAGTTCAAATAGCTTTCCTCCTTCTCTGGTCTGCACTTCCTTGGATATTTTTCAGGTATATCTTCTCAGTAGACATAGCTCCCCTGTGTTTTTGTTTACCAAACGAGCTAAACTCATCATGATCTTACAAGGCAGATGTCCTTCCCCATGATGATTCTAGGCGACGATGATATTATTATTTTTTCCCCTTTTTTTCCTGTATTGCTACTTAGAAATAGCACAAGGCACTCAACAACAATGTATATTTGCAATCCTTTTACATGGACACAGTTGTTACTTCAGTCCTATGCTATATAAATCTTGAGAAAAATTCATCTGTGTGGATGACTTCTCTTGTATACATCTACATCTGATCACACTGCCTTTTTCCATAGTCAGTCCAGAAGTAGCTTTCCCATAAATATAATTTTCCTTGAGGTATGTGTCTAAATCAGGTCAGGTGAATTGTTCTTTAAATGTTACTCTTCTTTTTTTGAGTATGGAGGAATGCTAAACACTGCAGAAGTCTTAAGCCATCAGAAGTGAATCTCCTCTTTTGCGACCGACTGCTGCCCTGTGCTCCATAGAGTCCTGTACCTGCAGGCCGTTCAGCTGGTCAGGGTATAACAAACTTTTTTGGAGCAAATGATCAAGCCTTATTGGGTCTAGAGATGAGAAAAATCTTTAAAGTCATTCGTATGCCCAAATGAACTACTGAACTGTAGTATTAGTCCAAAAAGTACATGCACATTTGAGACTTTCCAACAGTGGTAAAATTATTTATTTTTAACAAGTCTGGATGAAGCAGGACTGAGAAGGCCTGGGCAGACTAAACTTGAGGATCTGTGTCATCTGTAAAGCCTGTACTAAAGAGAAATGGATAGTTTTTTGTTTGGTTGTTTTGGGGTTTGTTTTTTTTTGGGGGGGGGGGGGTGTTTTTTTAATGTAGATGATGATTTGCTTGAAATGTTCTGAACCATCAGGATCTTCATACACTTTTGTTGGCTAATCAAAGACAGATTGCAGTCAGGAGCCATATCTAAATTTATTAAGAAAATTAATAGACCATTTAAATTTTACTAGAATTAGGCTAAGATACAATAAGCATTTGCACCAGCAGATATTCATTAGCTGTAACATTGACCTGGTGCCTGCATGTGTAATGAGAAATTGACATCTAGATCTGAACAGAGACAATAGTGCTAATAATATGAGTTTGAAACATTGGGAAAAAAAAAAAGGACTAGTATTATACATGTGTCAGATTTTATTTTTCATATTAATCCCTCTGTGTATATTATGGACTGTGAAGTCAAGGTTTGGAGGGTTATGTTTGTCTAACCCAGGATTTTTGCTTCCTTCTCTGTTCTATAAATCTCTCTACACTCTTGCTGTGAGAGTGAATTTTATTTATTCATTTATTTATATAGCATTTTTGGAAAGTGATCAGCTTGGTGAGTGTTGAAAAGCTAATGGTGTTTTTCCCTAAATGTATCAGTCCTTCTGAGTTAGATTAGCATGAAAACAGATCGTTGCAAAATTTCAGCACATTGTTCATGGGTTTTAGCACAGTTAAGGTTTCATGATAATCTGTGTCTGCCTTATGTCGATATTTTAAAATCTAATGAAAATTACACCACACCCCCCAGCCCCCCTTTTTTTATTTATTATGTGACTTTTTAAAACTTCCATAGAACCTATGGCTGGATGTGATACTTCCTTGAGGCTAGGTTTCACTTTCAGAGAAGCTACCTTTGCAATCTTTACTAGGAATAAATGTGTGCAGTTGGGATTGGTTCACCCAAGAGTAGTATTCAGCACTTTAAAGAAGATTATATAATTGAAGTTCAATTATTTTAAAACTATTTTTTCTGTCTCGGAATTGCAAGCGTGATCAACAGTGAATTCTGTATAGGACTGACTTGCAAGATACAGTAAATACTGGAAAACAAGATGACCTGTATTTGAAAACCTGATCGTTTGTCATTCACAAATGTATGCAATGCTGAATTTATACACTGTACTTTACAAATAATTTTAGGAATGACATTGATGATTTGTTGTCCTGTGGTCTAAGGACAAGAATAAGGACTAATAGTGTTCTCAGTACAGTTTGTGCTTTTTGTTACGCATAGCGAAATGAACATGCATTTAAAAAAAAAAAAATTCCTCTGCCATTTTAGATTATATAACCAATTACAAACAAGTTGTACGGTGCTGAGAAGTTTCCTGTTCCTATTGTCCAAATACATTTACTATCCAGCACATCAGTACATTGGTCATTGGCACCAGCTTCAACCCCATTCACATGTTAACTATCCTGCAATGCAGGCAGAGACTAAAAATATTTGGCTTAGGGAAAATGAGCCATTACTTTGAGTATCAACTTTCTGCTGCCTACTAGCCATGGGTCCTCAGTGCTGCTAATTGTTTTCAGTAGATGTCTGATCCTCCGGTGAATTAGGATTAGGGGAGAATTTCATTAAGGCACATGTATTTGAGATTCTTGGTGCATCGTGCAGTGATGGTGGCAACTGTATGTAACTACTGCCGCAGTTCTCCTGGGAAGGGAAGACTGGTCCTGGGGGTGAGGTTAATGGAGTGGATGGCTTTCATAGTTTGGGGTAGCAGGCTTTGCTCCCAGCCTTCCTCTGGATCTCCTGGGAACGTTCCCTCCTCTGTACTAGTGCCGAGTTCTGCATCCCTCTGAAAGTGCAAGCCATGAAGCTGAACTAGTTTGGGTTTGGGCCATCTGGCTTCAATAACCCTTGATTTCTTTGTGGAATCTAAATGAGTTTGGTCCCCTGGTAGATGCTGGATGCCAACAGGAAGCGGCACGGTTGACAGTAGTGCCAGCAATTCAGGACAGACATTTCAAAGCAAGCCAGTGTTTATCTGTCAGCTCTAATACAATATTTAGAGTTACATTAGAGTGGCAAAGCAAAACTTAGGTGAGGGAATGTCACTTCTCTCCCTGGTCCACAGCTTCCAAGGTTTCTTATCTTCCTCTCTTGCTGCTCTGCAAACACAGTTCTTACACTATGTTCTCTTCACACACTGTTGCCAATTCATATGTTCTGCATTCATGGCTGCCAGTTCTTAAAAGTTTGTGTCCAACTAGCTGGTCATCTGAGCCAACTCTGTCCCATAGGCAGGCAGCTTTTCTAACAGTTCAGTCCCATCAGGCTAAGCAAGCCTACAGCCCTGCTGGTTTTTGCCTTTCTTTTATTTCAGAAAAGACTTCAATCCCTTCAGTCCCAGTACGTAAAAGCAGATAGTGAGTGAATGGAATAATTTTTGTTCTCTTTCAAAACCATTACAGATATTTCCACAGGAGCTGATGGCTGCTTTACAACTGGTGGGAGAGGTTATAAAAGAAAGGAATGAATGTTGTTTGTTTTTACGTAAGTTTTAGCCTATTTACGCTTATACACCTCATAGCTCGTGTTCTTTCCTATGATGTTCAGGCCATTAAACAGTGATCACAGACACTGACCAACCTTTACAGCTGGTACCAAGCAACAAATCTTTGAAAGCTTCAGTGTTTCATCCTGAGGAGGAGCAATCATTCTTCTCATGTTTCTCCTTCCTATTGAAGGCTGAGGTAACTTTTCTTCTGTTGCAGACAGAGCTGACATCTCAGGAATTTATAATTCCAGTGATTATTCCAAAACTTGAAAGTTATGTCGCTAGTAGAGAGACAAAAGCTGGGATAACACTGTATGTCTAAGACTACAGAGTGCCCTCCCTTTTTTTGTTTCCCTCAGGCTTTGCTCAGGCCTATGGCAGGCGTACGTGTAAAACTTGGTGAGGCAGAGATCTCTAATCTTACTGAGCAATAATTCCAGTGCTAGAAGGATGTTAATGATGTTTTACCACCTAAGAGGGTGATGAAAGGAGAGCATTTGAACACCTGAGCATGTATAATTTAAATGTAATAAAATCACAATATGAGTTCTAAGTAGAAAAATTAGCATTGCTAATTATTGCTTGCTGATTATTGCTGTAAGCTTTGCTCCAAAAAAAATTATTTTTTTTTTTTTTTTTTTTAAATACATGCTGCTAGTGTATTCAGGTGTCAGGATAAATAACTGACACCACATGTACTCAAATTTTTGGCTGGCACCAACTTCAGATCTTTCTCTGTCTGTCAATTATATGTTGCACAATTTGATTCAGGGCTGCTAAGAGGGAAAGACTGGGCAGCAGGTGGGCATCTAAGAGTCCTCATTATAAAGGGAACCAACCTGGTTTTATTTATTAGTCTGTCATGAAAAAGTACAATAGGAAATGGACCAAACCATCATAATTAGCATGTTATGCAGATAGGGTGAGAGATTGGAACACTTACATTATATGTGCTACTCATATAGTCATGCCTTTTCTGTTGAAGACAAAAGTCATAAATAAGAGAAGTACAAAAAACTCCTTTGCTGCTGCAGGAAGGCCTCAAGGTTACTAAGCGCATGTGTGACATAAATGCAGTAGAGCATTTTAATTAGATTCTTTCACCAGAACTCCTGACCTTCTGTGTAGCACATTAATGTATTTTACTAATTATAAATGCAATTAAAAAGTACTGAAATAAAATTAGGCTGATCTATCTAATTTACATTAAGCACTTTCAAATTATGTAGATTTTCAAAGTCTTTTTCTTTCTTTCTTTCCTTTTTTTTTTCCAATTTGGGTTTCAGGAAAAAATTGTCTGCATTAAAACAGCTGGAAAACAACCTTGTAGCAAAACAAATTTCTTTTCTGTGATTATTCACAGTGTGTGAGTTAATTTTCTAGGCAGTAATATGCTTAGCTATCATTAGGGTAGTGACTCATACAATAGAACCCATATGTGCATTGGATGCAGTGGTGGTTAGTATAGTGGGTGTGTACTTCTCAATTTTTTCTTGTAAGAATTGGGTTCAGAGGATAACTAGGAAAGAAATACTGATATAATGGTCAAAAATAACAGAGATTTATAAACAATAAAGAAACAGCAAAAGCAGTATGCAAATAATACAGGCAAAACATGTGGTGTGTTCAGTCATTAAAACAGGCTGACTGTTATCTCTGCCATCTACATTACTTTTGGTAATACTTTCATCGTATTTTAGAGTTTTAGACGTGAAAGTAGAAAAATAACGATATTTCGTTATTATTTTTGTCAAGCATTTAAATGATGGTGGGCACGGTGCAGAGAACATAACACAATCCTTACCCTGAAGAGCTTATGATCGAATTTTCGATGGGCTGCAGAAACAGAGGTAACACTAGGTACTGAACATAGATAGAAAGAACCAGTCTTAAAGTAGGAAACTTGGTAGAGCTACTCAGGCATTTTAGTTCATGTTGTTTATCCTTAAACCTTTTCTGTAATAAAGGATTAATTTATAATACATGTGTGTTTCAATGAAAATTCTCCAGTTTTCCACTAAAAAAAGGAAGCAAAAGTGCCCTAGGTTTTTTGTTCTATCCCTCCCCTAAAGAAGGAATGTAAAAAAGTAGTAGAGAGGAGAGGAAGAAAAGCTGAAATACAAATCGATTAGAGTAGATGAACAAATTCAGTGTTCATTTCATAACAAATATCTTGCATTAAGACCATACTATTTTTCTGCCTTTTTTTTTTGTGTGTGTTTATTGAGTTTGGGTCTCACACACCTGACATGAAATTAGAAAAGTGAGAATAATGCTTTGTTCATTATTGGTGGTTATTTTTTAAACACCTAAAAGGCAGTTCCACAGAAAGCACTGTGATGGTACTTTCTTAGAGATTATCTGTTAGATCTACAGGAGACTGAGAATTTAAAGGAATAGGAAGGCACATGAACTAATTTGTTGATAAAATCTGAAATTATAAGAATATCCTCCCCCACCCCCAAACATTTTATTGCTGAACACATGGAAAGTTTCCTCTCTGTTATCTGGAAGCAGCAAGCACTGTGCTACGTAACCCAGTGATCAGTTATCCCAACTTTACCTTGTAACAGAGAGCCATCTTGTCTCTGTTTCCATGAGAGACCCATGGGTAATTTCCAGGAGGAATTTCGGTCACTAAAACTCCAAGCTTCTCCCCTTGATATAGCAACATATGTCGCTCATCAACTTAAAATCTAATAGCTATTTTGAAGTCAAGTAAATAGCTTACAATGGCAGAGCTGCACTATTTGGCTTTAGACATTTTACTCAGTGCCCTTGTTACAAATCTAGGTTCTCTGCACTAGTCGGGGGAGAAGGGAACACACCTAACTTTAAATCACCCTCCAAAAGGAAATATGTGTCCAGTACACTTGAGATAATGATTACGGGAATCAGAACACAGGGGAGCTAGGAGCTCTTAGGGATCTTATTTTGGGGAAATCAGCAGCTCATGCCATTCTGGAGCATGGCCACTGCTAGGCCTTAACAGAACAACCATGCTCTGGTTTCTGAGTAGCCACTCACCAGGAGTCAGAAAATGTTGCTAGGTACAACAGCAAGGATTCTCTTGAAAGAAAGTGCCAGCAGGTCCCAAATCCTACTTAGTTCACATCAACATTTAGGCTGGAAGTGCCTCTTACAGCTTAAAAACTTGGAAACAGTCACCTCTCAGCAGTGTTACGTTCTCAATTAATAGTATCATACCATGGTCAGAAGGAACAGTTTGCAAGCCATCCTTATCCCATGGTTCCTGTAGGCATTATAAATCTAGTTATTACCTAAAAAAAAATAATATTCCTGGGTACCATTTTTCTGTTTGAAACATTAGAATGGAACAGCATTTTGGTGTCCTTTTGGCACAGGATTATGCATGTAAGCAGGAATTGCTGAAGGTTTTCGCAAATTCTTGCTCAATGTTTACAATTGTGTGAAAGGACCTGAAATAGCTGAAATGTTTTGCTTTAAACTTTTTCCTCCCCCAGCCCCAAATATCTGTATTTAGTAAAATGTTTATGTAGTGACACATTACAGTTAAAAACTTCGGAAATGTATATATTCCCATGAAAAATACATATTGTTGTACAATCAATATTTAAATGAAAGCTTTTCTCTGAAAAAAAAGGAAGATCTATTAAACCCACTGTGGATTCCTGTCAGATGTGATTGTTTGGTAGAAGTGATCCAGTGATGAATTATGGATAAAGTTTGCATTGTTCATAATTTATTTTTTAGAATGTATTTTAACATTTAGTTGTGCATGTTTCAGAGCATGGTTATTTTAATTGCAACATTTGATATAAGCAAGATCTAAGTTTTCCAGCGAGAGCGAATACAGGGTAGAACTCCAGATTGAGTAACATGGCCTTGGTAGGAGACCCCCAGTGTATCCCATCTCTGTGCCCAAAATGCAGTGATGCATACCAGCACTTCTAATTATGAAATGAAATCTTACCAAAGTACCATGTTTTTCTGTTGATGTGTTCTGTTGGTATGAGTTGGATTTGGGCATTGGGTTCACTTTGTTGCTGGAACAGAAATCTTTTTAATTGTGAAATTCTTCATGGAGAAATAGATTAATCAGATTTTAATATTGGGCAAAACAAGGTTTAGAATCTTTGAATGGGTGCCTGAGAAAACATAGTAAGAATAGAATATTTAAAACGGTCTTCCTTTAATAACTTAGAATTATGTTTTTGTTAGATATAATGATTCTTGTTCTTTGTAGGCATTTTTGTAAGCTTTTTTACTATGGCATCATCCCCAAAAAAGTTTCTTTTCATTTTGCCTCATAAGGATGTTTGCAAAAGAGTATTTGTAACATCTAAGCTTGTAGAACTTTGAAATCGTAATTTTCTTCCAGAAATACAGGTCAGTGTGCAAGTAGGAAGGATAGCAGTCATATGTGCCAAACTGTCTTCTGCACTAACAAAAAGAAGATATCGATCTTATTGGAGAGACTGTTGAATTAGCCAACAAGATAAAAAGAAAGATGAGATTTAAATAATCTAAATAAAGTCTATTTAAAAGCAAATTAATCTGTTTTCTATTAGAAATGTCACGTGCAAGAGCTTTTAAGGCACCCAGCAAAACAATAAGTTACACTTTACAGGTTCTGCAGTGGCTCTGCAGTGAAATATGACAGCCAAAGTGCTCTCGGTAATAACTCGCACACGGCCTTGATAATAGAATCTTTTACTGAGAGAACAAGTGTGTTGGCTAAGACACTGGGGTTATCCTTCTCAGTGTCTCAAAAAAGAGATATATGATCATTAAGTCCTGCTTGGTGGAAAGGCAGAGAGGAGTTTATAGTTTGAGAGCGACAGCTCTGCAGTAACAGCTGCACTGGAGATTGACTTACACTTTTGTGAGATTTTGAACCCCTGGGATCTGGTATCAGCTGGTATAAATTGACACAACTCTCTTCATTTCAATTAAGTCGCACCAATTTACACAAACTGAAGATATGGCCCATTATTTCTTCATGCCTGCTCTAGCAATGAATCCAAGTGTGTGATTAAGAATACAAGAACGCTCATTACAGTTAATGCCATGTGCTTAGAGCCATGAGCTTAAAGTTAAGCAGGTATTTAAGTGCCTTGTGGTATCAGCATCAGAATGCAGAGCTGCCTGGTGCCAGCCGAGATGTTGTTATAGCAGTTGCTTTGAAAGGAATCTTGATTTGTAATGAGCAACTTTCCTGTTGGTCAGCTGGATTAACTGTTGTTTACAGTATTTTCTTCTGCCTCAAAATATTTCTTGTGTCATGGATGTAGGAATAAGGAGAGAAGTCATTGAACGGTTTCCTTGATGGTAACCTTTCTTACTGAATATGATTTGTCTTAATCCAAACCAGAAGTCTGAAATTCTCTTCCAAACCCTGCCTTTGAAACGTAGTAAGACCTTTCACAAATGATATCATCTTGGTAGCTCATATAATCCCATGGGTATAATGTTTATATATTGTTTTTTAAAGAAAGGTAGCTGCTACCATTTTAATTTTGTCAGTATATCTATATATAGAAGAATATACAGTGCAGTAAGGCATAGGGTAAATTTGTTCTCTATATGCTATGGAAAGCAGAGCACAGCTTGCACTGCTCTATGTGTCCAGCAGTAGCAGCCAAGGCATTACATCCGGAGGTTCATATAGTTTGAAAGACCTCTCTAGAAATTTGTGTGTGCCTGTAAGCATTGTGTTGGCAACTTGGCTGACCTGAACCCCATGTAGCTGTAGCGCTTCTGCTAGCAGTAGCCAAACGAACTCATTTGGTGTGTCCTTAAGAGCTGCAGTCACACTTTTGACAACAACCAACATCTGTAGAATAACATGAACTGTATAGTACTTCTCACACACATTATACCTGGAGCTTGCAAACAAAACAAACGACCAAGAACCTAATCTCTCCAAATGTGTAATTTTACAAGCTGTTAATCTGTTAGATTCACATTATCTTTTGTCAGTTATACCTTGCTGCATTCTTTGTAACCTACCTTTACAAGCCCCAGTTGAGGATAACAATAAGGTGTTTGTCTTTAGGTGAGCATAAAAAAATGTCTCCAGCTCTTCTCTGCTCACTAATCTGAGCAGCATTCACCCTCCCATTTCTGTGACTGAGCCTCAACTTTGCCAGACACATACACTTAGCAGGTGTTTTCATCATGACATTAATAATAAGAATTGACATGTTCTGAATGAGGAATCCCTTGATTTGCCTGGTAGCACTGACGGATGTTTGGGGAAATCAACAGCTTCTGAAAAATGTTTTTGCCATGACCAGCACTTCTCTAATGGATTTTTAATGGCTCTCATAGAACTCTCACTAACTTGAACACTTTCACAGATGAAGTGGAAAGTGGTGAAATGTGCTGCTTAAACACTTTTGAAAGTTAGTGAAGAAACATGGAACAACTCTGAATTTTACTTCTAAATCATGATCCTTTTTTTTTCTCTGAAAGTATTTTTTCCTCTATCAAATCTAAAAGATTGGAATGGATTAGCTAAGGGGGCAAGCATTTGATATGATACACCAGGACTGAGCTATATAACCCCCATTAACCTTAATGGGAACCACAAAGCTCAGTCTGCTCATTTAGATGGAAATATCCCTCTGCTCATCAGGGATCAATTGCACTGTGTGTTACCTGGTTTCAGTGTCTCATTCAATATGGGAGTCACTGTCATGACCTTGTAAGGCTTGGACTATGAGGAAGGGAAGACAGATAAAATGGGGCTATGAGAAGAAAGATCAAATAAAAATATAAGCTAAAAATAAGGAGAGAAAAAGTTATAAATGTTGGTATGTAACTCATGTTAGAAGTTCATATGAAATGTAATTGAGATTAAATCACAAGTCTCCTTCGCAGTTCAATGTGATACTGTAGAAAATCAATACAAAGATAACAGTATATAGAATTCAGGTTCTTCTGAGAATTCTTAAATTTAAAATAATTTTACAGGAAGACTGTGTTAACTAATTTTTTTTTTTAAAACTTTCCTATAAAGGGTAGAATAAGATAGTGATTTTTATAGATTCCTCGTTTTAGCTCCTCCCCTGCAAAGTTAAACATTGCCTACATAAACCTGAGCGACTAAGGATGGTGTTATCAGAACAGCCTAAATGGAATAGATGCTCATCTCTTTTTGAAAGTCAATTAAGCTTATGTGCCTAAATCCCAGTCGATAGCTTTATTGAAAAAGATCTCCAGTTGCTCTTTTAAGTGATAGGAGGATTGTGATTAAGTACAGCAAAAGCTCAATTCTATGCTGACATCTCTTATCTCTCACTGATGAAAATAACAGGCATCTTCTGCTCCCCAAAGTATTATATAGTTAAGAAAGGGGACTAGAGAAGAAACAGCAAAGCTAACATTATGGGAGGAACATGTTTATTGTGGAAAATTGTTAAGGTTTATGATTTGAGGCTGCCCAGTGGGGATAACAAAAGAGATGTAAGTTAAACTTTAAATAAATGTCGTGCTGCCATAGGCATGATTTCCAATATTACATCTGCTTCATTAATACTAAAATAAGGCTTCCTGTCCTCAGGTTGAGTACAGCAATCTTAAAGGTAACACAGGAGAAGCAGTACTAGTTTCTAAACATCTCTCACAGCCAGAAAATTACAACTTAGGAAAATTGTTTCCAGCAGCTTATTTTTCATGCCTGAGAATAATCAGTTTTTTCAGCTCATCCTGACTTTCTCATCCTAAGACTTGGCAATTCTAAGCACGCAGTAATACCACTCAGAAGACAATTGTGTCTACTGCTTCCACAAAGAAGAGTTCTTCCAAAATTCTCACCATAGCCAGTACTATGCATTGCATGCAAGGACTACACGAATAAGAATAAAGTTGTCCTGTTCTCTAAATTAAAGGTAACAGTGACATTCAAGAGGAAAATAGAACTCCATGATATTAGTCAGTCTCTTTCCAGCTCAACAGAGTTTCATGGTAAAAAGGCAGAAAACCCCCAAAAAACTTCCCAAAGGAGAAGAAATCAAAAAGGATTTTTTTTAATTAGTTGTTTTTAGGGGGTTTTATTGTTGTTTTTGTTTTGGTGGGTTTTTTTTTTAGGTTTACTAGATGAAAGGCATTGCAATGCATGACTCTGAGTATGTTTTTCAATTGTACGAATACTTAGTAGGAGGTGAAAATGTAAGTTGCCAAAGTTTGGCCAAATGTAGACCACCACTAATCTCTTTCTTAAACAAATCCTGAGACTAAGAATTCACAAAAAGGTCATTCTTCCTCAGCAGATCACTTCCTGGCGTTGCTCCTAGGGAAACTACCTTACCAAGAGACTGTTTGCGTCCTATAGAAGTCTGTAAGGGCCATTGCAATATATTTATAGAAACCACAGGCTGCTGCACTGAAATTTCAAGTTCTGTATTCTAACAAGAAGACTTAATTGAAGCTGTGTCCCGTGGGTTATAGTGGCATCTCATAGTCCTTTGTTGTGAGATTGTGTCATTTTTCAAGCAGTTTCTAGCATGATGGAGGCATGCATACACCGTTTTCATTTATCCCAGTCTTTTCCTCCTCTCACTGCAAACACAGGTCAGCGAAAAGCATATGAAAGACCTTGATATCGATCCAGTTTATCAAACTGCCACCCAGTCCTGTGTTAGGATGGCTTCTCCTGAATCAATTTCTCCTTACAGTTATGTAAACAGGTCTTTTAGTTTGGCCTCATTGCAAACAAACAGCTTATTGATGTAAGACAGAAGGCGACCTTCTTGAATATCTGTATCCCAGGGTTACACATCTCTTTGACAGCAATTCCTCAGTCTGGACTCTAGAGAAAGTCCCTGGTACAGGGGTCAAGAACCAGTGTCTGCTGAAGGAATTGGGTTTAGACAGCAATGTAAATATCGTGTCTTTGAGCAGATTTAAAAGAGAATGGCATGAGTGCTGTAAAGCTTGGGTTGCTGATACAGTTACCACTGCAGGGGCCAAATTATCACAAATGAGTTACTAGTATATTTGTGTTTTTCCATCTTAAAGTAGCGAGTCTTTTCGGTGAGCTCTGAAGGTTGGTTATTCTATTCTAAAAATGCAGTAGAAGTACCAGTTGCTGGTGTGTAATCAGACCTGAATTCCTAAATTTCCATTTCAGCAGTGGTATCTTGGGACCTTATTTGGAAGCAGTGATTTTAGTTCTAATACCTCCGCCTGTGGATGGTCATTGGGATTTTATTTTACTGAGAAATGGAATACAGCAATATGTGAAGAAAGACATTTTCAGATATGTTTAGTTGTTTCCCTTCAGAATATTTTCCAGCGCTGTGTTTATCATGGCTGTTTTGTGCTTTTCTTCCAGTTATAAATAACTGCTAAAGACTGATGTGTTTACTTTGTTTAACCATGGCCATGATGGGTCGAGGACACATTAAATCATCCTCAGGCTCTTATTTGCAGCCAATTCTGAAATAACCAGAGTGGTGACATAAAATTACTTCATACTGCAGAGATTTTTATATCGGCTTAAGTCTCTGAAGTCTCCGGTGCTTTACAACAAGACACTTTAATGGTAAAACAGTGATAGCAAAGATGAAGGTCCATGTGGAATTGTCTAGCAGACAACTCAAGGTTTGTTTAAGGTGCTAAGATACAAAAAAGTGATATTCTTTTCTTCTGAGGTTTTCTTGATGAGTTTACAGATCTAGCTATTATTTATTTAGATTTAAAGTGTCTTCATATTTTAGAAATAGTGATGGAGAATAGTGACACTCTTATTCTGCTGAGAATAAAAGGGGAAAATGTTCTTTTCTGACAATTTCTACAAATACGGCCTTTGTGTGTGCATGTTTGTGCTGCTTCTCTGAAAACACCATTTGTAGTTGCTACTGTTAGTTTAATAATTTGACCCCTTTTTGTTTTGGAATTACCTGCAAACAAACTTCACTGTTTATGTTGTCCATTGTCATTAAAAGCAAAAGTGACTTTGAGAATCAAGCTTGTGTTATTATATGGTACACAGAAAATTAATATGTCTCTGTTACATTGTCAGTTGCACATCAGCCCAGTATTTGCAACGAGTCTCTTTCTATTAATATATTAGTATGATCATATTGCTCATTTATTGTATGTAATTAGCAATGACTTAATAACGTGTGTCTGGGAATTATATCTCTATTTGTTTGTATTAGAAAATGAATTGCAATCAAACTACATTCTAATACTGGTTGGTGCTCACTCTGAAGGAACTTACAGAAATCAATCTGTAATTCTCACTTCACTTCTTTCTCACGTCTGACAAACAAGATGAGCTTTCTCCTGTGGGTTAAAAAGTCTGAGGTCAATTATATCATGTTTGGGAATGAACTGCAGAGTTCAGGTCCATTTATGAAAATCACTTGGTCTTCAGGTAATACTACTGTATTAGTCAAACAATTTGTAGGCCAGGAATCCTCCCCTGAGGAATGAATGAATTGCAGGAGTTGGAGAGTCATTCATACAGAAGTCTGGAAAGAGGGAAAGATGATGTGTTGAAATTCTTTTTGTTTGCGCATAAATAATTCATTGACATTAGCGTTCTTACGGTGGTTTCAGTCTGTTTCAAGGGAAGTAATTAAAATTACACAGATCTTATTTATTAATGCTAGTGGGAATAGGAGATATTGCAGCTGGAACAATCTGGAGTTACCCAAAAGACAATTAGAGCTATGGACTGACTGAAAACAAATACATTTTTAAAAGGGATCTAAAGGCATCAGTGATTATATACATCTACTTCCCTGTAAAGGTAGATAATAATGTAACATTGTAATTCTCCTGTTCTACTGTAAACTTTTGTTACCCAGTAGTTGGAGGAAACACAAATAAATATACGGAGTCAAGTAATTATTGATTATGATTTCTTGGTTCCCCTTCTCGGACATGGATATATCCAGTCCCCAACAAAGCTGTGAAGCTGAACCTAAAATTTTTCAGCAAAACTGCATTTTGTAATACTCTGGCATTTCTGATGGGAAGTAGCACAGAAGGTTGTATTATTTGGAAAGCAGAAATATGGAATTAAGCAGAACAGTAAACACTGTAGTCAGTGTAATCTTTGTAGAAAAGTTACCCTTTATCTTCCGGTGATAAAGAAGTACAAAAAGCCAGAGGTAGGTTGGAGCAGTGGACAGTTCACTCTTTGCATTTCAGTTCATTGTAACTTGCAGGAGCAGAAAAGAAATGCTTTGAGACATGAAATATGAAGTACTTCAACTTTTAAAAATTAAGATTTGGGTTAAAAAAACAGTCAGTACTAATATATCAGCAAATGGTGGTAGTTTATAAATTGTAAGATTAGGAAGTGGTTTCATTCGTACAGTTTGATGCTTTTTGAAAAAAAAAAAATTAATACATGTGAGTCCTAGATTAAAACACACAAAGAGAGAAGAGGATATAAATAATGACAATGATTCTCCTAGAGTGGTGTGGTAAATTGTTATATTTTTTCCTGTGGTCTTTTTTTTTTTACTGAGAGTAAAAGGTTTAGGCATGAAAAATCATTGTTCCTGCTCTAGAACGTGCTTGTGTAATGTTTCCCAAGAAATTCTTTTTAGTTAGTATTATAATACTTACGTTTGTAAAAACTAACTGTGAACCCAAGCTAATATTAAAATTAGGCACAAATGTAACTCTTACTTATGTAATTTATTATTTTGTAAGTTCTGCAGGGTGTTCTTTGAGAGAGGAAAGGAGGATTTGGGTATTTATTTGCAGGATCTGAATTGTATTTAATATGAAGAATCTGTTTAAATTTTTTGATTGATTGCTTTGGATGGTTTTCCACTTAATCTAAAACACACCTAGCAGATCATGTGTATCTAACATACGCTTGTTTAAAACTAGAATTAAAAACATTTGCAGTTGCTACTGAAGGAATTGCAAACAAGCTTTCTGGAGAGTTTTGGATCATGTGAATTGACTTGCCTATTAAGGTTTGTCTTTGATTTTGAAGATGATTCAGGAAAAAACCCATGGTCTTTATTTATTTGCAAGTTGGAATTTCAGTTCAGTCTCTTTTACAAAAATATTCATAAACCTACTAAAACCTTTAAGTAAGTAAAGAAGGTGAAAGTTATACCTGTTTTGAAGATGGCTAGAGGGTATTTTACAAGTGGTCTGCAAACTATTTGCATAATATTTTGAAACACAGTTTGGTGAGATAAGGTGCTTAGTATGTTTGCTATGAATAAAACAGTATTGAGGAATGAGAAAGAGTGAGTGCTGTCTACAGAGAAATGGCCAGTGCAAATGAAAAACTTTCTACTCCTTATTGAAGCCGTATCTGGTTTTGATACGAGAGCATGTTTTTTGTCTCCATACTATCAACACTGGCTCCCTGCAGAAACTAAAGCACAGAATATTTATGCAGGATGCAAGTCAGTGAAAAGAAGGAGAAAGGTGAGAGAGGGTGACTCTTGTTATGACTGAGGGACAAAAATTCCAGAAATGCAAATTATTGCTTTGGAACAAAGTAGCATAAAAAAAAGATATAAAATCTGGATAAAATTAAAAATCCTTCAGAAAATTTAAAATAGGTGGTCCCTTTAGCTAGTATCAGAAGCTTAAAGTCCTAGATCTTAGGAGAATTTATCTCCAGACATAGTAATACATTTACCAGAAACAGTATGTATTCACAAACTTTTTAAAGAGGCTTATATTACAACATCTCGTCAAACCTTGTTAGAAATTGATAACTTTTAATGCTGTTCATAATAATACACTTTATCATCAAATACTCCAGAGAGACATAAGGAAAATTTTAAAAGAAAGCAGAACTGACTAGTCTAGTGATTCTGAAGAAACAAGCTTTCCATATTGTATCTCACTGGTATCTTGGGGGGGGGGAGTTCTCCTTTATATCCTAAATTGATCTTTGAAATATTTTAATGCCTTAGCTGTCTAGAGTAGAAATTAAAAACATTGACAAACTGATAGACCAAAAAAGAAGAGAAATTGAAGATTTACCATGATTAAATTTCTAAAGCATAATGAGATGATAACAAGCATTAACGTCAGAAAAATATAGAGAAGTGCCACAAGAATATCTTGAAATTGTCTTTTTTTTTTTTTTTTTTTTGGTGTTTTTTGAATTATTTGGAAGGTACAAGAGCATTTGATATGGCATTTGGGTTGTCTCTGTCTTCCTACCAATTTCAGGATTTCCAGAAGAGCTTGGCACACAAGTCTAATCTTGTTAGTAGGTCTGACCAAAAATAACAGAATGGTGTATTAAACTTCGAAAACCTCATCAATAATGAAGTTCTGCTTCTTCCACAGTGTTTGCTGTCCGGGGCCTTATGATAACTCTACTTCAGCAGCACTCTAGCAAATATTTCCACTGTTTTTAAACTGGTTAAAAGGGATCATTAGGAATAGTAGAAAAAGTAGATCCTTTTGTGTTAAATACAGAATCTTTCTTTTCTGATCTCATAAATTTACTTTTATTTCTCTTGTTCCAGACTTCAGCTTAAAAGTATGTAAATGTAGTAAGATGGAAAAAGCATCCAGTCAGTATGATGGTGCATGTCGATAAAGAAACACCCTTTTGATGAAGTTACACAGTGAGGAGCACTAAAGAGAGGGTCAGCAACGCTTGCACCTGGCACAACTGCACAGCTAGCAACTGGGCATTTAAAATTGCTAACTCAAGATCCGTAACACAGCACAAGTAGAGAAAGAATAGAAAACTTTAAAAATACTTGGGTTTGTGTTCTTTGAGCTTGCTTTCTACTACTTGAACTTTTAGGGCTCAAATTTGGAAGGTCTTCTGTTGTTAAACTTGGTTATTCCTCATATTTGTCTATTTAACCCCTAATCCTGAGACCCTTTCCTCTAAAGAACCATTCCTATCCTCCTCTATCTTCATAACAGAATATGATGTCTATCTCAAGTCCTGTTTTCTTCGTGCAGTAACTTCAATACTTCTCAACCTGATTGAATTTTAAATGTTTATATGTACTAGTCACCAGTAGAAAAATCCCTCCATTACTACTTA
This sequence comes from Buteo buteo, assembly GCF_964188355.1. NCBI lineage: Eukaryota > Metazoa > Chordata > Aves > Accipitriformes > Accipitridae > Buteo > Buteo buteo. The sequence continues at coordinate 4,605,033 of NC_134199.1, forward strand.
TAATGTTTACTTCTAACCTTTTATTGTAAAGGTGAGCAAAAGTGTACAGGGCAGAGTGCGGAGGAAGTGGAGAAGGACCTGCTGTGTTGAACTGCTGTTCGTAAATTCACAATAATTTGTGTTTCATGAGGCCTAGGACAAGATCAGTGTGAGAGATGGGATTCTCCAGAGCCTGCCTTCTCCACAATGCCATAGATAGCCAAATAGGAACTAATTTTCTTTCAAATAGCCTTAATTCCCACTCTGTACTTGCATGCCCTTCAGGGAGAGGACAACTACAAAGCTAAAGAAATAAGAGCTTAGCTTTTACAGAATCTATGGTGTCAGGGGGATAGGGGAAGGCAGACACATGTAGTATTAATAATAATGGGAATGAGAAGAGACAGTATGACTCTAACAACAACATTTAGCAATTTTGCAAATGTAATATCGTAAAGCTTTACAATTGTACCAGATATAATTTAATATAAATTCTTTATATCCAGCATAAAATATTCATCTTATTGAAAGTTTCAAAGTTTTGGTTAATAATTCTTCTAGAAAATAAATATATGCATAATATTTTCAGATAAAAATACTTTGATTTGATGAAACAGTCTTTTTTAGTCATAATGGCATTTTAACTAATCAGCTCTGTAGGTCTTGGTTAAGGTATATTCCAATACTTTGGCTTGCAGAAGAACCCTGCGGCATGGGCTGCATTAACTGCAATACCCATTCTTGCAGATTGTTTCTGAAATCTCAGAGAAAAAAATGCAACTGTTATGAAGTAATTCAGAAAAGCAGAACTCTGACTGGCAAGTAATACCAGATCCTGTATTTTGTAATTTAGTTACTGTGATTTATTACGCCTTCTGATGTTTCCAGTGCTTTTCTCTATGCATTTTTTTCAGTTAAGTAAATTCGATAAAATATACCATCACATGACAATAAGAGAACTGATACAGAAAATAATTCATAGTGTAGTATTGATAAATGCTTGGTGCAGTAATAGCAATATGTCATCAATCACCTGTGTTCATGTTTGATGGCATCATATAAACTAATTCAGAATGAATGTCCTTTGCTTTAACCTTGGTTGTATTTGCAACTTACTCTAGAGGAAAGTAATAATCCTTCATTACCTGGTAGGTGTGAAACGTTCGCTATCAAGAGGGTAGAGGAGGAGACAAATTAAATTGGTTCCTGAATGTGTCCTAAGTCAAAATCGGTCTTTCTCTGCAGTCTCATAAACTGCATAAATTATTATACATTTCGAAGGGTAAGTGAATGTATATTTGTATTTTGCAGGTTTGCTCTTTTTCTCTCTGTTGCTTTTCTTTATACGTATTCAAATGTACATATAAAAAAATTCAAGGACGCATCAAATCTGATCTTGCTACAGCTTTAATTCTTAAGAGCCTATATAAGACTATGCTTTACATTATGCATTAAGGTACTTGTAATTAGGAACTTGTGGTAATGACCCATTCTCAGACAAAGTAGTGCTGTTCCTTGTTTTCCATTAACTGCATTGAGAGTTTATTTGCTGAGAATTGAGTTTAATTTGATTAGCAGGATTGTGAGACATTTGCAACACAAGGTATATTAGCATAGCGCTTTGTAATGACAGCCAAAAAGCATTTAGGGGAAGAGCTAATTATTGGAGATTTGGAAGGTCTAGCTAAATTTTAGTACTCTGCTCTGAAAATCCCTTGAGCTTTAACTACTGGCTAAAAGAAAAATAAAATGGATTGCAGAAGTTCAGTAAATGTTTTCTGAAAGTCACCATTGAGTAAAATCCACTAATTTATGAAGAAAGAATTCATATAATCTGAAAATTTGCCAGCACCAGCAGGGTTTTTTCCATAATTTTCAGCTTATTAAGGTGATAGCAGTATATGTTTACTACAGAGGAAAGATACTGTGTTCAGCAATGACCCCCCTGCCTCTTTCTTTTGCCCCAAAATAGAGTGATGAGTTCTGTAACAAAGAAGTGCTTTATACTGACCTGTCTGGAAGCTTTTGTAATGCCCATCACAAAATCCTGTGAAGACACTACTAATTCTATTAACTTACCGTGAAGGCTTTTCATTGATTGTAACTACCTAGCAATTTTTTTGCTCTGCCTGTTGAGTAACTTTCTGTCTAAGTACCTATCACGCCTCTTACATGGGGGTAGTGTGCCTGGGTTAACCAATATGCCTCAAAGACTCGTCCTGTTTAGAGAACACAATGAAGATGCTGTTGCCTCTGACAAGTCAGTTCATCTCCATACATCTGTGAGTTCCTTGGAAGTAACCATTGGATTGTTCAGAATCTAGCTGAAAGTCTGGTTGAAACATATTTTCAGTCCAATACAATAGTCAAAGACCAAGTCCCAGGTCAGTAAAAGATATCTTAATAGTGGAGAATATTTAAACAACCTTTATAAAGTTTAAGTCAAATCAAATAATTGATAAAATGAAATCAAATACATAGGATTCATAAGGAAGATACTGGTAGTTTGTTCATGGAGAAAAGTGTTTTATTCTTAGTAAAGTATTCTCTTCAAAAACGGGTACATATCTCTTCTGGAAATAATTTTCACTATTCTACCCTTAATTCTTCTGTTTCTGTTGTCATTTGCATAAGCTGGCAATTAGAAGCTAACTATTCCTTAAATAGGAGTGCTTATCATCCTGGAAGTGTTCCAAGGTAAAGTAGCCGCTTTATTAAATATACAGCGGCTGTTCTTCTTCATGTTCTGTCTGCTAGCTCCAAACCAAACATTCTTGATCAGTTGTAGTCTCTGTTTTTCATTTCTTTATGTTTAACCCAATTCATTTTAGGTTTAGTGATGGCAGCAAATAACCACATATTTGTCAAACGGGAATGCAATTGAAATGACAGCTAACATTAACCTAAAGCTATGTACATTTTTACAAACTATGAAACCCCTAGAAAATTTTGGAATAGATGATAGCAGTTTAACTGCTATCAGGTGCTGCATGGTGTTGAAAATCCAGACCACAGTATTATCTACTCTCCCTAGTACCCTGTTTTGTTTCTGCTCAAAACAAATTCATGTTCTGAGAGATGGTGTTAAATTACTAAGTTTAGTACTTAAATTATGTTTGAATATTATTATTATCATCATTTTATTAGTAATTAACTAGTTGTGCTTACTAAGTTTTTATAATAATAACTTGGTCTAGATTTCCTTATTTGGAGTTTTGGTGTTGTGGTAACATTACATTATTAATTCTATTTATATTACCACTAGAACTGTATTCTTGCTTTTTCTTTAACAGTAGTTTGGTACAGCATGCTGCTAAATTTTTTTTTACTTTTGTTTAATTCTCCTAGTTTGACTAGAGAGAAATTGCAATTACAGTTAGCTAAATACGGAAAATATGTTTCTCCCCATCTTCTAATATTAGAATTTGCTTAAGTTTTGAAAAAAATTGATTAGAGTTCATTTGCACCTGCTTTGTGTTTGCTTTCCACAAATACTCTAGCAGATGAGTTTACAGGTATTCAGTGAGCATGCTGGCAGCAAGTTTTCAACAAATATTTCCGAATATTTGCAGAAAGAGACTTTCAACTTTTATTATCCATACAGAGCTAATAATAACACTTATTTTATGGTGAGGCAAAGTCATATAATTGATTTGTATATTTAACTGAGACTGCTCACAGACAAACTTGAACTCAGCTGAAGAATTAATCACAGAACATGTTGAGACATTTGTTTCAGCAACTAACTCAATTAGGAAGATTGCAGTGTTTCTCTACATCTTGCTGCTGCTTTTCTCTGCAACGTCCATAGAACAAAATATGCATTAAGAATTATCTAATCACCTTTGTGATGTAAATTAAACAAGTTAACCCAACAGCTGAAATTACAACACTCTTTTGCCTTGATTACTATTTGCAATAGTGTATTTGCACACAGTGTGTCCATATAGGTAAGCATCTTGTTGCTAAGCAAAATGTAAACAAGACAGGGTGATAAGCATAATAGGAGAATTTGGGCTGTATGAATCCTTCTCTCTCTTTTTCTCCACAGTGAATTTGATATTTACCAACTGCTCTACTAGACTTCACTCATGAATGGGAGAGAAAGGAAATGGAAATCACAAGAAATATTTCCTAGGTTTGAGTGCTTTGTGCAGTGCACAGCTGCAGTCCTCTGAAGGCCCCCATCTCACTTCTCTGCACTTTCTGGTCTACTGAGGGGATTTCATGGTGCAGTCTCTTTAGGTAAGGTAGACATGTTCCCTTTGGGCACTGCAAAGCTATGGGAACATCCTGTGGGGTAGAAGATCAGCACGTAACCCCCAGCAAGGGAGCGGAATTAACGTCACTCCTCTCTAGCCATTACTGCAGTTCCTATTTTAGCTCCATGTAGTGTTATCTCAATGCTAACAAACTACAATCCTTCTCAATTAGTAAGTGAGAAAAATACGTAGACCCCAATGGCATCTGGCTACAAGAGTAATTTGTCTTGCTAGACTTATGTCAGCTGGGCTTTTCTCTCCCTCATCTGTGGTACATCAGAAACCGAAGTGCAGAAGCAGTGTGTATTTGTTTCTCTGTCTGCTTGCCTCACGACTGCTGAAAAATTATTGGTGTGTTCATCATTGTAGCTTCCCTTTATTATTAATTGTTATCCCTAGTTTGTGTGGTTTTGTCAAAATTTGACATCTTCAGTGTCTGTGGTTTGGTTTTCCGGTCCTCTACTTGTTGATGCTGCCACCATTCACACTGAAATCAATGTAAGTTTTCTTTTTTCTCAAAGTGTTTACAGACTACTCCAAATGTAGCCCAGCAGGATTCTGGTCTTAACTGAAATTAACTGTCATACATAGGATTTGTTTATCTCTTCACATCCTTCTATCACAGATGTTTGTCCTTTGGCTTGTTCCTTTTTCTAATTAATTTTTGATTATAGTTTGAAATGCCTTCTGTCTAACCAATTTCCCCCAAAATCAAATAGTTCATTTCTTTCCCTTTCACCTACAGTGATTCCCCAAAATGGAATGTTATTTACTTCTGGTTGAAAGTGACCTTTATATTCAGCTGTTTCAGGTAACAGAGTTGTTGCAAACTAATGTATTTTGATGCTATACTTATTCTTCTTGAATTACAAATCTGCACGTGCTATACTGAGTGTCGTTCACCATTACTTGCAAAGACTGACACAGATTGTATGAAAAGGATGGTGGAGCTCATTTTCCATACTGATGCCCAAAAATTTCTCCCTGGAGTCACCACTAAATTATAGGTAGATAACTGAAAAATCAGAATACTAGCAAAGGCAATCCTGACCAAACCAACGTAAGTGACAGGCAACCAGCAACTCTTAAAGCATGTGATTTCCTTATTTTCTAGCCAGTTCGTGGAAAGCAAATGCACAAAAAGATATTAATTTCCCAAAGTGACATCTCTGACAAGCGTGGAAGAAGACTGAAACTGGACTGCTGAAGCTGTTACCAACTTCAGCTGTCTGTCTGACCAATAGATACTACTATCACTTAAGGTACAGGCATTGCTGAACTACAGTTTTCAGACTGGGTGCACTGGTTAACTTAAATACTCTGGACTGCTAGCTCTGGAAAGTACAAGGCCAGGAGACTGTCTATCAGGACACCAGAGCAAAGGGCTGCAGACATGCTTCAGAGGGCATGCAGATAATAGTCAACTGCAGAATACACTTGAGTGCAGCAAATGGATAGATTCTGGTTTTTTTAAAAGACCAGTGTAAAATGGGTCTGTATAATCCCTCTGCCTTTTTTCAGGTTTTCTGCTGCTGCACTTGCACTTTCGTATTGAGTTCTGGGCAGCCTCTCCTTGCGAAGTCAGGAGAGATTAATGGAGAGAAACAGAAAGCATGTAGGAGATAGCACAACAACCTCTGCAAAGTAATTATAATAGCTGTGTGACAACTCATTGATATGCAAGTGCAACTGTTGAAAATGGTGTAAACTCAACCGATGAAAAGAAGATAATTTGACAGCATTAAGAGGAAAGCTAATACAAGGCTGATGGCAGAAAAAAGCACTTAGTTTAATTCTTCAGTTGTCCAAGTTATTCAGGGAAGTGTGTAACTTTACTTCTTAGTTTAGATACTTTGCTGAATTGCTATCGCTGATTTCCCTCATCATATCAGCATAGTTATTCCAGTACAGAATTTCTTAATGATGCTATGAGCTCACTGTGGTTTCAGGACTGATTCTAATGGTGGCCCATGTGGTTTAAATAATTTCTGCCTCCAGCTCACCCAACAGCTGGGTCTCCTCTTGCTCTTCAGTTACACTACGATGATCTTCTGCCCAATTATTCTCTAAACTAGTTACGTGAAATAAGCTGGATAAGAGGGGAAAAGAAATAACATAGCTATGGTGGAGGTAGTTGAGTCCTTCTGAGGGTGGGGCAAGGTGGGACTTGGAACATTCTATAGTTTTGCTTTAGATTATGTTAAAAAAGTTAGGGGTTGGATTTAAGCAGTTTTTTTCAAGACAAATCGATATATAATTGATGGATTTGTTCAGGTAATCAAAGCCTATGCCCACAATACTTAAGTCATAATTACAGTAAGGAAGTTTTCTGATAATCAGCCTTAAGATCGTTCCTTTTTATGTCACCACATTCTTCCAAATTAACATCTTTATTTCCATGAGTGTTTGGAATTATGCCTGTTAGCATCATTTGGATAGACATAATTATTTTGGTAATGATGAAAGTTTTCTGGTTTTCTCACTCCTGTATTATGAGCCTTCTTATAAGGTTTCCCCAATAGCAAGTAACATGTTAAGTGTGAGTACAGGGGAATAATACAAAGAAGACACAGCTACCTCCCTTTCCGACAACAGGATAATAGCTTTCAGACATCCCCCCCTTGAAAGAAGAAATTGAATATGCCTCTTCACAAGTAAGAATACCAGAAAAATCAGTAATACATGTTTTCTACTAGTCAGACTGTCCTAGTATCCTTTACAGTGGGGAAATTAAGGAAAATGTTTTAATTATTTTGAATTCTCTTTGCACAGAAAAACAACTGTGGAGAAAAATGTTCAGTGTTTCTCTGACAATAGGTTTTCTGTAGCATACACAGCAGTAAAAAAATAATTTGTGTAATACTTTCCAGGAAATATGTCTTTCAAATCTTCTCCCAGGTAGGGAGGGATGTGATTTTTTTTTTTTTTTTTTTTTTAATAAAAAGCTGGAATTTGTATCACACTCTAAATGCAGACAGAATTCAGATTGAATCAGTTTCTTGTAGAAGTATTTTACCCCTCATTTTTCTATAGAAAATTGTCAGTCACCAGAATGCAGAGAATGTCTCACTTCTAGTACTGTAAGTTGCTGGGGATGTGGGGGTGTGGGTGTGAGAGTGGTTGTTAATTTTTTCTCATGTTTTTAATGCAAATTAAAGACTAATTTTTGTTTTAAAATTCTCTCGGGTGTTTTGTTGGACCTCTTTTATTTGTGACTCATTATGGTAGCCTCGCACATCAGCAGCACTGAGTTTTCCTATATGGCAGTATGGGAAGTTCTGGAGTCTCGGAGACTTAGAGGAGAGAAGCTAAATTTCAGGGGTAAAATAAATGGATCTTAAATAAAACAAAATGCAGAAGGTTACTAACTTTGCTGCATAGGTTTGGGTCTGAATTGGGCACTCCAAATTGAACTTAGAATTGCAACATACACTTTTTAATTTTGATTTTAGACTTATTTGAGTGGAAAAACGGACTACTTGGTTTCTTCACATTTGATTTGAGATATTTGCATCTCTATTATTTGCAAAAAGAGAACACCAACCTCAAAAAACTAAGACTAAAGATAATAATTGATTGCCTTGTTTAACCTTTTTAGCTTTACTGGATCTCCTGCTATTTGCTTGCTTGCTTTGATTTTGTCATATCTGTCAGGGTCCTTAACAGTTCTTCTGAAGATCTAACACTATTGTATGAAAATATATTATAATAATTTGTCTCCTGACTGTTGCTATAATTACTCTAAATTGTGTTCCACAACAGGCAGAGGGACATTAGGTTTACAAAAAAAATACTACATACAATTTTCTATTGCTCACACAAACCCCTTTTTTTCCTTGCACTGTATTTAATCTTCAGAAATTTAGAGGTTACCACAGAATGGAGAACTACTTCTTTCTTTGGCCCTCTGATGGTGTTATTCTGAAAGTACTTTTCATTCACTATACAATGTGTCAAAGAACAAAACCAGTGATATTGGAGAGAACACTGGAATTCAGACTTTGTCTATGCAGAATTGTCAGTTCAGATGTGTGAGATTCACTTACAACAAGAAGTCAATATGAAAATTTAAATAGGCTGTGGAGCTATATCATTGGCAAGAAATAGTTTTAAATTATTTCATTTACTATTAAAATGGAAAAAATATGAAAGATGTTACTGAGTCACAGGTTAATTGGTATTGTTACTTGTCTAATAACTTTGCTTTAGATTGGGATTTTGATATACATCTGAGAAGGCTTAGGTTTGCTATTCTACCCACTGTACCAGCATTTTATGCAAAAAAATACTTTTTTCCTCATATAGTTTTCTAGGGGAAATAATATGAACAATAAAACTGTTCAAATGTCAAAGTGTCACTCTACCAACATACATACAGTGGCAAAAGTTGCTGTATTCTTCATAATGTGATTAATCCCAATGGTCATTTTAGAGTAATAATATACTGAAAGTGTAGTTTTAAATATATTTAAAAAATTCATTTAGAAATAGTAACTATAGGGACGACCTGTGAGAATTGATCCAGATTTTTCTAAATCAGAACTCAAAAAGGCATTGGAAATATTTGAATCATCAACATTCAACAACTGACTTTTCTTTATAATGTGTCCAAATGAACTAATTCATTTAATTAAAGGCTATGTTAATAATAACACTTGGAAATTTGATTGATTACAGAAAACAATCCCAGTAGGTTTAAGTATGCTCAGGTTAATTGAAGAGCTAAGCTTAGGAAGGAAAGATTTGCAGAAGGCTGTATGCAGGCACTTTTCTCCTTTCTGGTGAGAAGAATCTGTCACTTTTTAATGTCTTTTATAGCATAAGTTCAAAACTTGACAGCAATAGCCTTCGAACTGTATCTACATGAATCATACATTATGACTTCAATGAAAGATGATCTCATGTGAGATTCTTTTGGTCACATTTCAAAGATTTATTCAAACTATATGAGGTTTTCTAAGAACAAAGGATAAAAGATTTTTTTTTTCCAGGACCTGGTTCAATAAAGCCCACAAGCTTAAGCATGTCATTGTAAGCCTGTAACTGGACATGTGCACATAAATGAAATCTTAAAATAATCTTTACAGCAGGTATATTCTTATGTACTTTGCCAAAGAATGACTTCAGAGAGGTAATTAAAGAGAAATATTTTTAATGAATTAGTGAAGTCTCCTGCTCAATCTCCTGGCAGGAGATTGATGCCTGAGGTTTCTTTTTTATGTCAATAGTGTATCCCCAAAATGTTACAGAATAAATGTGGTGGAAGAATACATTTAAAAGTTACATGATGGGTATTTTGTTCATATGCTTCATAATGAAGATATCTATCTCTCCTTTAATTAAGAGATATTTGGAGTTTCCCAAGAAGTTCTATAAGACATTAAGGTGGCTAACAGTCTTTGTCACATCTCATGAAACATATCACCAGCATGATATATCTAAACTAACGTTTCTTAAAACAGCATTACTAGGGGTAAACAAAGTTCAAGGATTCTTCAAATCACTCTTTTTCTGTTCATGTGTAAGAGAAATTTAGGGCAATGCTTTTTGTCATGAATAAGAAATATTCTTAGAATCTATGCTGCCAGAATCTCCAAAGCGCACACTGTAAACATTTCACTTCTACAGCGACAGCTAAGTGAAGATGCCTTGCTCATTATCCATAAAGAGTATGTGGCACAGATGAGCTCAGAATGTAAATTTGTAAGGAAATGGAGGAAATAATTAATTTTTCATGCAGAAATGTGTTTTTTTTTTCATGCTGAAAGATCCATAGAAAATTAATTAGTGGAAATCTAGCAAATCTGTTGTGTTGGTAATACTGTAAAAATACTTTTCAGCACCAAAGTAAATAAGAGAAGCTAGAATCACTGAGGTTAAATGGAAAATGGGAGGAACAAATAGGTCCTAAATAATAGCTGTTCATTATAGGATTTTAAAATAAATGACAGAAATAAGGAGAAATGTAAAAGAAGAATATGTAGTTCACTGAGATGCGGTATGAAATGCATCAACTATGTGTTAAATTTCACTAGAGCTTCTGAATATTTGCTAGCATGTTTAAATTTCTATTTTAAAGAGAAAAAAATAGTTGCATTCAGTACATTTTTGCAAGCTTTGTCACAGTTAAATATTTGTGTGCTCTTACCAAAACTACAGTCATTTCAATCACAGATTTAATTTTCTTGAAAGATGAGGGATTTACCGCAGGGCAGAGAGAAGCCCATTTGTTTACTAGTAGGTGAGTTCAGGCAGCCATGATTTAAGTTTCCCAAAACAGTAAGAGGCTGGTTGGTATTTCTGGAGTCGTATCCATTATTTACATTGCTAGGCAGTGAGGATATTTGCAGCAATGTCACACTAACCTCCATGAATTCTAGATTGAGAAATAAAAAATTAACAGTATGGACTGATGGGAACACTAGTATATAGAGACAAGTCATTTTAAAACAAGCACAATGTAAGAAGGCTGTTACTAACACAAATACATGCACACAAAAATCTCAGAGTAATATTTAACGCTGTAGGATTTCCACAGAGGATTAATTCCCTGCAAGCCCCTGCCCTTCACACTTACCCACAGAACTAAGACTTGAGAGTAGCTTAACCATGTTCCTGGATTTCTAGAGCTGCTAGGTTGTCTAAACTTTGCTCAGCCATGGAAACGAGATTCAGATAAATATCTGAGCAACAATTTACCTCTACCAGGTAATGTCCGTTTGCCTTTTAGAGAAAGACCAGCCAGGCGGCCCTAGCAGCCGCTCCTCCCCTGTGCTGCCCTCCCCCACTTCTAGTGAGGGGTCCATTTACCTGTGCTTGACTTTGTGGGGTATAGGGGTGCCTGAGTAAATCAGCAGAAATGGGCATCCACAGCACTGCAGGGATAACAAATGGCCTTGATCAGTGAAATCAAATGACAGGTGACAGCCTCATTTTATTAGACTGTGGAATAATGATGATGGTTATTCAGAAGAACAAAAGTGAAAAACGGAACTCTTGTGTAGTTTGTTTCTTAGTAACAGCTAAAGAGAAATTGCCTGTGATGCCAAGACTCATACTAAACATTACCACTATTTTATAAACTACTTCCTTTAGTCTCGTGACCTCAGCCTCATTTGCTTTGAAACAGGTTTTATTTTAATTTTTTTATTTACTCCCAAAACATCACCTGATGCCTTGGCCATTGTTTAAACCAATCACCTCCCTTATAATTAAATAATTATCAGAGGAAAAAATTGAGCAGACAGTATGTATCCACACAAATTATGTACAGTGGATTTTTCCAAGGGCCAAAGCACGCTGTGCTTTCCACATCAGTGTGTACTTGTGGACTCCTGTGTGATCCTGGATGCAGTTTGGCTGTAGTTTGGTGTATTCTTTGTTGCTTCAATGATGCTTTGTTTTCTTTTTATTTTAAAATGGTAACTTAACACTAAAATCTCCTTTAAGTGAAACTGAATTTACATTTGTTTTATATTGATATGACTTCTCTCTACAGAATCTGGTTTTTTTTGCTGGGTTATCATCTTGAACTGATGGGGGCCTGTAATGTTACCTTGGTGTAAACAGATGTAAGGACCTGATTCGAGGTTCACAGGCAGGAGAGTTTTCATCTGCTCTGAAAGGGTCATACCTGGGTTGAGATCAGCATACAGGTCAAGCAGAGTTGGCTTAAACAAGTAAGTGAAGAGTCTTCATTTGTCCGCTAGAATTTTATTTATACAGGAATATAAGTACTTTGCGAAAAACAGAAATGGAAACTGAGATGCAAGGAGGTCACCTTTGGTACTCCTTCAGAAACCTCACTTTTTTTTCCTTTTGTCAAAATGAAAATATGATTGTCAGAGATGTTATTCCATGATCCTTGGTATTCTCTGGACAAAACAGAGCTGGAGGCAGTTAAACACTGCTTTTCTAATCTGCCAGGGCTTTTCAATAAGGCCTGACCTTAGTATTAGAGCCAACATAAATTATTGGAGGTTCTGATCAAAGGTGTTTAAGACGTACGTTGTTATTGAAAAGCTTTCACATGGACTTCTTAATTTTTTAAATCATTCACTGTACATAAATCCGGAAGCAGAGAGCGTAAAGAAAAGCTGATTTAGTTTTGAATTTGTTTTCTACACAGGAAAGATTCCAAGACAAAGCCATTTCTGCAGGACCCTTGAGGGACACCACTTGTTACTGGATTTTATGTCAATCCTGAAATGTACAGAATATTATACATCCTGCTTTTTAACCATACCTTTAAAGTCAGAGGATCATCTCATGAAGAGAAGAATAGGTGTTGCTTATTGACAGTTTCTGCTTCTTAATGAAGGCTTTCAGTAGTGTACATATTTAAAGTATTTTACATAATTCATTGCACTATTTTCTTACTGCCCTAGGGAATTATAAGCATCTCTTGCTGTGATCTTTCAGTCCAAGGATTAAGACTCCTTTAATATTCATAAATTTTAGGAATTCTAATAACTACTGTGTCAGTGAGCTCTGTGTAATGGTCAGAAGTGACAGAGGAGGCTGCAAAGTTAGCTGATATACCACCACTGATAGCATAACTGCGCTAAGGGAGCATTTATGGGTGAAATTTCAAATCTATTGACTGTCATAGTTCACAGAAAAGAAAGCTTGCCAGTATTAAACGTATAGCCAAGAGACAGGTATAAACCTACTAATGACGAGAAATCCAGAGTAAAGGATTTTAATTAGCTTTACATATAGGTTTGAGACACTGAGTGATATAGCTCTTTTATTTTGTATGCCTATCAGTATTGAACAACAGCCATATCTTAGAAACAGATGAGAATTTCTGTTAGGAAATGCTTATGCTAAGAGCTTTTTACAACCCTGTTACAGTTTAAATGGACTTTCAAGCTGTGCTGATGTTAAGTCCCCTGTCTGGGGCCAGAATGATGGAAGAATTGCTGTCCATTTCCCAGCTACAGTGACTATCTTTTTGTCAGAAGTTAGATATGTAAAAATATGACTCAAAATTCTGAATTTTCTGACACATGGCACTCATTCTCTGTAGCTAACTCTTAGGGCACTGAGGCCTTTTACATATTTCATTTTTTAGTAGTGTCCTCCAAATATTATAAAATTAGTTGAAAGAAAGTACTTTTAAGTAGCTAAAACTTAACCAGTGCTGACCAAAAATCTTAAACTTCCCTGTGAAGTAAAGGTCTTGTGTGTTCCTTTGTCCTGGTGAGGTAACTCACTGCTTTCATCATACCTATCTATCCCCAGTCCTTTTTTTAACATACTTGCAAATGTGTTGTTGTTATGAGATTATTAAGAAGAAAGTGTTTATTTCAGTTTAGCATTCATGTCTTTGCTTTAGACTGTGCACATTTTTGCCACAGAGTCAGTTGTAAAATTCCGTTGCCCTCTAGAGAGAGCCAGAACCAGGCATGCTAGGTGAATTGTTCCCTGGATAAATGAACCCCTGTCCTCTTCCCTAGAACAGCTTGAGGGGACAAGTCTTCTTTTGTAGCATATCCCAAAGATCACTAGGACCGAGGTCCAGTGTACTAGATAAGAAATATTGCCTTGCTAAGAATATTCTGACAACAACTCACTATTTAAACAAAATGGGAAGCTTAGATCAAGGACGTCAACAGTCTGGGACTGCCATGACATGACATAAGGTGTAGAGAGGAGCAAAGAAATTTGGTTTAAAGACCACCTGAACAACAGGGATTTATGGGTCAAAATGTCTTATATTTTACCTTTGTACACCAACCTATACCAGTCCTCCTCCCTCCCAGTCAGCAAGCTACTGCCTTCTCTACTAACTGTAGCCTTTGGAAGTATTTATGACTTACTCCTATGCAGAGTTTACCACAATAATCTCATACCAGTTTAACAGAGCTCTGAAGACTCCCAGCAAAAAGATGGAAAAATTCTTGATTATTTCTACCTCGGTGTAACAGAACAACATGAGCTGGAGATATATTCAAGCTGTGAATGTCAGGAATAAATAGGCAGCTTACAAATGGCACTGAAAATGGTCTATACTGCTGAGAGGAATAAAGAGTTGGTTTCTTATTGTTCTGCCTCCTTGGGTTGATTTAAAAAAAAAAAAAAAAAAAAGAGTGGCATGTTTTGATGAGGATGATACAGAGTAACAGCTTTTGAAAGTGCAGTAGCTCTTTTCTTTAAATGTTTGCATTTTAGACTGAATTTATTAGAATGGGCTTTTTTGTTTGGCTGGTTTTAGCTCCCCTCATACAATGACAACCAGGAGCAGCTCTAGCTTAGTGCAGCACAGGAAGGTGGCACTAATATGTTAACATCTGTTCACTACAGCAGAGGTACAATGACCTTGGTGTATCATCATTAATTTCCCCAAAACAAACCATCCAGAACTATTGCTAGTAGAAACAATTTGAAGAACATCAGCATATAGTCAAACTTATTTAGTCTTTGACATTGATAGAAGGGTTGTTGCTTTCCTGACTGAAACTCCTCATGACCACAAAGGCAGGGCCCTCGCTTTATGTGAGTGCTGCAGGAACGTTCAGCCCACCGGGGACACTTTGACTCACCCCTGTAAAAGGTGGAAATGAGCATCCAGGCTTCAGAAAACCTTGGCTAACTTCACAGGCTTCCTTTTTAATCAGAATGCATGTGAGCATTGACAAAGAACTTTGTCTTCATTTCTGTGCCTCACAGCCTCGAAGCACAGCAGTATAAATTATGTAGGAGGCAACACGTCCCCCTGGAATACGGGCATTTATGTACGCACTAGGCCAGTTCTTTAACTAGTGGAAATCGGCTACAGCGCAGCCATGCCGATTTCTGTCACTTGAGGGATCTGGTCCAGGTGCTTTGTGCCGCTTCCCATTACAGTCCCTCAGAATGACAAACTTCTTTCAAGCAATCCACTTAAAACCGCTAACTCGAAATGATACGGCTGCTGTTCTCGGTAAGGATACTGCATTCACAAAAAAAGTTTACTTCGGAGGGGAAACCTCTGGGGCCTGACTTTACCCCAGACCATGGCTCCCCTCAGGCGCGGGCCGCGACCCGCCGCCGCCTCAGACTCGCCCGCGGCACCGCCCCCGCCCCCGCCCCCCCCCCGCCCCCCGCTCTCGCGAGACCCGCCAGGGCGCGGAAGCCTCGCGGGCGCCTCGCGCTGCCGCCGCACGCGGCGGCCGGTGCTGCCGCTCGCGGCGCCGCCTTCGCGCGGCGTGTGGCGTTGCCTCGACGCTGCTCGTGGCTTCCAAACGGAGGCGGTTCGTGGCGGTTGTGTGGCAAACCCCGAGGAGACAGAAGGTAACGGGCCGTGCCCTTGGGCGCCGGTGCTTTTCCAGTCAGCTTTACCGGATTTCCAGAGCAGCCCCAGGGGCAGAGGAGGTCGGGGCACAGGGAGGTGGCTGAAATTCATTAAACTCCTGAAAGTTTCCGGAGATGCGTGCTTCCTTGGAGCTCGGAGCCATAGTTCATTGTTAATGGAGTTACCGGGTTGAGTTCATCGCCATGTTTGACCTCCTGTTTAGGAGCCTGATGATGTGTGAAAGCCTTGCTGCCAAAGAGGAGCGATGGTGATGCGATTTTAGGGGCTAATGATTCTGCTGACCTAATGTCCTCATACAGCTGCTTTCTATTACTGTCGCTTAACTGGGACATGGTAGACTCAAGGGACTGACTTTCTGTAATGAGCTAGCTGTGCAATTATGGTAGCTACTGTGGACACTGGAGCTGAATCTATCTCATTTTTGCTTCATCATCTATTTTTATTTTATTCTGGCATAATGTGGACATTCAAAAAAATTTGAGTTTATTGCTCCTAGATGAAATGAATAGTGCTAATAGTGCTGCTGGGCTGTTGTGAGGCAGGGGCGGTAAGGGAATTGTTTCAGAGCTAGCTTTTCGTACTGTCCTTTTGCCTCAGTACTCTGTAGCCTTACAAAATTACTGACACGTGACAAAAAAAATCACCAGAGATCTTTGTGTTTATGCTTATATTCTAGTTAATTTCCTTCTTGCTAAGTTAAGAAAGTAAGCAGGGAGCATTAATGTAATTTTTCCCAGAATCCATGGAAAAGCTGTAGTGGCTCAACGGTTTACTTGAAAATGCTTTGTTTACCTTGAATCTCAGATATAGCTTATTGCAGTTACGCTCTGGGTTTTTCAAAAACTTCTACTAAGTACAAAAGCCTAGTTTTGGTTAACTTACAGAAATTGCAGGATTATCATAGGTTATCATGTGGTAGTATATGTGGATATTTTGCTGAAGTTATGGATAAAGTAGGCTTAGGGTTACTTCTAAAAGGACAGATAACAAAGTCCATACATTTTTACTACACACAAAAACTTGGTACTTTTTATGGTCAACTTGTTATGCACTGACATTTTCTCTCATTATAAGAGTAGTGGGATTTATTCCCAAAGTTAAAGAGGAACTGTTTGGCAAGTTCTGTCTAGTGCAGGTTTCTTTGTAAAAGTGAGTTCAAATTTCAAAGAGAAAACCGTCTCATTTTCAAACTGCTTTGTTGCAGACACACAAATCTACAGCATATCTCACAAAGAATATTGTATATGTTAGTTGAAACAAATGTTTAGGGGCTTGTTTTCCATTTACTTACTTATTTGGCAGGGTTTACTCAAGATTGCCCTACAGAAGTTAAAAAAAAAAAAAAAAAAAAGACATGACTGAGACATGATAATTCACATGAAGTGAATTATCCATGATAACTGCTCCATGTTTTGCATACTGATTTATATAGCAATTTTAGCTGAAAGATCTTAAACAGCCAATATTAACTGAGCATCACAAATACTATTATGAAGTACTTAAGGGCAGATGTAATTTTCACCAGCTGCTAAAATCATTGCCTGTATACTTACTGAGTTTCCATAAATTTGGAGTAATCTAACACTGTTGTCCATAGCAGTAAACTGAGCAAAATTTAATTAAAGATACATATCTATGAAATACGAGTCTTGATTCTACCTTGTCTCTATTCAGCGTATTCCACCCATGTATGTCTTTAATATATTAGATTTTTTTAATGGGCAGTCATGTGTGACAGCCATAGATAGAATATTATGTTTAGCGTTTTGGAAGACCCAGAGAGCTGGCCCTGCAGTATATTCAAGTAACTTCTCAAATGCGCTTTCAGGAGCAAGTGCTGAAGAAGAGCGTTTAACTCACACGGCTGCTGTGGGGCTGAGGACTTTGCTAGTTTTAAGTCAAGTGAGTTCCCTGCCCAATTTGGTGTATACCCACACAACTGCTTATTTAAGGAGAATAATGATTTGGGGATAATTATGGAGTCATAGGAAAAATGGCCAAGGGCAGGAGGAGAACAGGATAGCTACTTGCCCCAGCAGAGCTGCTTTACGGTAGCCATGAATTGACTGGCTTCAGTGCCGAGCAGTTCATTTCAGCACCAGTCCTAGCTTTGGGCAAAACCTGAGGGCACTGATGAGCTTTAGTTGCTCTGAGCAGCCTCATTCGCCCATGGCCTGTCAGCCCTAGTTGAGTTTATGAGGTTCATGTACTTCTGTGTATGTACGTGTGCATGAGCATAAATTTTATTAGCTGGCCTAATCTACAGATTACTTTTAAAATTAAACTTCAGCTTTTAAAATTATAGTTGTTTGTTTTCATTGCCCAGGTAACAGTCCATGTTGAGACTACACCAAAATTTATCTTTTCTAGAGAGTCTGAATTTGGCCAGCTTGCCTATTCACTGTTGTCAAGGGAGGAGTTGCTATACGTAGGCCTCTTAAAGCCTTTACAGCCAGTTTTAAAAAAATATCCAGGACTTTGGTGCTATCTCTTGCTGGTATCTGTTGCATGCATATTTTTTGAGAGATTTAAATGTGTTAAAAGAACAATTTAGATTTATAGCTCTATGTATCATGATTACTTCGCTACATACTAGATACATTAAAATTTCACATTTCATGGGCATAGTGCTTTAGGAAGTAAAGTATCACAATATGGTTTTGCCTTTTTTTTTTTTTTTTTTTTAATCTCCTCAACACTGAAAGTGTCAGACGTTACACTGTGATATTACTAAAGGGATAGCCCTGTTGGTTGGTTTGGGGTTTTTTCTTTTTTTTTTTTCCTGTTCCACTGCTGTTGTCTATCACAGTGAACCAATGATATTGTAGGTAATTGCTCACATAATAGAGTGCAGAGGTAGTGAAGAATACTCAGCATAAGGGTGGTTTCTTTGCACACCTGTCACAAAATAGCTCCAACAGCTCAAATTCTGTTCAGTGGTATGGAATGTGAATCTCAATCAGAAATATGTTCTGAATTCTGAGGAGCCAGACTAGGGACTGCTCCAGCCAAATGAAGAAGGGGAAAATCCCATAGGCAATCAATCTTACATCTGTCCCACCCACAGGTGAATTCAGAAATTAATAAAAGGTTGCAGCACAGTGATTATCAAACTGTAATTTTTAAAACTGCCCAAGCTCAGTGAGACAAACCTTTAAGAGTAGTATTTCACAATTGTTTAGATAAATGCCAAGCCATTCACAAAACCTTGTCAAATTTCTGCCCTTGATCTCCTTGTCAGTGCAAATCTTAGTTAGTTATCTTGCAGGTGTGTTTGCTGCAGTAGTTTCAGGACTACTTAGGCAGTGGAGGTATTGGTTAACAGTGAGAGAGAGTGACAGTCTCTTCCAGAATTGTTTGTTGGTCAGGTATTTTATGTCTAAGAAATTAAACTCTACCTCTAAAAAGAAACGTAACTTGACTCACTGTCTCCTACTTTTCTAACTCTCATGGCAGAGTTTGAGTGAAACATGACCTGCATGTTCAGCCATATGTTCCACTCATTGCTACACAAAAGTTCAATCATACTGTATGATATGAATGCTACTCATGTTTGTCTTCTAACAGCCCTGCAAAAACATGAGAGGTGGCTTACATACATCAAAAGCTGTATTCTAATAAAATTACTTTCTAGAATAGCTGTTTGTTGAAGGAAACAGCTCTCACGTCACTTTATTAATGTCAGTGATGGAAGAAAAAGAAATAAAACCGATTCTTCCTTGTCATTGATAATTCCAATCTTGTTAATTTTTTTCTTTTAGGTTTATATATTTTCTTCATTCTCAAAATCCTCTTTGCCTAATATTCCAAAAGAATTTCTAAAGCCCAAAGTACAGGAGATGGTTTTCTTAGGCTTATTGTCAGTGTTTATTTGTAGCATTTTTGGGTTTTAATCCTTCTTTGGAAATAGATGATGTTCACAGTGAAGTGCAGAAAAGATGCTCACTCAACTAAAGGACCTTTGGTTGCAGCTCTTTCAATGAGTGTTCTTGTAACATAGCACATATGTGTGCCTTATGTGAGTTTGAAACAAGATGAGCTAAACGTGAGCAGACAATGAAGGACTTCTATGCATTTTCTTCCCTATACTAGGACTGAAATAACCCTTCTCTCATTCCATAAGAACCTAGGAAGGTGGAAATATATCAAAGGTGAAAAGTGTGGCTTTTAAAATGTACAGGATTCAGGTTGATGTGAGAAGCTGAAAAAATTAAGAAAATATCTTCTCTAGAAAAATGAGTAACACAGAAAAAGGGCTTCACATGTTAATGAGATGAGACAGTTCGGTGAAATGGTTACTGACTTTCAGGCAAGTGATACATGAAAATCCTGCCTCATAATGTGTCCCTTTCATTTTTTTCCTGCTTTTTTTATCTTTGAGCTTTTACACAGCAAATTTCATATATATTTAATACAAAAATTACATTAAATGAGCTTCCCAGTTTCATGTTCCAGGAGCTTTCTTCATTCAAGAAGGTTTCCTTTATTTTTTTGTGTTAAGGTGCTGGCTTGAGATAGATAACAAATGGCAACTCTTTGGATACTGTTTTAGAATGGCAAATACTGTCCTTTTAATTAATTCTGGAGAGTAGGAACTACATCTGCATGCACCTAAAGATAAGACCTTTCTAAATGCTAAAACCAGTAAGCATAGTTTGAAAGACCGTTTACTGTATTTGCAGCATTACCACCATATCTACATTTTTGTCAGTATTCATGGGATTCCTTATGTAGAATGGGAAGTTCTAAATTGAGTGCAACTTTCACGAGTAGCAAAAAAGCCATTTTTAAGGATGTTTTCTGTCAGTCATGTATAGCTTCTGGCACAAGAAAAATAAATTGCAGCTTCCCTGAGAAAGTGACATAAAACCATTGGTTTTTTTTATGTCACAGAGGGATTATTGTGAGCAAGACAGGAATTCCTCACCCAAGCTGCGATTTCTCTTGATGAAATTGCTGCTGTCTTAACTAGTACATAAAATGTCAGGGGTACAGCAAGAGACAGTAAAAGAACGTCATACTTCATACAAATCATTGGTAAGAACAATAGGCTATTGCAGGTAGGATGATCTACAAAGGAAGCCACCAGCTTTATAAAGCAAGTTCAACTAGTTGTGACAGGCACATTGTCTACACTCCAGTTCTTGCTCCCTGCTCCTCCCCTTGGCTTGTCCCCACTCCCCCCCTTCTGTAACAATTAGCTTATTATCGAGACGTAATTATAGGTACTTCCTTACCCAGGATTGCCCAGGATGGGGATGAATAAATTGGTTTTGTGTCTCAGGTGACTTGGCTGCAGATCTCAGTGGGTGCTCTGCTTAAGGAGCTTGAAATCTGGCAATACCTTCTCAGAGGATTTAATTGAGCAATCACACTGTGACATACAGACATTTTTTTGCAAAAGCCTACAGCAAAGAATGACTTCCAAACTGCTGTTCTTTGTCATATGCATTATACTACTCTTGTGTCTTTATTCACTGACTTCTCAAACATGACAGAAGATAGAGCTGCTGGTCTAGAAATTATAAGTTTCAGGAACTGGGGGAGGGGGCTAGGGGTGAAGGGGAGGAAGAAATCTGTCATACAAATAGAATGGTAGTTCACTACATTAAGATACCTAAACTTAAATAAAAAGCTCTGTTAAAACTTTTAGATAATTGTCAGGTCTTCACAGACTAACAGTAGTCAGTTCATTAATTTAATGAGTGTTATTTGACCTCTAATATTAAATTAATGTGTTTTACTGTTTATTAATTAAACATTAGCTTGAGGAATGTCATTATTTTAAATAGTAACACTCCATCTCTGTCTCCATTTATATAGTGATGAGTATACTGTTAAAGATCATAGTCCCTCTGGTATGAGGATCATTTTATAGAGTTTTCTGAAATATCTCTGGATATGTTCATATCCCTGTGTCTAGCCTGGATACAGTACAGTTTTCTCAGCTGTTTAGCTAGGGCTGGTGAAGTACTTCACTGACTTAACTCTGGTAACCTGCCCTGCTGAACAGGTGTCAGCATGGTACTGCATTGCTCAAAATAATGCTTTTCTTAGCAGCGTGACTGTATTGAGTTATTTGTCATTTCATTTGATAATTTTTCATTAATATGCTTGGCATAAGAATGTGCTAATGAAATTTGATAAAAATGTAAAGCTGGGAGGAATTGCTAATATAGAAGAGCCTGGTATGTTATCCAGGAAGAGATGGATGGTCTAGCAGATTGAAATAAAAGAAGTGAATTAATGTTAGTAATACCAAGTAAAAGGTCATGCTTCTAGGAACTAATGCAAATTCAACTGCTGAACAGGAATTTATCAGACAGTAACTTGGAGAAGAAGAATATGGGCATAGTTTGTCCAGTGGTCCAGTTGACTGCTGGATGACTATAAAGCAACAGGAAGATATAGCTGTATAAAAGAGAAATACAGTCTTTGGACATATAAGGTGATTTATTAAAATAGAAGAGTATTTAATTATATTTTAAGGCATGAGCGAGTCCTTGGTTGGAATAGTCACGTTGTTCAGTTATATTCACATTACTTAGTTGATAGAGATAGGCACCTCTGGAAGATGGTTTAGAGCAGGATTTATGAGAGCTTCAGGAAACGCCACTCCAAATTCAGGTGTTTTAAGTTAAGCTAGGTTTTGGGTATATCCTCTACAGTATATGTTTTTAGTCATTTGCCTCCAAGATGGATGTATTTAAATTGTGGTAACTAGAGTGTAACTCTACTGAATTTATCAGTAGAAAGAACTTCGTGTGAGGGGTCGCTAACAGAGTGACATGTTAAGCCTAATGGAATGCTAGCAGAGAATAGATATGATTTTATGTAAGGTTTGTGTTGGAAAGGAGAAATAACTGCTAACGCTAAAGAATCATGAAGAAGAGGAATAAGAAAGAAAAAAAAGGTGATAGGTTGTTAGTAAATAAATGGAATTTAAATAAGGTAAGTTCTGCTTGTGTGAGAGAAATTCTTTAACAGCTTTCAAAAATCCTATTAGTGACAAAAGATACACATTTCAAATGGAGCTGAATCTGTTTTTGAATCAGGGTAAATTAAATAACTGTTTGTGATTGCAGGTACCTTGTTGTGATATGACAGGAGTTCATTTCCATTCCTAAATTCCTTTGAAATCGTTTTTTGATGAATCCACAGATGTCTTCCATTGAACAGCAGCTCTGCACACAAATTTTCTTTTTTTGCTATACAGGCTGAGCTCCATTCAATAAACTCTGTGCTTTCCTTCCCCTCCCCTCAAACTGAGTCATGGTTGGTCACTATCTCTCCTGCTTCTAAAAGCTGGGGAGAATTGGTGATGTCCTTTAAAAGTGATTATTAACAACAATATAAAGAAAGATCTAGTCTCATGTAGACAGAATTATAGCTAGGTGTCAGTCTTAAATTTGTGAGGAGACTATTAAAGGTTTTTCAACCTAATAAAGTTGTAACAGTATTGTGACATAAAGTTCTAACAAAGATTTTTGTTTTACAAACACAGTTTAATGGCTTTCATGGTCTAATAATAGCTTATTAACTTTGTGTGTGCTATTTGACCTATAATATTAAGGTATATCTGTGTCTATTTAAAGTGTTTGAGTTAAAGGTACTTTAATAAAAATGACAATTATATCTGTATTGCTTGAACTGAATTTTGTGCAAGTTTGTGATAGAAGTTGATTTAGTTATGGTTTGGTGTCTAAAGCTAGAGAGATACAAAGTTCAATTTAATTCCTTGGTTGACAGAGAGAAATAGTTGCTGCAGTTCCATGGCTGTTTGGGAGAGAAGTACGTTTGTGCTAAGTACAGCATTGGTTGCTCTAAGTCAGAACTGGAGCAGCGCCCGGCCTCTTCTCACTGGGGCCCCTGCAGCTCCCTTGCTGTCAGAACCCGGAGACCTGCACCCGATACAGTATGTCACTAGTGAGAAGAAGCTGGCAAGTCTTTCTTTGTCACACTTTACGTGGAATGTGTTCTTCAAACTTGCTGTTGCTTCTAGCACCATGAAGTTAAGCTGGCTTGTTTTCAAAGCGTATCCTAGTAATTGTCTTGATGTGTTAGAATGGCTTATAGTTGTATTACTCATCATTTCCATTCAGAAAAAAATTAAATATTAGTAAAAATAGAAAAATATTTTTCCAGTTCTGTTTTGGTATGTTTCCTGATTTTTTTTTTACCCAGTATTCCTGAATATTACTGTACTCTTAATTTCCACCTGGTTTTGCCTTCTGATGTGCATGAAAGGTGAATAGTCTCCTCACAGTGTGAAAGACAGTTCTTTTCAGTTCCATTCCCTCAAGCCATAACAACCAATTGATGTCAGTTACCTCAAAAGCAAATTAATCCCACTCCTGTTTTGTTGAATCAATACTAATGCATTTTTCCTGTAATTTTCAGGTTTTGACAACGCTGGCTGCCAGCAAAGCTGAGGTAAGAAATCCTGTCTTATACTGGTGGAATGTTAAATAGCTGTCTGCACTTTTGATAGTGGGGCTAGCTTTCTTACAGTTTTGGGGTGAAAATTTAAGACACTTCAGTATGGCACTTGTGCTGCTTCTAGTGTTCAGCGAGCCAATCTTTGGAGTTCTTGTCTTGTTATAACATATAATATATGTTTAAGCTGATAAAGTCCTCCTAGGGAAGTTTTACCATTTTGTAGGTCTTTCTGAAGATTTCCATGGCATTGAAACCACATAGTCCAGAGCTTTGTTAAGCATGTGTTATAATTTTCCATCACCAGAAGGTGGCTATCTGACCTTTTTCCTATACCCTTCAATTTTTCTACTTTGCTTCACAGCAAAGAAGGTATTGTATTTGCTCCAGAGTCGGTTCTGGTGGTTGGCATACATTCCCTCTGAGTCCATATCTAGCTTGCCTCACTTGCCTGGTACCACATGACATAAGCTGTGTGAACAGACTGGGACATGAGAGAAAAGTTTAGTTTTATGACAGAATGCCACTAGCTGAATTCTTGTTAAATTCTGGAATGACATTAACTGTATTGTATGTTGCCTGCGTTGGGTACTTGACATTGCTATAATTTAGGTTGATCATTTTGGATTTGCATTTTTTTTTGTCAGCTTTTCTATTCATGTGTGAGTACTTTACATGGTCTTAATGGGTCTAAACTATTCTTAGAGGTGAAAATATTATGATTATTGGAGTATATTTTGAATAACTGATTGCTAAAGTGAAAATAGCAGTCCTTTGTGACCACTGACGTGTTATACTGCATTTGTCTCTTGAACATTGCTGTTGAATAAGTCACTGCACTTTTAATAACTGACAGATATTTTTATTCAGTGCACAGTTACTGACTCATTTAAATGTAATGTCAATTGGACGCTCAGAGCGTTTCTATATGAAACAGGTCTCAGACTCACAGTAGGGAATTTGTGATGTACTCCAAAGCTAATGTTTAACTATGACAAAATGTCTAGGTGACTCTAACTGCTGTAGTCAGATAAATTTTTAATATGAACCTTTGGTAAATTAAATTGCATTATTAAAGAGAATAGATAAACTGTGCAAGTTACTTTAAAGAACAAGGACACCAGTTCACTTGCATACTGTAAAAGAATGACATAATTCATTTTTATTTAGATTAAGACTGTAGTAGTGTTCAGTCTTGCTGGTCTGATTCAATTGCATACTTGGCTTGTCTCAGAGAGTTTTGGGAGTAGGATTTATATCTGTTTTTTCATTGTTGCACTGTTTAAAATGCCTATTGCTCTTATATCAATAAAGTCCACTAATAAATAGTATTTTCAGTTCCTTGTTTTGTAATGGGATTTTTTGGGGCTTAGATTTGTCACTGTACAGCTTCTACTATCAATTTTTCTCCCTTATGAAGTCTGTTTTCTCATTTATTTTTAAAATGTTCCCATATACTTTTTTCTTTTGTGTGTGTAAAATTCTAGAAATATTAAAAGTTTCTGAGCTGGTCAGTTGTGTTGCTTTGTTAGTACTTGCACCATTTGAAAACCTTAAGAGAGTTAACACATTTGGTTGTTCTTTAAAAGCTTTTCAGCTGGACTTTGTGCTTCAGCCTATGGACCGGCTGACTTAGTAGGCACAGTTCTATATGTAAGAGGTTATTGTTAGATGCTGCTTCTCCCATTCATGAAAGTACTCAGAAGAAATGCCCAAGTTCCCCAATACAAGGAAAATCCTAACTGAAGGTAAAGGATAATTAAGTGCTTTCCTGAATCAGGACAGTAGTGTTGTTTGTAAATAGTCTTACTAAACTCAGTGGAATAACTCACAAGAATAACAACTAAAAAGAATAAAAAGCATGAAGAACTGTTTGCCCAGTTTTTGAATTAGAGACAATTTTCAACTTGAGGGAAATGACTTCTTTGACATGATGGCAAACTTCCCAAGATTTCTTCCAGGGACCTACATAGCACACTCTATATTAGGCATAACAGTTTGGGTGTATTTTGAGGCTAACATGCCTTAAATAACTGTGTGAATGACATACAAAACATTTCCTCAGGTTTGAGAATAGTGGTACATGAGTGATCTCATGTTTTGACTGATTTTTTTTTTTTTTTTTTTTTTTTGACTCTTTGGTCTTCCTGAATAGTTCTGAGAAAGGTACAAGCCAAAATAGCCTTGTTCTGGCTTACCTTTGCATTGTGTCTTAACTCATCTGAGCTCCTCAGTTCTTTGCTACCGTATAGTGCTTGTGTCACAAGATCTCTAGTCTGCTTTTGAAAAAAAAAGTACATATGTTTGCTTTCTAAAATCTTTTATAAGAACTGCTCTTTGGTTGTTCTTGATCCAAGTAGTTTGAAATCTGATTATTCCTCTCCTTTTTAGTTGACATAGCTGTGTTCCCTTCCTGAATTTTGTATGAAGTCTGAATGAAAACTTAGCATGTTTGTCTTACTATTGAATGTTTTAGGAAGATACAAACAAGAGTGTTTTTTTTTTCCAAACGCTGGTTGCCACATACGAACTGTAGAGAAACAAGTACATCTAGAGGAAGCTGTCAAGTAATCCAAAGACCTTTCTTCCATCTTTTAACACAAAGGGGCAATAAATAGTGACAGAGTCAAAGCTGTAGGCAGCAAAGCCTTCCATGAATAATTGCCGAATCTGCCTACACTGTGTCTTTTAGTGTCATGGTCTTGTAAATATGCAAATTAGAAGCATCTTAAAAAAGAGTAACTCGTACATAGGTAGTCAAATATGAAGATTTTTATAACAAATTACTCTGGTCTCTTGCACAATAAAACACATAACGGATCATGTTCATGTCATTACAAAAAGGGCCTGAGAACAGTCTCAAATACAGCTATACACTGTATAAACTGCCATAACATACACAATACTTTATAATAAAATTTTCATGTAATTCCCTGAAACAACATAGTTTGAGGAATGACTTTTTTCCAGGTCGGCTAACTTTATCTAATAGAGGTATATGGCAGTTGAGTCCTTTTATTGCTTTTCTGAACATGCATTTGTCCCCTTCAAAAGACATCTCATTCAGTAAACTATGTGACTCGTTCCAGAGTGTCCTTCTTTCTAATTAGTTGTTAGTATAAATAATCTTTATGTTGAGGAAAGCATAATTTCTTTTACTCTTTTTGAAACTAAAGTTGTTGCCAAAATAGAGAACAGAAAGCTGCTTATAATTCCTGTTTTCCTCCCCAACTTTTGAATAAATGATAGTGAAGTTTAAGGCCACCTTCTTGTGAGAAGTTAGAGGTCATGCATGATGGAAATACAAGTTTAGTGTAACAGTGTGTAAGCTCTCTGCCTGCTTTTATGTGAAGAATGTCAAGGCAGACTTTTTTTACTCTCCTAAAGAAAAGGCTGCCAATATGTCTCAATAAAACTGGAAATCAAAATCATGTCAAAGCCAAGGAGGTTATTAAATCAGAGTTTAAGGAAAACCTCAGAATAGTAGGCAGAATATGGCTGTAACGATAACAAAACTGGAACTGATTTATACTGCAATCCATAAGGTCCTTGTTTATCAGAAATGTCATTGTTAAGCCCCCCCACTTCCCTTACATGGAAGGGATAGGTCAGACCCGGTGAGTGGCATGTTTCTGAAAAGACCAATAAATGTATTACACTTGAGTCGCCCTTTTGCTGCTCTGTGCTTGGGGTGGAGAGTGGAGAAAAATCCTGTGACAGGACTGACAATTGTTTCATTTATTTTTTGTTCATAAAATGTTTATGAAAAATATGTATGCTTGTGTTGCTCTGGAAATATGTTTGCATGAATGATGTGAGAGATGCATATGCAAGGTGTCTTAAGCCGATATGGTCTGAAAGCCATTCAGCGCATTTGTACTTGCTGATATTATTGTCTGTTTGCATTACGCTAATGCCTAGAGGCCCCAGCTGGAATCATAGTCTTTCAGGTTTTGTACAGGCATGTGTTACACAGTATTTCGAAGGTCTTATGCACTTACGTAGATAATACATAAAACGGCTAGAGCAAAATGAAGAAAGCCGTGTAGCAGGTCAGTAGCAGAACCATGGGGTTTCATTTCCAGTAGGACCATACTATCTGTTTTTCCAACTTTTAATGCAGAAGTGAACTAACTCATTTTTGAAAAGGAGACAGTAAAAGACTGTGTGTAAACACATAGCAGAACTTTCTAAGAAAATATGCATCTACGAATATTGTTCTACTATTATTGTTTCGATAGTTTGCAGTGCGTTCTGTTCCTAGTAGGCTTACAATTCTTTTTGCTAGTATATGAGTAATTTTTAAATCCTGTTGGCTGATTTATTTCTGTGGGAAAACTATTTTATCAATGGAAACTTTATTTGGGGAAACATGAATACTTGGTTGGATGCTCTTAGGATAAATTGCGGGTGTTGTATTAAAAATCCATGGTAGATAAAAACATGTCATTCAGTCTTCCTAGCCTCTGTGTCCTGCTTTATTCTCCAAAGCACGCTTAACATGCAAGGACCTAGCCTGCCGTCACTCCGGGGTAAGTACATGCTCAGGACAGAAGACATTTCCATTTCTATTTTCAGATTGTTTTTTCAGAATGAATGAATAGGTTATAGCCTCTCCCTTTTCTGATGCATCAATACTTTGCATCAGACAAGGCACTTGATTGAACCTATTGCATTGTTAATCCTATCCAGCTGTAAATTTTCTCTTCCTTAAAAGAGGAATGAGGCATTGAGTGGTCAATTATGATGACTGATAAAGAATTTGCTATTAATATTAATGTTCATATCGTTAATGTATTTAGAGCAAGAAAATATTGGTGTTTTGAAGACCAGTAGCAATTTCTATACAAGTGTAGCCTAATGCTTTCCATATAGTTATAATGACGATTATTTCAAGGGTTTTACCATCTCTGTAGTTTGTAGCAGGACTTTAGAATTTATCAAGAGGATAATTATTACAGTAAGATGGTCCTTTTTGCTTGATCTGTTGAAATCCCTTCAAATTTGAGTCATAAGCTGTCAGAAATTGTGTATGAATAGGTATCACTATTTTTTTTAAAAAAAGATAATTGCAATCAGTTGATAATTGTTTATTATATTACTCCTAAGAATATTCATAATTTTAAGTGTAACTTCAAGAATTATGTGTCAGAGTAATTTTTGATTTTCCAGTTTTTAGTACTGAACAGTTAAAACTGTGCAGAAGTTATTTTGATATTTACCCGTACATAATTTCCACTGAAAAGTATTTTATGAGTATATAAGCTGAGTAAGGGTCTGAACTCCCACTGAAAGGTGTCTACGGGTAATTCAGTGTCACATATAAATCCTGCTGAGCACCTACCTGTGTCTTCAGATACCTAATAAACTCTTGATTGTCAGTGACGGGAAATCCCAGCTGTAGCAATTATCTTGACAAGTTAATATGGACATTCCAAATGTGGCAGAAAAGAAATTCATAGCAGTGCATGCCTGGTAGGTGACCTTTGAACGTGATTTGAGTGCACCCCCCTCTGAACACTTAAAATACCTGCCTTCATTATTATTTGCTAGATTCCCCTCCAACTTTTATTACCAAAGGCAGAATCCTGACTTACCTTTTATAGTTTCGAGGTTTAAGCACAGTAGTTACATATATATGCATAAAACCTGTACTAAATGGATGGGAAGGAATTATAGACAGTTTTCATCCATTTTTTACTTGAGTATGAATTTATAGGATCATGCTCCTTCAATATGAAATCTTCTACAGTAATTTTAAGCTATGCAGTGCGAGAGACGGTCTTGCTGTAGCTGCTACTGTAAAACCTAATTTGCTGCATAAAATATGAGAGCTATAGTGAAATATGAGCCTGGAGAGCAACTCTTTTGATCTTGAGTAGTCAAAAGGTTGGCATGTATAATGCTATGAAAATAAATGATGTCAAAACTGTAGGATATAATTTATGGTTTGGGGACTACTTTACTCTTAGAAGCAGAAGCTTCTACCGTTGAAAAGCAAATAGTTCAACAAAAGATAATGAATGGAAATGACAAACTTTCATAAAACCCCCAAATCTATTGAATCATGCAATACATCAGTTTAGACATAACCAGTTGACTAATTTACTGATTATACATTATTAATAAGAGCATTTTTAAAAGATAGGATTGGAACTTTAGCCTTTGTTTTGTATTTCTTTAAATAAGTGCTAGGCATTAGCTGTCATCCAGTTTGCCAGATACTTGGTCACGTAAATTGTCTTTACTCAATTCCACTGACAAAAGCTTGGGGTTGTAAACTCTTAAAATTGAGCTTTTTTTCAGCTGTCCCAGAACACTCTGAAGGTATACCCAAGTGCTTCATGGTGCTTCTAGGAGAGTGATTACAAAACAACATCATAGTATTTGTTGACTAAAATCTTTATCATTACTATACCATGCAGATTCTTCTGTGTGGCTCTGATAGCTGAGACTCCCATCGCCTATACAGGTTTCAGACTAGGATTTTTGTTTTTAATATTTGTATGAAAAATGGTTCATGGACTAAGTCAGCTACCTATATTTGCTTAATTTAAAGATGACAATCTTCCCTAATAAAGTCTCTGTCTCTGGAAACAGTCTTTTAATTGTTTGTTTAGATTTGTTTGGTTGGTTGGTTTGTTTTGTGTTGTTTTAGACCCTCTATCTTTCTTTCGAGGTCTGCTTTGTTAAGTTTTCCTAGGCTTCTCTTTTGTCCTTTTGTCACTCAAATGCTGCTCAGTCCCTTTGGTCAGGACTCTAAAGCTATGTATGGAACATAGTGTGACATAAGTCTGGCTTTTTGTTCAGACTGGTATTTCATTGTACTTTGGAAAGGGGAAGTCCCCCCATGCACACCCCAGAATCTGTTTGGACAGGACTTCTGCAGAGGCTTTTGAAGATAACTAGATTTAATAAAATAATGACAACTGTGAACCATCATGTATGCCTTTTCTGTGTGTATTCACGCGCGCACACACTTTTAATAGTATGTTGCTCCAGAATATGTTTCAGCAATGTGTATCAGTGATTTGATGGCAACAGAAATGAATATAAGCTAGTCTTGCTAAAGGGTTAGTATTGACTACAAAGTGCACTCTGTCTATTGTTTCTGTTTCTTAGTTTACTTCTATGTCTTCTTGCTAAAAGTTGTAAGTTTTCGCTCCCTATACAAGGATCTGAACATGTTTTGATGAAGATTTTAAAGATGCTCTATTAATCACACTTTTCTCAGTTCTTTTGTTGTGAATTTGAAGAGTATCATACTGTCAGAACTGTAGATGTGCCATATTGATCTTGATGATTAAATCAGCCAAAGGAAACTTGATTTCTAAGGGAAAACTTAATATTCTCAAAGCTGAATGTCTCCTAAATATTTATAGGCTACAAAAGTTGATCAAGTGCCTTTGTTCTCTGATTATTACAGTGAACGGTGACACTTAGTTCAGATTCTCATCATATTAATGTGATGTAGTAATATATAAATTCATGTGTCTGTGTTTTCAATCATGTGAATATGCAGAGGTAACTTTTTTTTTTCTATCTTGGCAAGGCAAGAAGATAAATAGGTGAAAATGTGTATGTGTTTGAGTGATAAAGTTGGTTTAATGATTCTTTGGGAAAAATTCCCTGTGGTACATACAGTAGTGACTTGATTGAACAGGACAGAATCATGCAGTTCAATTAATGTGCAAATATGTGTTCACTGAACTTTCATTCCATTTATCACATGGACATGGAAATAGGGTCATTTTTTATCTCTGTATTATGTATATGACATCTTAGTTTGCTTCTTGCACGTTGCTATGGGAAAAATAGCAATGTGGCACACCACAGGCAAAAAGAATTGGAGATAAATTCCTCAGCTGTCACAAACATCTTTAAGTAGATCTTTGTTTGAAGATAAACCTCTTCCTGCTGTAAGGATTAACATTAAGAAGGCTTTTGCACACTCTTTCCATTAAAATTGTGTGCATCTCTTGGCCATATGCTGTGAAAAATCATTGGTAACAATTGTCACGTTTATGAAGTACATAGTTAGCAAAGAAAGTGTAATCACAGAAAAAATTCAGAAGGAAATTTTAGTTGAAAATACATTAGTATTCACCATTGGTTATTTAAAATAAGAAGCCACCCATTTCCAAGTAAGTTTCTTTCTGATGCTTATAAAGGTTTTACTTCTATCCTCAGACGTAGTGAAATTTGTTTGGGGACTGTTCTCTTTCTTTTGACTAATTATTCTAAATCAGGTTATCAAGGGTACAGTTGGTTATTCAGTTTATACACTGAAAATCTACACTAGAAATTCTGTTATTGAAAAGTGTAGTGAATAAAGTTTTTTCTTTTATTTTATTTCTATAATTGGAAAAAAAAATATGTTCTTTTCCCTTGATATTGAACAAAACCAATTCATAACAGCAGGGGAGAAAAGATGGAATTTAATCAGTACAATGTAAAATAATGTGATAAAAGAATTCCTTTCGTAGGTACCAATAAGAATATAGAAATGTGGTTAAAATTTTCATTGTTCTATTTCATTGATTGTCTAAAGTAAAGACCTTTTGGCTGACATGGGCAGCTGTATAAATTAAAGACTAGCTGAATTCCACATGGAATTGTAATCTTTGCAGGCAAAGCTTATAACCTTTAAACAAACTGCAGGCCAAGTTCTCTGCCATGTAAATTGGCAGAGCTTCATAAACTTTAATGGAGCTGTGCCTTAATGGAGCTATGCCAGTTTTTAAGAGCAGTGAATGTGATCTTAATTTAGGTGGAAGGTGGCAGAAGGTTAGGAATATAAAGAAGAGTCTAAATTGTGAATTATCAGTCTCCACACCTCACTGTTAAACAGGAAAAAGTCCCATTGGCTTTGGGACTGCAATGTCTGGTCAAAAAAAGATACTTTCTCAGCAGTTATTTAGTTCAACAACTTAATGCCTTCATTAGTGTAATAGAATGAATGACTGCAATGTAGCACACTCTGATTTTGGTCTTTTCCTCAGCTACTTTTCTACCTTAAAGGCACCAAGAAAGAGCTTTCAGTCTGAAACACAGCTAAGCACCTTTCAATGTATTGCAGTTAACTGGGGTTGACACCTGTTAAATATGATCAGTTTTTTCATTTACTGTCTGTGAGCTGAGGTTAACATGATAGCGATGCCTTCTAGGTGCATGCACATATGCAAACACAAATATCATCAGTATACTAATTTTCTTTTTATGGGTAAAAGATGCGAGTCTGCTAATATTTGAAATAAGGCAGTACTTGATGATGCAAAGAAATAAGCCTGTCCCATCAGTGAAAGAGTAAGTAATATTTTAAAAAGGCACTAGACCAGTAGCACTAAAGTGACTGCATAAGACGTTGTTAAAAACTGTATTATGTAAAAATGCAGAAAAGACCATATTTCTTATTAATTAAGCCTTGTACTGCTACTGAACATTGTGCTCAAAATGGGAAAAACCAGATATTCTGGCAAAAGTTTATGAATGAAATATAAGTAGTTTGGAGAAAACACAAAAAAACTCACTAAAGTGCAAAAGTAATGTAGTTTTCCTTCAGTACAAATCATTAATTGCAGAACTTATAGAGTATTATGGTTTTATATTTAGGGGAAATAAGGGGTTTGTAAAAAATAGGTTTTACGTAAGTTAATTCACAAGTAAAGCAATTCTGAACCAAACAGCATTTTGTTTTGGGACTTCTTTTCTTCACTAGGAGGTTTGGAAAGGTGCTGCTGACCATTCACATTGTATGTCTTAAACAAAAACTTACTAGCAATAGTTGCTGCAGAGGTGAATAGCCAGACTTACAAGGTGGTGTTTGGGGGAAGTGTGTGTTTGGTTTGGTTTTTTTCTTTTTCTTTTCACTGAAGTATTAAAATTGTTTGCTTTCCCATTCATGTTTGACTAGTCACTACCTATGTTTCATATCTTCCTGTAGAAACATAGGGTTTAAGGGGATTTAAGACTGGAGTGGCTGTTTGGAGAAATGCTTATATTTCTATAATAGAGGCAAGAAAAAAAAGTGTTGTTCTCTGGCTCCTGCTTTTTATAAGGTGAGATTCTGGGAAGATGAACAGTAGTTACCTGTATTGGTGTACCAGTGGTACAGGTACCTGCGGTGTATCTGCTGCAGGGAGAATGGAAGAGAGAAACTCCTGCCCAGTCTTTAAAAAGGTGAAGAAAATAGATTAATAGACTTGGGAGAGAGACTGTCAGGTCGTAGAAGAAAGTGAGGAAGCTGAGCAAGTAATGGATGAAATATACCCATTTCTCCTCCTCAGTAATGACAACTTTGAAGATGGGTCAACAAGGCATAGCCAAAAGTTTTCCTCTTCTACCCCTTCAATCTTGAGTTTTCTTAGATGGCATAATTAAAATATTTCTGTTGTGGGTGAAGCAACTGTACGCTTTGGGATACAGAGGAAAATCTACATCTTTCACCTTAAAAAAGAGGAAACGGCAGAGGGCAGCCCAGGGTATGTATTAGCTTGTTGAGGCACATTTTTTTCCCCAGAAGATCCACGTTTCTTTGCCATTGAAACAGGAGTCCAATTTCTGGTCTAATAAAGAGTTTCCAATTACCTTTAGTCTGAAAGTGGTTTATTCACATTATGATGAATTATTCGCATATGATGAATTATTTACAGAATGACTAAAGTGTTTTCCTAACCAAAGGATACTGTCTGTTTGATTGGGAGTTTATGATTATGAGACTAGGCTAAAGCCTTCAAAATCATCTTTACAGGGTTTCCATAACAGAACAGACTAACTCACAGCAGTTGGTTTGAAAATTACTCCTCCTTGCTGTATCTCATTTTCTTCTTCCTGAGTGCCCTTTATCCCCAAAGGACATGGTGAATGTTGTAGTGTATAGGATTTGAAGAA
Source organism: Buteo buteo (assembly GCF_964188355.1). Classification (NCBI taxonomy): domain Eukaryota; kingdom Metazoa; phylum Chordata; class Aves; order Accipitriformes; family Accipitridae; genus Buteo; species Buteo buteo. The sequence continues at coordinate 4,639,899 of NC_134199.1, forward strand.
ATTCAGAGTAGATTTCAAATCATCTAGAGAAGCTCAGTGAGTTCAATCTTTTAAACTCGATTACTTCTTTCTGCAGACTTTACATTCTTAGACTTCAAACATAACAAGAGAATTTCTTTCCTGCTGTGGATTCAGTGAATGTTTATGCTGTAACTTCTCTGGGAAGGCAAAGTAGCTCTCACCTGACCAGCTATTTGTATACAGCATGATTTTTGAAAAAATGCAATTGAAGACAGCATAGTATTTGATCTCTAGATGATATATTCTGGCAAATAACAGAAGGGCATCTACAGATAAACATAGATGATTACGTGTTGGTAAAGCCACTGATTGTCAAGAGACCGGAAAAATTTTCTAGGAGGAAATGTCTGTGATGTTTGATGAATTCTACATTCACTGCAACACCTGCATTACAAAGCAGCTTTCTAAATCAACACCAGGAATGTACTTTAATTTATAAAGTCAGTGTTCTAAGAACTGTATTAAGTTCATTAGTTTAGTTTGTCTTGCATTGACAACTTAATACTGTTTTTAAGTTAGTTTTGAAGCCTACTTTCAGAAGAGAATCATAGTAGCAGTTTAACACCTAGACTAATATTAATAGGAAGCCAAACTAAACAGGCAAACTAATTTAAACCTGTCTCTGTTGAACTTTTAATAAATGCTTTATTCATTGTTATATGGACAATATATTCAATTATGATTCTCTACTGCTTAGTACCGTATTTTAGGAGAGATGTTACAGAAAACTCAAGAAGAGTTAGAACAGTAGTAACAAGTATTTTTGAATGTGGCTGTAGCTGTAACTGGCAGAAAATTAGGTTTATGGCTCTTTACTGAATAATTTAAATACCAAATTAAAGGAGTCATGTAGAGTAGTCAAATGTGGCTCTTCCAATAATTATAAGTGCATTATGGTAGAGACAATGAGAAAAGTTTAGCAACTGTATGAGCCACTGATTGAGCTTCTTCTCCCACAGATGATTTGGCACTTAATTCCATATCACCCATAGCTAGTCTCACTGAGATACTCTGCTGTAAATAGTAGGTGGCTTCACATTAGCTTCTAGATTGCAAAACTGTGTCTAAAATATCTCTGATCTCTTGGTCTCTATACTGCCCATATAGAAACTGGCAGTTTTCTGGGTTTTTTTCTGACTATATAATCCTTCACTAGAAAACACTAAGCTGTCAAAACCAAAACTGTTGTAGAAAAGACTGGTAAAATGTTGGTGTATTCCTCCCTTCCCCACCCCCCACCCCCCAAAAAGGGGTAGAATTGTCAGAAAAACAATACCATGACCCAGTCCAAAATTCCCTTTAGTTCTGAGATACTTTCTGGTTTGTTGTTTTTTTTTTTGTTTGACGGGGGGCTGAAGAATGGAAGATGTTTTGTCAAAAAAGTTACAAAGATGAATCCCAGTCTTAATAATAGAGAACATACGGTCAGTGACTTGATAATCTGTTACGCTGGTACTGAAATGCCATGAAGTATGTTACCAGAGGGCACTGTGTTAGACTTTTCTGCTTCTGAATAAGATGATCTAATTTTCCTTTTATATTTGCAAATGATTACTTTGTATTTTTTCCAATTCTAACAGTTAGGATTTTTTTTTTAAAAGGAGACTTACAGAGTAGTAATTTGAATTTAAGGAGTGCATTCATTTTCAAAGTGGGTGCAGTTGTTCTCATGTAGACATGTATTTGAACTTTTTGAATTTTTCTCAAGGTGGAAATTGCTATGCCGTGGATAACACTAGAAAACTAATATTATAAAATATTTTAAGCAATTAATCAACCACTGTGTGGCCCCAACTGTAGAAGCAAGGCTTTGACAGTCAACTGAATTTTACTCCCTGGATTTTCTGTTTTCATTTTCTTAAGCAGGGAGTCTTCAGGTGTGTTTTGTTCCTGCACATGGTCTGTGTGTCCACATCCAGTTAATGGCAAATTTTTAATAACAGGCTTCACAATATTTCACCCATATGTGCTCAATGTTCTGATTCTACCCTCCTAACTGACATCCATATACCAGAGTTGCATGCTCTTAGGGCAGGACTGACGATGTGGAAAATTGATGTATGTGGTTTATGTCACCAAACTCTTTAAAAATTAAAAATAATGAAAAAATCCCTTTTTCCTTCTTATAAAATGTTGTAAAGTGAAGACGTGATTGCATTTTGATTAAAAGTAATTACAAGTAACCTTAATTAGCTCCTGATCCCATGAGTTTAGAGGAATGCTGTCTTTAAAAAGAACTAATATGAAAAATTAGTATTTCCTGAATATTTCCATAATGAAGAAGAATATTTTTTCCTTCGTGCTTTCTTAGTGTTTAAAAAGAAAAAATTCTGAAACAATAAATCAAATTTAAAATGCCCAGAAGAAGAACACAGAAGCCACAAGGAACCTCATTGTCATCATTCCCATAATGGATTTTAAACATTGGATTTTCATGGATAGGTAACCATTTACTTTCTACATGAGTTGCTGTGATAAGAATTTATTACAGGACCTCAGGGAAATGTTGTTACATCTATTAAAAAAAAGTTACCATTAATTTTGTGGAATTAGAACATCGATTTAATTTGGCCTCCTTTAATTGATGTTAGGTAGCTTGGGAACTGATGTCCTCACTTTGTAAATGCACTTAATCACTTCTTGCTACAAAACCTTGAACGTAATTTTTCCAATCAGAGCTGACAGTTGTAGGGTTAAAGCTCAAAGCTAATAAATTTCCATGGACTAGATACTGTACTGCCTGGTGTCCTTCTTCAAAAATATTTATATTGCAAAGTAAGTCTGAATAATTTTAATTAGATAATCTCACTAAGTATTCTTTTTGTAAATAAATTTTATTTGCTCATGTTAGCATGGTAATTCAATTTGGTGATATTTTTCTTCGTGGGAGAAAATATTCCTGTGCTTTGTACGGTTGTCAACTAGCATACTGTGGAATGTAGTTTAAATACATGGTCAGAGGGCCTGGAATTAAGTGGCACTTTAGTTGTCATTTCTGAAGGCAGAGAGGTTTTAGCAGCATGTGGACAAAGACACTGTTAGGTTAAAAGTCATGCAGTTCACAAAAGGAAATGTCAACATGCTCAGGTTAATGATGGCACTTTAAATGAATGATATGGAAATAATTTCTTTAAAAATTAGCGTGCTTATTCTCATTTGTAGTTTTCTTCAACATTTCACACTTCGTTTGGAGAATAAAAATAGATTTGCGAGTGAGGTGTTTTAATGACTTATTCCTGATGAATAATCATTGCTGAATCATAGTTCTCCCTGGAGATCATGACCCAAATAAGAATGAGATGTGGTTGGGGGAAGAAATAAGAACTCCAGAAGTCCTTTTACTATAGAATACCACTTCTCATTGAAGTTATTTCCCCTGTCATTATTAGTCTTGTTTATGATCTCCAGCTTTTCAGGCTATTAGTAAGATTAGTAATCTTTTTTTTTTGTGTACTACTAGTGAAGAAGGTTCTGTTTATCCATAATGGAGCCCACATACCAGCATGGTATGCCAGCGATCCTCTTCTACTTCAGCTCCGTTGCTGAATTACAAGTGTAAGGCTTTTCTAATCAACTGTGTGTGGGATTTACTCATGCTATAGAAGAAAAAGGTGATCTCTAGAGTAACTGTGATTTTGTGTGCTCTTTTTAGTATACTTTCTAGACTCTGTAAATTGGGATACAGTATTTTCAGTAGCAGGTCCATGACTCTGAAGGACATTTCCTTGAGCTGGCAACGGGAAGGGATTGCACTATCCTCTCATCAAAATGCCAAGCTCAATTCTTCACTTAGTTCTCACAGAAGATGAAAAAATTGTGAATGAGGCAATCAAACACAGAAACAAGTCTTTTTTTTAGTGGCTACTTTTTTTTTTAAGGTGGGTGGATAAGAGTAAATTTGTGAAAATAAAAAACAACTTTAACAATTCAAAATTATATGAATAATTAACTAAGCAGCCCTTGAAGCTGAAGCCATTCAAAGCCATAACAGCAGAAATTGACCATAACTAAATTATCTCTTCTATGGACTTCCTCTTTTTCATTTAGTCTTTAGAAACATTTATTTGTATCTATGGGCAAAATTAGTTTGGATTTTCAATTCAATGACTTGGAAGTCTACTCTGTAAACACATAGTAAAGGGAGAATTTAATTGTACATTTTCTTTTAGAAATGTTTGTTTTCTTGGTCAAATGATAATTTTTCATAAAAATATTGTAAAATGTGTATTCTCCTGCCTTAAAAATAATAAAGTTGTTTTGAATTTATGAATGAGAATAAACAGCCTTATTTCCCGAGTGATTGTAACTCTTCTCAAGTAAATACATTACTAGGTACTTTTTTATGAATGTAAAATACTAAATAGATCAAAACAATGTGAAAACTGTTTTGGCTTGCTATGTAATTAGGATGTGTTTTATCTTTACACCATTCAGATTTTGATTAAAATTTTTGAATATATTGACCACCGTCAAATTTATCACTCTTCCCAATTTGCTTTTCACACATAACTTTGAATGTCATCACTTGGCTAGGACTGCAGATGAGCTCTTCTGATGAGTGAAGGAATGAAGTGGTTGATGTTCTAAATGCATAGATATTTCCCTCTCAAAGAGAAGGATTAGGGAATGACTTTTAATCCAAATCCTGTTGATCCAGACCAGGCAGTGTAGTGTCGATAACTGATGCATTGAGGGCAGATGTTCAACTTTCCCTGAAATATTCTAACAGTACAAGTCTTAGAAACTAAGAGGTATAATGGAGGATAATTCTTCTACACTAGGAAACACATTGTGCTATGCACGTGGTTAAAAGCAGCATATGTTTATGATCCCTCATTTAATGGAACTTCTAATGGAAAGGAGGAGAGACTTTCCCTTGCGTATGTCACATTATCCTAAGCTAGTACCTAGCTTGTCAGTATCCTCCCTTCACATGGGACACAATCTGCTTTTAAGCAGTTAACTAACTAGGCTAGCTAATTTCCAAACAAAATTCAGCGAAGTTCATTTTGGTCTATTTTGCACCAAATGTATTTAAAAGAATACTCCGTGAGGAATAGATCATCTGGCACGATAAGATCTAAGAATGACCGAGTTCCTATATATGACAATATAAGTACTAAACTTCTATTCTTAAGCCTTGGTACATCCATAAACATGTGTTTTGTGTAATTAACTACTTTTGACCTTTATGTTAGGAAGTTGTTGTAACACCTTCACTGTGCCAGTGAAGGAATCCTGTTAATTTTAATAGAAATGTGTTATTTCTTTCAAGGACAGGGGTTTTTCAGTACTGTAAAATTAAGATCATTGTTCTATCCTTCTCACCTGAAGTAACTGCTTTTCACTGTGTTCACAGGGAAATTGCCCTATTAAGTATTGCTTAGATCTCTCAAAAATCAGTTATAAGTACATTCCTATATCAGTCTGATTTAATACAGGACTGTACAGAAATACTACTGGGATATCATCACTATAAAAACTGTCCTCGGGCTTTTACTTAATTGGATTTGTAAAATACGCATTTCTCTGGTCTGGCATTCATATTTTTATTCTAAATATTTATCTTTTGAGTCGGTAGCTTGCATTGACAATTTCACTGATGAAATTGAGGACAGCTTGGGATCCTGTTGTTGACATTTGTATTTAACCTATGACTTTTAGAAGGAAATTCATTAGTGAATATAGAGTTTCCAATAGTTCATTTTACTTTTAGTCATACAGTAAGGCCACCTCTCCTAGATCCACAGCCAAATGTTTATTGCACTTTTTGGATGAGCTACAACACCTTTGGGGAAATTTATCACAAGGGCCAGCTTTAGGCACAAGCGAAGCAGGTAATTGCAAGGGTTGTAAACTGATGAGGGCAGCAAAATCCCAGTTTCAGACGAGACACTGCATCTCCCAGCAGCAGCTGGGACTCCCTGCCTCTATTTCCCTCATCCTGCAGTGCTGGCAGAGCAGCTCTACAACCACAGCCTAACTGAGAGGCTTGGAGCACTGCGATGGGCCATTGTACCCCCAAACCTATTTTCTGCCTTTCCTGAGCTCTGTCCTCCATTAGCGGGTAAGAGGTTGCAGGGATAATACATCCTTGCTGATATGATGCAGGGCTTGCTGGCAGATGCTGGTAATGGTCTGCATTTCCCTTTTTGCTTGTCTTTTACAATCTCAGTTGTGCAGGTGCATGCATTTCAGCATGGGTTGTTATGGAGAAAGATACAGACAACAGGATCATAGTATTTTCCAGAGACAAGACAGCTTATTCTGATTTCCCTGGGAAAAAAAATGTTTGATGAAGTTGGTCTGCCAAAGCTGTAAAATAGAACTTGTCTATATTTCAAAGAAATTTTGAAGTGCTTTTTGGTTGATTCCACAAAAACTGATGATTATATTAGTGTTGTTCATGCTACGTGTCCTAAGGTAAGAGTAGGCAAACATGAGTTACTGATGGTGACAGGCGCAGTCTCTAAGCAGTGAATATGGGCTTGCAACTATATCCTGTTCTTTCCTAGAAAGTGTAAGAATTCTTAATCATGCTGTCATCTAATTAACATTGCAACCCATTTGGCAGGAGCAAAGGGGAATCACAAAGAGCAAGAAGCATTGGAGTTTTCCTCCATACCCATGAGTCATATTCTGGTATCAGCTGAGTGGCAAAGCTGTTAAGAACTCCTCCTATTCCACGCCGTTCCCAACAGGCAGGCACCTGCTGCTTTCTGAGCCTGTGTTGTTGTTCCCCAGCTGATCTGTGAGTCTGCCTTGAATGAAAGTGAAGTCCAGTCAGGCTCCAGTCTTAGGTGAGGAATGCAATGTTAATTGCTTTCCTTTAAATTACACCCTTACCTGTCTGTGAATACGTTAGTGTGCTAGTATGCTGAGCAGACCAAAATGCAGGACTTGGACCAGGCCCTAACATAACTTGCAAAGCTAGCTACTTTTTTAGCTCTGAGAAATCTAGAGCTTGAGAATTAAATTCCCAACTCTTAGATCCTAGCTATCCCTGTGGAGTCCCTGAAGACTGAATTTCCTGGAGTCCTTCCCTAAGCTCTCTGAAGTAGAAGGGAAGACAGCTGGGTTCTCTGCTTTAATTAGACTAAGGAGGCAGCTCATAGAAGATTGGAAAAGAGCAGAAATCATCCAACCTCCTAGTAGAAATGCTGCATGGATAAAGTTGGTAGGGAGTCGGTAGCTCCGAAAAGTTAAATAAGCCAAACAGTTGTCAGTTGTTTTTTCCCATCTTTGCAAATTTCCCTGGTAACAGTTGGACGAGTGAGTGATTCAGAACATGGTTCCATTTATTTGGTTGAAAAGTGGTAAGAGTCGTAAATATTTCACAGGAATCTGTGGCAAGTTTCCTTTACTGTGACTCATAAGGATTTGGATTATTATTATGAAAACATTTGTAAAGTTATTGTCTGTCTTTTCATCAAGAAATTTGCACTTGAGAATCCATGCTAGGACTGAGTTGTTCATTGCTTATCTGTTTTTCTCCAGGGTTTAAAGTGTTATTCAGCGTCTTAGGGCACTAAAACAGTGCCCGGTGGTATGGGTGACAGCACATAAAATGAATGCCAATATTCAGACCATGTATAGACTGAAAATATTAGCATCAGGCAGCTATCGGGAGAAATACCAATTGCTATTACATTCACAAAAAAAGCTCAAAGTAAAGCTAAGCAAGTTTTTGGTTTTTTTTAATATGTATTTCATTCACCATGTAATACAATTTCTGGGTGACAGAGGGGATAGAGTTATATATAAATAAATAAAAGAAGAAATTAACAATATATTACCCCCAATGTTTATTTCGGCAAACAAATAAAAAAAATAATATTTGCAATCTTTTGGGAAAGTTCTAGAATTAAATTGTACTGCATATAATATGGGTACCATACAGTATACCAGTATAACAGGTCCAAACTAAAGAACCTAGCATGCTTTTCTACATGGTATTTAAAGTGTAACTCTTTTTTTTTGGGTGGGGAGGTGTAATTAAATAAATTCATCCTGCTGAGGTTTAAGGCTGCAGAGTATAGATACGTCAGACCTTGATGCTTAAGCCACTAAGTGTTTGTTCAAGCCTTGAAAGGAGCAGTGTTTTCATTATGGGTATCCATGTTACTGTGCAGTGACTGCATCTATAAATTGCATATAGAAAGTGAAAAGAGACTACAGACAGAACAAGTTACCAGTTAATGCAATTGCTTTGCCAGTGGAAACAATTCAGGACTAGAGGAGACAGAATTATAGCACGTGTTCAGCTGTCTGCACTTTCCAGAATGTTATGTCCAAGCCAGACTGTGTGGCAAACCTTCTTTAAAATCTAGGGTATTACTGACATATCCACAGTGGTCACATGTGCTTCTTTCTGTTGAACTAAAGTACTCATCAGGGACTTCAAAACTGAAGCCATCTCTATTATGTTAAACGATGTCATATTTGCTATACTCAGACCAGAAAACAATTTCTGTTCTGGAGGCTTTAACTACGTTTACAGGCCTTCTTTTAAAAAAACAGAAAAACCCCCCCCATCCTCCCCCTCCCTCCTTCTTTCAGAAACTCTTCTAATGAGAAATCCGAGACAAATTGACTAAGATAATCTGGATATTAGCAAGTATATCTGTTCTATAAATACAACCTGGTAGAAAATTATTGATTAGCATTTTTCTGCTTTGTAATGCTGTTTGGAGAAGGAACTGGTTGCGTCTTTCCCCGGTGTCACTGAACTCATTGGTGTTTGAAATGTTTTGTACTACAGGTTGGTAAATCTACAAATGGCACAGCAAGAAATTGTCCAACACCAAGCAGGCAATCATGGAAGAAAGAGACTAATAAGTGTGCAACTAAAGTATTCTATTTTTTTTATCTTCTAATCATATTGTCTGTTACTATAGAACAAGTTATGTGAATAAAAATTAAATTGTTCATATTCAAGGATCAGTGTTTTATTCAGTAAACATTTCAACAATCTATAGCTACTTTTCATTACATTTAAAATTCACAAGAGAGTTTTTGCTTTAATGTTGTCAATTTTAAAGTTATCTGTAACTAATATAAAATGTCCACTGAAATCTTTTGTGAATGATTAAAATGGAGCCCGATTGATACTTCAAGGTATCACACTAACAATTTACATATTTCACAAAGCTGTATTAGTAATTGATTCTCTATTATACTACTGATAACAACAGAGTTCTTTTTAGGAACATCTCCATTGTCTTGTGTGAGGTAGAAATAATTTGATATTTGTTTGCTACTTTGGCTACATAGATCTGTCTATGCACACTTTCCTTTTCCCTTCTCTACATTCTGTCATGCTTGTCTGTTCAATGTATAGATAGAGATCACTATTAAAAATAGTTTTTAAAGTGTCACTTAAATCAGTCTTGAATACTTAATACTTGCCAGAAAATTTTGGAATAGTACGTAGGAAGTGGTGTTACTTTAGTTTAAGAAGTCACAGGCAAAGGAATATAATGTCAGTTCTGAACTATACGTTTAGAGCTCAGGATTCATCCAAAGTATCTAAAGCGCAGGTTCTTGTGTTTTGCCGGCGTATTATTTTAAGTCATACCATTGATTGACTTCCGTTGCTATAGAAATATTAGAAATGCTATTTTAACATAGAACAGCTAATTGTCCTACTACTGTCATGGAAACAAACAGCTTTTTCTTTTGCCTGTGATGATGCCTAATTGGATGGGTGAAGTTGAAAAATGGCAGAGTAAAGCCAGCAGAGAAACAATGAAGAACTGTCACCAAGCATCTTGCATGTATAATAGTGTTAAAACACCCCAAGCCAGGCTTATTGTTGGTCTAATGTAAATAGAGTTTGAGGGAAGTCAGGGCATTTGATAGGAAAGGAAAGCTAAGCCTTGTGTAATACACAGAATACATTTAGTAGGCAATCCTGGCTTCACAATCACTGCACGTAACGCAAGAACAAGTTACATAAATCAAGTTATTTTAAAACTTGGAGTATCACCATGATTTTGCACAGCCCAGTGTCCAGCCCCACCACACCAAGTGTAGCTGCTTTATCTGGGAGCCTCTGGTCCCTGTGCAGTAAAGAGGTCTTTGCAGAGCATTTATTTTAGCAAGGAATTGAATTCCTGAACAGTCTTGCTACATTTTTGAGCACGAGTTCCAATTTGTAGGTGTTTTTGGTTAGGTGACATAAGCAATGGGACTTTGGTTTCAGTTGTGCTCAATGTCATTTTGTGTGACACATGTTTGTGTTGTGAATGATTTAACATGTCTTTTAAATTATTTTTTTACTATCAAAATTATTGGAAGTCATATTATCAGCACATGGTAGGCTAAATAGCCTGGATTTTTTTTTAACTAGCTTCACTACTAAAAACTGTAAAATTTGCCTGGAAATTTCAGAGGTTAGGTATTTTGCTCATCAAAAGAAACAGACCAGGTTTAGCTGTGCAAAACAAATATTTTAATAACAGTAATTAATAATGGATAAACTTAATCTAACTTCCATTTGGATTTGGTTTGTGTTCTAGAAAATGACTGACTTTTTATATATATATGTGAACTGATGTCCTTTAATGATGATTACAGCCACTGGATAGGAAAGTGTTCTTATTCAATAAATGTCCCTGATTGTCTCTGCATCTGACATAAACAGTTTGATCTAGACAATATGAGTAAATAGGACTAATTCAGATTTTGCCTTCTGCTCTGCCTATTGCCTAGGGCCAGAACTCCAGCAGTGGTTCTTCCCCTCCTGCTTTCTGAGTGACATGAAAACTAGCAAGCAGTCACAGCTTCCTGATTTAGGATTCATTTGGTGCAGAGTCATTGACTGATGCTTTGAAACATTCCCTTTCTTTCTGACCCATGGGCAAAACTGTATTACTGTTTACTGAGTATTCACATGTGGGTGCCCCTTTGTTTTAGTGTAAAGACCTTAAAGCTTCTCTCACTCTTCTAAACTTAGAACCAACAGAGAAAGCTTCCTGTAGGCAGGAGGGTGCTGCCTGTATAACTGCGCATCATTGCTGCACCCAGTAAAAATGTCAAGGCTACAGACTAACACTCATTGCCACCCTACATACAAAAGATGCCCAGGCGACGTTGCTTTCAAGTGGGAAGTAAAAAGTGTGTTTTATTGCATTGCTTATAGACCAATGAATTACGTACTTGTTCTCCCTCACATAATTCTTCACTTCTGAATTCATTGTGCTAATCAGCTCTCCAAAGCACCCATGAATCTGTGATCCTTACGAAAGCACAGGTATGCCACCCCTGATCTCTAGACCACACTGTGTTCAGATCTATCATAGGATTGTTTATATCTCTCAGATCTAACCTGTAAACACTTTGAGCTATACAGACCTACTTTTTCAACTTCTGTTTGCTTAATTATTCTACAAGTTATTTTTAGAGAGCATCACATCAGAAAGAATATATGGGATAACTTGTTTTAGTCGTACCTCATCTCAGATCTGTCTTTGATGCGCAGGTTCTGTCAGATGCTCACACAAGGTCATTGCTCTGTGCCTCATCTCAATTGCTCAGTTCAGTCAGGAATCTGTGCAGGAGTATATTCTGTTTTCAATTCCTTTACATAGCAAAGGACAAGTCCACTCTGAAAATATATGAACTGTCCTGTTTTAATACTAACGAAATATCTTTAGGAAATTCACATAATTTTTAATTGTTTCAAGATCACTTGGAAATTAGTTCCTCTCTATTCTACTTTGAAATTTAAAATAGAGTCTTAGCAAAAAGATAAGTAGTCATAATAACTTACTTTTAGGTGCAGCAAGTGAACAATTTTTCTTCCACAATAAAAAGAAAATTTATTCTATAAAATAACAGGATGTAGGGTTAAGTAGATATTTTAAAGAAGAGGTCATTCAGATAAACTGACAAAATGCATAAAATTGCCCCCTTTTTAGTCGATTGATATCTAGATTTGCATAGATTATTCTGACAGAAATAGGATGCTTTAGGAATATACCTTGTTCAGCTAGTCTTTAGTTCAACAGCCATCACAGCGAGAACTGTTGGAATTTATCAGTGAATCCTATACAGGAGACACATGTTTTGTGTTTCATAATAATGGTTATAAAATTTGGGAATAACTTGAGTTCTGAAATAGATGGATTTTCTTGTCTGCTGTAATAAGTGTCAGTTATGTAAGGAGGTGGCAGAATTATACCTGATTTTATTTATTTATTTAAATGGTAGTCTGTAGCTGCAGAAAAAATAGTATAGATTTTTTTCCAGACTTTTTTTCTTTTCAGAAAAGAAACTTGTATTTGTGAAATATGCAGTAATTGAGCATTTTTTCTCCAGTTGTGAGCATTTTCCATTCTCATTGGGAAAACTCATCATGGGGACAATCACATATTACTAATGGCCTTGAAAAATAAATAAACAATGTATCCTTTTGTTGTTAAGAGAGTATGTGCATCTTATCCATCTGTCCTCTTGCTGTGTTCCTTCTATGTTATTATTCTACAAAGTCAATTCTTCCAGAGAATCTATTTGATTTTTTTTTCCCCTTGTAAGAAGCTTACAGGACAAAAAGCAATAGAAATTCACCTCAATATTGTTCTTGAGGAGCTATTTTCCCTTACTACCTTGAACAAGCTCCTGTATGAAAAAATGAAATAGAAGGAAAACATAAAACCGTCTGCCTTTCTCTCTCTCTCTCATTTAATGAAGAAAACTTCTCTTGAAGAGTGCCTTGGAGTATTTAAAACAACTAGTGATACAGTAATTACAGACTCAAGAAAATGTCACTGCCTTGTCTGGTGCTGTAGGTGAAGCTGTGCAGGAGTAATAAAGATGAGTTTCCCCAACTTCATGTTGCCAAAAGTGAGGAATTGTAGAGGCATGTGTGCAGTTGCTGTCACAGGAGTCTGAGTGTCACTAGTGACACTGTGCACATACTTAGGTTAAAATGGTAATTGCAATTTAAAAGAGACACTAAAGAGTAACTAGAGAGTTTTCTGTAAAGGCACAAACAGTCAATAATAAGTCCTATTAATCACAAGTAATATTTCATACTTATGGCTGGTCCTTGGTTAGGTGTTTGTACTACATCATCTCAAGCTGTGGTACATCATCAATATCATCTCAATACTGTCACTTTGGTTAATTATGAGCTCCAAGGTTAATGGCTTGACACAGTGATGCCTTTTGGTCCTCTTCAAGTCCTCCGTTATTCTCCTTTCACTGTTTATGGGCAGCATTGCATAAGGGCATATATTTCTTGAAAGAGCAGGCACTTGGTGTAAATACCATTACATCTGGAATAAAAAAAGCATAATCAAATAGTATATCTCTAAGCTAGAAATAAAAAACAGGTAGTGCTAGTTAGGCTTGAAAAATGCTGTGGCTTTTGCTTAATTTGCTAGGTTTATGAGCATCAGAAATGTTCTGACAAAATGTTGGTGACTTCTGGAAATTGAGATGACTATCTGGAATAGATACTGATAAATATTTAAAAGGTATCCATTACTTGCTATTTTGAGGAGAAAGCTGTTATTAGCAAAACTAGACAATAAGCGTTTTTGTAATGAAAAGTAGTTGGAAAATGTAATGTTAAGAAGATCTCTGCTGGCTATGATCCAGAATTCTACCAGTAACGTATTCTATAAGTTTAACAATATCTCAGTCTACAGTCACAAAGAATCAGAGTAGACATAATAAAGCTGCTATATGTGAAAGAATCTTTCCAAAAGGGAGACCCAACAGTCAATATTCACTCTAAATACTGATACAGCAGAAAGTATCTAGGCTCTGTTCATCCTCATTTTGTGTTGTCATTCACAAAGTATAAAACCAAGAAATTGATTTTGTTTCCTCTAATAAACAGAATCCTCATGTTTTTATGGAATGTAACTTACAGTTTCTGAAGAGGTTTCTTGTCTGAGAAATTCATTGCTATTTAGTGTACAGTTGCATCCAGCTTTAGAATTAATGCCTTGTATTCACATCACTGAGCAACTATGCTGCATCATGTGTAGTGGAAAGTTGATTTAGGCAATTTTCCCTATAGATTTGTGCATATGTCACCTTTGGGCAAAAGATGAGCTAATAGAATTGAAATGAATGTAATTGGCAGAAGGTCAACCAGGGAGCCGTATATGTCTAGAGTTTCCAGAAAAGCCGGAGTTGTTTCATGTTGGCATATTACTTGATTAGTATGCAGGTAAGGTGATTGTGCCTCAACAGAATAATTGGATCGTTCAAATATCTGCAAGCCCTGGTGTATCTACAAAGCCTGAACAGTGATTAGATCCTGCCTGTTCATCGCGGCAAGCCTTGAAATTCTTCCCACTGTGAAAAACTAATTTTCTGTGGGAATTTATTAAATAAGAAATCTGCATGCCACTTTACCTTGTAAGCATTACCAGCAGAATACAAAGATTTCTTTTGACTTTGATGTATGCACTTCATGGATGCTTTTATATCATTGTTTTGTTATTTTTCTGCATTCAGCACAAATTCCACTATTTCTTTGTTACATAGATTTCTGGAGAAGAGTTGCATCTCCATTCGATGATAAAGCAGCAGTTCACTTAAAGAGAAGGGAAGGGGGGAAGGGTACACTGTGGAAAAAAAAAAGAGACACAATTAAAACATGACAATACATTTCAGTTGTTATGTTAAGAAAAAAGCCAAAACAAATATTCACAAGTTGTTGCTTTTCAGTCTTCATATTTCTGTGCAGTAATTGGTTACTGCTGCATCAGTAAACAAATTTTATCATGTCATCTGATTTTTGTTTTAAAAACAGAGAATGCTAATCTGTGTTAATAAGGAACAAGTACTATTATAGTGTAAGATTTCTGTGCTGCGCAGCAGATTAAAAAAAAAAAAAAAAGAAGGAAGGAATTTAAGCTTCCTAGCAGGTTTGCAATGTGTATATTTCATCCATATACAGAAGTGCTCTGAAGGGCAAAATAACAAGGTCCTTTCTGTACTTACAAAATGAACTCATGCTGTATCTTGAATGCCTTGGAGCCAGTGTCTCAGTCAAAATACCTTTTCAGTAAGAGGATGTAGGGTGCAATTCATCTTCAGATCTCAGCTAATGGCAGTCAGCTTGGTTGTAGTGGAGCAGAAGAGTCCAAACATGTGCCCTTCTTTGCTCTGTTTTTTTTTTTGTGTTTTTAAGTACTTAGGGCTGTAGCACAGCTACTCCTGGAAGCCAATCTAGAGTTATAAACACAGTATCACTTAAGCTACAGTGTAGCAGAGCCACAGTAGAAGATAATCACCTAAAAAGAGTAAATCCTCTTGGGTTAAGGAAAAGAGTTGTATGCAGAGCTAAATGAATAATTCATGGAAAATAATATCTTTTAGCTTGCTGAATGGCTTGAGATTCTCTCAACTGTGTATTAATTATTCAGATGTTTCTGAGAAATGTTTTTCTTAAACTTTATTGTAAATATTGGAAATTCAAGCTTGAGTCTTGCAATGATTGACTTAGAAGACTGTATGGACTTCCCAGACCTTAATTGGTTGGGTACACAACCACCTACATGAATATATTTGGTGTAGATTTAAAACTTGTTTTCCATAAAATCTCTGTCTAATGAAACTTAAAAACTTCCTCTTCACAATATATGTTTCTGTAGTAAAACACAACAGCTTTAATTTTTTATGAAAGTGAGCATTCAGCACGGTATAACATGGCTGAAAGTAATTCCTTTGGAAACTCAAATGGATCTGTAAATACTTTTTCCTGCATAATTTACACAGCTCTACTTGTTTGATACTAATCACTACTTATTAGTGTTGAATTTATATTACTTGATAGGGCAATATTTCTTTGTTCCTTCTCTTATAAGTTGTAATTATCCTTCCATTGCTACATGTCAGTATCCAAGTGGTTTGAGGATGGTACATTAAATTCATTTGTGTAATGTGACATAGTCTTGCCATAAAAAAAAAATAATCCCAAACTGTTACATAAACTAAGTCATACTGCTAGATTTTCCTCTTTTGTGCAAACAGGAGGAAAAAGTGTTGTTGCCTTGATAGTTTCATATCAGAGTGCTAGAATGTGTGAGAAATACAAAAGGCTTGTGTATTTTTAGTATTTTTGCTTGCAGCTTTGATAACCTTTGGAAGAAATGTTGATGAGATCACTGTCTAAAGTAGTGCCGCAGCATGAACTCACAGGCCTGGGTACTGGTAACAAATGGACTATCTACTTGAAATATGTTTTTGAAACATATGCGATGATTTACATAAGAGATGGAAATGTATTGTTAATGTCCTTGCTAAGTTCCATTCAGGTAAGTATATTTTGCTTGCTTTGCCAGAGTAATTACAGTTTGCTTACCTTGCGATAGTTCTTCCTCTAATTTCAATCAGATAAAATTAATCAGCAATGTCTTGTAAAAACTGTTATATGCTGATTCTGCAAGTGCGTAATGTCCATTGCATTGTGTTCCACAAGTGGCTGCATTTCAGTGATGGTTACAGTAATATATCTGGAGAGGGATGTGGGCTATCTTCAGTGGGAAAGGTGCTGTATAAATGTAAGGTGATATTACTATATCCTTTCTCTTGCTTTGTTACTAGTTCTTTATCCAGTGGCCTATTTTTACCTTCTAGTCTCTGACTCCTAGCCATTAATCTCTGATGTGGATTTTTGTCAAATGCTTTTTGAAAAACTAAATGCACTACAACTACAGTATTTCTCTTATCTGTCACAGCAGTAATATCTTCAAAGGACTCTAGGAGATTAGTTGAGCATAACCTCCCCTGCCTAAATCTGTGCTGGCTACTCTTAATCATACTGTGTTCTCTCGAGTGCTCTTCATCCTTGTGCTTTATTTTTCTCCTTCAATTGACTTTAGTTAAACTTAGGATGTATACGTGGAGTTTACATGAAGATTAGGTATGGGTGAACAATGTTATCAGTGAGCTTCTACATGAGGAACAACAAAAAGAAAAGAGTCTCCAGCCTAGAAAAAAAGGTGGCTGAGGGAGCTTGTGACAAAGATCTATAAAACCTGAGTGAAACTGAGAGGATTAGTAGGAAATGATAGTTCATTGTCTCTTCCACTGCAAGAATTTAGGACATACCAAATGAAACTAGCATGCAGCAGATTCAAAACAAAAGGAGCTGGTTATTAACAGAACCTGCAATTAAGCCATGGAATTTCTGAGTGTCAGATGTTATGGTTGATAAAGTTTACATAGGTTCAAAATGAGACTGGACGAATTCATGCAAGAGAAATCTGTCAAGGTCAGTTAAATGTCAAGATGCTGCAATGTGAGGAAGTCCTCAGGCTACAAATAACAAGGAATTATCACTAAATGTTAGCCGCCCTCTTCTTGCACTCTTTCCTTGGCATCTTCTGTTAGCTGTGTGATATGGAACTACGTGGACATGTAGTGTGGCCTGATCTAGCCTTTGGTGTAAATTTCTCTAAGCCTGCCGTAGTTCTAATTGAAAGCTTCCTGATCATCTAAATCTTCGAAAATTTTCATCTGTATGTAGATTGACATAGGTTTTGGACTCTAGTTCTCACAAGAACAGAAGTGACTAAACTGTTAGCTAAAATTCACTGTTGGGCTTAGTGCCAAACATGTTTTGCATAGTTTGCAGAAATTTAGCATTCAGACAACCTGTGCATTGATTACAGGTAGTTTGAAGTTACACTAGAAAATGCGAATGACTCCATTTTATCTCTGTCTTGAGTTTAGATTTTGTGATTGGCTGGGTTTTCTTAGTCTTAATTAAAAGTTTATTTTTCAGAGCTGTAGTTTTCCTGCTGAACAATTTCCCCTCATCCTCCTCCCAAGGGATAGAATTACCTAGATCAAAGTTGAAGGAAACATTAATTAAACTTAGTGATAAAATAAAGTCTAGAAAGACAGTGTTTTGAGTTTCTTGTCAATGAAGCTTCTTATATAAGCAGTTTTAAAATTTCCTTAAATTTCATCGCTCTAAAGGTAGCATTACAAAGCAGAGTATGTTTACAGTGTCAGAGTGTGCCTGCTAGGATATCAAAATCTGAAAATATAAGAGCATAATCACCTCCTATTTGCTTGCTTGGATTTTCAATTCAGTGCAGTAATTTAAATATGTTTTTTTCTGGTGACATACAAAAAGGTGTTATGATTGGTTTTATCTTTTTTGTTTAAAAAAATTATTATCAAGAAATACATAGAGGTAGGGGAGTTGGTGTCAAATTGCCAGAGCTGACCTGGCAACAGAGTTAACATTCTCACAGAGTGGGGAGAGAGAGAGAAAACAGAAGAGATTCTTCTGTGTAGATAATATATTCAGTTTTACCGGTGTTAAGACCCTGAATCAGAAAGAGAAGTTATAAACAAAGAAAATAAGCAGAACATCCTGTACTGCTATCTCAAAAGAAAATAGTTTAAATATTTAAATAAACAATATAGCTTGGGCTCTGAAAGTAACATTGATTAAAACTGGCCATCCTTTAGCTGTGGGAAGATTGCACGTGTTGGTTTTTTAAAAATATTTTATAAAAGCAGTTGATTTTAATGGACAATTCATGAACTTAAGTACATGCCCAAGCAGTTTAGTGCCACATAGTCTAGAAATTCAGCTGTACAGGTAGCTTGGCATTCCTGATTCTATATAGCCACTGAATACCTGAGCTGTCAAGTCAGCTTTTAAGTCCCAATGCACTAAAATGGGAAATAAAGTAATAATAATTAGAGGTAATTATCAATATGATATTGGAGTAGTAATACCATTTTTCTCAGCTAGAATTTTTCCTCTTTGCATTTATGTTCCAGAAAGACATTCATGTAGTTGAGTTAGTCAGAAATGTTAATGAGAAATGAACTTTTAAGTCTCGTGCCTGATAACTGACACTGAGAAAGGAAAAGAGTCACTATAGCTGTGCTCTACTGGATTGGTCTGATGGCAGCTTAATGTAGGAAAACATTTTTCTTGTTATTGGTGGATACTAAGTGTAGTCTGAGAGTTTCTGGCTAATCCCAGCTACGGATCACAGTGTTCAAATACTGAGCAGTGATGAAACCATTTTTGTTCACTCCATCAGAGTAGAGAAATATGTAAAACTAAATCATCAAATGTTTTTGTGTAACAAATGCATTCATGGAAATCAGAATTTGCTCACTGACAAACCACAGGTATGAAATGCAGCCATCTTCATCAGAGAAGTCATTCATTCTAGCAATTTATTAACATTAGTTGAAGAACCTTTAAACAGAAAATAGAACAAGTCTTCATATTAATCACATGAGATGCTCTTTTTTGGTAGTTTATATCAAGTCATGTCAAAGTGATGCTTCAATCTCATCTCATACAATGTAGATTGTAACATACATCACAGTGTAAGGATAATTTCTGGAGACAAAAATATATCCTGAAAGACACTGAAGGAATTCATAAGCTTCTGGTTCAAATTGGGCAGAGTCTGGTAGGGAGACATGGTTGTGGTGGGAAAAGGACAAGAATTGTCCTGGGAATCCTCCTTGGTTACTGAGAACACAGGCAGGCACAAAACACCTGCTATGGGAGGAAGTCAGACACTCCAAGGGGATTGAGCAGAGGGCTGAGGCATTAAGAGTTGCTTCATAGCTTTGGTCAGAGAGTAGAACAAATATACATAGAATATAAAAGAAAACAGTAGAAAAGTAAGTGTGGATGTGCATATGTTCTTATGCACCTATGTATTTCAGGTGTATCACAACGAAAATGCTCAGAGCTATCGCTGGCTGTCTTTATAAACAGAAGTGCTGATTCTCAATAGAGAAGAGTGCTTTTTAAAAAAAAAAATTTTTTTCAGTGATTTTTTTTGTACTCTTGACAGTGGAGTAAGGTGCCTGATAACTTGGTCTATTTCAGCATTCAAGGTCTACAGAATGATTTTGAAGATTTGGTCCAATCATTTTTTTAATTAAGCACTTTAAAAGTTCAGTGAGACTGAATAGCAAGATTGAAAGAGTGGAAGTTTTAAAATGAACTGGCAATTATTCATGGGTCATCCATTCTCAGATTTCATTTAATCAAAGACCCAATAAGAGCACACATTGTAAGGTAGTTCATTTTTTATAATTTCTTTAACTTTTTTATCCCATTTTAAAAATTATAAGAGTCATTAAGAGACTAATTTTGAGATTCCCTCCAGAGTTTTCTTCATCAGGCACATTTTATTCTGTCTGCGGTAGCCGTGTATTAAGACTGAGTAAAGTAGTTAGATACCTGTTTAAGTATATACCTCTGGCTGTGTAGCATTGAAAGTACACATGTGCAGAACTGAAGTGCATTGGTGAATTGGGTCTACAATGTAATATTATTATGAAAGTAACAATACTATCATTAAATTAACTGAATACATTAGAAAATTGTACTCTGATTTGATAACATTTTGTTATGTAGATTACTTTAAATCTTTTCTAGGATACTGCAATAAATGAGATTTTAATTTTTAACTGTTTACTGATCAGATAGAGTGCTCACTTCTTCCTGTTTTTCCTTTCACAAAAATGGGCTGTATTCTTCTGTCTCCTCCTCCATACTGGATGAGAGGCTGAAGCAGGAAACATTAACTGGCTGAATGAGGCAGAAACCACAGGTTTATATTTCTATATCCACTGACAAACTATGGCTTTTAGCACACCTTTGATTTTCAAAGCTTAATTGGAGTTAAGAATATTGACTGAGCTGTAAGTGCTTGAGCTTGCAATTCAGAAAGTTATTGAGAAAACTCCTTGCATTAATAGGGCATGAACAGGACTCTAGCTGCTCTTTAGTGTCATAATCCTCCCCACTGTTTCATGAAAACTAGTTTATCTTTATTGGAAGTTTAAATTCTGTATCAAATACATTAATTTCAGTCCTTTCACATGATAAATCTCAGTGTTCCAATTTACCAAGAATTACTGACTGATAGGCAAAAAATATTCATTTAGATAATTAAAAATATGTATTGTCTGGCTGTTCTGTCATCTTCCCAATATCAGACAACATTGTATACTATACTGGTACCACAGGATGCACAAAACTCTGGAATGGAGTCTTAAATAGAACAGAGTCACTGCGGATGAAATATCTGATGAAGAATGACAAGAAGGACACCCTGGCTGTGCACAGAGTTCAGTTACTTGGTAGAAGAACTTCATACCATGAAAGTGCCTTGGTCAGAGCTAAAACTAGAAACCACAGTCATAAAAGTGATTAAATTGCATTACTGCTAAAGAAGTGGCTCAAAATCCCCTTGAAAATTCTGTGTGGATACTAAATGGTGTACAAAATAGAGTCTCACTGGTTTAACTTTTGCTGAGATATAAGTTGAAATCATAACTATTCAGCATTAAGCCTTCCCAAGTACTATATAATCAAATTGAAACAGACACACACAATCGTTATAGCTGTGACAAGTAAAACAATGCAGCAAATGCCACCAGTTTGTGACTAACTTATTAGAGTCATTATAAGGACATACAGTAAAGTTTGAAAACTTCCTTTGTCTGTAGAAACCCAGATCTAACTGACTTTCACTGGGACTTGGAATTTAAAACAAGAAAATCCTTTAAAACAAGATGACAGAGTTCTTATAATGACAGCTTCAAGGCAATTCTGAACTATATGTCATCTCAAGTTATACATACAAACAAGAAAATACTTAGTGTATCTGAATATAATTGTCTGTAGTCTACCTTATGAGAATGCAAGGAGCAAGGTAAATCAGTTCATCTTTCTAGGTAAGAAACTGGCTTTTCAAATTGCTCAGCTCCCTACTGTTCCTCTGAGAGTGATGGAAATCTGCCCTCTTTCTGTTGAAGCCTCATGGAAGGGTTGTTTGGGTTTTCTTTAACCTGGTAAGTAGTTTGTAGAATAGAAGTTGAATTAAACTAAAATATTTTTGCTCTTTGGACTATGTTTGCCACCTGCTTAATATCCCATGCTTAATCAATGTTAAGGGTGTGAAAAGAATGTTTGGATACAAGCTCAGTGCTCATGAGCTGTTCTGTTCAGGGGTGGCAGAGGTGACTTTACCCTCCCTCCCACACCCCCTCTGCTCTCCCGCTGGTAGCTATGAATGTGCTGCATAAATAAGCACAACTATATCTTGGCATAGTGATGCCACATAGATGCTAGAGTGCAGAAGTTTCTGCATCAGCAGCCTGGGATCATAATAGACTGCAAGGTAAATTGAAAGCTGTTCGCTTCCCTTTAAACTGCTGTGTTTGGGTGCTGATGTTCTTCACAAACAATTAAATTTAAAACCATCTCTGGGAGATTTTGCTCTCTTCCAGAAATGAGTTAATAAGAATTTTCAATTTCTTATTTTAAGTCTTAGGCAGAGCTGGAAGCTATGGGAACAAAATTGCATATTGTTGTGTGTAACTCAATGCGGTATGTCTCTCCAGCCCACTGTGGTCTCTGGAACATGTAAGGGAGGCCATTTTCCCATCTTTTCCTCTTGTTATCTGGTGTCTGAACTTTAGGTGAACCCCCCAGTACTGGTAGGATTGCCTCCATATATAATGAGATCGTTACCATTATTTTAATTTCTTGTAACAGTATTGGGAAATGGAGTAGGTGACTGCTAATATACTTACTTCCTGCCCCTTCTGAGCCCTTTTGTTAATACTTTTCCTATACAGAGATTCAAAAAAATGCACCTTTTTCACCTGGGGCATTACGCTTCACTTAATGTAGTGCCAAGATTCTTCTCTTATTCAAAATCTTGGGTGGTGGTCTTTGCTAGGTAACAGACCACCAGGCTTTGAGGACTCAGTGATTTGATTCAGCATGTGACAAATTTTATTTTCTTGTGAACATTTCAGGAATGCTTTTTATCTGAAAGCCAATCCAAAGGTGTGCTAGTTGATTCTGTGTAACAGTGCAAAGCAACAGCTAATTAGACATTCCTTTTACTCCTACAGAGCTAGCATTTGGATCATTTGGTCTGATCCTTTTCTTAATGTTTAATAAATTCTTGGCTGTTACACTTTTATTCATTAAGTTCACTTTTGAAAGGATCGACTCAGCTTTTTCAGATGTGTACGTGAACATGAAAGAATAGAGCCAAGATGCTTCGTTCTTTCAAGTCACAATCCCAGATGCCTCCCAACTAGTTTGATGATCATTATCCTGCTGTAGTAATTTAAGCACCTTATTGCCAGGATGCTTTCTAAGAGTGCAATTAGAAACTCTGAGCTGTTAGTCTAAGCTGTGCTCTGCTTCTATATTCTTGGTTGAGAGCATTTCACATTTTCTTTATCAATTTTGAGAATCTCCTTGATTGTGCTAATGATGTTCAAATGCTGTTTAAACAGATACAGTAACCTTGTGCCTTTCTTGTACTTTTTGTCAGTACATTGGTTTAAAAAAAATTCTGAGGCTAAGAAAAGGCCTGAGAATAAATATACAATTGAAAATATCAGTGTTTTGGAAGTGCTGCATAGTGTCAGACAAATCTCTGGAGGTGGGTTCTAGCACCAACAGTTACTATGTAGAAATGCTTTGGGTTTACTTCAGTAGGCAAATTCTATAGTATTCCCTAGGAATAACTCTCAAAAATACTTGGTTTTAGCAGCTTCTCACCCCTCTTGTTTTGTAATTTTGTAATGTTTATTTGCATTAGTAAAATGTACAGAGTATACCAGCAGCTGATTCAGAGAGATAACTCTCCCTTGTGAATTAGCAGAAAAACATTATCAGAACAGACAATGGGCATCTATTTCAAGAATTAACTCTACAGAGTGAGGCAACAGATCCTTGGTATGGTCTCTGATCATCTGTACTGGAACAAGCTACAGTTTTGAAAAATAGATTTAAAATACTCAGGAATTAATAGCAGTACTGAGTGAGGAGATAATCTTTAATCCTGTTTGGTGGAACCTGTGGTGGTTTGTCATTATGATAAGATCCTTTAGTAGGGTAAACACCATGAGCTGCCTTAATGTCTACATATATGTAATAGATACTTAAGCAACGTGCATATATATTTTTTTTATTGACCCGTTCTTCCAGCTCATTAAACACAGCTGCCGCTTACTATCAGGAGAAAATGCAATGAAAGTCATTTGAAGAGGGAGGTGATTGGTTGTCTTAAATCCACCATGTGTTGTTTATTTTGCTTCATAAAAGAGAAGCCGTTTTATTGCAGATGTTTGCCAAAAAACAGTCATCAGTAAGTGGGGTGAAGAGAGAAAGTGATAGCAAAATATAATCTCATACAGCTAGTGGGAGAAAAAGCCTTTTCCAATGTTGCTGGATAATAATAGGTATCCTCCTGTCAAAAATGTAGAGGAACACTAGAAAGAGCTTACCTGAGCTGTCTTTTCGAAAGCATTTTGATTTCTAGCCTATATTGATAGTGAATGGCTATTAATGTTATTTTTGTGTCCTCTAATTGTTTAACTGCTTATAGGGGAAATACAGACCAAGGGTATGTGTTAAGCACCCAACTCCTAATCATTTAAAAATCATGTCGAGGTTCCTTATTCCATGAAAATTTTCCACCACATTCCTTAAGTTATCTTGTCATATGTCCATGTGAACCATTGCAGTTGATGACATTAAATGAAATGTGTATCTCATATCTAATATTAAGGCTCTAAAGTGAACTGACTATTGTATCTCCCAAGTTCACTGTGCATCAGTTACTTTGAGAAGAACTAGCTGAGGTTTTGTTGTTTTTTGGTTTTTTTGGGGTTTTTTTTGTGTTTGTTTTTGTTTGTTTTTGTTTGTTTTTGTTTTTTTTTTGTTTTTTTTTTTTTGGTTTTTTTTTTTTTTTTAAATGGGAATCTTCAAGTCAATGCTCAGGAAATTTTCTGAGGTCGCGGATACAGTTTATGTTAACAAAAAGAAATTTTGAAAGAGATCCACCCAAGAATACTGTGGTAGTTGCTATACTTTTATTCAATGTCCATTAAATCAATCAATCAATCAAAAAAATTACTGCTGACTGCTCTCATGGTACTGGGTATTTAATGAAGGTAAGGCTTAATTTACAGGTGCAGGTGTATATCTGAAAGGACAATATACAGGGTAACAAATTAATTTAATGCTGCAAAGAAAGGGCAAGAGAAGCCTATTGCTTTTCCTACAAAAACAGGACAGTGAGTATGTCCTTTCTGAAATGTGATGCTTAATACTGCCCTACATTTCTACTTTATCTTCTTCTGCCCACTTTACATAGTTACTCACTAAAGAACTGTGTAAAAATTGCCATATTCTTAGACTAATAACTTCTAAATTCAGAGTGCTGTCACTAGCTAGTAAGAATGACCTCCAGAGATACTACCATGTGCAATGTTGCACAATGGGTAATAAATGTAACTTTAATGCTAAATTCTTATATGCAGAAAGATAAGATAATTTTATATCTTACTTGTTTTAACCAGTCTGCCTATTTTTGGTAGCAATGAGAGAACAATTTCTGTAATCTTTCATATTTGCAAAATTTAGAAATAATAGCTGTTTGTTAAGAAAAAAAGGGATATTTGGTTTCACTTATTTTACTTTTTTAAAAAACAAAACACCAAAACCCAAGTTGTTAGGTACCTTAATTTCTAACAGGGATGATTCTCGATGCTCTTAATTCTTATAAAAGCAGAGAAAGCAAAATGCCATCAACACCAGAGTGGTGCATAGGCTACACATAATTTATACAACTAGACATTGTGTCCCCAGGATGTTACAAAGAAGCAGCTGATTGACGCATTAACGTGTCTTCAGTCCTTTTCACTAAAAGACTCAAGGTCACTGCACTGGCTTAGTGAATGGGAAGTTGATACCTGATTTCTTTCCATCCTTCTTGCACTGACGAACCTTAATCCACTGACTATAGTACTTAGTCTTTTTTTGGAGGGGGGGAGGAGGTGAAAACAGCCTCAAGAAATGAATATTTATGTACATATTTCTGTAATTTAAATTCACTCATTGAATCCAGCTAGTACATACAGCTTCCACCAGTGGGAGGATCAAAATCTGTAGAAGTGCAAATACTGCTGGTGAGAAAGCTTTCTTCACTGAAATAAAAAGAAGTGGAAACAAACCTTGTGGTTAGTAATGATGAATATCATCAAAATGAGTGCATTCAGAGGAAACACATACTCTTAAATGCTCTGTATATATTATCCTCATGTTCTTTCATAGCAAAAATGATAAGCAAAGGAAGAAGCGTACTGATGCTGCCTCATGTACAGCTACATATGTATCTCTATATGTCCTATAATACTGTTAATTCTCTTTTGTAATGACCATTACTTAACTGTAAGAAATAGGTGGCAAGCCCAGCTTGCTTACATGGGAGAGGGTGCAGACATGGTAAAGGAAAAAATGTATTTTATACTAGCTTTCCTGTCTTTAGTCTCCAATTTATTGTACTTAAACCAATAATCAAAGAGAGAATAATAATATTTTACTCTCTGATGCATGAAGTGGTTTTCATTAAAACCACAAACCAAAGCTGGGCTTGGTAGTGAAGCCCCTGACACTACCACAGTCCAGGGAGGAAAAAAGCCAGTAGCCTCATGGCTAACCTGGGGACTGCTTTGGACAGCTGAAGCTGTCTCTCCTGACCCATCATAGTCATGGCACTGCTGACAAAGCGAAGCAGCGGTCATCTAGTGTGCAAGAATCTAGAAGGGTTGCAAAGAGTGATTATCGAAGGAAAACTAGAAGTGCTGCTGAGGTTACACTGATGCCCTGAACATTTCTCTCGCTCAATTTTTATTTATTGTCTACTTATTTAGTCTATCTAATGAACAACCTCAGTATGCAACCTCATAATGAAAACATTACAGAATATTTCATGCTTAGTTGGAGCTGAATTTGTCCCTTTTGTTTAACCAAGACACACATTTGTAGGGTTATTAGAAAATAATACATCCACTGTATTTTAAAATAATTGCCTGACATTGATTTTGAAACTATGGAAATTATCAGAGAATAACAATAATGATATTATTGATAATGCATACACATGAATACTGTTACTTTTATGGTTAGTGTCAATTCCTAGGAGACACAGTTTTGAATTAAACCTGTGTGCTAGCCACTATATATAAAGTCAGTCCAGAAACACAGACTTTGCCTCATAAAGCTTATGCTCTAAATGTAAGATAAGAGATGACAATCAGATGTGGTTGTAGTCATAACACATCCACAATCTAGGTTTTATTAACTAGGAAAGACATTGCAGCAAAGGTGAATTTTAAGGGAAAAAATGAGTGAAGATGATGGGCTTTATTTTTTATTATTGCAAGTGTGAAAGAATTTGTAAAAGGGTCTCTTCTCAAATCAAGTACTGGGACAGTGGATATTCATACATGCGCTGATCTGGAGTAGGTCAGCTGCCATTTACTGAATCTCATAAGAATTCTTGAGCTCTGAGATCTGCAGGGACCTTTCTGGTGACTGGCATAAACAGCTAATTAAAAGCTAGTTACTGGCAACCATAGCAGGGGATACGTCTGGTAACACATCTGAAAAATAAGACTGGAGAACACTATCATATTCAGTAACTAATATCTTCAGTAGTCTTGTAATCTTTAATGTAACAGAGAATATACAAGTTACTTAAAAAATAAAAATGTGTAGTAGCTGTCAGTCAATGGCCTGACGTAGGAGTCCTTCTCAGGAAAGGTGGAGCTCATTAAAATAGGAGTTACATAAGTTAATGATGTGGTCCCAGAAATGTGCTGCTAAAATGATTATAAAGCAGTGTTATAAGTGATTAAATTTCAAGTCCCCGACAGCATGCATTGCCATAATAGATCCAGTAATCTTTCCATCCTCAGGTGGTAGATTTTCAAAGGTACGTTCATGCATATGTCACAAGGATTCTTGGGGTCTCTGCTGCCACAGACCTGCATTCCTTTCTGACTTAGCTCCCACTGACACTAAAATTCGACTACTTGTGCCAAGGCATAACTTGCATTCCAGATATTCCACATTCCAGATATTTCCCCATTCCTGGCCCTTGAGACAGCACACATCTTCAGGATAGTGGTTCGTGGTAGCCCTTGAAAATAAGAGCAAGCACAATGCTTAATTTAGCCATTGCCTTTATCAAACCTGTTTGAACGAGTGGTGCTGTGAGCCAAATGTCCTATTGATTTACAGCACAGCAACAGTGGAAACATGGAGGGGGTGGGGAAACCACAGCGCAGTGGATTTTGAAAGACAAAAAAATAATACTGTGCCAGGATAGTTTAAAATGTCAAGTAGTGAGTTTGTTCTTAGGTTAAAATGGACATCCTAACACCAAAACAAGTCGTCCTGGTCACAGTTCTCCTAAAACAAATGTTTCTGAATGTGAACGGGAAAAGCTGTTCTTCATGAGGTATTCTGATTTTTAAATGGTTTCCCAAAGTGTCACAGTTTTGAAGATTTTTTGAAGAAAATAACATACATACTGAAAATGTGCAAAATGAAACATACTTTTCCAATTAATTGAATATAATCACACTTTGCATCACACAAGGAGAATAATAATTTGATCAGAAAAGTAACAAGTAAAACAGTCTTGTGTTTAGAACAGTCTGGGTGGGGTTTTTTCCTATAATTTTAAAGTTTGCATTACAATATAAAAAAGGTAATACCATATCAGAAATTGATAGCCTCAATAGATGTATGTTAATCACATACTAAGAAATTAAAGACAGACCTTAGAGTAGATTAAATAACAACAACAATAATAATAATAATATCTATATTCATTCCATGTCTGTCTAACTGATGCATTGTCACAGGCTTTCAATTGGTCTAAAGTCCCTGGAGGCTTCCAGACTTCAAGAAACTGAAATGAATCTGATGGAGGGCTTTTCAAATGGGTTTCTAAAGGTTTCAGGAGTTTCCTGTTGTTCTTACATATTACGATCCTTGCCAGCTGTTGTAAAGATCTATTTGTTTTCTTTTTTAGTTTACCTAGTCTGAGACAACAATAATTCAGTAAATCAAAAGTTACTCATTAAGTGTATTTTGTTTTCATTTTGAATATTTCCCATTTTTGCTAAGTAGGAAGGTATGAACTTTTCATCATGAAAAATCAACATGACCTTTTAAAAAAATCAGGTGCAAGCATTTCAGCATCTGGATGTTCTGGCATTTCAATAAAAGACCAAATGAATTTTAAAACATAATATATCTTAAAATGTGAATAGTAACATGAATTGCTTTCCCTCACTTGGCTTGAAATTCATTCATGTATTTTGAAGTTATCATAAGAGTTCACCTAAGTAATAATAGTAAAAAAACTTGACCAGGGCAAAAAAATGGGAAATTTTAGGTAAATTCCTTTTTGTTAATTCCTTGAACACTCTTCAGCAGTATATAAGATATCATTACTGTCAATACTTTTCAATTTTATTGGGTGTTTGCAAGCTATGAAGAAATGTTTCTCCTAACAGAATCTAAAGTATGTCATTGTTTAAAAAATTTTAGAATTTGGAGGTGATGTGATGGGCAGGGTCATTGTAGATACTGCTTAATGTATGTTGCTGACAGTAAACGTAAAGCATGGAAGAACCTTTGCAGGCTACTCTTACTGTATACATCTCTAGTAAACATTATCACAACAGTGGCAGGAATTGTTGGTTCCCAAAGGATTATGGCTTAATAGGAGAAACTGTTATGCACAGATTTGACTTTAACGATGTGACTTGACCATCTGGTAGCAATGCAGGTGCTTAGCTGAGTAAAAGTAAGGACATACTCGTATGCATTGCTGGACTGGAGTTTTAGGGAGGAATGAGTTCTAGCAAATAGGTATTTTAGAGCAAAGGAGTTCACCTACACTGGACCAACACACTTCTGCAGTTTTTAGGTAGAACACCTTATCTGATAGTTATTTGAATAAATGTTGAATACACTAAATAATAAGAGTTTTTATTTGTAGAAATCTTTTGTTCTTCACCTAGGCATGACTCAGATTACCTGATCATAGTTTAAAGCATTTCAAGTGAATGGGTGGGGCATTTAGGATTCAGTTTCTGGCACACTAAACTCAACCATAATTGAAACTCAGAGGAGGAAGTTAAACAGCTCCTTCCTTGCTCCTTCATTGCTGAAAAGACTCTCTTTGGAAGCAAAAATGTTCACTTACACATAGCGTTTAAAGAACATGCACTTTGAATTTTAGAGAATCAAGAACAAGTTAATAGAGAAACACAGTTTCTTTTTTTTCCAAGCTCTTGCATCTGTGAGGTATATAGCATACATTGCACAAGTTTAAGTATAGGTAAGAGGTAAAAGTTAATCTATAAAGAATAACCTTTGGTAATGCATTTTAATTACTAGAAGTGTTCTAAACTCTCAGCGGATAACTGATAGAGCCTCAGCATCTCTTTGTTCTCTCTGCTGTAGGGGATTGTCTATCCTTTAAATTAGAATTTCCACCATTTTAGTTTACTCGAGTTGGTAGGTACTGCGTGGCTGTTATTCTTTCCAGATGGCTCAGGGAGCCTTCTTTCAAAGAAAGAAATTCATGTCAAAGTAGTTACAAGTTTTGTGCACCAACAATACCTTTGTGTCAGCAAAATAGCTCTGACAACTGGAGGGAACGCTGGCATTTGAGGATATTCTGAGGAAACAAGCTCTGCAGTTAAATTCTTGTAAATTTTCCATTGAGGTGGCTCAATCCTGCTGTTTTCATGTAAGGAAAAACCTGGCTGGTTTACATAAGCACATGCTTTGCATTGGTGCAATGCATTGGCATTTGGTTCAGTGCCTGTCATTACCTGGTTTTTGTGAGGTTTGGTTTTCTCCTTTGTCAGAGGGTAACGTGCAGGCTAAGTTTTATGTCACCCAAAGCCTGCTGGTTGAGGCATGCAGCGAAGCTATCAGTCCTGCCTGTTACATCTGTGGCAATTCTACCCAGAGGAGATGTTGCAAGACAGTGAGTCCCCAGTGGGATGTAATAGAATGGAAGCAGATGGTGAACTGAAGAAAATTTCAGGGGAGGATTACATTTTCCAGTTACTGTCTTTTTGATTTCACTGTTATTGTCTGATGAATTGTGTCAGATTTGATCCTTCAGATTGAAAAGCTGCTTCTCAATGTGCTCCCAAATGTACAGATAAAGTAAATGGCTGTTGCCAATGTACTCTATCAGAAACCTAATTTTTTAAATGCATATTAGGAAGGGTGTCTTGTTTTGTCATGTCTGCTGTGTGATTTTTGCCTTCAACTGAGGATTTTTTTTTTGGTCATAGTTTATGTTGATGACTGTTTTTTCAGTAGGCTACTGTGTTTTGATCCATAATAGTATGTACATCGGTACTTGGAATTTATTCTTGGACAAGGCAAGCAGAAATGCTTTCTCATGCCCTGGCTTATTTACACAGCCTTTTTTTGGCTTATTTGTAGTCTCCGATTAACACTGGGGTCTATGTAACCCCGTTTGGAAAAGTGAGGCTAAGAGAGAAGGGGGACACAGACCCTGAGACCCCAGAACTGGAACTAATGTGGATACATGGCTGCAGTCCGTCCCTAGTGGAAGAGTAAGCCCAGCTTCTGGGGAATATGAAGAATGGAAGCTGGTGGCTTCTGGCACCAAGAGGAAGGCTCCTGCCCCACCTAAAGGCTTGCAGCTGCAAAGCAGGTTCACTGCCCTCAAAGCTGAGGAGAAGCCACATGTGCTTTCAAACAAAGTGTCTGAGCCAGCTAACCCTGAGCCATGTGGCAGCTGTATCTTTTCTTTACAATTTTCAGGAAACTATATCAAAGTAGAGGAGGCTAAAAGTAGGTCATAGGGTATTGTAGGAAGCAGTGTCCTGTGCTGTCCAGAAAGCAGAGTCCAGTGTTGAAGCTGATCTCTTTTGTACACAGTAGAGCACAAATTGGAGCATTCTCACTGTAAGAATACAGGGTACTCTGGAATCAGTGTGGTTTTTTGTTCTTTTGATCTTTGCTCCAATTACTTTCTAAGAAAATAATTATTGGGCTAGGGAGGAAGTAGAGGACATCCACTTCCACAGACTAATGGTTTGGGCAACGGTTGGGATAGGAGGTGCTTTGCCTTTAGGTAGCAGAGGGTTTTTAATCCTGCTTTCCCGATTCTTCAGTACCCCACGCAGTACTGTTGGCACCACTGCCTCATCCCTCTTGCTTCTTTTTGATTGTTTCCTAAATAAAAACCTGTTTTTATTGACAAGCAAATATTTCCCAAATTATATCATATTTGTGAAATAGACTGAAACAATGTTTTTAATTATTAAAAAAAAAACAATCAAAACCCCAAGCAAACCCCAAACTGTTTGCCTTCTAATAATAATGACAATGTTCACACAGCCATGACTTTCAAGATAATCTGTTAAAGTAAGGTGTCCTGGTTTCAGCTGGGATAGAGTTAACTGTCTTCCTAGTAGCTGGTACAGTGCTATGTTTTGAGTTCAGTATGTGAAGAATGTTGATAACACTGATGTTTTCAGTTGTTGCTCAGTAGTGTTTAGACTAAAGTCAAGGATTTTTCAGCTCCTCATGCCCAGCCAGCGAGAAAGCTGGAGGGGCACAAGAAGTTGGCACAGGACACAGCCAGGGCACCTGACCTGAACTGGCCAACGGTGTATTCCATACCATGGGACATCCCATCTAATTTAGGAACTGGGAAGTGGGGGCGGGGAATCGCCACTCGGGGACTGGCTGGGTGTCGGTCGGCGGGTGGTGAGCAATTGCCCTGCGCATCATTTGTACATTCCAATCCTTTCATTATTGCTGTTGTCATTTTATTAGTGTTATCGTTATCATTGTTAGCTTCTTCTTTTCTGTTCTATTAAACCATTTCTATCTCAACCCACGAGTTTTACTTCTTTTTCCCGATTTTCTCCCCCATCCCACTGGGTGGGGCAAAGTGAGTGAGCAGCTGCGTGGTGCTTAGTTGCTGGCTGGGGTTAAACCACGACATAAGGACACTTTCTTTGCAAATTCTAAGCAAGTATGTGACCTCACACAATAACTCTCACTCAAGATCATGCGGATGCTTGATGACAGCTTCAAACCTAGCACATGCCAACAGGACAAGACTGTATTTCCAAGACCCTATGGCTAAAATATTAGAAGCTGTGGTACTCAGAATATGAATAGCTGTGACTGAGATGGACAGTTTTCCTCAAGTCGGTGTGAAAATAAACATTTTGCAAAATGATCAGCCCTCAGCTGAGTGGAGACTGGAAGGTCTGTTGAGGTCCAAACTCAAATTCAACTGGTGAATTATATGTAAACATTTCTGTATCGCCTGGCAACTCCTAGACCTTTCACTGTGATTATTTATTATTATTATTTTACATGTTTAAATTCAAGAGGACTAAGAAACATCAGGGTACTATTTACAAATTAAAGATTTTCTGTTCAATATGGAAGCATAAAATTCTTTCTTCATTGTTTCATCCTCTCCATGTCATTTTCATCCACAATCGAGGACTGAATCTACTGTTCTTCTAACCACAATTCCATGCTGCAGGTGCAGTAATAGCCAAAGAAGATTATTGAACGCACAAACATTATTACATCCATCTTATCAATAAATGTGTCATGAGCCAATTTGATGCAATTACATAGAGGTGCCCTTTCTACAATACCAGTAGATCACTTCGATGTGCAACTTAAACAATAATACTTTAAAATAGTTTAAAATATTTATGGAAAAAAAACCCCAACTGATTTTCAGCAAAAGGATATTCTCCAGATATTCATGAAAGAGAAGGCTGATAGCTTAAATTAAAAAAACCAAACAAACCAGTAGTAGAAAATCTTCTATATAAATTATGTGGAATCGGGACTTAAATCTTGGATACAATTAAACCCCACCTCTAGCTATGGCCAAACACTATTGTGCCTACCTCCATATTAGATGTTGGTAGATTAATAGTAGTTTTTTATTTCTTACTACAAAATGATCATTACTACCTTGGTGGCTATAGATATGAAAGTGTAAACAGAAACAGACCTTTTCTGTATTATTCCTTTCTATAGGCTTATATCATGTTCATTCTTATTTTTCTTTTTTCTTGGTTAAATGCTGCATGTTGATTTATTCCATTATAGATGAGGTTATAAAGGAGTTTCGAGACTTTTGAATTGAATTGAGGTACGAGAAGAGGGTAAATCTAAATGAAGTTGAAGTTTGTAGTAGGTTATAATGACAGCTTTCTGACTGCTTCCTTTTATTTAGTGTTGGCTTATTTACTCAGGCTTAGAAACTCATAAACATTGTAAATACACATGTAAATGTAATGAACTTATTTTCTAGATGGTTATGGCTCAGCTTCCTTTGGTATATTTTAAAAATGGCAATTTCATATATTTCTTTGATCTTCTTCCTGTACTGATGTTGCAGATAGCCAGCGTATTCGAGCTACCTGCTGTTGTTGCTACTTAAATACTGTGGTTATGTGATTTAACATGCTTTGAAAGGGTACATGTTTAACACTATTCATGCAAGAATGACTTAGAAGGATTGGAAGTTTCTAGCAATTCAGAATCTTTGACTCAGCTGCCATGTGCTCCTTTCTGGAGCCTAAAAAGACAAGAGGTTCATCAGTTTTGAGGGAAAAATAGATTGTGGAATTGATATCTGTATTCATGAGAGACTGGCCAAATTGCCCCACAGCTCTATAGCCTTCACAAAGGCTGCTGCTCAAACAGCTACATTGCTGATCTCATCATGCAATTTTTCATCTATAGAATAACAGTACATTGGAGGAATATAGGGAGTTATATACAGAAGGGAGGATACAGTGAGAGAGAAAGTTTGGTCCCACAAACAGCCTGTTTGGGACAGCATGGTGGGGAGGAAATAGGACATGGATTGGTTAAGAACAATTCAGAGCACAAGCATCTAATTGTTATTTCTTTTGCAGATCAAGTTTTGATACCTAAAACATAACTTATGAATAGTATGTGGTTTATTAGCCTAGTCAGTAGTTTATTAGAATGACATCTGTATAGGCATGATTATTATCTTCTTGTATAAGGGTGGATATTTTTCAATTCTCAACATCTTGCAATATTATGGAATTCATACCATAAATGTGCACATCATTCTGTGAGTACCAACTCTGCATTCATCCAGCACTCCAAGAAAAGATGTACACGTGCACCTACCCACAGAGACAATCCTATCTTACCCTACTTAATTTGGGTAGATGAAACTGCATGTGTATCATCCTACATTTCCATGCGCTCTGGTTGTAAAATGGAGGTTCCATGGGAAACAACAAAAACAAATTAGTGTAACTAATTCCAGTCAACAAGCACTGGAATTTAACAACATTTAGATGAAAATGGGTATTTAGTTTAAACTTTGATTTATGCCTTTATTAATCAGAGTCCAAACTCTTGATTCTGTTTCACCTGGTTTGCATTATTTCTATAGGATGGAATTAATGAAAAAAATATCTTGAGTTTATTCTCCATAAAGAGAATTTGGAGTTGCATTTGGGCCTTTTAGGAGTTCTTTCAAGCATTTCTGTGTTCCAGCGATCTCCATGCTGTGAAAGCCCCTGAGGGGTTTAGACAGTTATATGTGTCTTTTTGTTCCTCTCTAATGAAGCTATAATAAGGCACCAAATTTCTCAGAATCATTTTTCTAAAATGAGATACAAAACCAGTGCTGCATTGTGCTATCGCAGCACTGTCAGCACTATATGAGAAAGTAGTATAAATACAAATTACAGCAGCAACAGTTTTTTCTGCACAAAGGTAGGAAATAGTACTTTTCTATGCATGTTTTTGATTTAGTGTTTGTTAACTGCTGACTGAACTGAAACAGCTCTGGGGATTATTCTACATGAATTTCAGGAATGGTATAGTACTAGCTCTTAGAAAGTTCATGGAAGTAGGAAAAGCAGCACTTTTGTCACATTTGGAAAAATATTGGAAAGTGAAATTAAATTGCGTGTTTTTAAAACAGGCCAGAATGGTTAGAGTACGAGAATGTCATGGCGACTCCCTGTGACTGACCCATGGGCGTTGGTCTCTGTGCTTCTGAGTGGCTGCAGTTTCTGTAGACTGTTGAGACATAAATACCTCTTGAAATAGGGCTCAAGAGTTATGTTTCTGTTTTTTTCAGTAAGCATGTGAAAATTCCACATCAGGATTGCAGCTTTGTAAGCAGTATTTCTATCATAATTGATGATCTCATCTGAGTGTGTTCATTCCCCTTTCCCACACTTCTTAATGTACACAGAAGAGTTGGGCCTGACTTCTCTGAGCTACCTTATGCAATTCAAGGTAATACATCTCTGTTTCCCTCTCACTTTGAAAAGTAAGGCTCTTTCAAAATCACTAGGTAATGATATTGCTCTAAAAGAACCACATATTTTAGCAGCAGGACTCCTCTTAGTAGTGGTTTAATAAGTGTGGAAATACAGGATTTAAAGTGACTGTGGTTTATAATATTGCAGGTAAATGCTACTTCCACTCGCCCCATGAAAATTATTTCTCATACAAACTTCTAAATTTAAATAGTGTAGACTGATAGAAATATTTTAGCATGTTTGCATCTTTGTTTTTGAACTTCCTAACTGAATAAATTTGTGAATTATGTACATTTGTTTT
Source organism: Buteo buteo (assembly GCF_964188355.1). Classification (NCBI taxonomy): domain Eukaryota; kingdom Metazoa; phylum Chordata; class Aves; order Accipitriformes; family Accipitridae; genus Buteo; species Buteo buteo. Next base: position 4,676,437 of record NC_134199.1, read on the forward strand.
TCTTCCCAATGTACATAAATCGTATAGATAAAACCCAAAAATTTTACTGTGCTACAATATGCTATACAACATAAAACTGAAGACCAAAACAAATTAGACCTCAACATAAATAAATACTTCAGGATTTTTCAGGAAGCTAGAAAAGATATATGGCATTGATTTCTTTAGCATAGATAAGAATCTATAACCAAAGTTTCTTGAGCCAGTATTTCTCTAATTTACAATTGCAAGCGATAGATAGCACTGATCACATAGCAAATGAATGAATTTGTGGACTTCTTGAAATTTGGAAAGTAATACTTCCATTGGTATTTTTCTGTCCTCTCCCTGCCTGTTTTAGCATTCTCCTTTTCTGTTCACGAGGCTCACGTAATTTCATATTTGTTTACCTTTTTTAAGTTTATAAAGTTTATATGCCCCTGTAAAGGGCTTTAGTGTAAAATCAAACCAGATCCTCCTGTAATCATAGTTTTGAAATAAATTAAAACCACCTTGACAGGACCATCTTAAAGCACATTGATGTAAAGAAGTGAAAATATGGAAAAAGTGATAATCCAACTTAACCCTCAGGAAACTAGAGGCAAGAAGTAGAATTTAGCTGCAGTGGTTTATTGTGGGAAAGTCTTTGAAATGTATACTGTTTATGACTGCACTGAAAATTTAGAGTAGTGAAAATATATAACTTAGTGATAAAGTTAAACCAAAACTGCTGATACTATTCCTCTGTAGGACAGTAACCTTCCCCATATGTGGAAAATGTTAATGTTTCTTGATGAAAACAAATTTGAGACTTAAATTGAATAGTAAGACACTGCATATGTTGGATTCCTGATAAATGAGACAGATGCCAGAGTAGTTAGAGATGAATCATGTGAATGACGAGAATTCCTGGGCACTGCAAGGGTAAAACTGAGCCCAAGTCATCAGCATGGCAGCATTGTTCTGCTGAACAACCTGAACCAGACTTGTCAGTGCTGGAAAGTACATGAGCTATCTTCAGTTCAATCATGATGGGGGAGGAAGAATTCCTGCAGTAGTAAATGTTAGGTAGGAGGAAGTAAGTTGCCACCGATAGCAATTCTTTTAATAGAAGGGAGCATCAGAGAGATTGTATGTATGTGATCATGATAGAAAGAAAAAGAAAGCCTCTGTAGACTTACTATTTTGTGCTAAGTGCCTAGGTCTGGCTTAAGTTAGGACTTTGGGGAAGAAGTGTTAATAGTTATGTTGATACTTTTCCACAATCATTACTGCTTAGTCTCAGTCACAACAGGGAGCAGCACCAAGGTTGCTCGAACTTCTGTCCTTAGTTTGCAGTGCAAGAAATATGAGGTGAAATTGTGCTCTGGTTGAGCCTCTAATATGCATACCTAAGAGAGAAGTAGGAAGGTATAAGCAATTTAAAGAATTTAAGGACAACCAAGACTGTGTATCAAGAGAAATTAGTTTTCATCATAATGTAATTGTGAATTCTGAAGTCTTAAAAGTTACACACACATACAGATACACATGCACACATATATGCACTCAGAAGAGAGAAAGAAGGAAAAAAGGAAAAAACAAAAAGAAAAAAAGCAATGCTTGTGAGTTGCCTGTTAGATGCAAGCAGGTGGATTCTGTATCATACTGGAAAGGAGGGAGAAAGTAAGCCAGCTCTGGCTCCAGACCACAGTCTTGTGTGGAGTCATGAGGAATCTTTAATACAAAAAGAATCTCAATAGCCCTCCCTGGTCTCTGTAAATAATAGACGAGTGAAACGGTGCTTGTTTTGTAAGGCTAAATGTATATCTGTCGTTAACAGAGCACTTATTTTTCTTTTCCTTTCGACAGGGCTAAGGTTAAGACAAAAATAGATCCTGCTGCATGTTTTTTTTGACCGTGACATTGTGTATTTTATTCTTTAATATGTCTGAGAACTGTGGAAGTCAGCTTATTCCTTTCAGCTTGTTCTTGATGTTAGATTTTTCTGTTTTCTATGATTTTACTGGAAAGAGGCAAAAAACCCAAGAAAAGCCTTCAGAATGTGGAACTTTAATTATTAGTATGTAATCCAGATTTAGAGGACTTCTACCGAGGGTGTCAAAATTCATTTTTTTATTATGTATGTTTTACAAAGCTGTGAACCTTGGTTAATTTTAGAAAGTCTGATGAACTAAAATAGATGTCCTCTGCTTTAAAGTCAGATGACTCAGTTGAACTGCAGGCCCTTGAGCTTTTCAGGGCTGCATTGGTAGGGAGGCTGTGTCTTTTAAAATGGATGTTAATTGTTGAAATGGAAAGCAGGTACATTTGCCCCCGCCCCCTCCCCCCCCTTGAAACATTTTTCTGCAGTGTGCTTTGAGCTGTTATTGAAAATCTGTGAAGGTATTACCCTAATGTTAATAGTTAGTGATTTGGATCATGTAGTCAGGGAATTCTATTATATATTTCTGAGGACTGTTTGCCTTCTTTGAGCCATGCCTTGTGTAATAACTGTATACTGCATTTCTATTCCATCCACTGACAGAAACCAGTAAGATAGGGGCAGGCCTTTGGTTTACTGTCACTCTTCAAAGAGGTTTTCTCGCAGGGTTGTGCAAAGAGGAAAGAATAGGAGAGCTGGGATTCAGAAAAGTATCTTCCAGTTGAAACACCCTCAAAGCCAGTCATGCCGTATTTGGAACCTCCATTCCTCTAAGCTGTCAAAAGTCTAGCTTTCAATGATTGTGACCTGATTTTGAAAGCACATAACGACTGTGTGTCCTGCTAACTAGCATAGGAGTTGAATGTTCAGCACACACTAAAATCATTCTGGGTCTTCTTGTTTATTTGGATGTGTGCCTGAATAATGGCAGAAGACGAAGTAAAGATTTTTAAGCCAAACCTATAAGAAGTCAGGGTGAAGATTCTCTTCTATCATTATTCTTATTAGGAAGCCTTTGAAACTTAGAAAAAGAACAATGACTGTAAGTTCTCACCAGATATTTAGGGGGGGGAAATCATTGCAATTTGGAAGGAAAAAGAAAGGAAAAATCGTTACAAAAATTTTTCTGACTCTCTAAGAGAGAGAGCACACATGTGAAGCTGAGTGGATGCACATTCCACCAGACGTACAAAATCTCTTCTGAGGCTTTGTTTATATTTGAATCTGGCTGTAGTTCTCCTGGTAGCTTTGTCATTTGGACCCCACATTTGTAGCACTGAACAGTCTCAGGCCCTTAGTGAAAGAACACTGTGGAATTAGATCTCTGAAAAATATTAGGACTGACAAAGATTAATTAAAAATATGGCTTTAGAATGTTTCCTATAGAAAGTGTCACCCAGGTAGAAATCTTTCAAGGAAACCTCAACTTACCTATTTTGTTCTGTAGAAATGATTTGGGACTTGTGGTTACATCATAAGGGCAATGTGGTTTCAACTGAATTTGTAAGGACAGTGTATTGTGAGACACTGAATGAAATCTACCACATAGGGGTAGAGTAAGTCTATGCAGACCAAAATCAAAGGAAGTTTCAGATAACTTTAGTGGAATGCTTTTAGGGAAAAGGTGATGTCAAATAGTGAAGCTTCAGAACACAGAATTTGGGTACATCAGTTTAGCAGTTTGGGGGAAGGGGCATCTAGCCAGAGGTTTAACTGGGTTTACTGGCAGATATGTGATGTGTAATTCTTTATTCACAATACGGTTGGAAACTTGTAGAGTCTGGATTGCACAGATGCTCCTAAATGCTGCATAAAAATGAACAGTGCACATGGAATGTATGTATTTCTATGTATTTTGGTTTTACATATTGTGCTTTTAGCATGTGGTACTAAACAAACAATATGATAGCCACCCAAATTGCAGCTATTTCAAGATAAATATTTCCAGTGATACTAAATTTTTCGAAGACAGTTTTCGTAACATGTAATCATGCTTTTTGGCTGCAGTCTGCTAAGTTTTCAAGCACAGATAGGTAAATCTAAAGTGTGCTCTATTTCTTTTGCTTTTTATTAAAGGTAAAACTTCAGTTCATAAACCAGTTTTCATATATTAAAATCAGGACATTACTTGCATTGTTCTCTGAAGCACCTAGTGCAGATACTAGAAAACAAAAACTAAACTTTATAGAGTGGTAACTCTGATTTTCTGTTACTGGTAAGTGCATACAGATTTCTCTGGTTCTAAACTGTTTTCATGTTGTAAATTGTTTCCTGAATTCTGCACTGTGTTCATCCTTTAAGAACTCTTTAGTTTATAAAAACTGCAAAAACATATAAACAGCAACATTCAAGTTGACTGAGATAGCATAAACCACAGAGAAGTGAGTTAATTTCACTTTTCCCTAACATACAAGCACCTGTAATTTCTCTTCCACTTGTTGATGTTTGGGTGCACCTGTCTGCTGCTCTGTTTCATGATAGTAGCTTTAACTGAAATTGTATTTTGAATTTGCTAATAGCACTCATTGTAATTACTGTGTAATGCTTAATTGGAATTCATGTAATTATTATTTTAAACTACTTTACATGTTCTGATTTGAATTTTTAATTTAGAAAACACATAGTCAAATTTTCGATCTGATTCCCTTTGGATCACGGAGGATGGAGCATACATTTTAATGTTTCAGGTTATTTGTATGCATCAGAATTTTCCCAATCTAGACTTCTGAATATATGCTACTACTTATACGTGGAAGGTTACTGTCAGTCCAGTGTAATATATTTTAAGTTCTAAAATCTATGTTCAGTCACACAATAAAGTAGTTTAAATTTGAGGTTCTTTAAGAAAATAATAATGTATAAAATACTTTGTCTGACAAAGTACAACTGCAAGATACATTTCTATGCCTTTTTTATGTGCACAGTATTAATAAGACTATCTCGTTGTGCATATGTACAATTTTTTATTATTTATTCTTTATTTCAGAAAAAATAAGTATCTCTAAATCAAATTTAAAAGTCACCTTACAGAGTTTAAAAGTAAACTGTATGGATAGGATGCCAGGAAGTGATTAAACAGGTATGGTTTAAAGAGGTGTGGATCAACTTTCTACCTAGCTGTGGCCTCTAGATGTGCTGTAACAGCTGATACTGTGTTATTCTTTTTCTGTAACAGTATGGGGGTTGTCATTTGCATCCAAGGCCTGGGGAGGTGTTTCTTTTATAAATAGTTACCGTCCTGGTGTCCTGATATGTTGGTTTCAGTGTGAGTTTCTGAAGCAGGGCCAAAATTATCACCAGGATCTTATCTAGTAGCACCAACCCTGTCCAATGCATAATAAAATAAGACAGGCACTATTTTAACAGAATAATTTGGACATCCTTATTTTGTTTAGTCCATCTCCAAATGTTATAGAAAGCAGTGATGTAATTATCTGTATTCTGTTATTGAAAGGATAAGTATGTCTCATGAAGAAAATATCAAAAAGATTTTAATTAAGTTAAAATAAAATAAGAGCCGAAGTATAGAAAGTGCTCTAAAGAACCTTTAATATCAAGATGAGCTCATAGCATCTTCTAAAATAAAAATTAATACAGGCAAGTTAATATTCCTTTGGTAAAGAAAATGGAAACAGAATTGTACATTTAGTTTTAGAGGTCTTGAATACTTAGCTCTTATCAAGTCCTGTTTTCTTTCTGTCTGTCTCTTAAGTAGACCATGAATGAGCCATGTCTTGGTGGAGATAAGTCTTTAACGTCTCTCAGAAAACAGTGTCCTTATTGCCGAGAAACTCACTGGTCCCCTGCTCTCAATACATAGAAAATAAACTTAATCCTTATAGAAGGCCACTGTTGAATCTGGTACCATGGGAGGTAGTTTTCTTATAGCGGAGCGTGAATTCAGTTCATTATTCTTAATTCAGGAAAAAATACCCTTCACTGTACCCTTCTAGTGTCTCAGAGCAGCAAGTAACCTGTTAACATCATCCACTAAATGTGTGTATCTCTGTTAGCAATACTGTAATGCCATGAAAAGGAAATCATACTGTGAGAAAATATTAAGAAGCTATTTGCAGCAGGACAAGTTTGTAGATCTTTTGTTTATAATTTGGAAAACTTGGTGAGTGCCTGCAGATTGTCAGATGCCAAATGATACGTGACCTCTAGCAGTACTGCACTGCAGTTAATGACCTACTGTTTCAGGGGTTTCAAGTCTGGGGTTGGATTTATGTCATGTTTCTTCTCAATGTCTGTGTAGCTGCCTTACAGCTTGTGCTTCGCATACAATTTAAAGGCTGGTGTTAACATTTTCAGACTAAAGCATATGCACAGCATGAATCTTTTTATATATGTGTACCTCTTGTACTTGTTGCTGTAGCTTGCCCCCTGTCCAGTATTCAGCTGTATGGTTCCTTGCACTTTTTGTTCATCTTTGCTTCTGCTGCTGTTTCCTGTACATTTGCTCATAAACCCTACGTTTTTCTTTTTCTTTTTTTTTTTTATCCTAACCTTGATGAATGGCCTATATCTCAATGCTGAAGCTCACCTTTTTCTTAACTGAAAATGATTGATAGAGCAAGAATAACAATGGAACAGTTTATGTGTACTGACAACCTCAGCTTTTGCTAGGGCTTCCCTCAAGGGATTGGCAGAAGTGTTTTCTGTGCAGGAATTTAGCTACCTATGAATCTAGTGAGAAACTAAGCAGGATTTTGAAACTCCTCCTACATGGTCTGAATAGTTTTTAAAAATAGCAAGCCCAGAGTGCTCTGTTGATTTTCTATCATGGAATACTTTCAGGGACAAATAATCCTTTTTGTTTTGCACAGATGGCATAATTTTGGCAGGTGAACTTCAGCATGATCAAATACAAGTTCATGTACTTTTATTTGTTTTAATGTTAAGAAATAAGATGAAAGACCACAGGTATACTTTGTTCAAAAACATTAATTATTCCTACATCTGCATATACTTTGATGCACATGTTACATAGTTCTATAGTGTTTTAAGAATATTATTACCGTTCTTGCTCTACTATCATTTAAACATGCTGTTTTCCCTTAGCATGTTCTCCATACATTTTTATTATTAAAATGAATGTAACAATAATCTTTTTGAAAAAATGTCTAGTTAAGTTAGTTAGACTTTTAAATATAATGAACTCTTCAGGCCAGATTTTCGAGGGGTATGGCAAGGTGGCTTCGCTAAGATCAGGGGACTTGTGCCAGATTACACCTACAGAAAATCTGAATATAAAGCTTAAGATAGTTGTTTATTAAAATTTGTATGTCTAAATTTAGGCAGAGGAGAAAAAAACATCAAGAAGTTACTTGAGTAGAAAAAATGTCTAAGTGATATTGACTTTCAGAGGTACCTAAGTCAGGAAGACTTACGACAGTTTTGCTCCTAGATATATAGATAGAAATGTGCTGGGAGACATTAATGGCTTTGAAAATAAAAGACCAAAGTACAGTAACATCCCTGAAAATGCTGACTTTATGAGTCAACATTTAAATGGGAGCCTGTCTTCCTGTTAAATAGCTTTTCAACTTCTTTCTTATCATAGTAGTCCTTAATTAAAATGGTTCAAAGGAGTTGGGTCATAAAACTGCATTGGTTTTTTGTGCTAAAAAGAATTTCTGCACTCAGCAAGACTTCATCAGTTCTCATAACTTAGCAGTTGAGTCAATAATCTTCTTTTTGCTATGGTGAACCACACATTGAGAATGCCATAAGCAATTATTTAATCTTTGTAACTCAGGGTTACTTCAGGACCACAGTGGTCTAATTAAAAAGTGCTTTAGTGTATCATTGATTTCTTGATATGACGACAAAGTCCTACTTAATTCTACATTACTTTTAAACCGATAATTCAGATAGCCAAGCTTTCTACATAAACACTGAAGGATAGAGAAAGAGACAAATGTGTCCATGCATGCAGTTTGTAGGGGCAGAAAGAGAACGGAAGAATCAAGAAAGATCAGAAAATTGAGAGAAACATTTAACTTGCAGGGCAAAACAAGGTCTATGATATTGGTTTAAAATACTTATTCAATCAGCCAATCTAACTAAATTCTGAAGGAAGGGTTGTTATTGTTTTCTTAAGATAAAGCTTTGCAAAAAGTACCACATTGCTAGCATCAGGCATTGGACTTCAGTGATCTATTTGCTTGTCAAAACATCAACATCACAAATTCATTGCATTGCCTTACGAATGACCTCCTCTTAGCCCTGCTTTCTGTAGTTTAGAGCTTCATTCATTTGTCATGTTGCAATCCTATTTCTGGTTTAAATTTCCACTTCTGTTGAAGACATAAGTAGTAGTGTAAAAAAGCCCATAACCTCATTCATAACTGTCATGACCTTTAATTCAGAAGCCATAGCTTCACAGTAGCTGCAGTTAATAGTCTTTTCAAGAAGTCTATTCAGTCTTTGACTAAAAATTCATACAGTAATGTTGATTGGGAAGTTGAAAAGACTCATGTGGAAAGTGAATTGGAAAAAAGAAATCTCAAAATTTTAGTCTTTATTATTATTTCAATTCAGCTGTCCTACTAGCATGCCTCTTGCTCCAATTCTGCTTTGTAGTTTTGTCCTTTATTGTATTTTTACAGTACATGAAAACAGTTATGTTTTGCAGTCTGGTGTCATGAGAGGATGCTGTCTACTTGTGTAACTCTCAGTAAAGAATAAGATGTAAGAAATTGAATGATAACAACAACAGTGTCAAGCTAATCACGTGATATATTTTACTTTTTAAACTTTTGAATTTCTATAAAATATATTATCTACATGAAGCTGCTACTCACTTGAATACTCTTGCTCGTTCATCACTAAAACCAGTTTCCCTAGAAAAAAACCCAACTCATAGTCTCTACCCTGCTGCTGTTAATGAAAAATAAGATGGTATAGCCATTTACTGAACAGCTGTGAGCAATTGTTAAGGGGAGGCTATAAAAATCTCACTCTGATTGTTTATGCATTTATAGACTGTTTGTAATCAGGATACTAGCTCAAGAACAACAGAACTTTCCTACCTCTTTGGAGTTAAATCTGCACCTGCCAGATTAGAAACCAAATTAGATATCTTCTGTAGGCTAGAATAAACTCCAAATATTTCATTCTGGAGAATTTCAGAAAGTTGAGTATATGAAGGACTTAAAAAGAAAAAGTGTAAAACTAAATTAAGAGCTCAAGTCCCCTTGTCTTCTCAAAATTCCTCTCTTGGTATTTAGAATTCTATTTACACCCAAAACTGCTCCGCTGTTGAAGGAATGGCATCTGTCAAAGTCAGTGCCATCAATGTGATGTGCCAGTAAATCCTTTATATTTTTACATCTTTTCCCACATATCAGGAATTACTTTGGCATGTTGAAACAAATGCCACCAAATACGTTTTCATAAATTTTGGTCATTCTCAAATTCCTAGTATACTTCTGCTTTTTGCCTTTTCTATAATAATACATTAAACTCATCATCACATCCAGAGTGTTAGAAGATTATCCAACTTCTCTAAACTAATTTGGATGGAGCATCTTGTTCATAGTGAATTCAGGATCTCTCACTTGTGCATATATTCACTCCCTCCCCAATTATTTTACTTATACCCTTACATAGTTGGACTTCTCACAAAGAATCAGTAATAATGTCAGATGTTTTAGAATCACCTGTTTTAGAAAGTAAGCTGCCTTCTCGTAGTCTCATTATATGCTGGGACTTGCTTCTTACAGCAAAAAAGTGTAGCTTGGTGTAGCTCGTGTAGAGCTGTTTCCCGTATTTCCAGAGAATTGATTTGAGGATTTAACAGCTCCTTTCTTGCTCTTGGCTCACCTTGTCAAGCTGCTTAACTCCACAGGACTATGGAGCCTCTTACCATGTCTTAGCCCCAAGGATTCAGACAAAGATCTGCTTCCAGCTTCACACCAGGCCAGGTAATGTAGCAAGCCTTCCAGCTGGCTCCTGCCAGAGATGCCTAAAGTCACCATTACACTCAGATTCTGCCCTTTTATGGTTTCTTACAGAGCTTTAAAAGAAAAAGAAGAAAAAAAAAAACCAACTCATTATTTTGTTGCTAAGTCCATAGTGTTCTAAATTGTACTGACTCTTTGGTCAAAGTTCAGTGCAATGAACTGTGTAGGGAATATTTTTTGACTCAGATAAAGTTTTGGGAAACATGTATTGCTTGCAATTTTGAAACGTAGCAAGTGCTATAAAATGTTTTTTCTTCAGCTGACCCAAACCCATGAAAAATAGAGCAGATAGCCTGTTGCACGTAAAAACACCTTGCTTTTTCTTGATGAAACTGAAAATACATTTAGAGGGGTTTCTTGGTTGTTATTTTCCCCTATATTTGATAACCTGTTGATAATCTTGGCCAGTTCTTCAAGAAGAAACTGGTAGAGTCACAAAATGCTGCTAGTGTCATTAAACATTATTGCTTAATATAAAAATATACTTCATATGAATAAAAGGCTGAATATCATTAAAATTTTATTTTAGTATATATTCAAATGTTTAAGAAATACCTCTATCCTTTGGGTTGTTCAAGTTGTTTTGAATCACTGTGATAGCTCCATAAAAATATTTTAGCCTTTTAATGTGCACTAAGTTGAAGTGGTTTCAAAAATGAATATATATGTACAAGATATTTCAAAATGTGTCTCCTGCAACAAAATTGGGAAGTGTTGGGCTTTGCTAAATTAGTAGGCATTAAAATCTAGGCCATTTTTCTGTGAAGATGCAAGAAACAAAACCAGTTCCTCAGAATATACACATTTTGAACCCAGGAAGTTTGTGTTTATATATAAGTATATGTAAAGTTCACAGTCTGAAATGTTGTTGGCAGGTGATGGGGGTTAACTCTGGTAGGCAGCTAAGCCTCCACCAGCTGCTCACTCACTCCCCACCGGTGAAATGGGGGAGAGAATTGGAAGGGCAAAAGTGAGGGAAAACTCGTGGCTTGAGATGAAGATCGTTTAATAGATAAAGCAAAGCTGCATACGCAAGCAAAGAAAAATGAGGAATTCATTCACTACCTCCTATTGGCAAGCAGGTGTTTTGCCATTTCCAGGAAAGCAGGGCTTCATCACATGTAGCAGTTACTTGGGAAGACAAACGCAGTAACTCCGATCATTCCCCCTTCCTCTCTCTTTCCCCTGGCTTTTATTGCTGAAGCACAACAACAAATGGTCTGGAATATCCCTTGGATCAGTTGGGGTCAGCTGTCCCGCCTGTGTCCTCTCCCAACTGATTTTGCTGCCCCAGCCCACTCACTGGTGGGGCAGCCTGAGAAATAGAAAAGGCCTTGAGGCTGTGTAAGCACTGCTCAGCAGTAAATAAAACGTCCCTGTGTTTTCAACACTGTTTTGGTCACAAATCCAGAACACAGCACTGTTGGGGCTGCTGTGAAGAAAATTAACTCCATCCAAGCCAAAAACAGTGTAGCATGTTTCACTGGATCTCAGAGAACTTTCCACAAACTGTAGAATATTTATGATTCATTTTTCACTACCCATTTTATAAATGAGAATACCTGGACTAATATTAATATATTTCTCAATTCATGCTGTGAACCTGGGCTGATGTAGAAATAACCTATTTGTGTTCGAAAGAATATTCTTGCTAAAAAAACCCAAACCCCAGACGTTTTACTTATCAATGCATTATCGTAGTAATCCTCTTCCCTTCGCCTTCCCTTTCCATATGCTTTTACATATGCATAAGCATAACTATCTGCTCTCAGATAAGTCTCCTTAACATGAAAAAAAACCCCAAACCCTGCCATAGTAATAGTCTGAATTGAAAAACTGCACAACTTGAACAATTCACAAATTGTCTATTGTTTATCTCAGTACTCACATGATGAAGTTAATACTTTCACCAGTGACCTATGTTTTAAAAGCAGCAACCTCTCCCATATCAATATATCTAAATGACTTGTGCTTGCTACTTTGCTTTTCAACCAGAGAGAAAACTACTGTAGTATGCATCATTAGCTCTAACTAATAGCCATATAATTTAGATAAGCATTTTGTGATGTTGAACCCCAAAATACTTCTAAATACAACTTCAGTTCAGAAAGGATATATGACTCAGAAATAGTTCACAAGTTGCATTGTTCAGGTTAAAATGCATTTTACCAGCCATGGAAATTTTTTGAATTAATTGTGTGAACAAATCGCATGGACATTGTTTTCAAAATTAACTAGTGACTTAAGATGCTATAGGTTTTTAATAGTTGACTTGACACATTTTAGTTTGATTTTTTCAGTGGACGCACAGCACTATTTTAAGTATCCTGCCAGTTGCTTGAATGTGAACAGCAAAGCATGTATATCACTATCCAGTTTTCAAAATCTTGGAGTCTACCTGTTCACCTCCCTTTCAATCAAGTAAAGGCTATTTCTAGTTCTACCTAAGAAATTGCAAATACTGTACTTAACTGTTGATGTCAGAAGCTACTTCAGTACATGTGAAGTCAGCAAAGTGATTAATGACTCATTAGAAATTAATACATTTCCCAAAAGAATTTGCAGGGTTTAAACTGTGAAGTTCCTGCTGTACTCCATGGGAGCTACATGACTTAATCCCCATGACCTGCACTTTATAAGTAACCTTTTGGGAAAATAAGCAACTTAAACTGCTGGAGATATATACTGTTACAAGGTATTGCATGACATTACACTCCAGATAAAAATCATTCTTGAAACAAAAATGTTATTGAGAGACTTAAACTGGAAACTCGGAATCAAAAAAAGCTATGTTGGTAGTGACTGCCTTGGGGGGGATTTGTGTTCCAAATATTGGAAACTTTATGGTATTATCCGTGACAAGGCTGAAAGAGGACACGATGAGTTGGGTTTCACCTTGGTCTTCACACGTGTGCGCTCACTTAGTCTACTCATTCCATTTAGCAAATGAGTATGTTTTAGAAATACGTCATGAAAGTTTCCAGCAGACATAAAAATAAAAAAATATTGTGATTGAGGACAAATACGGTAGTGAAGGAATAAGGTGTCTTTGGCTTCTAAATATATACACATTACAAATGTAGTTCAGGAAGTGGAAAGGAACATAGGCAGTGTGCTGAGAAGGTAAGTCCTTTCTGCAGAAATGCAGTAAAAATCAGCTGTTTCTAAGGTGCATTATCAAATGGGTTCTTCATCCATCTCAGCAAAATACAGAGTTTTCATTTATTCATTCATTTTTTGGTGTGTTCCATTATTCCAGTTCCACATAGAATATTATTTTTCCCTACTCTACAGAAGCTATTTCTGATGCAAGGGGTGATGTGCAGGACATTTTTCTGTGCCTTTAAATGCAAATACTTGACTTTTAATCCAAAGAAACAGGTAGTTGTTTTACAGGCTTGCATAGATAGATCTCCTGGAATCAGTTATGTAATACCTTTCTAAATTTCTACCATACTTACTTCTAAAAGTATATTTCTTGCTTTGAACCGTACTAACTTATAGTGGTATTTACTTGGGCAGCATATCTATTGATCTTTTTTATGGCTACATGAGAGACTAGACTATTTTACTCTCAGAAAGTAGATGAAAACTACATGATGCTGAAATTATTTATTTCATATAAATAACCGAAGCAAGATCATTAACTGCATTCCAGCACTGTGACCATGCTCTCTTCTCCACACACTGCTCTTTTAATCACACCATTGATCATTCATCATCTTTCACACCATATTCAAAAATATTGTCCTTGTCATGAGGGATATACACAGTTTCTAAATTCTGTCCTTTAAAACATGGAAAGTTGTAAGGAAAAGGGAAGCCAGAGTAGAATGAATGTTTTGCAGTTTTCTATCATTACTTATATGCAACTGTGTTTATGATTTAGTACTTCAGATGCTTACACGAGCCATGAGTCTTCAGGTATTATATTTTTTATATATACCACTTATTGCATGGATTCAAACCAGCATTTAGCTGGACTTAAATCTGGTGTTTGTTTAGCTGTTGTAAGAGTGAACTGTAGACACACCTTTACAATTGACTCTATGCAAGTATAGTTGCTTTCTCAGAAGAGGAAAGGTACTGTATTATAAAAAGCCCACCACCTTCAGCAATGAGTCTTCTCATTGACTTTAATGGGCATTAATCAGACCTGGTGCCAGTGATTGTTTATGTGCGTATTTATAGTTAAGCAGTTAACACTGGAAGCATTCATTAAGCTTAACAGTAAAAGTGGCTGACCTCTCAGTATCAAAACCAGTCACATACAAATAGTAAATTAAATCAAACATTGATCAAAACTGTAAAATAGCCTGCTTAATCCTTTCAGAAACAACACACTCACAACCTTCCCCCAAACCCTTGTCAAACAAATGGTTTTTGCAGTGTATCTGGAAGGTCATCAAGTCCTGGGCTATTTCAGGAGCAAGTTCCAGATGGTCTCTAACATGCTGAATAATGTATGTCTATGTGGGAGTGGAGAGAGAGGGGCTCGAAGGAACTGTTATACTGATATGAGTATGCATTTTACATTCATGTATGACAAGCTAGGTGTTATAATTAAAAAAGCTCTTGCATCCTTTGTTTCAAGTGGCAAAAATAACTTGTTACAAGAATCTTTACTGACAATATCAATTTCATATTTCACTTAACACTACTCTACACTCTACAAAACCTTGAGCTTTTGTTTGGACTATATTTGTCTTGATTATGGGAGCACTAGTATTTTATTGGTATGTGGTATTCTTAGCTTGACATTCCATGAGCAGTAACCTTTTATCTTGTAATTCTTACAATGCTATCAAGTGAAAATCTAACAGCTGTATATACATTATTATACATAAGATAGTTTCAGCTGGGATAGAGTTAATTTTCTTTCTAGTAGCTGGTATAGTGTTATGTTTGGGTTCAGTATGAGAAGAATATTGATAACACACTGATGTTTTCAGTTGTTGCTAAGTAGTGTTTAGTCTAAAGTCAAGGATTTTTCAGCTTCTCATGCCCAGCCAGCAAGAAGGCTGGAGGGGCACAAGGGCTTGGGAAGGGCCACAGCCAGGGCAGCTGACCCAAACTGGCCAAAGGGGTATTCCATACCATGTGACGTCATGCCCAGTATATAAACTGGGGGTAGTTGGCCTGAGGGAGTGGATCGCTGCTTGGGAACTAACTGTGCATGGGTCAGCAAGTGGTGAGCAATTGCATTGTGCATCACTTGTTTTGTATATTCCCATCCTTTTATTAGTATTGTCATTTTATTACTGTTACTTTTATTGTTATTGTTTTTTTCCTTTCTGTTCTATTAAACTATTCTTATCTCAACCTACGAGTTTTATCTTTTTTTTTTTCTGATTCTCTCCCCCATTCCACTGGGTGGGGGGGAGTGAGCAAGCGGCTGCGTGGTGCTTAATTGCTGGCTGGGGTTAAACCACAACAGATAATTATATTGTATAACGCAAACATATATGTTTAAAACTGTTTTGTATGAATTTGTTTTAAACACACAGGACAGAAAGACAGTAAATACTTTTTGAGCATAGTATGTAAATATCTAACTATCTGTATGCCTCAAAATGCTCACCACCTTGAATGAGTTTGCTCTGAGGCTGCCTGTCTGCCCACATTATGTGTAACAGGGAAAACCACTGACCAGATATTAAACTAAGAACAAAAGCAGACAACCTGAGGCAGTTGTTTACTTAGGTTAGAGGTGAAAATAGGATTTATTAATCAATGGTCCTTTTCAACATTAGAGCTCTTAGCCCTAATGTTACATTCTGACCAACACTAAGGACGTGGAGTGAATATACTTTTAGTGCCTGCATTTCTGCATGCAGGAAGATACAGATGGCACTTTACTGATATCAAATACAGGATAAAAAAGAAATAAAACTAAATACAATAACATTAAATAACAATGATGCTAATTATATCACAGAATGGAAAGCTCCTTTTCCCATTGCCATCTTTTGAGTTCCCTTATGGCCAAAGCTCTAAATCCATGATATTGGTGAAATTATGGTCATGTGTAAAGAGACCAAGGATATGGAAGAAATTGCACATAGATAAATCAGTGCATCGTTTTTGTCCTAAGGTAATAATATTTCAAAGTACCAAACCAAAGATGGTTTTCAGAATAACTATTTGAAGTGAATTGTTGGCCTTGGACAAATTCCTGGAGGAGAGAGTGACGTACATGTCACAAAAGAAATCATTGTTATAGGCACAGCTAGTGACAGTGCTCGGTGCCGACAAATAAGTAAGTTGACATAAAGCCTACCATTCAATTACTGGCATAAAGAAATCTCTTCTAAAACAAGATTGAAGGCATGGCCTATGGCACCTTGAGTTTGAATAATAGAGCAATGGTTAAAAATAGACAATATCAGCGATGCAGTAAGAGAAAAATTTAATTTCTAATCCTCATGGTGTGCCTGTTTGGTGGACTAATGCAAAATTTACATTTCCTATATAATCAGTGTTGAGTAATTGAATTTTACTAGTATTTTGTGCATAACTAAAAATATGTTTCCAGTTTGACACTGTGGCTATTAACTGAAGATACTTAAGATTTCTGAACTCTCCATTAGAGTTGTCTTCTCCAGGTCTGTCACTGTCCATGAGCTCCAAAGTGCATTGATACTGTTCAGCCAATCAACTTATGCAAAAGAATACACAAACCCATTCACAACAGCAAATTGTTTCCTGGAAAGTTTGGATCACTAAAGTCGATAGACTATTGACAAAATGTTATCCAGAAGAGAATAGAAAACCAAAATAAAAATCATTGTTAAACAGCTGCTATCACTACAGCATACAATCATGCTCAGGCTTAACTTGGGCTGGACGGTGTTTTGAGATATACTTTAGGGTGACTGAAGAAAATTAGGTGTGAGAACTCTGCAAGATCATGTCCTTCAAAGAGAAATCTAATGAAAGAATAAGGAAAATATGAGTTTCCGACTGATGACTAGTTACAGGTATTCTTAGGGGAATGTATATTACATATACATATTAATTACATTATGGACATGATTAAGAGACATGTGAATTTAAAAGTAGAGAGTAGTATGGACAGATAAGTCTTTAATGATCATACACATCCCGAAGTTTCGAAAGAACTAGGATATGTACAAGGAATTCTAAAGACTTGGAGAAGGGGAAAATTAAGTCATTAGGCTCAATCTTTTCTTTGTGACAAAATACAGGGATTTCCATAGGGTTTTGCCCCTTCTTGTGGGGATTATTCCAACTGGCAGACCTAAGCTTCTACTTTATATATTGATTCATCTGTTCCAAATAGTCAATTCTAAATACACAACGTACGTTATCATGAATACATAGCATAACAATATGTAATAAGACTATTCATGAAAGTAACAGGTGTATGTTTTCTTCATGATTCTGCATGATTGTTGTGATTTTGAGTTAGTCAGGACAACCTCAGCCTTTTAAATAACTGAGCTTACTGAGGCCTCAGCTTGTCCTTGAGAAGTAAAATTCTGTTGAGCCAGTCTGGGTGCTTGCAATGTCAAAGGAGCATGTAGCTCTCTGTTTCCTAGAACATGAAGTTGCATTCTGCTTCTACGTAGGCTAGTGTTACTTCATCACCCCCTACCGTAGGGATTCTGATGTATATACCTGTGTTACTGCACGTTTTTAAGCGCTCCCTTTTTATAACAGGAATTCTGCAGAAGAGGAGGAAGAGGAACTAATGATATCATTGTACATGAAAATTTTAATTTAAAAGACAGATAGTAACAAAGAAACAAACAGATCATTAATTCTACCCATTTGATTGTTTCTGTCCAAAACCAGATGATAAAATAATATGCTAGTTAACTAAAAGGCCCTCAGACGAACTTTACAGAAGCATGTCTGTTTCAGGTGATTTTCATATAGGAAAATTCATATTCCTGCCTGCAGTGAATGCTCTTCCTCACGGTTTAGTTTCTGTTGTGTTTTTTTTTTTGTTGTTTTTTTTTTTTAAAGTTTAAATGCTCATATATGAGGAATGAAATGATAAATTTAGGAAAAGAATCTGCATTTGGTATGTTTCCTGGTTTTTTTTTATGGAGAAATTTCACATTTTTTCTATTCTAAGGCTTAACTTCCAATAAACAAGTATTTTATTCTTCTGAGTCAGGTATGCGAACAGGCACCTTAAATCTTAGTGTCCAAATCGTCTATGCATTTCTGCTTGTTTGGAATACTTATGTACTTTTCCGTACATATGAGCTTATCTGTGACCTATGAAGAACTAAAAGAAATGGAACTATTTCACCTGCAAAATATACTAAAGTTTAACAGTCACTTTTAACAAAATAAAAAGAGTTTAGGAAGTTATTAGAAAAAATATTAAGGTGAACCATGGGAATTACCTAAGGTAATAGACTATCTGGCCTTGTTTGAATTCTGTTGGAGTTTTGCTATTAAATTTGGCAACATCAAACTTCATAGACTTTAACATATGCTTTTTGCTTGAAATTTTTTAAAAGGTACACTGCATTTGATTTATTTTAAGTCTCCCAACATAGCTCAACTTGGGGTGGAGAATATGGTTCCTGTATGTTCAAAATTCTATAAACAGTTGAACAAGAAATCTTTTTTTAAATAAAAACAAGCTTAAGGATCCATTTTAAGTCAGCATCCACTTGCAAGACTACTCCCTGACACTGCACAAGAGAATTGTGATGGATTAACTGAGTGCATAACAGATATTGTTTTAGTGCATTAGCCCTGATTTCCTGTTCAAAGTGATTGATTGAGCCTCAGTCAAGACAGTGTCCACAGCAAATATTAAGCAAACTTACCCAGACACGATCAATCACTCTTATCAAAGGATCACCACATTTGGAGCAAAAAAATGCTAAAGCACTACCTGCTTTGCACTGTGTTCATCCAGTTTTAATTATTTTTCTTAAAAGCACAGAAAAAACAGGTTGCCTTTGTAAAACTACTGTTTGCTTCAGTGTATTTCTTCAGGCTGGTCAGCTGTAATGTATAGAAGTGTAATTTGCTTATATTACAACATGTTTACTCTTTTTAAAAATGTATGTTTCAAAAAAGACACGGTGAAGACATCATAACCTAATTCGAATATTTAGAGAATAACCTGACAGTAAAGAGAGGTCATTTGTCTATAAAAACTGACCTTGGTGGTTTCAGCCATCATTGATTACTACTAGTAACAATACTTTTTCTCTGAGGTTTGCATTTCTAAAGAACTCTGTTATATTCTGCTGTTATTTTACTTAGTTTATTTAGCAATTATTTAAGCACCTATAAATCCTATTTAGGCATCGTCAAAAGGTCTTTATATATAGCAGGCAAATGTGATCTTATAATTTCAAGGGTATGGAAGATTCTATTTCTCTTTATAAGTGATGTGACTGAGCTTTGTGGTGCTCAGTGTTACAGCAGGCTGTTGTTAAGCAAGGTGTTGTTAGTGGCTTCCTGTTCAGATGAGTCTCTGTCTGCAAACCCTGACAACAAACTGAGACAGCACAGAGGTTTTTTTAACTCTGTCTTGGATGGTGGAGTTTAGACTCTCACCGCACTTTAGTAGGATCCTATTTAATCCCCAGAAGAAAACCAAAATATTTTTTTTACATAGATAGGAATGAAAGGACCTGCCAAGCTGGTCTAAAATAGAGAACGAAGAATAATGATCCTACACTATAAGAAAGAAGTGAAGTAGCAAAAATTCTTGACTAAAGGTTGTTTTTTCTTAAATGCTAAGAAATTATTTGTAAAAAATAGTGGAAGAGTGGAAAATCAGGATTTAGGAAGTTAGTCGTCAACTACAGGAGAAACTGCGGAGTTAGAATTGCTCTGTGGCCCAAGATTTCCCCACCATGGAGCAGTATAACCTTATTTCTTTACTGGCTTGGGAGCTATAAAATAGTGATATCAGACATGTTTCCCTGAAGGAATTCTCCCCATGAATCACTGCATCATCTTCATGGCCACTACATACCATCAATTGAATTGGGTTTTCTCAGTTTAACATCAGTACCAGCGTATCCTTTTTTAGGATTGCTATTGGTAGCTCAAGACACCACTACCAATTGTGTTTCAGCTTTCACTTTTTTTTTTTTTTTTTTTTTAAGATAACTATAAAAATAATCTCTTGAAACCAACCTCTGCTTTCCTGGTAAAGGGATTCTTCCACTCCTGTTCATATTCTAGCTGGAAATAAGTTTTCCCCACTACTATGACTCAACATTTAATCCATGCACATTGATGCAGTTTTCAGTTGCCTTCGAAGTAACTCACTAGAGTGACTGCAGTCTAACATTCCACCGACCTCTAATAATCCTGGTTAGATAGATTTGTATAGCTTAAGCAGAGTAAAACAACTTGTTACGGTTCAGACAAGAACACAAATGCTTGTCCTGTTTATATCCAAGAGAGCATCTGCAACAGACTTCAGTTGCTTCAGAGCATGTAGTGGGAATGTCTTCAAATGAATTTAAATTGCAAACTTGGTCAACTAAAATGCGTTTAATTGTTCATTGGCAGGTGTTCAACCCAGTTCTTACACTCTGGTTGTAGTGCATAGCTGCTTTGGTGTGTGCATGTTAATAATACATAGATACATCCATACAAAACCCCATTATGTAAATGTATGTGACACCATGTATCAGAGTTTAAAAAAAACTAGTCACAGAAAATATAAATATATTATACATTGTAAGATCCACCTAGTAAGCAAATAGTTTCCCTTTCCTATGTTTTTATTTTCTTCCTTTACCTATAAAATGAAAGAGGAATGAGGGAAGTGGACCAGCCACAGTTAACAAACTGCAGCGCTCGCCTCCTACCTCCCTCTTCCACCTCCTCCCCACAGACATGCTTCCAGCTTCCTCCAGACCAATGGACAGTTGTTCATAGAAGGACACATGATGTCTCCTTCCCCATTCCTCCCTCAGAGAAGCTCTTTCCCTTTTTGTTAGTGGTAGGAGAGTCAATAGAGGAGGAAACAGAAGCAGTAGGAAGTGTCTCTACACACATGGAATATTTCACTGGCCATCTCCAGACATTTTTTGCTTTCTATCATGTAAGTTCCAGAGAGTCAAGCTTGAAGACCTTATAGCAAAAGTGTATTTTTTGACATATTGTCCAATTTTGACTCATCATAACTATATAGTCCTTTACCTCTAGGCCACTTCACTTTTTTTGCACTCGCTTTTTTTACAATAAATCTGATTATGGTGTTTTGGTATATGAAGTATGAGTGAAAGCCATGTTTGCTTTTTCTAAAACCTTATCATTTCAAACATTCAAGCTGGCAGTGGAAGTTACCTTTTTGCACTACTGATTTAGGTACAGCAACATGTAGTAGATGATTTATGTGATAAAGAGATTTCTTATTAACCTCATTAAGGTCTTTTAAGTTTCTCAGTAATTTTTTTTTCTCCATTATATGCTATCCATGCATATTTGGCTTATGTGGCAAGGTTTTGGTACCGGGGGGTGTAGGGATGGCTTTTGTGAGTAGAGATCAGGAGCTGCCCCCATGTCGAGCAGAGCCAGTTTCAGACAGCTTTAAAATGGGTGCACTGCTGCCCAAAGCTGAGCCCATCAGCAATGCTGGTAGCACCTCTGAGATAACATATTTAAGAAAGGGTAAAAAACACTACATAAACTGTTTACTGTAGTGATTTGTCTGTCTGTGCTTGTATAAACTGTAAGCTGAGATTGTGCATATTATAGTGCATATGCAGATTATCAGTAATTGTATTTTCTGTGCCACAGCTTCTTAAAAATAGACATACACTGAATTATACCTACAATGAAAAAGAACAGACTTCAGAGTAATCATAATAAAATCTGTGAGAGTGCACGTACCTGTGATGGCTGCATTTGGGGTTCTGCAGAATGTTATAGCTTGGGTAAGTGATTTTGTTTGCACTGTGCGTAATAGTCTTGGATCAAGCCATTCCATAGCAAGTCATTTAAGATGTACAAGTTTCCTAAATACTCAAAGAGGGTTTCTTAAAGTCTTTTTAATTAAGATATTTTAGAAATATAAAGAGATATGCTCTACTAATATTCTTTACTTAATAGACTAAACCAAGGTAAACCATCGGAGACTCTATAGTCTTTCAAGGAAACGTTCTCATCAGCTAGAGATTAAATTAGGTCATCTTGATAAGCTGGTTTGGTGAACCAAATTGGTTTGATATTTGATAGTACCTCCTCTGGAGTTTTGGTTTAAAAATAGTGAAATAGTAAAAGAAAATCTCCAAAAGGGATTTTGAATCTCGGCGGATGTTTTTCCTTTGAACAAAATGATGTTTCATTTTATAATTGAAATACAGTATGCCTTTGAACTTTCAATAGCTAAAGCTATTAAGTAAGAGTATCACATTTCATTTATTATATTGCATTTTAAGTTCAGTCCATGCATTTTTAATTCTGTTTATGTCTTGAGAGCTTGCCTCTAGTGGAATAAAACCAATCAAGGATCTAGAACAAGAATTAAAATTTAGGTCCTAATTCACCATTGCCCTGTGGTTCCTTTGTGTTTGCCTGAATAAGCACAAAGGACAAAGTAAATGTAAGGACCCTCTGGAGAATACTGTTATTGTTCAGGGTCAGATAATGCTCAAATTCTGGCAGGCCCACCTAACAGTCCGTTAATGTAAGAAAGCTGCGCTCCATGGTGGCTAAAGATAGAAGGAAGTATATCAGCTCTATGCCAGGGCAAGGTAGGAGAAAGAATAGCCAAAATAAATGGTTTCACAGATAATCTGCTTTCATGATAT
This sequence comes from Buteo buteo, assembly GCF_964188355.1. Taxonomy (NCBI): domain Eukaryota; kingdom Metazoa; phylum Chordata; class Aves; order Accipitriformes; family Accipitridae; genus Buteo; species Buteo buteo. Next base: position 4,699,083 of record NC_134199.1, read on the forward strand.
TTAAAAAAAAAAAAAGAAAATGAGAGATTTGATGGTGAAGGGCAGGTGTGTGCTAGTTGGCCTGCATTTGAGCTAATAGCGGTGACTTTCCTAGCTTTCACAAGTTTCTGAATAAAAAAATAAAATGTTATGGATGAGAGGAAATGAGGTATGAGGGTACTGGGGGAAAAATCTTAGGCATCTGTTTCTTAAGAAGAAGTCTTCCGAGCAGAAACATGGTGTAGTGGGTTGCCCCAAGCTGGCAGCTAAAGCCCCACCTGGCTGCTCACTCACTCCCCACCCCTGTGGGATGAGGGAGAGGATCAGAAAGGCAAAAGTAAGGAAAAACCTATCACTTGACATAAAGACAGTTTAATAAGTGAAGCGGCATATGCAAGCAAAGAAAAATGAGGAATTCATTCACTACCTCCTATTGGCAGGCAGATGTTTTGCCATTTCCAGGAAAGCCAGGGTTTTACCACTCAGAGAGGCTACTTGGGAAGACAAACGCAGTAACTCCGATCATTCCCCCTTCCTCTCTCTTTCCCCTGGCTTTTATTGCTGAGCACAACAACAAATGGTCTGGAATATCCCTTGGATCAGTTGGGGTCAGCTGTCCCGCCTGTGTCCTCTCCCAACTGATTTTGCTGCCCCAGCCCACTCACTGGTGGGGCAGCCTGAGAAACAGAAAAGGCCTTGAGGCTGTGTAAGCACTGCTCAGCAGTAAATAAAACGTCCCTGTGTTCTCAACACTGTTTTGGTCACAAATCCAGAACACAGCACCGTTGGGGCTGCTATGAAGAAAATTAGCACGACCACCCCAGCGCAGGGCACAGCCGATCCCCTCAGCCCGGCGGGTGGCTCCTCTGGGCGAGCGTGTTGGAGAAAGGGCAAAGCCCTGCCCAGGCAGTGAGGAGCGAGGAAAAAAGGGTGAGAGCCAGTCCTGCGAGCACCCGGGGGAGAGCAGGACGGGGGCAGGAGGGGCTGCGGGCGCCGGGGCAGGGATTCCTCTGCAGCCCCTGGGGAGACCGTGGCGGAGCAGGGGAAAAGTGTGCTTAAAATTGAGCAGCAGAGAGGAGCTGTTATAGACTGACCACAGCCCCCATTGCTCTGGGGAAAAGGAAGTAGAGGAGTCAGGAATGAAGGAGTGAAGTTGGGCCTGGGGGGAAAAAAAAAAAGGGTGGGGTGGGTGGAAGGTGCTTTAGCTTTTGTCTTTGCTTCTTATAACCCAAATCTATTTTTAATTGGCAATAAATTACATTAATTTTCCCCAAGTCAAGTCTGTTTTGCCTATAACAGTAATTGGTCAATTAAGTTGACCTGTGAGCTTTTCCATCTTATTCTCTCCCCCTGCCCTGATGAGGAGGGGGAGGGAGAGAGCAGCTGGCTGGGCATCAGGCAGCCACACAAGCCATCACATCTAGGAACTGAAGATGTCTTCCTCTTGTGCTACTATACGAATACATGAGTATGTGTGTGTTTTCGTTATTCTTTCACTCCTGACCTTGCTATGTAATTTTTATTTTTGTTTCTTTTAATTCAGAAAAAAATGTTGTAATCTTCAGGTACAATCAGACTTCAGCTTTGTTCAGCGGAACAATTTTCAGCTAAAACTTTGTGGGCTTTTATATATTCAGTTATTTTCTTTGTTATTAACGGGCTCATAATTCTGTCAAAACAAAGACTGAAAAAATGACATGTGTGATTTAATATTCACCTTTTTAGAGGACATAGCTTCTCTGAGTATAGGAGGAGGATTCAGGGCTGAATGTTAAAACTCACAAATTTAGCGAGGCCTACTGTATTTTTCAACCCTAAGGACTGTTCTACATCCCTGGAATTAGAGTGAGGCTAGATCTTTGAGAATCTGTGTCTATCTGGATCATCTTTTGCATTTATGAAGGAGTCATTTTTCCAGTTACCGGATTGGTGTGGCCGATTTGAAGGTTGTTTTTTTTTTCCTAGGAGAGATTAATTTTTTTCTTTTCTTGTCAGGGAGTCTTGCTAGGTAGGCTTGATTTTAAAGTCAACATTTGCCATTTAATGATAGGAGGACAATAGAAGTCATCACTATATGGAAGAGATGGCAAGTGTGTGTCCCGGTTTCAGCTGGGATAATTTTCTTCCTAGTAGTTGGTATAGTGTTATTTTTTGGATTTAGTATGAGAACAATGTTGATAACACACTGATATTTTCAGTTGTTGCTAAGCAGTATTTATACTAAGTCAAGGATTTTTCAGCTTCTTATGCCCAGCCAGCAAGAAGGCTGGAGGGGCACAAGGGGTTGGGAGGGGACACAGCCAGGGCAGCTGACCCAAACTGGCCAAAGGAGTATTCCATACCATGGGACATCATGCCCGGTACATAAACTGAGGGGAGGTGGATCGCTGCTTGGGAACTAGCTGGGCATGGGTCAGCAAGTGGTGAGCAATTGCATTGTGCATCACTTGTTTTGTATATTCCCATCCTTTTATTAGTATTGCCATTTTATTATTGTTACTATTATCATTATTAGTTTCTTCCTTTCTGTTCTATTAAACTGTTCTTACCTCAACCCATGAGTTTTACCTTTTTCCTTCCAGTTCTTTCCCCCATCCCACTGGGTAGGAGGAGAAGTGCGTGAGCAGCTGTGTGGTACTAAGTTGCTGGCTGGGGTTAAACCACGACAGTGTGTTAGAGCAAGGCTGTATCTCATGAACAGTCCTCTGAGGAGAATCTAAACTCTAATGCTATTTAGTATCAGGCTATGTACTATATTTCAATGAATATCTATCTTAGAAATATAGTGAATACTTTTCTTGTGTATTTTTGCTTTCACTCGTCTATAAGTTGTCTTTTTATCATTGATCGGGGAAAATACAGGAGATGATGAAATATCTTAAACTTTTCTATAAAGATTTTTATATACTATTTTTATTTCTTCTGTCTACCTAGGCATCCTTCTGCACTCTTGAGGCTTTATTCTTTTTGTTTGTTTGTTGGTTTGTTCCTTCCTACTGGTTGTCCGTGAGCAGAGGGATAGGAACTTCTCTTTAGCTGTTTGTACTCATGTGTGACACAATTCTCGGGACTTAGTTATTCCAGTCTCTCTCCCTTCCTTGGTTCTTGATGTTCTGACATTCAGATGAGTCACCAAATGCATTATTTTTTTGGTTGTTAGATTGATTTCATATGTGAAATTCATTTCAAATGCCTGTTCTGAATATACTTGTCTACCTTCAATTTGCCTGGCATATTGAACAGAATTCGATTAGATGAGTTTATAAAATGACTTATCTCCAGGCCTGCAATTCAGCTGAAAGTGTGAGATGACTGGGAAATTCGTAGCTTGCAAGCTTCAATTGCTGGAACATACCGAGTCATCAAATATATCCTCCTTTGTAGATGCAAAGCAAGTTTCACCTTAGGTATATAATTACAGCGTGCAGCATAATTGGGTAGTGTGTGGCTGTTAATGTCAGCTGGGTCTACACAGTAATATCTAAACAGCCATGTTTTATCTAACAGACTAGATCTGGGTTCAAAAGCCTAAGGTATAACTTGTATTTGAAACTAGTGCAGGAAGGTGTGAAACTCCCTGCAAAATATTTGCCACACATTTCTATTTCAAGTTTTGTTCCTAAATATGATATTTGTCTAGAAGCAGCTTCCTTCAAACTGGTTGTAAAAATTTGATTTCTGTATATAGGGTTGTCTTAGTATGTCCTCTTGACTGTGTATAATTATGAGAGATTATTCTAACTGTTGTTTTAGGCTTCTTTCCAGTATTTGAAAAGTTGTGACTGTATGCTGAAAAATAGAATAATCAGCATGTTTACAAGCATTCTAGTGTGCATTGGTAATAGAAAATAAATAAAAACAATTTAGTACTATAAAAAGCGGTCTGTATTATGACAACGACCGTGACCAAATATCTGATAGGAGCAGGTGGATATTATAGTGAATTTCTTTACCATCAGAGTTGGAATGTAGTTCTACTGATATATTTACATTTCCCTCTTCTTCTCTATCAGCTAGCAATGATATATTATTTCTAGATGAAAATAGTCAGCAAATCATTTATTCCAGTTTTAATCAGCAAAGTCATATAGAATTTTAAAATTATATGCACAAAGAAGGTAATCTTCCAAAACCAGTAATAATCCTAAAATTGTGTGTGTACAATGAGAAGATTTAGTTCATTTCTGTGAAGGCAAATTAGAGTAACAGAGATGCTATTTTTTTCCTTTTTATTTATTTATCATATAGTATATCTAAGGATTCTAAGGCTATGTTCTGTGCTTTACTACTGCCATATGGGAGTGTTACTAGCAAGTCAGTATAGAACGTGAAGTCTATTTACTGTTATCTTTTACGGAATTTGTGCTGGTGCTGACTTTGAGGAATGCATCATTAAAGCACCTTATCCTTAAAACACACTGTTAAAGCAACATTTCTGATGTACTACTGTGATACATCATCAGCACCAGGCTCCTTGCTGCTACATTCCTCAGAGCATAATATTGCAAAAGAAAAATAATGAAGAATACTGCAAAAATGTGGTGTTAACTTCGAAAAGGTAACATACTGAATATCTTGCGGTACCTCTTTTGTCGACTCAGGTACTCAATCTCTCCTCTGTAGAGTGCCAATATACTGTCAGAAAATTCATATGATTATGAAGAAAGAATTATGTCATCAATTATCTTCCCTGCTTTAGGATAAAATCTCACTGATATTTGTAAATATTTGCTTGCTCTTGCAAATATTTTCTTAAAATGTGAATATGATTCCAACAAAAAGCCTGTATGGAAACACAGCCCAAATTTGGCAAAGTTCAGGCATAGGTTTTATACCCAAGGCCTTTCTTTAATCAGAGCTTGAAACCTGTCAGAGGAAAGGGGCCATAAAATCAATTCTAAGTAATCTTGGAAATGAGATAATAGTCCATTAATCTCATCAATATAAGCATGAAATTTTCTGCTGCACTTCATGCCTATACATTTGTGAGAAATTTATCAGTGGAAATGGGACAGAAGCCATAGGATTACTGTAGGGGTGACTTCCTCATACTTCCACTGCAGGCCGTTGTTCTTTTTTTTTTTTTTTTTTTAATTATTTTTTTTTCTTTCAGTGAAAATACAGAATTCATTTGTGGAATGATGCCAACCAAAACTTGTTACTGGTTCCATATTAAATGAGAATTAGTGGCAGGCTTATAACGTATGACTCGTGAATCAGTGTTGAAAGTTTTAAGTAGCAAGTATTAGAGAAAGCAATACTGTGATCTGCATGGTACAATTCAAGGTGTGGCCTGTTACTGACTTGGGAACTACTATGAATGTATGTTGTTATTTCAATATGGTTGTGCCCTCGCTTCACTCTACTTTAACCCCTGTATATAGAAACCACTGGATAATACTCAGAAATTGTTTCTTACAAAAGACCTTCCTTTGAGAAGTTCCATCTATTAGCATCCAGCTCAAGCAGACGGCTCCTTCTCTCACCTAGTCTCTCAGTATCAAACTCTTGCTTTCCGAACAACCCAGTTTGCCTGGGCTGGCAACCTAGACAAACCAAAGCATCTGTAGATAACATGAATTTTGTTTTCTATCATTTCTAGGAACTGTCGAAGACAGTGCAGGCTCTTAGAGAAAACATAATTTTATTTTTCTCCTTCCCCTAGAGGCTTCCCACCCCTTTGAGAACTTTTCTGTATGTAACAAAGTGCAGTTACCTTTACAGAAATGGAATCTGTGTGATCTTAACAACTGGGCTTTCTCCACTCTCCTGAGATGAGCGAGGCTATCTCTTTGCCCCTCCTTTTCCTGTGAGGTGTTATTCACTTCAGTTATACTTTCCCACATTAGAAAGATCATCATGGGATCATGTCATGAAGGTGGAGTAGAGGCCAAGAAGAATAGCTTCAAATCTTGTAAAGATTCTTTCCATGTAACACAATCTAGCAGTCTTGATTCACTGAAATAGATGGCAAAATTTCTCAGTCTTGCAAGACAAAAATTATTTTAAGTTGTGCAAGCCTCATTTTCTTGAGCTAAGCAGCAGAAGAAGATAATGAGAACTGAGTACCAGAAGGTTATTTGCCAATATGCGTCATCTTTCATTTTTGATGAACAATGACTATTTTCTTCCTATTTTAGGTACTAAAATGATTGATACTTCATAATAACTTAAGACAGCTAATGATATAAATAGTGCTTCAGAATTTTCTCATGGAATTCCACTATGTTGATTATTTGACTTTCATTCTAGACTAAATGTTATAATCTATGATAGTTATTTTTTCTAGAGAAAGATCTATTTGTGACACATACCATATTTTAAGTGATGAAACAACTTGGAAACTTTACTGAAGATTTTTCCTTCTAAGGAAATTAAAAACTGTTATTTACTGATGTTGACAGTGTGCCGTATTGCATGTACTACAAACATAAAGATGTATAGCTAAACTACCATAGAAGTATTAGGGGAGGAATACAGTGATACAATTTCTCCATAACATAAAAAACCTACTGGATATATTCTTTCTTAAAACCTCTGGAACTACCTAATAGGACAGATGTTAACTGAAGCAAAAATATATTTTGGGGTTATTTTGGTATAATGTAGAAGGCACTAGCTACGTGTATAATCTCTTTCATTATATTTTCTACTGACATTCACAATAAGTTGCTTTTTAAAGCAAATACTAATGAAACAGGACCTCCTTGCCTTCTTTCAGTACAAATAATACTATGAGCTGGATCCATAAAGCACATTATGTTTTCCAAATTTATGCATGCTAATTTTTTTGTTGTTTTGTTACTAAGGGTGAAGTTACTGTAGTGTCATCCAGATAGGGTGTGATCACAAAATCTTTGTCTTTCTCTGTATAAAACACTTTTTTTGGATAGTATGCTATTAAAACTGTGCAGGTGCTTTGGTTTTATTGTAAATATTACCTGACTGAGAATGCAATAAATGGGAAACTATAATTTTAAGTATCGTTTGATTTTTTTCTTCTCTCAAAAAGAGAAGATAATCCTAAATTTAAGTGTAGACTGTACCCAATTTCTACTGTCTGCTGAGCCTGCATGCACCAATTTAAGAATTTTGTGTAAAGGGCTTATGGATCGTCATATAAAAGAAAAGTTGTATTTATGTCGCTGCTGATTTCAACATTGGAAGCAGTTTTTATTTTATCTACTTTACAAGATTCTCACCTGACTGATTATTAAAAGCTCTAGATGGAAGCAGTAGTGTCTATTTATTCCTATAGCTTTTTCAGAATCGTATGTTACTCTGCTGCAAGACAGAAGACTTTCTAATGAATCAGCTGGTATTCCATATAATGCAGAAGCATGCATTATCAGACTTATAACTGTAAAACACTGCTCATTGTTATGGGTAATTTTTCTCCAAACACTTGCCACAGTTTCACATAATGTTTGCCTTAAACAAAAATATAGCAGTTGCATGTGTATGTGATATTCTCAACCAGAACACTAAAAAGTGTATGTGCCTGTAGCCACTGAGTAAATTATGAGCCTACCTTTGGATCAGAAGCACTTGCATCATAGGCAAATATTCCATGATGCTACATAATTCCAGGCTTAATTAGTTCTTCCAACCTTTCTCCTTTTGGCAGAGAGGAGTGAGTGGTTAAGCAGTGTGTACTGAAGCTGTCTTAGTTTGCAGTGAAAACCCAACTGAGGTGACCCTTTTGTCATTGATTATTGGGGAGGTTTTCTCCAGCTGGATGCCTTCTGCCTGGTCGCCATAAATTGGTTTTGTGTCACTGTCTCTAACAACCAAAACACACTGTTAGTCTTTAAATGATGGTTTCTATGACCTGAGACAAGATCTAGCCTTATTTTTCTGCTCTATTACTTTCAAAGAATAGTCTTTCTATTATTAACATGCTGTAGTAAAAGAATTTTAAATTCCTTTAAAATTTATAGTGGTTTTGTTTGTTGCATCTCATGAATGCAAACCTTACCAGAGTCATAAACTATTAATGAGCAGATATATGTATATGCATTTTAATAATGTGATAATGTGTTCTTTTTTTGTTATTTTAGAATGGTTTACAGTTTGATGGTTTTTCAGAACTCTTCTGGCTTGATTTTTCTACAGCTGTATAAACAAGATAGGAATTGTCTGACAGTATGATGAAGTTATAAAAATATAAACTGGCTATGAGGGCACAGTCATGGCTGTAAGCAACTAGGTCTACCCCAGCAGGTACAATAGGCAGAATCTTCTCTGACTGGAGTCAAATTTCGTGAAGCAAAAAAGGTGGTGAATAACAATACCTTAGGAATTAACATTTTTGTTGTAATTGGGCATTTTTCATCTGATTTTCAGGTAAGGATCAAAATTTGAAACTGTTTAATAGTAGTTTTGTTGTAAGGTTGTAATGTTGCCAGTTTCCAAATGAGTAGTCCATTGCTTTCTAAATAAAAGCATTCAAAAAAGTAAATAGGCAAATTCAATTTTACACATAATTGCACTTTTGATTAAGAACAGCAAATTACTCTTTTGCATTACTGTCTAAGTCTCTGAGGGGGTGTTATTGTTTGTTGATTTGACATGTTGAAGATGGTTTTCAGTCTACTGCTATAGAAAGGCTAAGAAAAAAACCCAGACTGGTTCCAGTCAGCTGCAACGGCCCCACCACAGGACAGAGCTGAGCCTGTTGGCCAAGCCAGTGGTGCCTTGAAAAGAACCAGGCTTGTCTTGGTGAAGTCCTGGTAGCCATTATAGAACAAATTGTATGTGTTCCTTGAGTTAATCTTCTTCCTCAGAGGTTTGTAAGGCAGATTGTGTGCTCCTTCAGCTCCAGACTGTTACATAGGCTTACTAACCCACTTCAGATGGTTTTATGGTACTTCTGAGCCATATTTGGAAAATTTTATGAAAAGAAAATTGTGTTTATAGTAATGGTAATCATGAGGTTCATGAGGTTTAAATAATTTTACGCTGTAGAAATGAACAATATCTGCTAAAGAGAAAAATGACGTGAACACGTTATTCACCTCAAAGTTTCTCATTTATTTACTGTAGTAAAGTCTAGTCTTCTACTACTGTGATCCTTTTGTTAAAAACCTTGGATAGTTTGATCAAAAATGGAATACAAAGGGGACTTGTGAGCGGATGACTAGAGTACGATGTCTTGACGCATGGCCTTTCACATCCTGTTTCAAAAACTTTTCATCACCTCATTATTTTCTGACACTTTACAGAAGGTGAAGAATGCTCAATGAAAATACATAAATCATGAGACCTCTTCAAATCTTCCTGTCCCTTTTGCTACTCAGGAGTGCTAAAATGGTGGAGCTTTTACTCTTGGCACTTAATTCATAAGGGGTTGTCCAGTGAAAAGAAAGATGTAAAATAGAGTAGAGTACAAGGAAACAAAGCTACTATTATGAAACAGAGAAATGAGGAAACATGTCGATAAAAGAGAGCAGCAAGAAAGGGAGGATGACTACAAGAATTTTATACTTAAGGCACTAAAAGATGAAAAGTTAAGAAAAGGGTAAGGGGGAGTGATTTTGTCAGTGTTATGGAAGAATTACATCTCACTGGAGAATTTGCATAGCATTTTAATTCTAATGGAAGAACGCTAATTGTTATGAAATTCATTTTACTTTGTTGGTATGCAGTCAAGTGTATCTTTCAAACACAGATTTATATCCTGACTGAGTACAGAATCAGGACAGAATATTCTTCAAAACACAGCTAGCTTTACATAGCAAGCTATGGTCAGTTCAGCTGTGCATGGTTCTAGTCAACAGAAAGGTGAAAGAGGGACCGTATGCCATGGTTTTGCGTCAGTTATACTTGCAGGACAGAGATAAATGGCAGATAAGTGCAAAGGTGTATTGTTTATCCAAAGCAGGTGACAGCCCAAGTTCAGCTGTGGGTGATAAACATGGTGGATGCTGCACGTAATGCAGTAATTTTCTATAAAGAATGACTTTGCCGTCTTCATTTTAGCTAGTTTGCACAATTTACGTCAAAAACGACCCCAGTGTGATCAGTCCACAACCTGTTTCCTAACAGGCTTCACTGCTGTGCCGGGTTTATGTGGCAAGGTTCTGGTAGCTGAGGGGCTGCAGCTGTCAGGAGAGGTCGTTAGAAAAGCTTTTGAGGTCTGATTTGCTTTTTCCCCATTCGCTTTACTTAACCATTTATGGCAATGTAAAGTTTAAGAAAAGCTTATATAAGACATGGATATGCAGCCTTGGATTTTGTATGCTTTATGCAACCACTTTGGGGCACAGGGAAATAACTATGTAAGGCATAGAGCAATAAGAGATCAGACCTTGTGCCACTAGTCTTCACAGCTGTGACAAGAGCCTTGAGAATATGGTTGTGAAATTTTCTGATATGTGACATTTCCTGCATGTGTAGGAAGAAGTAATAACAGTTCATAGATAGGAAGTCTTCCAGTTTTTCTGTATGTTAACATGGGAATTTCAACATAGCTACTTATATGGCAGTATTAACTGGTCTGTTAATGAGCAATTCAGGGGAAAAATATCACCAAAAATGTGCACTTTCTACACCCCAAATCAATTTCCGTGCCTTTTTCATTGTTTCCTACCTAATTAAATCAATGGTTCTATTGCTGAGCTTAAAATGAAGCTGACACAAACTCCCTAAATCCTGCAGAAGCCAATGGTCCTTGCAGAAGGTCTTTGCTTTTGTTGCCACACAGTTCAGGCGTGTTACATCTGTTTTATTAACTGAACTAAATATTTACACCATCATGTTCCCATATTTACCAAACCCCACTAAATGGAGGTTTCTCGTTACTATTATAGAAGTACTAGTATTGTACATAGGCGGCAAGAGAAGTTGTGTTACAGATATCTATTTCTCACCAGTTACAAGGAAAATATTATCTACTCATCAGGTTTGTTGTTTGTTTTTTTTAATTGTGCTGACAGATTTTAACAGTGTTTGGTGTAAGAATGCAATATAAATCCTAGTTTCACATGGATTCTTTTACCTAGGAATCCTTACATATGGATCATAGTCCACCCCTTTTCAGACCTGGGAAACAAAAGTTGTGAAATGCTTCTCTTTCAAGAAAGCCTTCTTTTTAAAGATAGGTTCATTTTTTTTCCCCACACATACTCATAAAAAGCATTATCTTACTCTGCAATTAGTCCCCTGCAATCAAATAAAGGGCATGGATTAATTGGAGAACCACTAGAAATATTTTAAAGGGATTAACATTAATGGAGAAACAAATTATCTTTCCATCAAATGAGGTTAATAAAAAAAAGTAGTAGTGGCCCCTCACACTTGGTCAAAAACCTTACAGCGTCTGCTAAAGATTAATCAAGCAACTTCTATAAAATCTATAGAATTTTTCAAGTGGTTTAGGGTCCTAACTCTCATTCTGAAAAGGATCAAACTCCTTGGAAGCCTAACTCTTACTGCCATGTCAGATTTTAAAAACTTGGAAGGAATAAATCAAGGAAAAAAAACCTTAAGGAATAAATCATAACCTAAAGGGGTTTTCTGAAGTAGTAGGTGCCTAGTTGAACTCCCACTAAAATTAACATTACGCAGAGTCCTGGTTAGCTGTCCTGGTTTCAGCTGGAATAAAATTACTTTTCTTCCTAGTAGCTGGTACAGTGCTGTGTTTTGGATTTAGGATAATAATAGTGTTGATAACACACTGATGTTTTAGTTGTCGCTGAGCAGCGCTTACACTAAGTCAAGGACTTCTCAGCTTCTTGTACTGCGGCTGTGTGGTGCTGAGTTGCCAGCTGGGGTTAAACCATGACATTAACCTATTACAATCTGTCTTGTTCTCAGTGTAAAATTACTATAGGTTCATTAACACTTTAACTCATAATTAAGTTTATGTAGTAGAATGGAAAAGAGAGTATTATTTTTTATTGACTCTATTCTATAAAAACCATAATTGCTTAATCCCTTACTATATTTAAAGCAGTTCTGTAATTAACATGTGGCCTTTATTTGCATAAAGGCAATTTGCAAAGGTGATTTGTAAAGCCATATTAAGCATCGTTTTTATTCATGTATTGATGTGATATTTTCTATATTCATTGGCTGGCTGTAAATACATGTTAGAAAATCTTTGGCATGTATCAAAGCACGGAAGTGTGTGATGTTGCAGCAGTATGAGTATCATCTCTTCTTGTTGATTATTTCAACACAATTTGTACCAAAAAAATACTGTCTTAAAGACAGGTACAGCTGAAATAACCATAGCTATCTAACATTGCCTGATGTTGTATGTTTGTGTGTTGACTCTTTTTGTAAACACAGGTGTCTTAAGGACATTAAAACATTTGGCACAGGGACAATTCTGAGATTACTTCCCGACTTGTCTGCATCTGGACAGCCTGTAGGCTACCAGTATGCTACCTGTAGGCTAAATTTTCACTTGCTCTAAAAAGAGCAGAAGAGTAAGTCAGCTGTAATTTTTAATTTCTAAAAATACGAATGTAGTGTAGTGAATGGCGACAAATGGAGGGCACTGGACAAAGTTCTCCAGTGGTGTGCTGCGCAGGTGCAAACTGGTCCGTAAGTACAAATCCTACATCTACTTTGATTAAGGTCTCCAGGTGATGATATAATCAACCTTGTAAGCAAAAAATAAATGCCTACTTTCAATCACATTCTCAGGAAAATTCTTCTGACAGATTAAGCATGGGTGAAGTATTTATATTTGCATGAAGTCTTATAAAAATCTGATTTATTTAAAACTCTAGTTCCATAGATGTAGTTACAGAAATAAACTTATTGACTATCCATGTACACTTACTTTTTAGTACAGACTCTATCCGAGCGTTAGTGGCCTTCAGCATCTCTTCATCTCAAACAATGCTGGAGAGGAGTTGTCCTTCCCAATATTATAGGCTAAAAGTCATTAGAGCCAAAATGCTGCAGATCAAGTGGCTCAAGTGTTATGCTAGGAATCACTTCCAAGAGTGCTGTTCACTGTCTGCCAAGAGAAAGGTGAGGATCAATCTCCATGTCTTCTCTCTTATGCATATTAAAAAATGTTTAAGGTTCCACACATTATCACATTGCTTTAAAAATCCCATTAATCTAACCTGTAATACAAGAAACATGAAAAACCTAAAATAAATAGTGGTATGTCCCCCTGTCCCCCTCTATGCTTTCTTTCAAGTAAGTAAGTCTGACTCTGAAGTAGTCCCATCTAACAACAGAAGGTAGAAATTATTCAGTTAAGGAGAAGCTTTTTTTTTTTTTTAACAGTTGCGTAGCTGAAGGTCCCCGGTGAGAGGTTTTCCTAACCATTTTCCAATAAAGAACAGAAAAACCTCAAAGGTGGTATTTCCAGAGGAGTAGATTATTAGAAAGAATTGATATTTGAGGAGCTTTATTTTATTAAAAATGTGCAAGACCTCCTATGTGTCTCATTTCACATAAAGCTTAGTGAAAGGTTAGAAAATTAGCTCATATGTGCTGTTTATACAGTTGGATGGATGAAGGAGACTTTACATTTCACAACTTCTTGTTTCTGACAAGTTCCAGAGTTCCAGTTGAATTACTTATGTGGCCACTTACCCTATAAAGATGGAACTGAGGGTACAAACTGACTTCACAAATGCTATGAGAAAGCCTTTAGGTGATAAGATGAAAATGGATCTTGGTCGCTGCTGATCTCAAACCTGGACTTGAATTTGTGGCCTACGGATGAAGGGTTGTGTCTTACATTTTTCATCTCTAACTTCTGAATTTTTGCAGTTTATGAAGAATTCATGAACTTCTATTTATCTTCAGCAATTGCCTTATGAATCAAGGATTTAACTGGAATAAGATAATCCAGGAAATAGTAAATTTCAATTCATTTTTATGAATCTAATATATATTCCGCATATGAGAGCAGAGATGTGAATACATTAGCAATAAAAATACTAGAAAGAAATTACCTATTTCTATAACTGTAGTTTAATTCCCAAAGACATGTAGTCAGAGATTGTGGCAGATCTGACTTTCTGCAGCTCTTGGATTTTCTGGGACTCTCTACCCTTAAAAGTGAGTGAAGACACCTCTGCAGGTTTTTTCCTTTGTTATTTGTTATTTATAATGGACTACTTTTCAGCTTGATTCTCTATCTAAAGCAACATGGATCCATAGCTAAATGTTTTGGAAAATATTTCATTATTTCCAGGGAATTTCTTTCTCTTTCTCTTTGCTAAACAATAGCTTCTCTGTATTTGTTGTTGATAAAACTGTTTTACATCCTTTCTCTGCTGTCAAACATAGAAACAAGTGTGATGTTAGGCAAGTCGTTGTCAGTTACATTAGTCCACACTCCAGGATTTACTATTTCAATTGTGGAGTAATGCCAAAATACTGGTAGGCTGAGGGGCAGATGATAATTTTAAAATCCAGTAATGCATGAACTACAAAGGCTAGGTAGAAACTCATATTTTGGAGCATGGAGAAGCAAGTAGTTTTCATGAAAGATTTTTTCAAATTCTGTCTTTGAGCTCGAGTATTTCAATCAGTACTTCAAATAAGAATTTCAAATTTTGCATATATGTAAATGCAGGTATCAATCAATTAGCTCCCCAAACATAAGGTGGAAAGTTAGAGGCTGTGATGAAAATATCAGCACATGCTGAAGATGTCGTGGATGCCAGTTTGTTCAGTCAGCTCTAGAAAGAGTAAACAGCATAATCTGCAAGTATGGAAAAAGTACTTCCAAACCTGTACAAATGATTTTATATTGAAAATTTTATTAATTATGGCATAATCAAAAGAAGTTGCACTTGAAGAAACCATTAAACCTGTCAGTCCTTCAATTGCTCTGAATCCTGCTATGGCAATGCAGGAATTAAAGACAACATATCACAGCACCAAATATATGCTAAATATCTTCTACAATTGCTTAACTAGCTCTCCAGTTCATCTGCTTTCCCCATGACTTATTACCTAGGTATTGAGAAGATGAGTATGCCCTCTAGTCTGTCAAGGTACCCATATTTATGACAAGAACTACAAAGCCTTTCTGCAGCATATGTAGTATTTATTTTGCTTAAGAAAGAAGAGCATACTCCTTGGACCAAGCAGCATGGTCCATACAGGCCAGTACAGGATTCCTCGGTAGCCTGGCTATGTGTTTACAGCTACGTAGTAGCTCTTTTACAAAGAAAGTCAGGATCATTGTTCTCATTTTACAGGGAAGAAAACCATTTGAGAGCTGAAGAGAAAGGGCAAGTGGCTTGTGGTTTGTGACAGTGGCATCCCTGGGAGTCAGATGGAGATGGAATTGGCTTAAAATTTCCTGGAGTCCTGCTCTGGTTCTTTAAGCAGCAGGGCATGCCTCCTCCCTTGCAAATGTCCCAAACTTAAAGAAAAAATGCTTACATAATTGCTTTTAACAATTCTTTTCAACACTTTCATAGCCCTGCCTGAATATAAATGGAAATGAAAATAGAAAGGGAAGCACAGGACCTGATAATGTTTAATCTGTGAACCAATCCATCCACATAGGATAACAAAAAGACAACATGCAAACCTGTAATTTTCCTACAAGAAAGGTCAGTTAAACCAGCTTGACCTTTTTTCCACATATAAAGCAATAAGCTATCAGCTCTATCTGAACAGTCTTCAATCCCAAGGTGCTCTCAAAATAGCATGGAGATAAAGCACAGAGATAAAAATCAGTAGATGCTGATGAGTTGGGCATGCAGTTGTTTCTTCGAGACGTTTCTTCAAGAGAAATTTTACATATGCTATAAGTCAAAGTCAGGGGAGAGAAAAATGGTATTTCAGAATAAGAACTCCCTGGAGAAATGAAACAGATTAACATTTTATCACAGAAAATTAAGTTGGAAACTCTTTAATTTATAGATATTTAGATATAAGCACATGAAGATACTGCTATCAGGGCATTAAAAATAGAAGTATTATCTTTCTACTTAAAGATTCTACTAAATAACTATAAATTTCTAATTAAGTAGATGTTAAATCTACGTGACAGTATAGTTAATTTTACTCATTGTGACTGAAATCTGAAACCTAAATGTAAAAGTAACTTAAAAATTTGGGTCAAATTTCCCAGAATTATTTTCTTAAGTAGAGCTATATGAACAGCAACACTAGTTTAACTCGTTCTTCTGACATCAAGACAAAAGCATCGAACTATTCAGACTCCAGTATTTGATACCTAGCAAATAATCCTTACTCTACAAATCATGAACAAGTGACAAATTCAATCTAACCAAAACTCCAAAGCTATCATCATTGTCCTTATTCAACTCCTTTCAACACATCACCCAGAAAATAAGTGCTCAAGATGCTATAAATTGTCAAGAATTAAAAAGTGCTTAAGAAATCTGACGTTAAACTAGAAAAACACCACCATCAGAACAGTATGTGTACAGAATGGTACACTTTTTTTCATATTTTATGTGTGAAAGTTGATTTGTCCATTTCCCTAAGTTTGTGCCCTGAGGCAGGATTTCTGTTTTATCATGAATTTCAAGAATCAAGATACTATCTTTCTGCAAATCATTCAAGGCTACACTTCCTGATAATGTGTGAAGGGTTAACTATCAATGGACTATTACCAAAGTATATACCAATGCATAATTACTTTGAAGATGATTCATGAAGTGTTTATAGCACTGAAATTTGTAATACATCAGCAATCACCACAAACGGATTTACTTTTCTTTAAGCTTGCATATTTCACTGCAAATGGCTTATGTAATGAAATGAACAGCCCTTAAAATGAAGGAATATATTTGCAGTGGTTGTGGATGTGTTATAGATGTTATTTGCTGCAAATACATTATGAATTTTTAAAGCTTTAAATATGTATGTACTATTTATATCATTGTTACAAATACATGGAATCTTTTATGTTTTGAAGACTTCAAATAATTTTTTTACTACTTCTCTCTTGATTTTTTTTTTTCTTTTGTTACAGCATTGGCAGCATTTACTTAGTCTGCTGTTGGGAACAATTATTTTGTCTAAGAAATCATCATCTTTTCCCTCCAGTTCATCTCCCACATACCACAGTTCTATTTTCTTTAGATCTATTTTGTTTTCATAGATCTATTTTCTTTATTATCTTTTTCTTTAGAAGCAATGAAACATTTTTTTTCTTCTACTGCAGTAATCGTCACTTAATCTATTTACCCCATATAATTGCAGTATTGAACAACAAATTAGCTCTAAAGACAAGACACTAGGCACTGAACCTAACAATGTTTCATTGTGCATACATGCCTGTTTGGTTTCACATGTTACACATGGGTTGGTGTTCTCAGTCTGAAATACAGTTTAGGTAGCGTTGGACAATTCATAGCTCAAGTTCTGTCATGAGTAACACTTCCTTTAACCAACAGGCAATCTGCTATAAGCTGCTTAACCCTGTGTTTCAAAAGTTATGCAGAGGAGAAAGCCGATCTTGTTTCAAAAGTTACACAGAGAAGAAAGACTATCTGCTTGTCTCCTGCTGCTGATCAGATGGTTGGAAGCAAATCACAGACTTTCTGCTGCCAATGCTCCTCCCAAATATTTCTCGGTACAGGATTAAATTCTGTACCATTTGCAGTTACTTTATTGGCCCAGATACCATTGAAGAGTGTTCATAAGGAGAAGGCTATATGGTCTGGGTAGTTGAAAGTAAGGATGCTAATTGTCTGTTTTGCAAAAATGGATGGGAGAAGGGCCAATAAAAGTTTTGAGTATATGTCCACAATGAGTGTGAAGACCTAAAGAGGCTGACAGCAGACAAAACAGATGGCCTTGATGGAAGCTGGAGGAACCTTCATCACTGCAGCCTCCAAAGACCAAGCTGGTACATGAAAGAAGAGGCAGGCAGACAAAAATATTTCAGTAAAGCTGGGGAAACTTCTGCTCCTTGAATAATTTCCTTTACTAACCCTTTCTTCAAGTATTTTTTTTTAGTCCAGCACCTTAAAGTAGTTTATTGGGTTGAGTAAGTTTTGCACAGCCACGCCGAGGCTTGCCTTTGTGGTGTGCTCCTTACTGGCAGCTCCCTTTGATCTTCAGGATGTGTCTGCTCCACCTTGCACTCCACAAGCTCTGAGTTTTGCAGTGTGAGTCTTCTACTCCAACACATTCCATCTATTCCAGAATTCAGCAGTCAAGAAAACAAGAACAGCTTTTCCTTTGCTGACCAGCTGCTTTCTTGCAAAAGGTGCAAAACCTGTTGTTTTTCATAAAAATCTAGGTGTCTCTTGATTAGAATAATCACACACCAGTTTTATTTCCAATACAATCTTAAAAAAAAAAAAAAAGAATCTGGACATAAACTCTGAAAACATTTTACTTGAAAGGGAAAAATTTTTAAAATTTTAAGAAAACCTGAAACAGGTTTTTAATCAGAAAAGAAATTTGTTAAAATATTTAAGAAATAATCCCTGACTAGGAATTTGTTCAAAACATTGTGTTTCAACAGAGCCTTTCATTACCTGTCATTTATTTTATTTTATTGCTATTGATAATTTCTTTTAAATTGGAAAATGTCTCCTTCTGAAGCCAACTTGTTTTAGTGCATGACTAGACAATTATATTTAAATTTGTGTATTTTCTTTGTAAACATTTCCTACAGAAATTACTGTGAATTCTGGCTTCATGCAATTATGACTTTAGGGTAGTATAGCCAACATTATGTTTTATCAAGTGCTTTACATGTACTGTATATTACAAAGACAAATAGCAAGATACCTTTCTGAAGGTGGTTACTGTCTAAGAGATATACAGGCAGGTACATTTCGATACATCATGTTTAGGAAAGAAAATATTTTAATGCCTGGAGCTCTGGAACAGAAAACGGAATATCTGGGTGCTGTTCTCTGCTGTGCCACTGACCCATGTACGAATATGATGCTATCTCTGTTGGCTTCTATTTCTCTGCCCATAATTTATCTGTCGTACCTTCTGATAAACAATTATTTGTTCTTATAGCCACTGACCAAACCCAAACTTTAACCTCAGCTGGGAGCCTATGTATAATAATGATGGCAACCTTTTGAGGATGGAGTTCTTTTAAGAAAGATAAGACTTGCAGTTCAAAGTTCTTTCATGTGAAGGGAACAAAGGGAAAACAGATATGAGAAATGACCCAAAAGAAACTTTTTGACAGTATTTATACAAAAGGAGAATATGTTGGTGTTGAGACTCCAAAAGACAAGCTCTGAGCTAGTCATTGAATATATACCTGTTTCTGTAATCAAGGGCAGATGAAACTAACAAACACGTGGACGTGATTTAGTTTTAATCCTGTGAGCGGTCCTTAATACTCCAGTGAGTATTCACTACTCAACAGGAATGCTCAAATGCTTAAAGATAACTTTTTATTAATTCCAGTTTGTGAGATTTCTGTGTTCTTTAATGAAGGATTTTGGTATAGCTCACGTTATTTGCATGAGCTTTACCTGTTTATTATTTTAGCACCTTAAAATAGCTTTTAATTCTTCATTCTTGAGACTGCCAGCTGGCTAGAGAAATACTGCCGGTGTTGTACAGATAGGTGAGTGAATATTGAAAGACTACAGGTCAGATTTTGAAAGAAATCGAGATACCTAAAAATCTTTGCAAATCTGATCCTTGGTGCCACCCTGAAAATCACATATACGGAGAAGAGAAAGGAATTACAGGCTGCCTCATCTGGGAGGGTCCTTTCTTTCTTGCTCTGTTTCGTAAACCTAGGGCTGCATGGTCCTGTGCAAGGGTCTTTGAGCGTATGGGCAAGAGAATCTACTGTGACTCTGAATCACTCAGTGGTTAAGCTCTACATGAGCTGGGATTTACCCTGAAGAATTTAATGGCAAAAATTTCACTAGGAAGAAAGTCTGCCTCAGGTTGCCTGAGCATATATCATCAAAGGGTAGAAATTTTGTACATGGAAGATTGTCTTTCAGTTTTTTTTATCAGTTCAGTCTTAATGAAAGTGCTGACGAAGTAGGAGGTATTTGGCCGTATGATAAACCTATCAAAGTAGTCAGTAATATTTAATCGGAATGTTGAAAATTATTTTCTCATAAGGGGGCTTAAACATACAAATTAAGGAAGAGCTGAAGAAATTTTGCCAGCATTGTGTTTAATTTATACTCACTAAGCTTCTACTACTATCACATTCTTATAAACAGATTAGTAAACATGGGTTTAGATACCGTCTACTGCAAAGAAAAACCAAAGTTACCCGTGGTAAAATCATTCTGTAGTTGTTTAAAGAACTTTAGCATAATGTTTTGACCTCCAATTTACATGTGTTGGATACATAAGCCTCCCATAGCCTTCTTTGTGTTGATTTCAGAGTGAATTGGAGGGCTGAAATAAGAAATGAAGGAAACCCACCAGGTGGATTTAAAGATCCATCCTGGGATCTTTCTATTAACTTAATAGGGATCGGCCTATGGAGTGGGACATACATTTTGAGAGAATCACTTGTAGTAACTTGATAAATTTCAATCCTGAAAATGAATGTCTGACTAACATTATACCTCTCAGTAATCTGACAGATTTAAACAAGGTAGAGCTAAAGGTTTCCAGCCATTAGTGTAACACTGCTTCATGTTTGATGAGGAATAATAAATTCTGAACTTACTGTGTGAAACGACCCAGCTCCATAAACTGGTGTGACTTGGTCAAGGTACATTCACGAGTTGTTCCACCGAGTTATGCATTTAGGGGATCCAGGATCACACCTTGGGCCTTAAAATAGCAAAAGAAATAGGCCAAGCCCCAAAGCCATGCATAGAGGCATTGGGATATAGATACGGTGCTTTTGAGATGCTTCTGTATGTGATATATGTGCAAACTACAGTTGAACTTAAGAATGCTGTGGCTGTATTTATTTTCTGCACAGATGAAAGAACTTATAGGGAGATTATTCATGTAAAGTTTTTTTAAGGACTCATATGTTTACGATTTCAAGCCTGCTTCCTCGTTATCACCTCTGTTATTACTGGTTTTCATTTTCTATCTGTACGCTTAAACCAACTCCCTACTCCCAAACCACAGGGGTAGCACATCTACCTTATCCTCAGACTACCCATACGCGATTGATACAAGTTTACACGTTGAATTAAATCTCAGAGGCATTAATTTGTTGCTACTGAAGGCTGAGCGGCACGAAACGGTTGGATCGTCACCGAATTAATACCTAATGTGTTGCAAAGGACAGGGCGGCGTTCTGGCAGGTGTCGAGGTTTGTTTTTTCCCAAACTTTCTCGTAAATAGCTGCCGCCAGCCTGATTTAGCAGTAATTCACGCGTTCAGGGATGCCGCGACGCTCTTCTCGTTAGCCGCGCTTTAGAATTCTTGTACGATGCGGTTTCCTTTGGGCAAGAGGAAGGGGAGGAAGCAGGCGGAGATGCCCGAGTATCGCCAAGGGCATCGTTCCAATCGGCAGTTTCCCCAGCGCCACTTTGCCGGTGTGTATTTACTTCTCCGCCTCCCGCCCCCGGGAGCGACCGGCCCCCGCCCGCTCCCGCCGGGGACGGCTCTCCGGGACGACCCCCGGGGGCCGCCGCTCCGCCGAGGGCGAAAAGTTGCGACCGCGCCGCCGCTGGCTCGGGGAGGTTCCGCCTCGGCGGAGCGCCCGGCCGCGGGCCCGCCCCGCCCCCGCCTGCCTCCGGTGCGCGGCGGCGGCAGGTGCTGCGGGGCGGGGGGGGCGCCGCGCCTCCGGGACCCGCGGGGTGCCCGGGCGCCGCCGCGCGGCCGCCAATCCCGGCCGCGGGCGTGCCTTCCGCCTGCCGGGGACACCCGCTCCCCCGCCCGGCGCCGGCGGGGGCTCCGCGCCTCCGCCGCATTTCGCCGCCCGGCCTCCGCCGCCGCTCCCGTGCGGCTGGGTGCCGCCGCCTCCCTCGGCGCAACGGCCCCCCCGCCGCTCTCCCCCCACCCCCGCCCGCCCCGCCGGGCTTGAAGGTCACCTCCGCCCGCTCCGGAGCCACTTTCCGCGCCGGCTAGGAGAGCGGCAGCGCCTCCGCCCCCGGGAAGGGTCCCTTGTCCGGCCGGTGCGGGGCTCCCGCCGGCCGCGGCCGAGCCGAGCGGAGCGGAGCGGCGAGCCGCCCGCTCGCCCCCCCCCCCCCCCCCCCCCTCCACCCCCGCCCGCGCCGCGGCGGGGACGGCCCCCGGGGTCTCGCCGCTGCCCGCGGAGCCGGCGCCCCGCTGCCGGTTCGCGGCGAGCCCGGGGGGAGCCGGGCGGCGGCGGCGGCGGCGGGGGGGGCGCGGCATGCGGCGGTGAGGGCGGCGGCGGGGAGCCGCGTCCCGCTGCCACTTGCCTGGCGGGGCCGCTCGCTCCGGACGGGAGAGCCGCCGCCACCCTTCGCCTCCGCTCGCCTCTTTATGGTGAGTTTGGGCCGGGGCCTCGCCGGGGGTTGCGGGGGTCGCTGGGGGGGGGGGGGGGGGGACGGGGACGACGACGGGGCCGCTCGGCGCGGGGCATCCCGGCAGGTGCGGGGCGGCGGGGGCCGCGGCCGAAACCCGCTCCGCCCCGCCCGGCCTCCCCCCGGGAAGGAGGCGCTCCCGCTGCCGCCGGTCGCCGCGGCCGGAAAGTTTCCCGGGCGGCCCGGGCGGGGAGGGTTGCGCGTCCGCGGACGGACGGGCGGGCGGGCGGGCGGGCGGACGGGGGCGGCTCTCGGGGACCAGGGGCTGCGGGGCGCGGCGCTGGTCAAGGGGGCTGGAGCGGCCGTGGCCGTGCGGCGGGGCCGGGTAGGGGCGCGCCGGGGGCGGGGGGGGGGCGAGCGGCAGCAGAGCGGCGGGCTGAGCCTTCCTCCCGCGAAACGGCGTGGAAGGTGCTGCGGGGAAAACGCTGGCGCGGGAGGTGGCTCGCGAAATAGAAGGAAGAACAAGAAAAATGGCCAGTCGGGGTTCAGATGAGTTACTGGTGAAAAGAGTGCAGATATTTAGCTGCTGGGAAACTACTTGCCTGTAAGTCATCGGTATTTACTTATTTTATAGGCTAGGCCAGTAGTCCTATAATCTTCTTCTGTACGCCTCTGTCAGGAAAAAAAGTATCAGTGTTGCTTATATGTGTGTTCACTACAGGTGAAGCAACACTATATGCATTTCAACTGTACAGGCAGTTCCAGCTAGAACTGCCGCTCTTCAGCAGAGGCTCGGTTTTGCAGTGTGAGAGTGGCACGCGTTCTGCGTTTCCAAAATTTGTAAGGTGGCTGTTGGACGTTGTGCTGCCAACTTAACGTGGTTCGCGCAGATGGTGAACGAATGTGGTCTGAAGTTTGACTCTGGAGTGATTCGCATCAGCGAAGTGTGAAAGATCTTGTCCAAATCTGCAGCTTTTGTTTATCTACTCTCTGAATTGCAAATGTGGTGTAGTCTTAAGTAGCTTAGTGATGACTGTTTTTTCACTTTAAATAAAATTCAGCTTATTCAAGAGGAATTGGATCATAAAATGCAACAGACGCTGAAGATGGTGTCCCAGTAATGTCAAGTCCCTTGCTTCACTTCTCACTCTAGACTGGATGATACCTAAGAGAGGAAAGATACTGTATGTTTCATTTGTCATTTAGAAGTGTGAAAACAATTGTATGTATGGGCTATAAAAGTAGAAACAAGATTTTGTCACTCTGTGGTAGAGATTGATGATTATGGATGTAATACAGTCTAAAATGGAGTTAGTTCTCATCATCAAATAATTATTTTTTAGTGACCAAATAGTCACAGCTGCTTGAGAAAGTATGTATTGGGAAGAGTGGCAGGGTGTGTGTGTGTGTGTGTGAATTTTCAATGTGTATGTCAATAGATTGTTTAGTTTTTAGGAATTAAAACCATGGTATCACATGCTCTGGTTATCAGGATAGCAGTAGCGATTTAGAACAACTCAAACTGTGGTATTTTAATTTATTTTCTTTTACTTCAATGATTTTGAGTTATTGAGTTTTTGGGAAACTATTTTTATGTAGCATTTCTGATTATAGTCCAGATCTACTATCTATCTTATGTAAGCTTTAAAGGCTTGGCTACCCAAGTTTCATTTACAATTTATTCTTCTGGTAAATACATTAGACAAAGGATTTGATAATTCCTAAAATGAAGGCTGTGTTTATAGTGTCAAGACTATATTTCTTTTTTCTATTAGTATTTAACTGAGTATCAGTAATATAGCTGACAAACGTAATGAATAAAATTCACAGTACATTGATGATTTTTATAGTTTTTGTAATTGAAGTACTTGGTGTCCTTGATGTGATGAGGATGCTCTTCTGGTTTTAATGAAAGGGTATCCTTAAATGACAGAAATACTGACAGGAGTCAAGTGTCGAGGAAGAGAGCGGGATTGTTAATTCTTGGATGCATAATGCGATACATTTTCAGTATAGAATATGAGTACTCATGTAGGATTAGAAGGTCCAATTCACAGCATTGTGAATTATTTTAGTGATGCCTACAGACTTTAGACATATGTAATCCCTTACTAACATGCACTGCTGACTTGCTTAAAGGAGGGAGAATGTTATGTCCTTAGGCCGTGGCTGCCAATGCTGGTGTTTTTTGAAGTTTCTCCTTACTTCCCAAGCTGCAGTCCTACACAAAGCACCTTTGAAGTTAAACATGGAGTAGCAAGGCCAAAGGGGACTCAGTCACTCACATAGTCTTTCTGCCCAGGGCAGGATCAGCTCGTACCTGTGTCATCTCTGATGGATGTTTGTGTACTTTTTCTGTTCCCCTTCTCCTCTTACTTCTCTTCCTGCTTTTGCTGTTTTTTTCCTTCATCTAATTTTTTTCTTCTTAGTATATGCTCTTAATTCTTTTCTAAAGAATCTTATCTCATTCTTTCCAAACTGTCTCTCCCTCTGGTATGCCCAGTCAGTCTCTCTTCCAGTATTTTTTATTGCTTTCTGGGGGACCTGCTGCTTCTCCACCAGCCCTACATATATGCTGGCTTTACCAGGTTTTTGCCTAGGTTTTTAGGAGGAATTTAATGGAAATAGTATCCTCGGTCTCACTTTGTGCAGACAGGTAAGCTTCGTTTAAGACCAGAAGAACTGTTCAGCACTCACTTGCAGTGGGGGAAGTAGAGCTAGCTGGAAATACAGGACAGAAGAGACCAATGGGTAAGTTAAATAATTCACCATCGCTAATTTGTCATGCTGTAGCTTTGAAATAGCATGATCTGATTTTTAAATCTAATCATAAGCATTATATACTGTAAAGATAGAACTCATAGTGCTGGCCACTAGAAGAAATATTATTTACAGTTATGGAAGGCACGGCTACGTTAGGCATACAGTTGTCTGAAAGGTGTATTAGTCTGGAAAAGATGAATCTTCCCTCATTAAGATTGATCTATAATACTACAGCTTGAGAGAAATAAAGTAGCTGAAAAATGTTTTCCTTTTAAATGTGTTTATTTCGTGCATCTGCCAGAACTCTCTCTCCTGATTTGTTGGATCTTGATTTCTTCCCGTTTCATGTGGGAGACTGGGATGCTGTTGCCTCATGCACCTTCGTAAAAGTAGCATGCAAGTAAAACTGAAAAGTTGGGAAACAAGTGAATGGACAGTGCTTAAGAGTAGCAGACTATTATGTGGCCTGACTGTTTATGGTCTTGATTGTGAAATCTTTTACATCTGTGGCAGAACTTCTGGTGACTTGATTATGCAGAATTTGGGCTGTAATATTTCCTGAGAGCAGAAGGCTCCTATCTCTGAGGATCTCTTCCCAAGTCATTAATGAGGAGTATTAGTTTTTATTGTTGCTCTTTGTTTTTAATTCTTTGCTTAGTTCTGCTTTTTTATGAGTAGTTTAATTCTTTTAATTAAATGATTGAATTTTTCAGTGCCCGTAATTATTTTGCGGCGCAGATCTTCTTTCTTGAAAACATAATGCCATTACTGAAACTTTGTTGTGTATTCTTGAATATATTATTAGTAGATACTGTTTTTTGTCACCTATTCTGAATGTATGCTTTTATGATTAAACAGGAAACCGTTTATGAAGTTCTCTATCAATATTTATTATACTTTCCTTTCATAACTGTATTATTTTGCTAAAATTTAATGTGCCAGAAATTGCAACTTACTGCAAATGAGATAATTTTATCTGTCCCCTCTAAGTTGATGCACTGAAAAATGACTGTAAACTGAAAGGAAATCTTACCTGACATGGGAAAACACTTTTGGGATGCTGGGATTTACAGTGGTATATAAAAGCAGCATGGAAGCACGTGTAACATTCTGAAGAGCACAAAGAAGCGGTCATATTTGACTCACAGTATGGATTACAGTTAGGTATCAAGCAACATCAAATGCCAAAAATATGCTCGTCATACTTTGAAATACTATTTTTTGCCAAGTAGGTGTAGTTTAATGTCTTTATTCTTCTGCTCCAGATTTTGTACTTTGCAGAAAAGATGTCCAGAAGTAAGAATGTTTACAAGTGCAGTTTTTAATGAATATTCAGAAATTCAAGATAGTTTCTGAGGTGTGTTATGAGGTATCAACTATTTGGATCTTTTCAAGGGGAAATAAACTGTTAAGTATTTTGCAAGTATGTATCTTTCAGAAATTTAAAAGTTGTTTGAAGTGTCTCTAATGTAAGACAAACATACACAAACCTAAAGCTCTATGACAGTTTTCTCAAAGCCAGTTAAAAAACCCAGAACGTTTTGCAACTTTGGATGCAGTTCTAAAATCCCGTGTTGCCAAACAGCAAGATGTTACTGCAGCTAATACCCTGAAAGGAACAAGGTAAATATACTATTCTAGATTTACAGATGCCATAGTACCTACCTGTGCAATTCAGTGCCCTAAAATTAAGATAATTGCCTAGAGTGGGAAACACTATGCCACAAATTGGGAGTGTCTGTCAGAGGGAGACTGACTGCAGTCAGTCAGGGAGATTTTGTAAAAATGACCAAGCAAACTCATATCCATTAAAATAATTGCCTCTCTGCTTCAGATAAAAAGGCGTAAGGGAATATTGTTACAGCAGGTTGAGCTGAAAGTCTTGGATTGTGTTAAAGGGCAAACATGCGAAACTAAATCACTTTTAAGATAAATGGCATAATGATGACTGTAGGGCCAGATGCAGCTGCTTGTGACCAGCATTACAAACACTGTAAAAGATATACAGACTTTCTCAGTTTGCAACACACTTGGTTTCAGCCCTCCAGTGTACAACCCCTGACCAAGAAGGTTTAGGGTACAAAAAGAAGAGGTTATGATTCCAAAAAAAGGAATTCCAAGGAAACAGTCTAGAGTATGTTTCAAGCAATTTATATTTTTCAAGCTTCTGATCGTTAAACAAATGCTAGTGAGAGCTGGAGTTAGTGAATCTCAGCTTTCTGCTGTGTTTTGTTGTTCATTGCTCTTGAGTCTGTTATGGTGCTAGTTCTGATTTAAAACTTTTCCTTTACTTTTGGGTATTTATTAATCACCTTTCCATTAGATGTTTTAGAATCTGATAAAGTGTGAATACATGCTGACATACTTTTCTTGGTGAGGACGCTCATTAGATCTTGCTCTTCTGATTGCTGGTTCCAAAGGTTTTCTAGGGATTTTATTGTCTCTGAGTTCAGGCTCTGTATTAGACGTGAGCAAATATTGTATGATCAGAACAATAAGAAGCCAGCCTGAGAATGCATATTTTTTCCTGAGAATGTTGGGAAACTCAAACGTGGTGTAGAAAATTTCAACTCTAAATGCATACTGTTTTGAAGGTGTGAGTATGTGAAAATGTGGTAGGAGAAGGTTTAACTGAGGAAGTGCTACTATTTCAGATCAAAGTATTCTAATAGTTAAAGCAGTTGTAAAGAAGGTGGGAGAACACCTGTATACAGGTGGAAGAAAACGCAGTCGTATTGGACAGTTGTAGTTGTGTTAAAAATTACACAACAGAGTCCTGGATTTCAAAATAAAATGTTGGGTAATTGTCTTGTCTTGAAAAAACATATCTTTTGTGCGTCTGTCCATTGTATAAAGATAGTTGTCTTTCACAAAAGTAGTTTGGCTGATGAATAGGCATTATTCTTCCTCTGGATAGCCAGTTCCTGAATTTCTGCTTTTATGTTTTAACGTTGTTGTTTTGTTAGATAGGTCTTAGATGTCTGATTTATTTTTCACCATATGTTGTAGAGGATTGACATTTTGTCGTTTGGGGAGAGAGAAATGAGACAATGTTGAATGGCACCAATCCAGGAAAAAGGCTTGATAGTCTTTGTCAGAGCCAATATTGATATCTTTGCCCTGGCAAAAAAATCCACATTTTTCACAATTAGCAATTTTTCCTAAATTAATGATTATGCAATATTATGCAGATATTTTGTTGAGAAATGAATTTGATAGTAAATGAAGATACTGTAAACAATCCCTATATGAAAATGTAGAATATAGTATTAAACACTGGTTTCAGAATAATCTTCCATCTTCGAATTTGTGAAATCTGTAAGACTTTGCCTTGGGATGCAGCATAGTCTACGCAGTCCTTGACTGCAGAGCTTACAGTCTTGCTTTTTTGGTGGGAAAAGATATTGAAGCATCAGTTTCAAGTCATGCTACTGGGTGGTTGTCTTTGATCAGTGTCACAGGAAATAATTTGATGAAATATTATCTTCTGTTACAATGAAACTCTATAGTGAAGCTCTAGGATTTGAAAAAAACCCAACCAAACCAAACCAACCTCCACTACAGACAGTCCACTGTGTATGTGAGTAGTTACTTAAATGTCCTTCCCTCCAACATTGAAGATGAGCTACCTAAAATGTCATCTACCACATGGTGATAATCCATTTTAAGTCTGCAACAATATAAATGCTAAGGAAGTCCCAGAGTGCAGTTTGAATTGAGCCACATAGAGTGACCCAGCAGGAAGATTAATGGATCTAGATATCCTCCTGATCTTTCCATGATATTAGACCCCCTTTTCCCACTCCTTAATTTAGGACACTCTCCAAATGGCTCCTTCACTTCATGATGACCTCTTCTCTGTTGCCATCGTGATAATATGTTAGTCTGCAGCTGCCTCTGCAGGAGACCGATTTGGTTTCCCCTGGTCATTACAAGTATTGAACTCTTGCCAAATACCAAAATTGTCCATACTGCATGTTTTGCACACTTGCTTCACTGTGAATGTCCTCAACATAAAAACAGATTATTTCATCATTATTGTTTTCCAATCCCTGATACCTACCCAGGAGTTTGTGATTTACGTTTTTGTTTCATTGTTTCTGTTTTACAGTGCTGCTTTCACTTTGATTCAGTTTGAATCTCTGGCTGTAACTGATTATTAAGGATCTTATGCCACTGTGGGAAAAATCAACCATAAAGCCCAGTTGTCAGATGGAGCAGGCTGGGGGCTTACCTTCCGGTCTAATGTACTCTGCGGTACAATAGACAAACAGATCCTTTTGCTTTGTATAAGCCTTATTCTAAAATCATATGTTCTTTGATACTGAAGCCATCTTTTACTCCTCCCACTGAAAAACGCTTTCAGATCGGTCGGCATTGGTGTTGATATGATCTGTCATCCTCAGTCAGTAAACTGCGTCCTGGGCTGCACCAGAAGCAACAGGACCAGCCGGTCGAGGGAGGTGATTCTCCCCCGCTACTCTACTCTCATGAGACCCCACCTGCAGTACTGCGTTCAACTCTGGGCCTCCCAGCACAAGAAGGACACAGACCTGTCCAGAGGAGGGCCACGAAGATGATCAGAGGGCTGGAGCCCATCTCCTATCTGGACAGGCTGAGAGAGTTGGGGTTGTTCAGCCTGGAGAAGAGAAGGCTCCAGGGAGACCTTACAGCAGCCTGCCAGTACCTAAAGGGGGCCTACAGGAAAGGTCGGGGGGGCTCTTTATCAGGGAGTGTAGTGATAGGATGAGGGGTAGTGGTTTTGAACTAAAGGGGGTAGATTTAGATTAGAGATAAGCAAGAAATTCTTTACTGTGAAGGTGGTGAGGCACTGGAACAGGTTGCCCAGAGAGGTGGTGGATGCCCCATCCCTGGCAGTGTTCAAGGCCAGGTTGGATGGGGCTTTGAGCAACTTGGTCTAGAGGAAGGTGTCCCTGGCCATGGCAGGGGGCTTGGAACTAGGTGATCTTTAAGGTCCCTTCCAACCCAAACCATTCTATGATTAATCAGTACTTGTTGGGACATACTGGTTCAAATGGGCAGAATGATACAGTCAAGTAGTTTGGCCCCTTTGATCACTTTGAGCATAGTTTTGTTTTCAACAATTGACATTTCACTGCAGCAAAGTATGTAATCAACTTTTGGTGATAACACTTCTTTCTTGTTTTCCTTTTAATGTGGTTAGCCTGAGGTTTTCCCATTTCCATTGTTATGGTGCTCATGGTTGTATTCTTGCCTTCAAATCAACTCAAACTGCTGTTTCATTGTAGCCAGAGAACTGCCTTTCTTAAGATATGCATGTTTGTTAGAACCTGAGTGGATTTTAAAAAAGGAATTGAGCATCGCTTGAAATCTCATTATGTGCAAACTTGTCTATGTAGGAACCTAAACATTTTATTATATTCTTGTTGTGGTTTAAGCCCAGCCGGCAACAAAGCACCATGTGACTGCTCGCTCACTCCCCAAACCAGTTTAATTTGTTCCCAATCAAATAAAAAACAGGATGATGAGAAGTAAAACCAAGTCTTAAAACACCTTCCCCTCCCTCCTTCCCGGCTCAACCCTGCTCCCGGTTTTCTCTACCTCCTCCCCCCACCCAGCAGCACAGGAGGATGGGGAATGGGGGTTGGGGTCAGTTTTCCACACGTTGTCTGCTGCTCCTTCCTCCTCAGGGGGAGGACTCCTCACTCTTCCCTGCTCCACTGTGGGGTCCCTCCCGCAGGAGACAGTCCTCCACAAACTTCTCCAGCGTGAGTCCTTTCTGTGGGCTGCAGTCCTTCAGGCAGAGACTGCTCCAGCGTGGGCTTTCCCATGGAGTCCCGGCCATCTTGGGGGGCATCCATCCCCCTGCTGCGGCGTGGGCTCTTCTCTCCCCGGGCTGCAGGTGGGCAACTGCTCCCCCGCTCCCCTCCACGGGCTGGGGGGGACAGCCTGCCGTCTCCCCACGGGCTGCAGGGGCATCCCCTCCTCTGGCGCACCTCCTCCCCCTCCTCCTTCACTGACCTCGGTATCTGCACAGGGGTTCCTCTCGCATTCCAATCTCCTCCCCTGCTGCAGGTTCCCCTTCTCAAATCTGTCCTCCCAGCGGCGCTACCGCCATCACTGACGGGCTTGGCTTTGGCCAGTGGCGGGTCCGACTTGGAGCCGGGGGAGCTTCTCGCAGCTTCTCACAGGAGCCGGCCCTGCAGCCCCTCCCCTGCTACCAAACCCCCGCCACACAAACCCCAAACAATTCTAAATACGAAGGTGCTTTTTTGCCATGATGTATCCAAACGTGTATCACAAAAAACTTCTGGTACTGTGATATAAAGGGTTCTGCAGGATTGTAGAGGTCTCTTGGGGACAGCTGAAAAGGATGATGAGGTCAGGATACTGTCTCTGTGTACTAGGTAAACCCCCTGTCTTTAATGAAAAGAAGTAATTTAAAACAATTTTAAAACACAAGCAATTAAAGAGATCAAATTTAGGAAGATACAGTTTCCTTATAAATTTTATACAAAGCATGTAACTTAGCAATAATAGATGATAAAGGACAAGATAATAAAAGCATACAATAAAATAAAACCAAGTAGCTAAATAATTAGACACAAGTGAGTCATAAATATCTCTTGTTATAATAACTGGTGTCCATCTTTTTTGTTACATAAGTATTGTTCCAGTTTCTTTAAAAATCAGATAATGTTTGCTTTTGCACTTCTAAGTGTTATATTGCTATGCTAAGAGCTCTCTTATTAAGTTCAATTACGCTGCTGCTGTGGATACATGTCAGTTTGCTTACTACAATCGAAAGAAATGAAGGCTTTCCTGGTCAGTTTAAGGGTTTTCCCCTTCTTCTAAAAACCAGCACTAGTGTTGCACTATCCATATATTATGGTCTCCATTTGTATCATCTAGTAGAATTATTTCCACTTTGAAAAGAAAAAAATGAAAAAAAAAAAAAGTTTGCAGACATCTTATGGTAACCATTGCAGTATGTGTGTTTCCTAAGTGTGGCACTTTGCCAGTCCTGATTTTTCTGTTTGTTCTTCTCTGTTGGTTCTGGAACTACTGAGGTAAAAGTAGCAATTAACAATTTTATTTTTGCTAGTATTGCAGCTGTCTAGTTCTGTTAAAACTGCTATTTAGTGAAGATGTAAGAAAGGAAGGTTTGCATGAGGCATTGTAATAACACCGAGGTGTGAAAGAGCTATTGTTCTGAGAACACAAGGATTCAGAATGCTTTGAACATGGTTTGCTCATGATCTTTTTCATAGTTTATTTTTCTCAGTTTGCCTATGAGAGAAATTGCAGGGGAAGGCCTGTACCAGCAAATAACTGTGTTATGCACCATATCCAATTGCCTGGTTTAGAGAAACTTTTTTTTTTTTTTTTTTTTTTTTTTTTTAAGACTTTATCAGTACTTTTACAGTGGGGAGTAAAAGATGAGGGACCACCGAACTGGCAGTTTGACATACCTGGCAAAATCCTTCTTTTAGAAGGGACATCAGTGCATCGCTGATGAGTATAACTGGCGTATGTTAGTAACATCATATGTTACTACAGTTGTGTGCACGTACAAATACACGCAGAAGCACAAGACTCATGCACACACAGAGTACCAACATGGTATCTATGGTACTGAATGTTTTCTGTCTCCTCCTCAAAATGTCTGATATCTCTGGCTTGTGTTTCTGGTGCCAGAAGCTGAAGTTTTAAATATGCTGCCTGGCAAACAGCGGGCAGCAGTGGTAGGAAGTCTGCATGGCTGTATTTCAGCCTTACTCTAGATAATTTGGCTTTTGGAAGAAAGTTGTAGAGTACTCTTGTCTCCTTGGCTCCTCTTCAGCCACTTTTTCTGTAATTAGCAGTAGTACCAGTAATACAGGTAAAAATCAAGTCTCTCAACAGTTAATGGTAATGCAGGTACCAGCGCCTTCATTCCAAACAGTGCTATTATCTGGGCTTGAATAGGAAATTTATTTTACTGTGGTGACCACAGAGTTAAAAATCTGATGATCTTGTCAGGGTCTATGTCGTGAACTGCTGTGCAGTTGAAGTCCAATTGACATTGTATGCCTGACATTTTGGTGTGGTGAGGTTTTGTTGTGGGTTTTTTTTATTGTCATGTTTGGGGTTTTCTGTGTTGAATAAAATAATGATAACAGGGCATGAATAATTCTTAATCTCAATGTTGCTTTATAAACATGTCGTAAGACAGATGTAATTCTTAATAAATATATCTAATAGTCAATAGAATGCTTCTCTATGTTAAAGCTTTGCAAGCAGGCAAAATAAAGGAAAATTAGGAAGTTTCCTGTGATGTTAAAAGTAACATAGACTTTCTTCTCTTTCCATATTTGCACTGTTACAAAGTAGTAGACTAAGATGCGAATCCAAATTTCTAAGGTAGTATTAAAGTAAAAATTGTTTCCCTGCTGAAGCCATTAAGTATTTTGTCACTGGTTGTACAAGAAGCAGAAAGATTGAACACTAATTTCTAATGTGGAATATTTAATTTATTTATTTATTTACGTTTTCTCAGTTGAGAATATCTTCCAAGTTGCTCAAGAGTTGATTAAAATACAAATTAGACTGAAATAATGAGTACTTTAGTCCTCAGAGTAGTTTTATTATGAACTTTGTGGTACATGATCATACTGTTCACACAAAAATAATACATGCAAGTAAAGTAGAAGTTGAGAGCAAGTGAGCTAGGTGATAAACTCTTCCTTTCTACTTATTTCTCTGACTTTTGTTTGCCAAAATCAAACTATTCAGCACCCGTGCTTAGCTATGAAGGAGTTACACTTTGCCTATAAATGAATGCATCTTTATTAGTTGAGGTAAATTTTAGGTGGTAAATTGGCTTCTTTATTCCTGTAAATGTGTTTAAATCCAGCACTGCACCTGTCATATTAGTAGATCCTAGTATTGTTTTTTAAGAAGCATATCCTTAGCCAATGTGTGTTCCATATTGCTGTAAAAAATGACTTGCTGAGTTACCTTGTACTAACACCTCATACTGCATTTGCTGTTTATTTTTCTGTTTAAAATGCCATATAGTTTGGTCTCAAGTTTCATCTTCTTTGAAGATCTCCAAAGTAAGTCTAAAGAGCTACAGACCTTCTCATTTAAATCAATAGGAAATAATATTGATCATAACAGGGACGAGGAACACTGTTGGTGTCTTTCAGTCTTGTATTATTTGGGTTCCTCTTGTTACCTCCCTAGTTAGTTTTGCCAGTACACATCAGAGCGGTTCACAGTGGAGCTTGAACCATTGAGGATCATTGCACTTCAAGTCCTCTGAATTGCTAAGAGGAAAGCTGCTTTATTTTTATTTTTTATTTTTTTTTTAATGTCTCAGGCCTGATATTTGTGCAATGTCTGTGGCGGTAGCATGTGCTGGGTTGACTGGGGGAAAACAGTGATCCCGTAGTCAAAGACTGGATTTGAGGATCTCCAAAGGATGTGCATTTTCTCTCACTCTGCTGAAAGGCTGGCTGTTGTCATCTGTGGATTTTAAGAATCTGGAATCCCATTTTAAAGGGTAGGAGGATTTTAGCGTAACAACATATTCCCCTTTCTTTTCTTTTTTTTCTTTTTAAGAATTTGCTCTGCAGATGTTTAATATATAAGAAGTTTAAATAATTTAATAAAACCGTCTCAAATGAGGAAATTGAAAGGGAATTCCAGATGAATGTTATAATGCAGTACTATTGCAGCTTGACAGTTCAGTATGGGTGGTCCTTCTTGGCACGATGCTGAAACAGTAAGAAAGGCCCAGTCTTAGGACTGTGGAAGCATGCACACCTATGGAAGGTGGACAGACTAGTGAGAAGAGAAGCATGACTGATGTCACGAGATGACCTGTGTGTTCGTTCCGGTAGTTGAACATGTGAATTGGATAGTGTCTACTGCAGAGTATCCGAGTAGTTGGGTTCTTGTGAAGTGGCTTGTGAATTACTTGCTCTTGTGCTGCTGATGCTGTGTGGTGCATTAACGCTTACGGCTCTGTTGTTGGGCCTCTGTGTGTCAGGGGTAGTCAGCTCTGTCCCTTGGCAAGCTATTGGGAAGCTATCAGTGAGTGCTTCATTTTACGTTGCTGTGTGTTGTTTTGCTTAAGAGGTTGGTGTGTACTGTCTTCTTCCTCTGAGTGGAAGGTTACATGAACCACTGCTGCACGGCTGAGACACAACTGTGAGCCAGACAAGCTGGTACTGCTTCTTCTTGTCAGAACCACATATTTGTCTAGTTTTCTAATGGGCTGTAAGGTTGTTAGTTAAACATTTGTGAGGAAGAGCACTGTGTATTTTTTCATGTTTAAAAACTACTGTCACTTCTCATATGTCTAGCCTAAGAAATACATATGCTGGTTAGTGCATACAGTAAAATACACAAATGCCTACAGTAAAAATACACACAAATAATGAATTAGGTGAATTTGGTGTTTCCATTTATCCTTTCACATCTATGAAATGTATATAGGTAATGAGCTGATAAAAGGAATTGACCTTGCAGCTGACAGTTGATTTGGATAATGCAAAAATATTATGGAAGGTATTTATGATTTCCACTAAGCACAGCTTGGCAATTGTTCATTTTTAATGATTTTTATCATTGTTTCTAATACTAAATTTATGCCTCAGTATCTATGTGCAACACATCTGAGTTGCTGACACTATGAACTATAATTTTGAATTCCTTCTATTTTGCGTTTAAATTATCAACCATAACTGTGTTACAGCACACACAAGGGAGGAAATGTTAAGCTATGATTCCAACAGCAAGCATTAAATGAATATATTGCATGCTTTTCAAATAATAAATATAGAAGTGCATGAAGATTTACAGAATATTCTATATTGGCAATGATGCCAAGTTAGAGTTGCTTTAGGAACTGTATGCATTAACTAGAATTTCTGACTTTCGCATGCTGTAGATTTGGAAGCTGTTCAGTCTTCTGGACTGTATTCTGGTTAGCAAAATACCTGTGTTGATTGTGTTGAATGTAAGAGATAATGGATCTTCTCCAGCGTATTTAGGTACCCCTTTCAGTATGTGGTTTGCTAGATGATTAGTGTGTTATCTTTACATGTATCCTTTTGCTATGGTGCTAATACAAATAAAATCTGTTCTTTTAATTTGCTAACCATTACTGTGAAACAGTACATGCCATTATGAGCCTTGCCTGAGTGACAGGTATAGTTACATCTTTGGATAGTAAATTGGAAATACTTGTCTTTTGTTGGCAAAGAAATAAGGGAAATAATTATTTGAATGTAAATTGTCTGCCCTATCAGTGAGCATTTTTATACAAATTAGGCAAAAATAATTTCCTGTGATACTTCAGAAATCGAATAAGAAAGAGAAGTATATTTGTGTAGACTGTTTAGCTACAGAATGTCACACACACTTTAACATTTGGAAGTATAGAACGCTATTTTAATAGGTCATTTTCAGATATGGACAGCGTTAATTTGTTACGCAGCCCCATTAGATAAGAAAAAAATGTTGAGGGCATTAAATGCTAATCTTTAGAGAAATGCGTTTCTAGAATGCCAGCAGATGTCAGTATGTTCTTGTCATATAGCACTTTTGTTTTTAAACAATAATTTTCCTTGAATTAAATAATATGGGAGGAAGTAATAAGTGCTGTAACACTATCTTAATGCAGGTCTGTTTAATTCAAATGTTTTACTGAAGAGGTTTTTTTTTTTTTTTTCCTTTCGTTTTTCTAGACCTGGGCTGGCACAACATCCACGTATACCCTAGCTTTCACTGTATATAACTGCTCATTGGACTGCTTAGAGAACATAGTTTAAAATGCTTTGCTAAATGGAATTGTATTATTGATAGTATAGCACCTTACTTTCTAACTGAACTTTATTTTTTCTTCTGTAGAACTTTTTTGGGATAGATTTCCTTCATATATTCTGAGGAATTTTGAAAATGCTGGCACAGTTCTTTCTGTTTGTGTAGCTAGTGAGTGTGTTTGAACTCTGATGTGTTTAATCAAATCTGTCTCTCTAATTTGGAGATTATTTTGTCACTGTTTATGCATGGTAATCAAAAACAGATGAGCTGTTTCTTGTCTTCCTTGTATTTAAAAAATCAATACCACTGTGAGTGACATTGTGGAGAAGCCTTTCCCTTCTCTGAAAGGGCAAAGGGATGCCATATAGTGGGAAAGGATATAGAATTCATAGTCTGGAGTACTCAGCATATTAAGCTGACCTCAGTTTTTAAAATGGTGACTTAGACATCATGGAAGGTTGCCAGGTTGCACTTTTAGGGCAGTTGGCAGATGGTGCTTTTATAAGGTATGGATGAACAGATGGAACCTGTAGCCCACATGAAGGAAGTTTGCTGCCTACTGACAGGTAATCCAAACTGAATCCTTGCCTGAGTTTATGTTACACTGGTAGCACAGAGATGATATTACAACTCCCACTGAAGTTTTTGGTTTTGCTCTTCTCCCTGTGTTTGTCAGTACTGTCTCTTCGAGGAGGGATACTCTGCACCTCAAAGAAGATACCTCTGTTTCTGCTAACATAAAACTTGAATACTTCAGTCTCAGTCTGGTAATTTTGACCATTGTCCATCCTGGCCAGCACCACCAACATCAGAAGAGTAAACCCCATGATCTTCAGCTTCCATTACCTGAAGCGCTTGGTCCCTCAATGTATTAGGTGTTGAAAGAAGCGTTGAGAATCCTCTCTGAAGACCAAAGGCCATTTACTTAAGCTTCTGTTCGGGAGCTAATGTAGATTTTTGGCCTGGTGTGTTCTTTTTTTGTGAATTCACAGTCATCAAATGCTGTGGCTGTCACTTCAGGCTTTTTAATTACATTTCCAAAAAGAAATTTATTTTGCATTTTCTCGTTCTTCAACCCTCCTTTCAAGCTCTGTCATATTAAAGAGTTTGTTTTACATGCAAGACCTATTTATTGTGATTTATTCCTTGTTTCTTCTCATCTCAGACTGTTTGTGTGATTTTCAGATCATGCAAATGAGAACCGAGGCAGGCAAAACAGGTAAGAAAGATGCTTACCTCTGGAGTAAAAAGAAAACATACGACATTACTGAGGTTGTAGTTCTGGAAATAAGGCTACTTTATTTTCAAAGAGTGGTTCTATTGCATTTGCCCTTAATGCTATTTCTAGAGAAGCTAATAAACACACCAAATCCTGTTATATATCATGCTTAAATTAGTTCTAAGCAACTTTTTGCATGATTTACAAATGTAATTTAATTCAAGGTTTGGCTTGCTCACCTGGACCTGAATGGAGGCAATTAGAAAATTATAGTTGTCTCTTCATTTTTGTGTATGGGGGGGGAAAAAGGAGGGAAAATGTAGATACTTGAGCATCTCCATGTATGATGTTTGAAAATTATTCATGTTCTCTTTTTGTAGTGAAAATAAAAAGCAAAAAGTATTTTTCCTCTACTGAATAAAAAAATAAGAAGCAGTATCATGTATTGTTTTGATGTATTTTCTTCCATGGCAATGTAAGCACTTTCTGATAGTTGACTCTTATTAACAGCCTCCTGAGTATGCCTTTTGAAAACCTGCAAAATATATATGTAATTAATTTCCTTATGTAGCTGGCAGTGCTATTGCACCTTGGACTGCTGAAAATTAGGTTCTTAGCAAAAATAGGTGGTATCTCCATCATGCTTTAACACACTTAACAACAGTTCTAAAAAAACTGTATTTCACTGGAATTCGTGGTCAACCCGAAAGACCGTTACTACAACTTCTGTTTTATTGCATACAGAAATTTTATTTATGAAGATGTAGGCTTTACAAATGGGTAAATTAAGGGAGCTGGTTTTCTTATGATAATATAGACATATGGATCAAAATACCAAATGTGAGCATTTATATGTGGCTTGTAAAGCTCGCTCATTCAATCTGTACGTTGATGTGTAAGTTGAGAGCAGATGAATGAGTCAGTTGTTCATTTTGTCCATGTACTTCATACATAAATATTTGAAAACGTGATCTTGCTGTCAAGAGAGTGAGGAAGTAATAAAAAAAAATTTGAAATTAATTTTGATCAGTTACGTATTAACAATGTTCTTATAACTTTTCAAACTTTATTTATAAATTTCTTTTTTTTTTGAGTACAACTTTCATTAGATTAGAATTGACACTTTCCTATGTATGTGCATTTGTACTTTGTGGAAGAGATTAATGGGAAAATGCTTCAGTAAGTGATTCACAAAGCTTCTGACAATACTTCTTGTTCCAAATAAGCTCTTAGTTAATAAAGATTGCAGATGTCAAAGGCTCCTTGGAATTTATTTTCATGTTCTTGCACATATTTACAAATAGTCCAGTTGTCTGTTTGTACTTTGGTCTGATAAGAAGGTACTGTTCAAGATCATGATAGATGTTATACAGACATGTGCTTCAGGACCCCGACTGTTTGTCTGAACTGAACTAGATGTAGGTGGTGGCTGCAGTTTAAAAATGGTCCTAAACCTTGAAATCTCCAGAAAAATGGCAACTGTTACAATAATTATACACTCTCATTCCTCAAAACTTAGTATTTTATACTCTAAAATGAACTAAAAAACATTTGAAGCTTGCTGGAAGTGTATACAACTCTAGATGGATATGGTCAACTATAGTACAAAACACTAATGCAACTTCAAATTTTCTTCAATATGTAATAGATCTAATGGCATCAACATTGTTAATTTTGACTTTGGTAGCTTCATAAAAGCATATGAAACTATCCAGAAAGAGGTTTGTTGTGATATTTTCCACACCCGTGAAAAAAATGAGGGTTGAAGCTAACATGTTGTTGCTGGCTGGGGTTGAACGACAGCTAAGCACCACGCAGCCGCTCACTTACTCCCCCCCGCCCCTGCAGCGGAATGGGGGAGAGAATTGGGAAAAGAAATCAAACTCGTGGGTTGAGATAAGAATGGTTTAATAGAAAGAAAAGAAGAAACACTAATAAAATTACAATAGTAATAATAAAAGAATTGGAATATAAAAATGATGCACAATGCCATTGCTCACTACCTGCTGACTGATGTCCAGTTAGCACCTGAGCGGCGATCCCCCCACCCCTCCCAGTTTATATACTAGATGTGATGTCACATGGTATGGAATACCCCTTTGGCCAGTTTGGGTCAGCTGTCCTGGCTGTGTCCCCTCCCAACTTCTTGTGCCCCTCCAGCCTTCTTGCTGTCTGGGCATCAGAAGCTGAAAAATCCTTGACTTTAGACTAAACACTACTGAGCAACAACTGAAAACATCAGTGTTATCAACATTCTTCTCATACCAAACTCAAAAACATAGCACTATACCAGCTACTAGGAAGACAATCAACTCTATCCCAGCTGAAACCAGGACATGTGCCCTCAATTACATTTAAATTTGTTTTATTGCAATTTGCTTGAGATTTTTTCCCCAACCCATTGAAAACATTTCTAGAAATAAATTTTTAAGTAGGCTGTTTATTGAAACAAACACATAGGTAGAGTTTCATACTGTAATTAGATCTCTGTATGCTGAAATGTAATACATACAGCTTATGAGTTTTCCTGTAAGGATAGTGTGAAAAACTTCCCCAAAAGCAGAGTGTTTCTTTGTGTTCATCTGGAGGCTTCACAAGCAGAATGTCAAAAAGTCTGTACAGCAGAAGTGCAGTGCAATGAGTGGCAGGTGCTTTGATGAAAATGGACAAGTAACTTATTGAGAAATAGTCATCTATTATGGTAATTGGCGAACAGCCTGAAATAAACCAAATGAAGAATGCATCTCAATATACATTTCTTTTCCTGAAAGAAATGAGAAAGGTGATCCTCTTCATGGCAGTAAAATGAGGTATTGTAAAGGCGATGTGTCATAGGAAGATAGAATTGATAACTCCACAGGAAACATTCACAGGCGTCATACTTCTAGTTCCCTAGCAGAAGCAGCCCTGCTGCAGTATCTTCAGAAATGGATGCTGTAAGTGTGGCAAGCTATGGATTATAAAATCCATGATATAATTTTCCATATAAGGTAATTTGGGAGACAGCCTTGTAATGAAAGTCTAGAGAGTTCCTTAATCTGTTCTCTCTAAACTCCCATTATTTCATATATGCAGAAATAATATGGAATTGTCAGAATAGCACAGGGATTGTAAGATATTCTAGCAGTAAAACTTCTGTTTGAAGTTCAGTTTTAACAACAAAATTCAGCAAAAACTTTTAAGATTTTTTTAATTTGGCAGTAACCTATCCTTCCTAGTTCCTGACAGTTTCCTTTAACAAGGCTTTCCCGGACACTAGGCATTTTGTCATGTCTGCACTCTTCCCTCTTCTTCCTTTACTGTCTGGTGCTGCAACAGCCCTCTCTCAATTGCACTGGGAATGGCGAAGCAACAAACTAGACTTTATATCAATCTCATGTTCTCACCCAAATCTGTATGAAACCCTACATTTTCTCTCTTAATAGGTAACTTCCTCCTTGTCCTCCAAATTTTGCATGTCCAGTAACTTTTTGTGACCATGGAAGTAGCAATTTCTGCCAAAGTGCTGCAACTGGCCCACCAGCTGCCCCATCATCTCAGTGGTGTGTATGTTCACCTGTGCAACTTCTGCTCCACTGCTGCATGCTTTGTCCTTCTGCTGAAAGTCCAGATGCTCACTGCATATCAACAGCATGAATGAAGTTGCACTCTAATCACAGATGATTTAGCAGCATTAACAAGCAATAGGGAGTCAAATTCTGGATGTGCAGGTTCGAGATAAATTAAGACTACTCTTCCTGAGCACAGATGCATATTTATCCTGTGTTAACATGCTTTTATTTGTTCCAAATAGAATTAATAGAATTTCTGAAGAGAGGACCCCAAACTGAAAACTATAAAAATACTATAGAAAAGCAAAGTTCACTCCACTCTCTCATACGGCAGGTGTCAAGACTGCATGATGACAAGGTGGTATGACTCCTTATCCCTGTGAGCTGCACGTCACGGGGAGTTCTTGACATACATTGTAATAAGCATATTCCTCATGCCTGCACTGCTTGCATAAAGCACATGGAATGGCTATGAGGGAGAAGAAACAGACATGCTTAACTGTTGGTTGGAAGACATCAAAACCATGAGTCTTTTGACATATAAATAGAGAACAGGTCAAGTAAATATACACTAATAATACAAATGTCCTGCTGGACCTGTAGCGAGTCCTTTTGTTTTCCACCACCATAAGGAACATGCAGCAACACTGCTGTTTCTCTAGTAGTAGCTGTTACTCAGAGATCAGTTTGAGGGTCCACCATACGATTGTGATTATTTGGAGAAGTGCAGCTGTCTAAAACACAATCTTTCTTTTCAACCGATTCCCTTAAAACACTGTTAATGATTTTAGTACCAAGAAAACCAGCTTTATGGTACCAGAGTAAGTGAGGCTAGCGTGGTAAAAGTGTTACTGTGTGTGGTGGTTGACCTTGGCTGGTGGCCAGGTGCCCACAAGGGTTGAGATAAAGACGGGGAGATCACTTACCAGTTGTCCTCATGGGCAAAACTGAGTCAACTTGATATAATTTATCGCCAATTAAAATAGAGTCAGGTGGTGAGAAAGAAAGAAAAAAATCCCCAAACGCCTCCCTTCCCCTTTCTTCCCA
Organism: Buteo buteo; assembly: GCF_964188355.1. Classification (NCBI taxonomy): domain Eukaryota; kingdom Metazoa; phylum Chordata; class Aves; order Accipitriformes; family Accipitridae; genus Buteo; species Buteo buteo. The sequence goes on from NC_134199.1 coordinate 4,741,754, forward strand.
GACTCAACCTCACTCCTTCCATCCCGACTCCTCCACCTCCTTCCCGAGCGGCACAGGGGGATGGCGAGTTGGGGCCAGCCCATAGCAGCTCCTCTCTGCTGCTCCTTCCTCCTCACGCTTTTCCTCTGCTCTGCCATGATCTCCCCACAGGCTGCCAGGGAATCTGCTCCTGCTCCTGCTCTCCCCCAGCTGCTCGCAGGGCTGGCTCTCGCCCTTTTTCTTTCCTCACAGCTGTGCATCGTGTTGTCTTTTCATAAACAGGTTTTCCCACAGGCACTACCGGCCTGGCTGTGGGGCTCAGCTGTGCCCTCAGGTGGGGCTGTTGGAACCGGCCGGAACCGGCTGGAACCGGCTGTGTCCGGCACGGGGCAGCCCCGGCCTCTCCTCACAGAGGGCCCTGCAGCCCCGCTGCCGGCGCCTGGGCACAGACACTGGCTACACCATGTGTTGGTAAGACCCATCTGTTTTGTTACTTTTCTTGCTGTAACTGTTCTCATCTGTTAATAATGGCAGGAAGAAAGTCCTGAGCTTCAGGAAACTGGTAATGACAGGGGAATTGGCCTCAGGGACTTGCTGGGTAAACAGGCAAGAGGACTGAGAGAGGCAGCCTTGGTGTTCAGGGACTTGTCTCTTCCAGGGAGTAGGTTTAGAGTAGCCCTCTGGTCAGGAGTTACTGTTCATAAAAGATGTGGAGCAGATGGATCTTCAATTCAGATAACTGTAAGCTTTGTTTGGAGTGCCAAGTTAGAGTTTCTGCAGTTGTGGTCAGGGCTGTTTACTACCTACCAGAATGCAAATTCACATTTTTACTCTGACTCTTGCTCCCATTTCTAACCATTTAAAGACAACATATTTCTTTTTATATTATCCAGTTACATTTGGACATGCAGATGGGTTGGAGACCACAACAGGAGATGTCAAAAATGCTTCATTTTGATTTTACATTAAGGACAGACTTCTATCGAGGATGTCCTGCTAGCAAGCAACGTAGCGTAGGAGAAAATGATCTCTTTTTTTTTGTCTGCAGATCATTGATGTGCTGTGTTTTACTGAAAGACCTCTGCTCTGCCACGCTAATTTGTGTTCTTCAGTAGAATGACTCCGCTAGTTTTGACTGAAGTAGGAAAAAGTGATTTGATGACTGGTTTACTTCATCTGGGGAACAGATCTGAGATGTATTCAGTCTAGCTGCAAATGAGGCACTGTTTTTAATGTGAGATTTAATTTTAAATAGTTAAACACCTGCAGAGATGTCTGTAAGCAGCTACTGATTTAAAGAAAAAAAATTGGGTAGCATGTAACATTTATAGTTTTCTCCTACTCAAGGTATTTTAGTAGGAAATAAAGGATGATTTCTCACATAGCTGTTGGCAAACCCTGATTTTTCAGGGTTTAGGCAGTATTGTTAAATGTTTTAAGCTTTGTATGTTAGGCTCTTCACTGTCTTCAGTAAATTTCTCTTATTGAATTAATTCTTGAGGCTCAGTCCTCATTTAAAAAAAGGGGGGGGGAGGAGGGAAGTCTTGATTTCCCAGATAAGAAAAATGTTGTTTGTAAGGCTAATGTATACAAGAAGGAGCGACTCCATTTAAGGGAAAAAGAGGTTCAAGATTGGGCCTGTGGAGCCCTGATGTAATGATGCTGCAAGGATCGTGATCTTGTTTAGCAAATCTTCTGGAGCTGGGGCTGTAAGACTGATGTTTATTCATGCCAAAAAAGTGCAGTCAACAAGCCTATTGCATTCAACTCAAATAATTCCTTGGAGACATTGTACAGTGCTACCCTGTTCAAAGGCCTGGCTCTCTCTGGTTCAGCAGTTTGGAAGTTGATTGGTTCAATAACAAACAATATCCACCAAGGCTGCAGGAGCTGCTCAGTTGCCCAAATGTAAAGATACTCCATCCTGAGACAGACTTATTTTGCCCAAATTGGTAGGCATGTTGGTATGTTCTACATATATAAAAAATACAGGGGTATTTTTAGCTGCTGTTGGTATTAGAATGATTTACTCTTAATACCAGTGAAAGAAGGGTGAGAGAGGAAAGGCTTTTGAATATTTTAGTAACATAATTCTGATCTATTGGATAGAAGTTATGGAGAGGATTATATGGCTTTCTTATTCAGAATATGTCTCATCAGGGTTGTGACCGTCCCAGAAATCAAAAGAAATGTATTATTCTGTGGCACATATAAGGAGACTATTAAAACTGATGGTAACTTGCTTAATTAAAACAAGTTAACTGTGCAGGTATATGGACCTCATTACTGCAGTATTGGACCATATTCCCTCCCTATGGTGAAAAGCAGAAAAATGATCTTATTATTTTCTTTCATCAGTAGATGGTATTTCCCTGTTTTTACAAATTATTAGGTAAGGCCTGGGCAAAGTAGTATTTTTACATTTAGCTGTAGCAGGATAGTTGGTTGTTAATATTTTTTTCTGACAGCCACTTCTGTGAAGGTTCAGTTTTGCATAAGCTTTCGTGGGACACAGTTTAGCCAGCAAGCAGACCACTGCAGTGAAATTTATCTGGGGTGTGTGTGGTCTAACTCCTGGCAGGAGGGATGAATTGAGATCCATTATGTAAAGCTTTGAAAGTCAGCAAACTGACCTAGAACTGAGATGTGTATTAGTGAAGAGCAGTGTTTTGCATTGCTGAGCAGATAGGTTGCTGAATTGGGAATGAGCCAGAGTGTCCTCAGGGTCTGGCAGCAAGTGATAGTCTGGTTTGCATGTTGCATGCGTGGTGCTCAGGATGGTCAGATTTGCATTTAGTAAGCTGCAGACAGCAGTGCGAGCACCCTGTGAGATGAGTTGGATATTCAAAATACCTGTTTCCTCTCTTTCAGAGTAACCTCTAGGATCTGAAACAAGATTTGATGTGTTCTTTGTGGAGTTGGACCAAAAAAGTAGACAAAAATATCTTTAGGGAACAGTTAAAACAAGACTGATTTGTTTCTTTTTATTTTAATGTTTTGGTTTTTTTTAATCGAGATATGCACGTCATATGTTAAGAAGGAAATAATTTGAGATCTTGTAATAAACTTTTTTGGATTCTGGATTTTTGGGCTTCTCAAATAGTTAGGTTTATCTTACTCTGTGTAAATTATATTCTTACAAACTGAATTAGAACCCTAAATGTGAATCATCAGTTTTGTTTAATACTACTTTCAGTGTGAAGTTGTGAAGGGGTTAGCAGCAATTTGTTTCACCTGTCTGTAGCTGAACTTTCCTTGGGAAGTTTCATTAATACACTATCATGGTTTAAAAATAGAAACTCAAGAGAATTACTCCAACTCAATTAAGTAATATAATGCATCAAGAACCTTTTCATTTTATATTATAATTATTCCAAAGCACTTCAAATTAGCCACTCTTCCATTGTCAGGAGAGTTCTACTCCATTTTTAATCCAAAATCATATTTCTCAGAAATTCTACATCTGCTTGTAGATTACATGCAGTGCTCCTGTTGTCCTTGTTTATTCTCTGCTGTGGAATTAAAACACACCAACATTTAGTAAACTCTTAAATGAGTTTTATTGCTCACTGTGTGTGTAGCAGTAAAGAGCAGAGTAAAGCAGCTGGAATATCTGCAGTGCTCTGTGGATTGCAGAGCATGACATGGGTGATTTCTTGCTCCCACTAGCTAGCAATGGGGTGCTTTTCAAGTCCCAGTTCTGTTAGAATTCTAGTCAGGAAAAGTTCATTTCTCTCTCTTTTCCCTCCCCCCAGCCTCAAAAAAGAAGAAATATATATTCTTGATGGTATGTTATCAGCTGGACAGCTATCTCTGTGTAAACAGTAGCAGAAGTTGTTCTTCAGTGTTTAGCTATTGAATCTTTATAGTAATTCCACCTAAACATTTGTTGATGTTTTAAATACAAAATAAATAAATAAGCATTTCTTTACTGCTGTGTTAATTTAGTGACATGTTGTCAGTTCCTTTGGAAACTGGATTCCAAAGAGTTCTCAGTCAGCTGGTTAACTGAATGGAAACTCAGCTTTGAAAATAGAATTTGCCTGCTGGCTTACCAGTTTACAAATGTCTGCTATTTACTTTGGGCACCAAATTATTATTTTTCTTCTGGGCATGTTTCTTGCTTGGTGGTGGTTGTTTTGTTTTGGGTTTTTCTTTGTGTGTGTGTTTACATACAGCATAGCTTGAAATGAATCGGAGAATGGTATAGGTTGGAAGGGACCTCTGGAGGTCATCTGGTCCAACCCCACTGCTCAAGCAGGGCCACCTAGAGCTTGTTGCCCAGGACCATGTCCAGATGGCCTTTGGGTGTTTCCAAGGATGGAGACTCCGCAATCTCCCTGGGCAACCTGTGCTCAGTCACCCCCCAATGAAAAAGTGCTTCCTGATGTTCAGAAGGAACCTCCTGTGTTTCACTTTGTGCCCTTTGCCTCTGGCCCTCTCACTAAACACCACTGAAAAGAGCCTGGCTTAGTCTTCTTTTCATGCTGCCTTCATATTTTTTCTACACATTGATGAGATTTCCCCTGAGTCTTTTCCTCTCCAGGCTAAGCAGTCCCAGCTCTCTCAGCCTTTCCTGATATGAGAGGTGCTCCAGGACTTTCATCATCTTAGTAGCCCTTTGTTGGCTTCTCCAGTAGTTGCATATCTCTGTTGTACTGGGGAGGTCAGAACTGGACACAGCACTCCATGTGTGGCGTCACCAGTGCTGAGTAGATGAGAAGTATCACTTCCCTCAACTTGCTGGCAGCACTCCTAATGCAGCCCAGGATACTCTGAGCCTTCTTTGAAGCAACGGCACATTGCTGGCTGTTCAGCCTGGTGTCCACCAGGACCCCCAGGGCCTTTTCTGCAAAGCTGCTTTCCAGCCCATTGGCTTGCTTGTGGCTTATATTGGTGCATGGGGTTATTCCTCCCCTGGGGTGGGACTTTGCACTTCTGTCAGCCCATTTCACCAACCTGCCCAGGTCCCTCTGGATGGCAGCATGACCCTCTGGCATATCAGCCACTCCTCCCAGTTTTGTGTCATCAGCAGACTTGCTGAGGTCCCATTGTGCCCCATCATGACACCATTAATGAAGGTGTTAAATAGGACTGGACCTTGTGAAGTTCACATACAGCTTTGCGTGCAGCTACGTGGTACTCCAGAACTTACAGGTACTCCAAAAGTTATCACCTTGCTTTTTCATCTCCTCTCAGCATTACTTCCTTCAGCCTCGTCCTAACTGCAAGTATGATTCTGTGGTTGGAAGGGAGCACAGTAGTATTCCATTATTTCTTTCTGGCATCTTTGTAAAATGGTAAGGTGGACAGGCGGAACAAACCCTTTACTTGCAAAGCCATACAGATTTTGCATGAAACAGCAGTCTTTTTATATTACCTTGTTGTCCAGATGGCTAAGTATATGGTGGAACAGAAATAATAGGTGTTAGGGAAATCCCCCTCCATGTGGAACAGATAGTAACATTGGCAACCAGTCAAAAAATCCTCAGAAAGGTTGCAGCTGAAGGACACCACTGTTGGAAACACAGATGAAGATGTATTCCTGAACTCAAGAAGGAAACACAGAGGATGCATTATTGTATGGAATGATTAGATGAGTGACTAATGAGCCTTGAGGGGCAAGGAAATTGGCTTCAAAAGCAAGTAAATAAGCACCTGACATTCCAATGTACTTTGTATAAACACTGAGCTCTTACTGTGTTCAGTTGGTAAAGCAGAACAAGTCGTGTTTAAGCATACAAGGCAAACTGTTACAGGAAAAAAACCTTTGTTAGACACATTGTTCTGCTGAAAGTGTGTTCGTAAATGTTTTTCTTTGTCAGGTGTGATAACACACTGTAATTCTAGCAATGTAAGTCACTGTCCACAGTTTTCATTAGTTATTCTGGATATTCGAACCAATATGGTACTGAATTGAAGCCCATATTCTGCTTTAATCAGTCTATTGTTAAATACTGTTAGGTATCGATGGCATTTTTTTTTCTTTTTTTCCCCTCTAGGGACAAAACTTCTGTGTAAGAGTTGATTTGAGTAATGGAAGGGTCATTTTGCATAAAATCTGATGAACCAACATATGATGCATGTTTCTGTAACATAATATGACATCTATTAAATGCACTTAGGCAGGTGATGGTCAGTTTGGATACTAAGGAGTGTAGTCAGCCTCCTTATGAACCATTAAGAGACGGGAAGTTGACTACAAAAGCAGTTAAATGAACCCTTGTCATTTTGCCAGATCGAATTTTTAAAGTGTCTTTACTGATTGAAGGATTCTGCCTTGCTTAGTAACAGGTAACAATATAATGTGAAAGGTCTCTGGGCTAGGTGGAACAAAAGGTTTTCCTTCAGGCCTAGATGGTTAAACTACATTATGCCAATTCTCTTAACGTACAGCTTCACTGTACAAAGATCTTGACCTTGTGTGGTGAGGGGAAGGAGTTTCATAGGCTTCTACACTGACAGAGGGGAATTTTGTTACAGGAAGGAACTGACAAGAATATTTTGCTCAGGTTTCTCTTTTGAATGTGCTTTCAGATTACTTGGTAAAGTATTTTGTTTGTAGTCCCACCCAGTAGAAGCACAACTTTGGAATTCTGTTGTCCAGTAATTCTGGAGAAGCCTGTCAAGGTCAGGTAGTGATTTGAAAGGCAGTCCTAGTGAACAGAAGTTGAAGTGTTCATAATATTTGAAGAGCAAAACTAGGTTTTCTGGTAATATTGCTTGGGGTGATTTTCAGCATTGTTTTCTGTAAATCTCTAGCAACCTTTTCTGAGTAGAGGTGCTGAAAGTGTCACTAATTTCTTTTTCCTGATAAAGGTGTGCAGCTAAAAGAGGCTTATTCAAGAAAGTGTGTGTGTTTACATACTGTGTAGCTTGAAATGAATTGGAGAATGGTGTAGGTTGGAAAGGACCTCTAAACCCTTAAATGTTGTGTAAGTCCTGGTTTCTTAACAGGATAAGAATTCTGGATTTCTGATCTGAAAGAGCTTTATTGTGAAGTGACATATCTGGCTTTAGAGACAGAGGTGGAATTTGTACATCTGAAATGAATGAATACTATATAAGGACTGATACTAGCTTTGCCTCATGAGTTGGCATTACTATTTAGCCTCAAGCAGAAGTAAGAAACACAAAAAAAGAAAGGTTGTTAAGGTAGAAAGTTAAATATTTAATACCAGTGTCTGTGCTGTACATTCTCCTTTTGTTGTATTCATGGAAATGTGTTTTGGAACTGAAGGAAAACGTTATTTATATTACAGTAGTGGCAGAAAGGGCATATTTGATTGAGGCATCAAAGTGCTAGGCTTCGTAAAAGGCATGAGAGAAAATTCCTGGATTAGCCTTGAAATTTTTGCTGTTACCATCCCTTTTCTTTTGGGTATGCTGGGTCTTATTTTGATTTTCATTTGGGATTTGTTGGTAACAACCCTTTTTTTTTTCTTGCCTCTTCATAATGAGGTAGACAACCAGGTAGCAATAAGAGGTTGTTGTTTTCCCAGTAGCAGTTTTATCTTTCAAGCCCTCTGAAATGTATCCCGTCAGTTACAACACACTGGATGTAACACACGTCTTGTGTGCTACCTTCTGTCATAAAAAAAATATTTGTCAGCCTCTTGGGTACAAAAATAACATTTGAATTTCTGTTTTCTGGGCAGAACAGGAATTGGATGTTACACAAAGGAAGGGGCTTGGAACAGAATGGATCTTTGGGTGAAAACATCGGAAATTGTTAGAAAAATCCAAACTTAAGTATTTTCTTCTCTCACCTTGGAAGATGTAGTTAGAGCATTATAGTACGTTTGAGATTTTTCGTATCTGATTTGTCAGTGATGAGTGAAGATAAAAACATGCCTATCTGTTTGCAGTTGCACATATTGCAGTACTGTTGCTTGTGTGTCCTGGAGTCGATGATTATTCAGGCTATGTGGAAGGATAGATGTTGTTTCAAGGCTTTTGATATTCAGCTGAAAACAAGAATTAAGTACAGCTTCAGATGTTTTTTTCTTTAAAGAAGGAAAAAAAGTCATTACAAAGCTTAGTATTTTTCTCTTTGGAAGATTTAAATGTTTTTAAATAAGTTTTGATGTTTGCATCTATCTGCGTTCTCACAAAGACGGAGTAAGGGCTTGGCTAGTTTGCGTGGACCCAGTATTTTAATCTGTATCACAGGAACCCTGCATTATTGGGCACTCTGTCTCAGATAAATACAATACTTCAGTTCTTGTACAGATCTATGAGGAATTTTGTGCTAGGTTTTTCTTGTAAGACCTTTCATATGAAAAAGCTATTTTAAAGATGTTCTGAAATTCAGTTTTACCTCCTCCCCCCGCCTCTTGTGTCACTGAGTTTCAATGCGTATTTGGTGACTGAAAGAAGCAGGGTTGTCCTGATCACAGCTATGACTTGCTTGGAATTCAAGTGAGAAATCTGCATCTAATTCTGCTGGTGTTTAAAATGAGAGGCAGTATAAATACACACGTGTACATACTTATATATGTTTATGCTTACTTTTTTTCCATGTTCAACCTTTTTTCCTTCTTATTCAGGGCTTGAAAAAAAGTTGTGTTTGGAAACTGAATGCTACCAAATGCAGTTGAATAATCACTTCTTCAAAAAAATCATTCATGTAAGAAGAAATAGGTAGCCCCAAAGTTTAGAAAGATGAATAGTATGGGAACTAAAACTGATACAGTACTTGCTTCCTGGGGCTGAACAGTTAACTCCAGTGCTTCTGGTGCTGCTAGTAGGCTTGGCAAGCAGATACCATGCAAAGCTCAAAAAATTCAGTGCGATTTCACTGAGCTTCTTGGAACACTGTCCCTGGTAAGAAAAGCCATTTTTAGGTTGCTGTTGCTTGAGATGGAACTGATCAACAGCCTTAGGGAGGCATTGTAGGCAAGAGTGGTAAAAGAAAGAAATATGGTGCTTGGGGAAGACTGTTTGTAAATGAATTTAACTTTTTTCCTAACTGTTTGCTGAATATGTGGTAAAGGTTTTTAAAGAAAGCCAGTTCATTGACCACTCTGAACAGAAAGGTAAACTAGTAGCATTAAAAGTATACTTTAGATTACATAGCATGTAGAACATAATTTCATAATTTAAAAAAAAAAAAATTATTTTTTAAAATATAAAATCTCTTCAGAAGAAATATGCTGCCACTTCAGTTATCTTCCCTATTGAATTAGCCTGGTGTATATAATATAAAATATTAAAAACTGGAGGTATTGCTCATTTTGAGCCTGAAGAGAACAGGAGGAAGGTAGTCTGGCTCAGCTGTCCCTCATATAACCTCCTTTATAGCTTCTTTAGTTGCAATCACAAAGTCATGGTAATAGTGCGGGCTGATCCTTATATGTCTGCGTCACAGAAATAGAAGCCAAGCATTGCGTTTGCATAGCCTACATAATGCGTTGTACATAAGAATAGAGAGGGTCAGTATGAAAGTACGTATCTGAAGAGTTTTGTTTACCCTTAAGTGTGGACTTGACAAGTGGAATGTAGGGCCAAACCCTCTCTTTTCTCTACACTAGTGGAAGAGAAAACTCTAAGAAGATTGACCTTCAAATGTTCCAACTCTCAGCTGGTGTAAAACTGCCTGTCGTTTCTCAGATACTGGTGAAGCTACATTGGCTGACACCATCTGAAGAGGCAGTTTGGTGGTCTGTAGCTGAAGGTGTTACTCTGGAGCTAGTTTTCTAGTGTCAGTACTGCATCTGCTCTGGCGCATATCTTCAAGAGCGGCAGCAAAGCACAAGAAAAGCATGCGTTTAAACGTGGAAATTTTTATTTTCTTCAATTATGTGTCTTGGAAGTAACAGCTGACTTTTGCAGTGACTTCCAGTGTGGTTAAGAAATCCGAGACCCGGGTTTATGATTGGATGGGGTGCTGAATCAGGACCTCATCTGGGTTCCCCAAGATAAAATGGTGAACATCAGCAACAGCTGAGTGCATGTGAGCATAAGTTTATGCATTTTATCTGTGCTTCTCTGTCAGAGTTCAGAAAAGTAGGACAGTGTAATGTGAGGAGTCAGGTTCTCTGAGCATAAGTGCATTTGCGTTTTGTTGGTTGTTTATTATCAAGAAAAACGAGATAAAAATAATACCAGATTATAAGCATGCTACTTCAGAGTTTAGAAATCTCTGTGCAATATTTTAAAAATAAAAGAAAATGTGTATTCAAGGATTTTATTATAATTTGGGTACAGATATGATATTTTATCAGTTCATATTTCATGCTTTTGCATAAAGTTGATGTATAATTTGACATTGTAAGCTTTCCAGGGTTTTTATGATTCCTGCAGAAAAATAACAACTCCCTCTCCCACAAGCCCAGTTACAGTAGATTGTCTTAGAAAGTAAATGAGATTGCAAAGTAATGGTGTTACGGGATATGTTCTGATGCTATTTGTGCTTTGGTTTAAGTACATAATTCATTTACAAGTTGAGTGTTGTAGATTAACATGTGTGATGAATTGCTGCATGTAGAAAAGGCAACATTCCAGACCAATAGCCTAACAAATAGAAGAGAAATCACAATTAAGTAATGTCTTTTAATCTTTAAATGCTAATAATATACTTTCAAAGATGCAGGGGAAGCCTGTGTAATTAGAAAATTGGAAAATATGTACTTAAGTGTCTTCTTTCCAATTTTGCTGTTATGCTTGCATTAAATTAGGGTAACTCTGTGAAGGAATATATCTTATAAGCTATGTGGATATGGATTTGAAGGACAATTCTTTTTTTTTTATATATACAAGCATTTACTGGATAGAGGTCACATTAATAGAATTACAGAGAATTGATCATAAAACCTGATATTTTCTTTAGAATAAAGTATTTGTGTCCTGCAACTACAAAAGTAGAAAGGAAGAAGTTTCAAATATTTTCAGGAAAATCAGTTTTGAGATGACAGATAAATGTACGTAATAGTGGGGGGAGAGGACCCCATGACAGTTAGTTGATTCAGAACCAAGTCTCCTAGTAAAGTGCTTTTTTCTTTTCTGATTTTTTTTTTATGTGTCTGCTTTGAAATAGTTTCAGTAGATAACGTGTATCAAAATTAGAAATGTAACAGCATCTTATGGTAATAGGCTCGTTGTCTAAATAATGTATGTTTCATAAGTGCAGTTGACTTAAGGATCACTTTTCACCACTTGGAGGGCATTTAACTATAATTTTACAGTTGAACAGAGTGCCCTGAGATACACAACAATTTGATGGGTAGAATAAGAAAGATTTTGTTATGCAGTGGGTATAGAATTGTAATGATTTCCCCCTGAGTTTACTGATGAAGGACAATTTAGTTCTTGGGGGGAGCTGATTCTCCAAATTTCTGGCATAAATGATTATATGCTATACATATTCCCCACAGTATTTATTCCCTTAGTAGTAAATGCTGTATGCTGGAGCTCCACAAAACAGAAGTTTAGTTGGCAGATACACTCTAAACAACAGATATTCAGATGAGGGAATATTTGCTTTTAAGCTTGTAAAATAATTGGCGCATGTTGTATTCTACATTCTTTTTATAATTTTTCTTCTTTGAACCTTTAGATCCAGATCCCTTCTCTTTTTAAAAAAGCTTAGGGTTAATAACTATACTTTTTAAGCTACAGCCTGTAGCATCTACTGCTGTCATATGGTTAGTTAAAGACACAGTGCAAATAACCCGTTTGTTTCCTTTTCAAGTAAGTCTTAAGTTTATTTTAATTATAAAATTGTCAGAGGTGGAACTTCTCTTCATTTCTACCACCCCCACCCCCAGTTAGATTTAGACCTGAGTTCTTCCAGTGATCCCAGTTTTTCGTACAGACCTATGACTAATACTCTCGGAGAAACATCCATAAAAGATTTAGGTCCCTGAACTGTGATACAGACAGACTCTAAATATCTTAGTCTCAGGCTTCCAGTTTTTATTTTAAAAAATAAGGGTTATCTTAACTCTCTAGTGGTGCCTAAAATTGTCTATCTTTGCATACTGAGAAGTTGCCATATTTTTGATATGTGTGTGAATTTCCATGTTTTATCATAAAATAGTTTGGGTTGGAAGGGACCTTTAAAGGCCATTAGTCCAACCCCAGTGATTTTACATCTGTGCCTAGCTGGGAACAAAAATCTAGGTATTTTTCTAAGTAAATTTTAAAGTGGCAGGGTTGGGGTGATTTTCTGTGCACACAACATAACTAAATTACTGGTTTTCTCAGAAACTCTTACCTCTAGGAATGTTTTGGAGTGTTCTTTTTTTCTATGTTTGGCTGGAAGAAATGGATGTGATATTTGCAGTCCTTGTACCCACTGTAGCTGAACGATTTGAGTATTTGTCCAGGGAGTGGATGGAAGATGCATGTTCTGTGCCCACCTTCTGTTGGGGGAAAAATGTTAAACTCGCATCTTAATTCTCCATAGAGAGATCCTAAATCATATATGCTCTTGGGTAGCAAAGGTGGTGAGCTCCCCTCCTCCTGTTGAAGCTGTCACCTTAGCTTGAATTGCTGTTTGGGTTTTTTGAGGGTGTGTGTTCATTTTATTTTGTATGGTAAGCCAGCAAGTGCTGGAAAAAGCTTAACTTTGTGGAGTTTGGATGGTGCATTGTAGGACAGACAAGAGTTTTGGTCCCTGTTCTCAGTATAAATCTGTGTAGCATCTGATGGTTTTATTCAAAACAAAAGATGGAAACTAGAACGTGGTACTTGGATGCCTATTGAGGCAGGAGTGTTTTCTGCTGTACCTGTCTCATCTTTCACAATGAATCTTGATCACAGTTTTCTTCTTTTCTAGCCGAGTAGAACACCGTAAAAAAGAAAACTGACAAATATTTTCATCCAGAGAAGTGTACAACCTGTAGCTATGAGCTGTCTCCTAGAAGGATATAGGTAGAATTATTTGTTTTAGTCTTTCAGGCAGAGAAGGGAATTCAACCTGGATTTCTTAATTACCGGGTGAGTGCTCTAACCACTATACTGATGTACAATTGTTTTTTTGGGGGCAGTTGAGTTTTGAAAGCCTTAACGAATCCTTAGGCACTGTCACTGGGGAAAAAAAAAGTGAATCAGAGAATGTGAGGCTGTAGGAGTATTTCTGTAGATGTTCAGAAAGGGAATTTGGTAGACAAATACATGTCAAATTTGAATAGAAATTGTATATTTTTGTGCATAATCTCTATGTAGAAAGACAATAGCATTGTAAACCCTTGTTACTAAAAGGTTGGAAAAGGAAGGAGTTGCATTACATTTTCTGTTTCTTAATCTCGCTTATACTAGTACAAATGAAAGTTGTGAATTACAATGTGCATGCTGCAATTGCATGTACTTTATTTCTTTTCTCCAATTTGTCGTTAGTGAATGAGTGAACTGAGTAGAAGCACCGACTGAATTCAGTCTTCAAAAATCACTATCGCATGTAAGTTGGGGGTGGGTGGGGGGAGACGTAGAAAAGCTGTGTACTCCTTAATAGATGTTCATGGTTTTCAACGTTTCATAATTCTTTTTTGACTCAGTCATCTGTAGCAGTTGTATAAATTACTTCTAATGATGCAGTAGTGCTGAAGGATTTTGTTTTTACTTTGCAGTATGTTATTATTAGCTCTGAGGAAAAAAACCTGTATTGTTTGGCCTGTATAAAGGACATATAAGAAAAAGAGAGTGAATTCAAATCAAAAGAGAAAAGGAAATTTAAACCTTTGCCACAGATGTTTTCTTTAGAAAGGAAATGTAAATTGTCGCTTTGCAAAGTGAACTAAATGGAACATCTGTGAGTTCTTGTCATTCTTCAAGACTTGATTCTCTTCTGTTTCTACTAGTCTTAGAGATGCATATTCATCTTGATCCGGCTTCCATTGCCTGTTAACTTCAGCAGTGCTGGACAAAGCCTTTTATGGGAAGAAAAATAAAAAAATTAGTTGATAAGATCATCAGTGTGTCTCGACCTGCTTTAAGAAGCTACTGGATAGTACAGGTTGGGCAGCAGTTGCTAGTGGAAACATAAGCACAGTTTGAATGTCAGTGTGAGGTTGCAATGCACAGACAACCTGTCTATTTTTATAAGTGGGAAGACAGTAAGGAATGTAAAAGAAAAGCTGTTGCATTTTCTTTTTTTTGGTATTATTGATAGTGTACAATAAATGAACCTTGATTAGCTGGGGTTACTTAGGTTTATATTAAAGATTCTCAAAGCTGTAGCCCAGAAAGAGAGGAAAGAGCTTAGAGTGATTAAATCTGGCCTTTATTCTTTTGATTCTGAAATAATTTGAGTTTTCCAGAATAATTTGTTTAGCTCTTGAATGATTCCAGCAGATTCATCAAGTTTCTCTACACTCTTTGATGGCATCTATGGAGCATTACACAGCTGGGCTGTGTTCTCAGTTTCTATTCCTTGTGGTGTGTTTTCTCCTGAGCCTATTCCTAAGGCAGAGCTTAGGAAGAGCTCCCCAGGACACTCCTATTGCTTTGCGTGGTGCAGACATGCAGTTTCATTGGGTGTGCAGTATCATGTGAATTCTTCATCTGTGCCCTTAGCTCAGCTTTCTTCTGTGATAGTCACCTGTATTGGGTGTCTATGTCCAGCTTTCAGTAGTGGGGCAGGGAAGCGCTGCTTACCAGATAAACTCTGTTGGTGACAAGGAGTTTCTCTCTTGCATGTTCATCTGGACCAGGTCTCAGGCTCAATTTAATGGTTAAAGATTACTCCAGTACATGATTGTGGGGAACTTTTTTTTAAAGGCTTGCAATTTCTTCTTCTCAGCACTTAAGTGAAGGAAACCAGATTTTAGATTTTAAGAATCAAAAATAACTGGATGGCAAAACTTGGACACAAATGTCACAGTGGCATGATTGTAAAGTAGAATTTAACTGAAATTGTAGTCAAAATATCTTACATCAAAGAATAAATGCAAAGAAATGGATCTGTAACGGGGTACACAGGTCACACAAATGATTGATTAATTTGTGACTGCCAACCGTAAAACAAATCAGAAATAAAATCTGGAAGAAAACCCCAGACAGCTTCTGCAATGGCAATGTTGGATTGTTTTGTGGGATGAAGACAGGTGATTTTTTTTTCTTCCTTTTTTTTCTTCCTTTTATCATTGAACTTAAACTGGATAATTATATTTTGTAACCATCCTGCACTGCATAGATATTGTGACATTTCTGGTATTGTGATGGGAGAACAGCACTGTCTGCCTTGGTAAAAAGTGTTAGTGCCAGAATAAGGGGCTGTGAAGAGGAAAATGTGAGGACAGGGAGCAGACCTCCAGCTCTTCCACTCTTGCCTGATTAATTCTCTTTAATTGGGTAAGAAACGGATATCAAGTTAGATCCAGCTTAGGTCCATTGCCATTTCTGACTTGGTGCTGATGCTGTAGCTTGTCAGTGCAAAGACAGTGGTACGGGAGAAAGGGTGACACTTGAATGCTGAGAAAATGAAAACCAGAGGGCAACTGTTTGTTGGTAGTTGCCTGGAAGTGTGGCAGTGCCCTGTCCCAAGCCCAGCAATAAGAAGGATGGAGGGCTTTGCTGCTTTCCTGTCCATGCTGCGTATCTACCTGAGAGAGGAAGAACTCCAGGAGTCCTAAGTTCTCTAATTAGTAACAAAATACGGTTTTCACACTATTAAAAAGCAAGCAAATATTACCAACTCCCTCATCTTGTAGGTGGAGTAACTGAGAAGTTGCACAGTTGCTTCTGAAGAATCTGGAAAGAGATCCCTGACCCCTGCATGGCAGGCATTAATCTCTTGCACAAGCTGCAGGAGGGATGTGCTACATCAGTAATATGCTTGGCTATATTGCCTCTAATTTCCATCCAGAGATCCTATCCAAGGCAGGAATCATAACTGTTAATATTTAGCTGCTGTCTAGTTACATTAACCACTTGCATAATTTGTTTCATGGTTCCATCTTGCTGATTTTCTTCACAGTGGATGAAGAATGCCGTCACTTATTTATGCCTTGTCTTTGAGGTCTGTGCAGTGACCGTAAAGATACTGAATTTAAACCTTGTTAATAACAATGTTTGTTGTCCATATGGTTCTGCTTTGTACAGTCAGTTTTACTTTATTCAATGTCACTTCCTAGATTCTCCTCTTAGTTCTAATGTAGGAGAATTGTAACATTGCATTTTAGAACAAAACATGCAAGCTTAGTCTGAGATTTAGCTTTTGTTATTTGATCTTTTCTCCTTGATTTGAATTTGAAGATCTTTCTGTTCATGTTAATTCTGTAACAGGAAAAACCCAGTTCTGGCTATTTTTCTAGAACTTGCAATATTAATTCAGAGAACATTGTTATTTGAAAACATTTTACTTATGATATGCTGCATAATATATTTTGTTAAAGCATTTAAAATGTTTTTTTTTAAACAAAAAGCCTTCTCTATCTACAACTAAAACAACAAAACAATTTTTTAGCATCAAAAATGTTGCTTTTACTTTTGTTTATCTGACCTGTGCTGAGCATGCATCCAGTATCTGAACAGAGATGGGATGTGTATGTATGTGCCATACACCTGTTTGGTTTTTGGGGTTTTTTATATAGTTGATTTAATTTGTTGCTAAGTTTATTTGTGTCCTTTTAGTTTCACTGTTTAATACTGGAAGTATAGGGTAGGAATCCTTATCTTCTAAAAAAAGATATGTATTTGCGTGACTGCAAAGTGATCATGAATGATGGTGGTGGTGTGACAATGATGCTAAGCCAGAATCTGTACCTGCTACTTTTTTTGCTAACAGTTAAGACTTCATTTTTGCCTTTGCCTCATACTATCAATGTGACTCTTATGGAACAGTCAGTGAATCATGAAAGAAGAGGTAGGTGCATCCCATAAAGGATACATGTTTTTAGGCCATAGCATTACGCAGCTGAGAGTAGAATTAGTTTTTCCTTCTGATATTTGGTCTCCTAAAACATTTAACAGCCAGCAGAGAAATCTTAAAAACTGTTTTTATATCTTGATCAGTTAATACAGTACAGGCTAGTTCAGTCAATTTGACATAATATTGTTAGCACTCTCCTTTAGTACTAAAAGAGTACTTTAGGTGTGTTTTAAGTTCAATATTCTCCTTTTAATCTATTATACATGTTAAGAATGTTAGTCACTAGTTTGAATTCTGGCAAGATAAGACAGTAGTTTCTGGATGAAAGACAGTAGTTTGGTCATTATTTTGGGTCTGGACGGATAGGTACACATGTTCATGCTTGCTGCTTGTAGCTTCTATTAAAACTGGAGGTTGTTGAACAGTCTCGCTCTAATGCATATCCCCCTCCAATTTTAGGAGAATGGTATATTGTCAGGGCACAGCAGGGAACTTTGCATCACCACAGCTAGCACCATACCTAGTCTGTGAATAAACTGACTTCATCTTCTTTTGCTATTGATCCATCAGCTTTGATGTAAGCACTAAATTCATTCTTAAAAAATAATTAGCTCCAGTGTCTTGGCAGAATTCCAAGTAGGCAATTACATTCTGCCTGCTTAAAAATACTCCCTGTAGTTACAATTGGATAACTTATAGTGACAGGTGATTGTGTGTTTTGTGATATGTTTTCGGTGTGGTGTTTTATCAGTGTGAAGTCTGCCATAATGCTGCAAATACCTCACATTGCAAGAACCTATTGACCAGGATGGCTTATTAGCATGACAAAGAAAAGTGTATATGGAAAATATTTCCCCAATATTTTGAAGGCAAAAGAAGAAAGATTTAGATGTTCCTTCTACACTTCTATCTATAATGTGCCTTTAGGCCTATGTGCATTGATACAGAAGAGAAGAGCAAAACTGAACCTTGCTTCTTTTGTAGAACTCGCTATTAATTATGGACTCAGGACTGACACTTATAATAGTTGAGAAAACAGAGGGAAGATACTGCTTTTGTTTGTTGACTGTAGTACTTTGGATTCAATTTGATGTTGGATTATTTCAGAAACATTGTTTAATAGAAGAAAAAATAGATATGGAATAAAATATTTATTAGCTTGTGCTTCCCTTTCCAAGGGTAGTAAATAATTGAAAACTTGTCTTCTTTTCTTCCTTTTTTTTTTTTTTTTTGGACAGGGAAAATGGCATTTGTAGTATCCAAATAACTTGCATCTGGTATTAAATAGTTTGAAAAGACCAGGAGAGAATTTGGATTTGTAGATATTTGATGAAGCACTTAGATAATTAAAAAAAAAAAATCCTGAAGTAGGGGGAGTTGAAGTTTGGTCTTCCACAGTTGAAGACCAAAGCTACTTTTTGATAAAGAAAATCATTGGCTGAATGGGTCCAATACGTTTGCTGATTATTTAAATTTTGTGGTCTTTATATTGGTGAAAGAGGTGGAAGGGAATTTTCAGATTTCATGGGTTTGCTCTTTGTTATTCATATAGATACTCAAAAGGGCAGACATGGTCTAGACATCAAGTCCTTGCAATTATGTACTGTCAGTGGAGCATTTTAGGAGAACAAGATAGAAAAAACAAATGAGGTTAGCAGCCAATCTGAGGATTTTTCTCCCCTTCTGTTTTGTCTTCTGGTAATGGAAAAACAAACCTATTTTTAGAAGTTCCCTTTATGATGTGAAATTGTGGCATCTCTGACATAAGTTGCAGAGAGTTAGCAAACCTTGCAAATTGAAATATGAAGAACTAATAATTCTAGTTTTTTCTGCTCAAGAGTTTGAGATTAAGAGTCAGTCCTTTCCTAATCATGAAATTGACTTAAACATAAAAATTAAATTTTAAAGGAGGTTCTTCTTCCTTCTATATGCAGAGTTTTTAGGAGATTATAGTAGATTTTTTGGCAGTTCTTGTTTCATATCTATGTCTCTTCTGTCTGAAATACAAGGGATCAACACTGCAGTTATATTACAGACTTGGGCAGTCTCACGCTTTATGACGAGCATAAAATAAATAATCTTACTGATCTTGTTAATTATGACAGGAATATTCTGCCAAACAAGGGGGGAAATTTGCTATTGAAAAGCTTCATTTAATCTTCTGGCATTCTTTGGACAAGGTTGTTGGTTGTATAAGCTCTTAGAAACAAGCTTCAGAACAATTTTGAGAACAACATAGTAGCTCAGATGGCTAGCGTATGTTTAGGGATTCAGTTATTGCCTTTGTCTTTACTTTTCTTTTTCAGTTCCCTTTATGTTTTGTTCTGTCTTTAAGCAGTAAAACCTGTCTGTCTGGAAATTGTAGAGGTGGTTTTATCACACAGCATCTATTTTCAAATTGAGTATTATTTAGGAAATGATCAGAAGAGCTGCTTTTTATTTCTGATGTGGATCTTCAGTATAAATTCCCATGTACTTTAAAAAAGCAAACACTGGGAATATGCACTCATTTGAGAGTTTCATCCCAAGTAGTTTTACTGGTTTTGTTACATCTCATTATGCATGCTCTTGATAATTTAATTAACACTACCTCCATTTAGCATAACTGGTGCAGCTTTAATAGTTTGATTTAATGCCATATTAATTCATTCAACATATTTTTTGGATTTGAAGTAAAAATTTCTGTGTCTGTCCTTTTTCTGAACACTAGTCTAATGACTCCAAGTTAAACAAGCAGGAAAAAAAATCCTGAAGCCAGTTTTGGTTTTGATAAGGTTTTCTTTTGCAAGGTGTGATTTATTATGCTTTTCTGCCCCTAGTAACATCTTTGATTTCATTTCAATTTCATTTCAGAATAAAGTTGTGGTTACCTCTTGCTATGGGTATTTTGCGTTGTCTTGGTCCTATCGTGTGTGCTCTAGGACCTAAAATAGCTTAACCTGTGTGTATGTAGCCATTTTCTCTCTTGGCATTTTTGCTTTGTCAGTTTTTCCTTTTCTTTAGACATCTTTCCATAAATTCACCTGTATAGACAGCTCTCCTATTACACAGTTTATAGATCTCAGATCAAATTTGAAGGACAACAATTAGAAACACATTGCTTTAATGGCATCTTTAAAATCTCTGAGAAATGATTGAGAAGCAATAGAGGTATAATTATTCTTTGTGCCACTTGTTTGCAAAGTCACATTTCAGTATTGGACTCTGCAAGTAAGGTAGTAAGTTTCTGTAATCGCCAGGTTTCACGTTGATGTATGGAAAGGATTAATGATGGCTTGATTTGCAGACCTCAGCTTGAATTCTAGGCCTTTGTAAAGAAGAATAAAAAACTGGAAACAGCATACATTTATGGCAAAGTAGGAAATTCTTACCTGAAGATACTGGGACATTGAACCTGATGCTGACCACCAATGCTAATTTCAAGGTAGTTACTTTCTTTACTTTGGGAAGGTAAAGGGGTCTATAGTCTTCAACAAACATAGTGTTACCTTAAGTTCAGAAATATTTTTTTTTTTCAGCACTAGAAGTCTTTAACTAAGCAGATATTTTTCTCAAAATAAGTAGTACTGACGTTGCATATGAAACTCAGTGTATCACTCATTATAAAGTTTACTTTGCTGCAGTATTAATGTGTTATAAACTCCCTTCAGTTGTCACTTATTCTCTGTAGTATCCAGACTTCTCAAAGCTCCTTTGTACTTTCCACTTTCACTGATTGCAATTTGCTGGAAGAACCACTAGGTTGCCCTCAAGATATTTTCTTTTGAACTATTAAGGGGCTTGGTATCCTCTTTCTGGCTGTCAGTGTGTTTCTATTGTGGGCCACTATTCAGAGTGGAATTAGGTTGAGTTTGTGTTTCTTGTGGATGGGCCATCCGTAAGAATGGCTACAAAACCATCTGTAGGGATGAAATGTTGATGAAACCAAGCTGGAATCACCTGTTGAAATTAAACCCTAATTAATCCATCAGGTTTTTCATCAGTCTGTTTCCCAAAGCTAAACTTACGACATGAAAAGCAAAAAAGCTGCAGAACTCTGTATGTCTTAAGGATCACTTGCTTTCTTACTTAAGAAGATCAGCTTGTCCTCATGCCTCTTTATGGCAATATCAGGTGCTTTGAGAAATTAAGATCTCTTATTTCACAAAATTTCAAACTGGACCATACCACAAAGCATTTTTTTTCTGCTTGCTATCAATAGATAATTATTTCTTCACTGTAAGTTTCAAGTTACACTTTGCCAAGGCAGGGTATGTGATACCAGCTTTGGATGGCATACAGTCTACGGTATCTGTAGATCTGCCACTCAAAGTGATACCGTGTTAGTTGTCTTGGAGGCAGCTGGAGAGGTGCACCACAAAAAAGATACTGATTGATAGAGGCTGAAATCTGTTTGTTCCCAATTCGCAAGGACCATAGTGCTTTATATGTGTAACAAATAGATTAATGCCTATGTTTTCTCATATACGGAAGAGGGTTTTTTACAACACAACAACAGTGACTTATCCATGGATTCTAACTGTGGTGTCTGCTATTTCATTGCTGCTTCTCATTTCTGGGGTACCTCAGAAACATTGCGTTTTGCAGTGAAGGATGTGAGTGGGCTGTGGTTATCTTCTGTACATGGACTTGGAGCAACTATGCATTCCTAAGACTGCCATTCCCATTCTGATATAGCGAGACTCGTGCATAGTTTTGATTATATGATTCAGAAGAAGCATGTTTATTGCTGGTTAAGTATTTGTCAAGACTGAGTTTTGATTGGTGAAATACTGGCTACCTACTCCTGTTATAAAACCTCTGCTGTGGGTGCTCACTTCAGCTTTAGAGATTGATTCAGAGTGGAAGAGGCATGGCAGCACCATGGGCTTTCCAGAAAACCTTTGCTTCTGCTGAGTCTCCAGAAAGTCAATTTTTAAAATCCTAAAGTAATACATTAATTGCACAGGTTCTATTGAAAACTTGGAAAACCATTGTGACATGCAAATTGGTGATTGATTTTTAATCAAAAGGTGACAAAGTAGGGAATATCAATTGAGAGTAAACTATATATGACTCGAAACAGTGAATGCTAACTAGGAATTCTGACTCCTAAGACACCCATAGAGATGTATCAAATTCACGCTATATTTTGAGACAACATATATAAGGAATTTAGTTCCTTATCAGTCACATGTTTGGTTTTCTTTTCACTTATGCTAATATAAATTTACAGTAACTCTGCTGAAACAAGTGAAGTTCCTACTGCTGCGAAACTAGAGAAGGTGAGGAACATCTGGATTCTGAGACGTTTTCGGTAAAGCCTTCTGGAGAAATCACAGGAGTCACATAATGGAAACATCCTCTAATTTTTACTGTGCCTTTTTCCCTTGTTGCCACACATTTCTGTTGCCAGGGTAACCGATCATGAATTGTTCATAGTAAGTGACCTTGTCATTGCTTTTATATACGCCATGAGTTATTGTGCAGAGGATATTTATAGACTTATAGAGGTGATTGTGACTGCCTGAAGACAAGCAGGTTTTGTTTCATTTAATTTTTTTCTGTAGAATAGGAGGCTAAAAACCATAAGAGAAGAAAATATTAACATTCATCTGCAGAATACATCTTGGTATTATTCAGATAGGGACAAATACAGCTAATAAGTCATAAGGCAGCTGGATGAAAAGTGGTCAGCTCAGACTCCTGTATGCAGTGTTTTCATTTGATACTGTTCTGGACTGCACTTGGATATATTCAGATTTACTCTTCTGTGATGGATATTTTTAGAGGTGTCAGAATTCTTTTAAGCTATGTCAAAAAGAGTGCATGATGCACACTTAAAAGAAAAACCAACCAACCACCACCAACAAAAAAACTCCAAACAAAATAAAACCCCCAAACAACAAAAACAACAAACTTGTTTTCTCAACTATTCTGAATGGCAGGAGCTACTGCTTATTCTCTTTGTCCTGACATACTGGACAGAAGTTAGTTAAAATAAAACTCTACCAACATTTTAAGTAGAGTGATAATAGAGATAAATGAAGAATGCTGGTTCAAATAGGAAAATAATATAAAAAGTGTCTGAGAGCCACAGAAGGCTTCCTAGCCATTTTGTGCATTCAGGAATTAAAAAGGATTCTATTACATAATCTGGTAATTCTATTCAAAGTTGTGTTGTAATTATTACTTTAATCGAGGAAAAGGTGTGGTAAGATCTTTGGGATTCGAGATATAATTGTGACGTAAGGTTGAAGTTCGTGTTTGCCGTGTAGTTATAATTGTGGTGCAGCTGGGTATTAGAGCTGTGCCTATCTGCACACACTTAGTCATCATTTCCTGCGTGGTCCAGGAATCCCTCAGCTGGTTTCCCCACAGAGGAAACTGCCTGGCTGAAGACAATGTCTGGGCTGCAGACCACTGGCACAAGATGACTGAACCTATGTGGCCACCTTCACAGCAAGCCTTCACTACTTGTTAAAAGAACAAGGAATTTGGACAGTCCCATGCAGCTTCTACGGTGCATGTAGACCAGTTAATAGGCACTACCTGCACGCTGAAGATGTATTGATTATTTCCTTGGGCAGAGCATGCGGCAGTCTCAGAACCCCCCATATGTGATTCTTGCTGTAGAATTTACTGCACTATACGCTGATACTTTCGAATAGCCACTGGAAACCATTCTTGCGGATGCAGGAATGGTCATGAAGGTCAGTTATGGTAATTGGGAGATGTTTTGTACATAGTTTAAGCTAACTAATAGCAATGGATCATTCAAATGGTGAAATACTGTTGGACCACAGGCCAGCTGGATTGTAAGAATTCAGCAAAACAACAGCTCGGGCAGTCTCGCGTGATCCAACTGGATGCCATCGCAAAGACCCTTGTGATGGAGATACCTATTGCCAGCTGAGCAGCAACTGACCATCCTGTTCCGGAGATTCAATTCCCCATATGAAAGCTATGCAAAAGGTCCCAATATCTTAATTATTATTGTGTGTTTCTTTTAAGCAAACAGTGTGCCTGTGAGTGTCTTTGTAGCAAAAGAAACAGGCTTATTTCCATTTAGCAGCCAGCTGGAATTTCATGATCAACTAATGATGTTTTGAAACACCTGTCGTGCCTTCGGAATTACCTATTGATAACAAAGTGGATATATTTATTATTTACATATTGAGTTAACTTCAGATGAGTAGTGGTACAGCCCTGAGTCCATCAGCAGAAGAGCTCTTACTCATTACTTTACATAATGCAAGAAAGCAGTAAGCAAAAATAGAGAGGAGGTTGCCCTGCAAATTTTGTATGCTAAACTTCAAGTGCTCAATTGGACTAAATGACATAGCAGTACAGCACTGAGCAATTTAAACTGTCATTTTTAAATGGCTAGGAATGGTAAACTCATGGGAGGGATAAGTAGTCTAATGTGCCCTCCCATTCATTATCTACTTACAATGTTCTTCCCCCCCCCTCCCCGTGTCATAGGTAAAAGACGACTAAGCTTACCAGCCTGACACTGAATAAGTATATACAAAGAACTAACACTTCGTTTGTATGTAGTTCCACTTAATTTGCCATCAAGCTAGTCTAATTTTGTGCAAATACTACTATGCTTATATTTAGTGTATCAAGCCACTCTATTTTGGTGTTTCCAGAATTCATTGCTTCCTGGAGATCTGGTCCATGATGTAGGTATAACTACAGCAACCATAAGCTAAATAAGTATTGGATCTTTGGAGAGAATGATCTAGTTGTGGGGGGTTTTTTTGTTGTTTTTTTTTTTCTTTGTTTTGCCTAAGTGGGGATAAGGATAGGCAACAGAAACCAGTTACTTTGGATAAGCTTAAAGGCCCTTAGACTTCTTGCTTTAAAAAGGTACTTACAAATAGTATCAGGTTTGTAGGCTTTCTTTGCATCCACCTGGGCATCATCTTATCTTTAATTTGTGCTTATACTAACTTGGAATGATAACTTATTTTGCTCCATGCTTCTTGTCTGAAGAACAAAAGTAATTCTTAAGATGTTTCAGTTTGCTTGTTGTCAATAGGATTGCAGCTAGCTCTTTGAATTAATTTTTCTTGTCTTGTATGCTTGCACATCCTGAATGAACTTTGTTAAAGCAAGCAAGTTAGCATTCTGTTGCCATCCAGTGGAGCGACTGGTCTTGTTTACATTTGAGTGTTTTAAATGAGGCTTAAATATATAGTATTACAACTCTTCTGTAAATGGTTTTGAGAAAACCATTTATTATCCATTTGCTTGAGGGATTTGCTCAAACTGCAGCAGTCAGAAACAGTATGTTAAATAAGATAATGTGCAGAAGAGATCTGCATTTATGGGTTCCTTGTTATACATTAGCATGTTGGTCTGGGTAGACTCTGTATTTTTGCAGTCACAGAACATGCCCAGATCGCAGTGTGGAGAGCACATTGAGCAGTCTGGGCACTGGGAAAAGTCCGTCTATGCATTTATCAGTGCTTAGTCCAGAACTGTGATGTAGGTAGGTACTTATAAATTAGTCAATCAATTCGCTAGTTGATGGCAGCTCCCACTGATTCTGATTGCAGGAAGGATCTCGGGGAATCAAATAGCTGATCAGTCTAGTCACCAGTGGGTGCTTTAAGGAGGTGGAGTGAAGATAAATAGCAATTGCAGCTTGCTGTGGGATTCTAAAGCATAAATACAGTGACAAAAAACGTCATCAGTCATCGTGTGTGTGTGACTTTACAATCCAGGACTACAGAATACATTAAATTTACTTAGTAACTGCTAGAAGTTAGCAAAGCTACAGTGGAGATTGATCAGATCTACATATCACTTGTTTATTGATGTGCTTGGGTCAGGACCTTTTCTTTTCCACTCTTCTCATTCTTCATATGCTATTCAATAGCTATCCCATTTCCTATTCAGGTAAGGGCTCTGTAGAAAATTAGGGTCTGCTCTGTGACTGGGATTTGTAGGTGGAACTTCAATGCCAATGGTATTTTTTCAAATCCATGAGTTCCTGTCATGAAAGTACACACTTTTAGTCAAACACATTAGTGGAAAAGGGAGCATCAGGAAATGAGCAAAAAACCAGAAGGGAATATTTGAAAATACTTTTTGTGTTCTCTCATGTTTCTTTTACACTTAAATAGATCGGATGGGATTACTCAGAGCAGTCGGGTTGACTAGTAATGGCAATCTTAAATTGCATACAACGTTAGTGACTGCATTGTCAAGAATGATAAGTTCAGTTCCGAAATGCAAAGTGCCACCTAAAATTCTACATAAATGTGTTAGTTTATTCCTTTGCACATCTGCAGCTCTAGGGCTAAGATACCTGTGATACTTTCTAACTTATGTGATTTTGAGTGACTGATGCTACTTACAAAAAACAAACCTACATGCATATGTCATGTGCTTGATGCAGAAGCTTAAAGTTGATCCAGAAGCATAAAGGCAAAAGGAGTCTTAAGATTTTCATTTGGATTCAGGCTTTGAGGATAGCATACAACAATTTCTTCTTAAAGACACTTAAAATGTCTTTTCTAGTAAAGGCTTAAGAGTTGAGTTATTAACCCCACAGGATTTGAAAAATCATAAAAGGGCTATTCAGTTGAAAATCACATACAGTTCTTTTAAAATACATAATAGGATTTTTGAAGTGCTCAATACAAATGAGTTGCATGCAGAAGTTTGAGTTGCTTTGTTCACAGGCCAGGCTAGTTCATCATACGTGTTTATGCTTAACAGGAATGTTTGTTTGAAAGTGAACAGCAGTTAGAACAATTAGGCAGATCAATAAAAATTACGGCCTTTATGGGAAATACCTGTTTGGCATTTGGGAAGAAACAAAGTACTACTTCTGAAAAGCCCTCTGAAGCTCTGGAAAAGAGACATCATTTGAACAAACATCTGTATACTATGGAAAAAAAGAAAGGTTGTTTTTTTTTTCTAGTTGAAGAGGATTTTTCTGAATTGATTAAAGGTTTTTTAAATAAGCTATGGTAACTTAAAATTGATGAATCAACAGTTACTTCTACCTTTGTTTTTCACACTTAATACTTTAATGTGCTGTATCTTATCATAGTTAAAGGAATGTAGATTATATATAGGAATTTACATCTACATGTTCAAATATATTGTATTATAATGTAGATATCATCTGCAGTGTCACTAAAATTGTTGGTGATCAAGCTATGATACATCATTGTCACTGTAAAATATAAACCTATATGGGATTTTATCTGTTGCTAAATTAGTCAATATGCTTTGTCTCGGTAAATTTTATGTGCAAGTAAAATTTTGTAAAAAAAACATTGAGGGGTGGCATTCATATAGTAAGTCACAACTATGGATTTTATTGTCTTTGAGATACATATTCCAAAGTCTTTCAAAGAATGTTAATGTTACTTTCATAGATATTACTGTGCATTAATTCTTAGGCTTTTTCTTCCATTTCAGTCCCATTTTGTCATTTTTATGCATTTGTCTTTGGATCATAAATTGTCTGCAAGTCTTTATTTCTTGCTTTATTCTGCAATTCCATATCCTTTCTGTTCACACTGTTTGGGCTACATCTGGTGTTCAGAATCTAAAATTTCAGTTTGATTTTTTCTGGTACCTCACCTGTAACCTTTTTGGTTTGGAAGACATTATGTTTCACATTTAGGATGTGAGGATTACGGTAACACTCTGGATTCCTCCTTTAGCCATCTCTTCTTTAACTCAGAAATACTTTTAAGTATCTTCTGGTTTCTGCAAGTCTCCAGCATAACGTAGCAAGTCTGGACTTGAAGAGAGTATGTGCAGAAAATGTATGTATTTATTTGTGTTTGAAGATGAACCCAACTTTTTGCATGATTAGATGAATTATCATTTTTCAGGGAAAACTGTAAAAAATAGTAAACAGTGTACTTATGCACTGTATCTTATGAATGAATTGGGTAGAAAATGTATTACTCTTTTCCAGCATATTCAGTCTCAGGTATTCTGTCTAGAATGTTTTAAATATTGAGGTGTAACACAGGGAGTTAAGAATGGATGGGAGAAGCTGAAAATGAGAATGGTGCAAACTCAGCTTCTCAGTTAAAATGGAACAGTTCATCTGGATCATGCAGGCAAAGACATCCTCAGCGTCCAGCACAAGGCAGTCCATTCCCTGTCCTCCTGTTGCACATTCAGAAGGTGCAAATGTGGATAAGGATTGAAGACTCTAAAGCAATTCCGAGATACTAAGGTACCTTGTTGCATGCTAGCTCAGGGTGGTGGTGGTAAGCCACATTAATTCCTTATGGACTATGTCCTACTTCTTACTGATAATTACTCCAGATGGAGGTATATGCAGAGGTATCTAGATATCTTCCAGTTTATATCTTAGCTTGTATACCTCTGCATTTCTCTGCTGTCACCATTTGCTGTAAATGAATTATAAGAATACCTCATTGGCCCAGTATATTTGCAACAGTGTGTGTCCCCTCCTTGCAGAGAATGGCTTGGTCACCTGTGTACCCCTCTACCTACCCTCGCTTGGCTGCCCACTTCCTGGTTCTTGATATTGAACTAGGAAACAGAAAACACTGCTAAATCTGGCACTGCTTCTGAAAAAGATGTTCTCCATTATCAGACAAGCTGCCTGGGACACTGGTCTAACTCAGCCATGCTCCAATTTTCTTTGGTCGTTGCTGTATGGTTACCTGTTTGATAGTTGGCGTTAATCTGAATGTTGATGATTGTAAATAAAATATGGTGGCGTGCTAATATCTGAAATGTTTGTAGCTAATGAGAGCGTTGCTAACTGCAATCAAACTATGTTTTCTGAACTTGCTAAATTATTTTCTGATACTGAATTTATTGTAGCTATTAAAATAAAGTTGTGACCTTTCTCGCTCTAACACTGGAGTATCTCAATTCTCTCCAGTCATATGTTGCTATTATAAATCTAAACTGAGTATTAGTAATCTTCCGTACAGGCAGATACTCTGGATCATGTTCATTCAAATTCTAGCTCCAGACTTACAAATAAGAAATGAGACTTGGGAACTTCTCTGGAGATTCTACAAGAATATACAATATGGTTTAACCTGCCAGATCATTGGATGACACTGCTGTTTCACACTGATAAACGTGTGTAAGTGGTGTGTAAGAATGAAATGTCACTCTTAAAAATGATTGTTTAACTGTAAGACCTTCAGCGACTTAAAATGTTGCTTCTGAATTAGTCAGCGGTAATGGTAGTTGTGAAGCCTGGCACAGCATACAAACTGCGTACAAACTCTGTTCTGCAATGATAGTGCACTTCCATTTGCTTCAGTAGTGATATTGAAGCAAATGAAAGCACACACACTCATTTTCTTGACTCTGCTATGTTCCATGGTACATTATATCCTACTTTAGTTACAGGATCAAATGACTCATGTCTCAGTTGAAAGGAGTGAAATTGCTGAGTTCTATAGGCTAAATGACAAATAGATGCAGATTAGGAGGGTACACCTCCATAGGTACCAACATTTCTTTTCAAGGTGGTCAAAATGATATGTATCTATATAAATGCTAAACAGTTTTTCTGAAGTTGTGTTTATCTTTGAAAGCAGCTTTGAAAGTTGCTGAATCTATTTCAGAATTGCAGAAGGTTCTGTTTAAAAGCTTGACTAGTTTTATCAGCTATATGTCTGCTTAACCAAAGATATTACTTTGACCTAGAAGCCTCTTTTAATCTTAACCCCCATCAAAATAAGAAACAGGTACCCTAGTATTCAGGCAGTATAATAAATAATGGGCACCTAAAATCGGTGGTGATTTTTTTTTTGTTTGCTTTGTTATACTGTAATAACAGCTAGAAACTTTAAGAAATAGTTCAATAAATATGCAGGCTATGAAGAATCTAGTCAGACTGTCTTACTTTTCTCTGAAAAATTTATTCTTAACTGCTGTGATGTTAAGGTTTGGGTCAACAGTCAAACATTTGTGTTGTCTTTGGCATGTCTAAATGCCTTAAATTTTCTTAGACATTTGACTTGGGTTACGCTTGACTTCAGTTCTTCTAAATAATTAATTTTATGAAACATTTGCTGTTTTTATTTCAAGATACGAAACGTGTGATTCATCTCTTTAACAAAAAATATGTATCTCTTGAGAATGCGTTTGAGAAATTGAAAATTTAATTGTAGGTGCCTATTCAGTGCTTTAAAAATATACCCATTTTTGCATGGGAATCTTGTTTCCTTGTCTGGTGGTATATAGGACAAGCTCATCAAAACATAATTATTAGACTTGTAGAATTTTCTTGATAATGAGTCCCAAAGAATCTTTGTGATTACACCATATCAAGGTAAGGAAATACTAGTGGCCCTTTCTGCATGATGATTAGACAACCTTTTTTTCTGTTTGGTTTGGTTTGCATGGGGTGGTGTTGTGGTGGTTTGGGTTTTTTTGTTTGTTTTGTTTTGGTTTACTACTTTGCTTTCTCCAAGACCCTATTTTAGTCCTGTTTTGATGTCTTTTAGTTTCTGTAGGTTCAGGCACTTACAGGAGATCCAGAGGAGCTTTTTATATAGCTCTGTTCTTTATTACTTTTGCGTCAGTCAGGCCCTGATCTTACAAAGTACATCTGTAGTTTATTTTTTACATGCATGAGTAGTCTCAGTTCAGTTAAAATGTGTTTGCAGAATGATGGTCTATAATTTTCTACAAACACTGGCTCTGATATGCTCTTTTTCAGAATTAAGATCATCATTATAAATCTTGATGAAAGTAGCTAAACTTCATTGTGATATGTATGTGGGGAAACTTCAGGTCTTGAGATAACATAAGTAAGTTGCCTCTTTTAACCAGCTACTTCAATATCTGTAATAATCCCCTTTATTTTACTTGACTCAACTTGATGGTAAAAAGTTTTGGTTTTTTGCTCTTTCCCCCTTCCCCTGAGGACATAGCTGAGCCTAGCTTTCTAATAGCTGAAACTGTTGGCTTTTAAAAATTAGCTTGAAATACCTCCAGGAATGTTATTTGGCTGACTTCAAGGCAGCTCCTAAAATGCTTAATGCTTTTGAAAGACAAATTAAAGTTTTGTTTCATTTAAGTTGTGTAGCTGGATAAGATTGAACAGAGTGCGCTACTTGCACATCGCAATCTATGTGAAATGGTTTTTTGATCGTCTCCATGCATATCTAAAATACACCTCCAATTTCTTTTCAGGATCTCGGCTTATTCAGCTTTTACTATAATGGTTCATTAGCCTCCTAGGCTTTTTCTTAAGAGTTGCAGTCAATTTCCCATCTTTGCTGTTTTACATTAAATCACTTCGATTTCCTAAATGTAGTAAGGGGAGAGAACAAGCAAGCGTCATGGAAAGAGGGGTTATTCAGTGTGGATACATCATTTCTGCTTCACAGCATACTTCTGATATTGCAAAGTTTTTGCCCCTGGCTGCAACTCTGCTAAATTTATCAAGTATTCCCACTTCTTAGAGAATGATTTAAGTATATGCTGCTGATATCACTTCTTGTTGGTGCTCATTATTTTGAGATCAGTGGGACTTTACATGTGGACAGAGCCAAGAAAGGGTTTAAATCTTCATCTCACTGAAGCATGTTGCAGTGTTACACTCTAAATCTCTTCAAAAAGCTAATAGTTACTCATTCAAATACTTCCACTGAATATAGCTGAAATGAAAAATATATCTGTAGTGTGTGTGTGTGTGTATATATATATATAGTATTTGAACATGCTTGTTAGCCCCTTTGATGTGCTGTGTTGTGTTTTGGCTCTGGTTGCAGATGCAGATGGTTTGAATTTCTTTGAACTGTGTATGTAACTGGACAGAGACTTTCATGGTAACCCTCCATGCTCAGTAAATTGAAGAGAGAAATTGCAGCCCACTGAGCTAAACTTTTCTCCATGATTTCAAATGGATGAAGTTCTGCCTTTTCTCCAGCGATCATATGATCTGGTCTCAATTAATGATCAAGTTATACTGTGAGGTATTTGCTGTTTTTCTGCACAGATATCACTGTTTCACTGGTATATACTATGTTTAGCACAAAAATGCAGCACAGCTGCGGTGGATTCACCCTAGCCAGCAGGTAAGCACCCACACAGTCGCTTGTTTCACACTTTCTCTGCAGTGGGATGGGGGAAGAGAATAGAAAAAGCAGAACAAGAAAAGTTGTGAATTGAAATAAGACAGTTTTTGGTAACAGAAGGACAGAGGAAAAAACAAAAAACAGGGAGTGATGCACTACATCCCACAAGCAGACAGATGCCCAGCCGGTGTCTGAGCAATGTCCCACCCCCCTTTCTTCCCCTACCCCCAGTTGCTGCTGCTGAGCCTGACATTTTATGGTGTGGGATATCCCTTTGTTCAGTCCAGGTCAGCTGTCCTCGTTCTATCCCTTCCGAGTCTTTTGCTTGCCCTCAGAATATTTGCCAGAGGGGCAGTGTGAGAAACAGAGAAGGCCTTGATACCGTGCAAGCACTTTTCAGCAGTAGCCAAAACACTGGTGTGTTATCAACACTGTTTCAGCCACAGATCCAAAACACAGCAGCACATGGGCTGCTCTGAAGAAAGTGAACTGCATACCAGCCAGACTTGGTGCAACAACTTAGTGATTTTTAAAGACATTCAATGCCTTTTTTTTTTTTTTTTTTAATGTGTTATTTGGTCTTTAAGTGTACGGTTTCACCACTATGATGTTAGTGTTTATGGACTTGGTAACTTTGTCAGAAATTTTGGAAGAAGGCTCTTGCTATATGCAACAAACGCAGGGACCTGCTGATGTTAGCACAGCACAGCAAAACCCAGCAAGATTACTTTTTTCAAAAAAAGTATCCTTTCTTCAATTTTTATGAGTTTACCAGTAACATGAGGTGATATATTCCTTAAACAAAATCTGTCCATAAAACCAATGTAAATGTAGTAGGATATCGCTGACCTCTTAATTAATCACCTCTATAAAATCTGTTATTAACCCTGCTCTGGAGAGTTTTAATACCTTTTGTACCATTACACTGAAATGCAATTTAATGAAAAGCATGGTTTATTTCTCCTGATACTTAAACTTTTTAACACTTTTTGGCAACTGTATTTGTAGACTAACAAGCAGCTCCAGGCTATAGGACTCCTGCACTTTTGCAGTACCCACTGAACTATATACTTGAAGGATACAGGACATTATATATGTCCTGTTGGTAGCAGGATCTGGGCCTTTAAGTATAATTTTCAATGTAGGAAACAAGACCAAATGCTAGTTGCACAATAGTACAAATTATAGGGAATGAAGGTGGTAAATTGTTTCAAAGGGTCATGACATGTTCTGTGTATTTCATGATCTGCAGTGTTTTCCAGGCAAAACCTTCTATGGCAGCACAAAATAATTTACTTGTATGCTGGCTGCTGAGATCGGGATTAATTTCTTCCTTGCAGCTTGAGGTTTTGCCAGAAGGATGTTTGTGTTGTGCTGAAGTAGTCTGTTTAATTAATGGTAGCTTGCTGTATTTCATTGCTTCTTTCTCAGACTTGTAAAAAAATTGAGTTCAATTTGCAATCATCCTGGTGTTACTTTCTGTATATATGTTTTTAAGACTGTTTACCTTACAATTACTTTTCTTATTCAGCAGTGATCAAGTAAGAGTGCAACAGATTTCACTCCACATTAGAATACCATACAACCGAGACACAGATTTTTGTCTTCTGAAAATGTAATGGTGAGCATACCTCCTTCAAAGTATAAGAAAATTGTAGTGGTATCAGTTTACGCACAGTAGTGATCATTTTGAGAAGCCAACAGTTTCCTTAGTGCACAGTGAAAAGCAAGTGTCTTTGGTGTGGGCAAATAAGTTGGGATGATTTCTCATGTTTTAAAGGTGATCAATATCTTGTTCTCTTCTTTCCTGTTCATGTGTTGCTAAAAAAGCACTCATAAAAACAAATTTAAGTGATGGAAAACCGTTTTTTTTTTATTTTTGAGATTTTAATTTGTATATGTTTTTAATTCCTATTGCTTTGAGAGATCAGTTTTCAAAGCTATGAATCATAAAGATGAAGAGGATGACAATTGCTAAGGGTGAATAAGAAACAAAAAGACTGTGGTGCTGTTGGAATGAAACAATCATTTTTATGGAAAGTTCCTCTACAATAGAAAATTGAGATGAATGAGCACAAAATCTTTTGTATTAATGAATTAACTTTCTAGTCTGTACATATTAGTCAGCTTTTCATAACAGTTAAATAGTTTTTAATTTGTCTTTATGATGGCTCTACAGGACATTTAAAGAGGAATACTGAAGTATGCAAAGGATTTAAGTTTCATAATTTGTATTTTCTAGTTAAGAAGAAATAGGTGTATTCTCTGCCCATTCTGTTTCCTTCAAAAATATAAGGAAATATCCAAATTTTGGAGCAGAAGAGGTAAAATATAGGAAGGACTGAAACAGCAGCAGTGATTTGCAAAGGTTTTCACAGTGATGTTTATTTTGTGAAGTGGTAGTGAAATGGTAAATATTTAAGTTATACAATGGTTCAGAACCTGTATTTGAACTACTGAATACTATTCAAAGAAGAAGAGTGATTAGTGGATGCTGAACTAAGTTACAGGTACACTTTGACTTCAGCCTCTTGTATTGGTAAATGGCCAGTCCTCATTCTCTAACTTTTTTTGATGTCTTTGCAAAGTTGCCTTAGCAGTCCACATACAAGTATGATTTTTGATTTTTAAAAAAAAAATAACTTTTCTTATTTGCTGCAGAGTTGCATATTTTTTTTTAACATCACAGTCATCATCACTTTGCTTTTAATTAGCATTTATTGTTTCTAATTGTCTGGAAAGTGCGCTATGAATGCATAATTAAAAAAATGTTCCCGTTTGAAAAAGCTTTCAAGCAGCTTAAAAATGAGACCCTAGTGGTGGATATGGCTGAGAGGTAGGAAGCATAAAATGTTGAGCAGTAATACTAGTACGCTGGCAACTTTGCCTAGTAAGAGAGGGTTGTGTGTTTTTTTTTCTTGGTGTTTTGTTCTGGAGGGCATACAGTTGGTGTGACTTGAAAGCAGTCAGAGAAGGTGAATCTCCAGTTCTTTAAATCTATCTTCTGTATCCTAGTAGGCAGCATGGGGTAAGTGCATGGTCTTTTGTAAATGTTTTCTCTTGAGAATGTACCCAGCAGGAGACACAAGTTGACATTGCCTGTTGGTAGAGCAGAGCTCACCTCTCTGTCATGAACAGAAAAGAAACGTAAGGTGAGGATGAGCCAAAAATAATCTATTTTCATTGTTACTTGGAGTCAGAACACAGAATATGTAGAAATCATTTTTGCTTTAAGTTAGTTAATTCTGTAGCAAATTTGATGCTTTCCAAGTAATTGATATAAAGGATATAATAAATATGGTATCAAATGCTGTGTTGAAAATTCCCATGGAATCCTTTTGGATGAAGGAAGTTTGACAAGAAATTGAGAGAAAACTCAGTATGTTAGTATATGAATAACTGTTGATAGTGTTGTATTGCTACAGAGAAACTATATCCATGCCCAAGTTCTTAATTATCTAGAATTGTAGGAGGATGTTGTTAATTGGTTTTAGCTTAGAACTCCAGTATACACCTCAATTTCTGTCTAATTGTTCCATAGTATTACACAAAGCTGACGTTCCTCAGTTTGATGAATTAGAAGTGTATGTGTGTATAGCTTGGAGGTTGGCAAACCTGATCCCCTCAGGCTGTAGACAGTGAAGTCATTACAATGAAAGACCTGGATTGTCATCTTGTAGTTGAATCAATTTTTCCCCTCTGGAAATACCCAAACAGTGTAGAATAAGGAAGCTGATTTGCTGGAGAACTCACAAGGTCCTAGAGGCTTGGGGAGGGCAGAAGGACCATGAAGTGATCCAAGAGAACACAAGAAACTTTTCATGCAGCCAAGAAGCCTTTTTTTAACTGCAGAACTAATTAAGATAGGAATCTACAGTCAAGAAAAAAAAGAGACTAAACAGGATAATCTATGTGTAGGTGGGACGATCATGGACACCACAGCAGTGCTCAAACCGAAGGACGAGTTGTGGTCAAAATTATAAAGAAAACTGAGGCCAGTGTGGATTTTCAGTACGTGGTCCAGACTTCAACTTTTAGAAAAGCAGCTTAAGAACAGAGTGCTTTTGGAAAGTCTGTGGTGGTTTGCAGCAGCTACTGTATGTCTTCCTCTCTGATGCAGCGTAGTGCCAGTGTGGCTTTGTGGCTTTTAGACACCTGGAAGAAAAGGCAGCGTGAGCCTGTGTCTGCCTGCAGCTATTCGTGGTAGATACGCTACTGTTACATAGCCCCAACGCTATCCTGTAGTTTTCTTCAGGTTTATAGAAGAGTTGCTTCCCAGTGGTATGCTGTGGCAGACTTTCTGAAATACGACATCATGCACAATATGAATTTAAAGATAGATTGCAGAATTTTGACTCTGCCTCTCTTCTCCTGCTGCCTTGTTTTGTGCAATTTGTATCCTGTCATTTAAAAGGCTACAATGAATAATTTGCAAGGCAATAAACCCTCAAGTTTATTTTAGTTTCACAAAGTGAATTCTTGAAAGGACTTATTTGCATAATGCATTTTTGGTTGTTTTAAGATAAAAACACAATTAAGCAGGAGATATAACTATCCTAGAAAACAGAGCAAGAGGCTTTTGAGTTGGGAGCACAGCTATTTGCAGGAAGTCTGTGCTGGGATACATCATCAAAATTACTTGTGCTTGTGCAAGTTAAATGACTTTCTCATCTCAGATGTATTTGCAATGTAAATGTATGAGATATATATGAAAGGCGATAAACCTAAACAAGGAAGCACAGCCTTTGCTTGCCCTAGTGTGTTCTTTCATGCAGGTATAAAAAGTTTTCAAAAAAATATGCAAGAGGCGCTATGGGATCATGAGAGAAAAGCCTAGCAAAGCATGGCAATCTTGCAGAATCTTGGGGGAGGGGAGCAGGGGGAGGAAGCTGCCTCTTTTTCTCTGCAGATCTCAACTGCAGTGGAAAATTGAACCATAATTTTAAATAGTTAAGAAACCTTTCCTGCCTGGTATGGTTCAGTGTCATCATTCCGTATGCCTTGCAGTAGCTGATACTGGAGTTATCTCAGTCCTCGTGGAGAATGGAGGTAATGAGTAACAATAATAATAATAAACAACAATAAGACTTTTCCCCTGATTTTTAGGGGGTAGATAAAGCCCAAGGATTCAGTGATGCCACAGACCAAAATTAGCATTTCTGTGATCAAGAAATGTGGTAGGTTTAGGCTTTGGGAACTTGACAGCATTGTAGTGGAAGTTATGTGTAAATTGCAGTGTATACAGGCAGCTGTTGAGTTTAAATTGATAAAATTATTAAGGCAACAGAACTTAAATAGTTCAGAGCTAGTTTGTGATGGCGTGAACAGCTAAGCCTACGGGCTGAGTAAGTTGGGCTATTTCTGGAGCATATATACTTGCACAGCTTTTGAAGGCAGATTACTTAGTCTGCTTTGAAAAAGGTCCAGGAGCCTAAAAATAAGGAAGATATTTTTATTATTTGATGGGCAAGTTACACGACCACGATTTTGTTGTTGTTGTTGTTTTTTCTATCATAAATTTGGAGGGTGTGTTGTTTGCACTGTGTGGCATTCATAGTGAGGAACAGATTAAACTTTGGAAAAAAACCACAAACAAATGTCATCCTGTTTTTGCAGTCTTTTGTCCCATGACACCTCTCATCCTGATTTTCATTATTTAATATTAAGGCTCTAACCTGGTTTGGAAACGCAGCTTGTACTAACACAGGAAGTCTGAAAGTCAAAGAAGGTAGAATGTACAGGGCAACCAAGCTATCATGTTTGCTTGATACTAAGTACATCTTCTCTCCTTTTATGCCCACTGATATTTATTGTTTGTGTCTAATATTATGGGTATTTATGTGTATTTCAGGGTGTGTGTGTAGATTAATGCTCTTCTACCTAGGCTAGGGAAGACACAGATTGGAAAAGTGAACAGACTTTCTGCATTATGACATGGTATTCACTGAGACCAGTGGTTTATTTCTCTGCTTTGCAAGATTTTAAATATTTTCTTTTACTGATAGTAATAGTATAGTAATATTTTGTCCTGGTTACTGCAAGATGCTAAAAACTGACAGTCTTACATAAAAGCCTGATTGGAAGGTGGCAGCTGAAAAAGGGGAAAAAAAAAAGTCAGATATCTTGGTTTATTTAAATAATTGTCTGAAATAATAAATATAATAATGTTAATATGTTAATAATATATAATATCAGACATATAATAAATATCTGTCTGAAAATTTTCTTTTGCTTGGGTGAGGAAATCCACCATTCTGCATTCAGGTGGCATAAAATTGCTTATCTAGGCAGGACAGTGCAGTTGAATTGCTATTTTGGTCCCTTCAGAAACAGAGTGAAATAGTATACTGAGGCGATTATGCTGTTAATCACTGAAGCCACTTGAGCAGCACTAAATAAGCCATTTTAATGTAACTTCAAGGATACCTGATGTCTGGAAGCCTGTCTAGAAATCTTCCGCATCCTCCTCATACAAATCACTGTGATATAAAGCAATAAATAAATAATAGTGAACTGACATTTTGGTTTTAGAAACACAAGCTTCATCCTGCAATTTGAAAACCATTTTGCTGTTTTTAAGAGTAGTACTTGCCTCAAGTCTGCTATGCTCCTGTCTTAACCTCACAGAAATTTTACATTTGTGTTACTGACTAACGTGAACAGTTTCGACTTACGTTGCTTTGGTGTGCGAGGGGCCAGCAGGATCATTCTGCACTGGAGTGTCAGGGTTCTCCTTTCTTGTATTTAAAAGGGAAAGTTATCAGCCCTTCAGCTGCTAGTTTTGCAGGATTGTGGAGTGCTTCCCATCTGATGGAAGTCATGGGAGCTCACATGCAGTTCTATATGTGGGTATAAAGAAAAGCAGTTAAGACAACTTTGATCAAATGAGACAATAAATAAGGCATTGAAGCTTACTGAACTTTGCCATCCTTTTGTCCGCATGAACGTTTTAAAGGCCGGTTTGTATTTATTGCTATCTGTGTAAGTTCTCTTAATTCATCTGTGATGTGTGATAAATCATAGTCGTTGCATATATAACGGAAGGTGTGCGAGGATGAACTTTATTCCACCCTCACAATTTCAAAGTCTGTGACCCAAAAACCAGGAAAGAGTTGTACTTTGCAATTTATGAGCTAATCAAAGTTTAGTAAATGTTAATTTAGTGGGTTTTAATATACATTACTTTTTTAAAAGTAGTAATAGTTTATCTGTGTTTTGGAAGGGAGTGGGGAGGAAAAGACACAACACACCAGTCAAATTCTTACCTGTAATGAGTATTTGTCAGCATAAAACTAAAACTTTAGTATCTGTTTTTATGATGCTATTATGATTGTGGAACTATTTGAGCCTTCTTGATGTAAAACTTCTTTGTTTGGTTTAGTTTAACAAATTGTTCTAGATCTTGCTTCATCTTTCTAAAATTTGATTTGCCATCAGAGAAGTTTCTTTTTAGACAACAGCTGTTGCCACTCAATACCACAGTATTTATGCCCAGGTAACCTTTGGGCTGTTGTTCAAATTAATGTTTAAATTGTCTGAAGTTTAGTGTACAGATGATCCCTTGCACTTTTTTTTTATCATGGCATATTCATATCCTTTAAATTTGTTCATGGTTAACTAAATTCTCATTTGAGATCTGCAAGCATTGAACTGAAATTGATAATGTCTTTTGGTGAGACTTTATTTTACTTGAGTATTCAGTTGGAAAGGTAATCAATACTTCTGTATTTTTACTGGACGAGGAATAAAACTATTTACGTCACCAAGTATTTTTCA
This sequence comes from Buteo buteo, assembly GCF_964188355.1. Lineage (NCBI taxonomy): Eukaryota > Metazoa > Chordata > Aves > Accipitriformes > Accipitridae > Buteo > Buteo buteo. The sequence continues at coordinate 4,781,366 of NC_134199.1, forward strand.
TTTTATCTTCCTTTACTTGCACAATAATGAATTCATCATGCATATCAGACAAGTATGTTATTTCATACTGCACAATCAATATTAATTTTAAAATGTTTCTTTTGCTGCAACTGCAGGGAGATCAATTCCTATATGACAGCCTGTTTTTGGATGTTCATATGTCTTTGTTACTGTGTTTGAGAACTCAGATGCTTTCAACACCACCTGAATAATGGGTCTTCTCATTTGAAGTAATTTCCTTAAAATACATGACACTTTGGAAAAATTAAAAACTTGTTCCATATAGTATTTATGCATTGAAGTGCATAAGAATTAATTTCAGAAATCAACCTATTGTTAACTAATGAAGTAAAAGCAGCTGATTTTGCAGGTCAGCACCAGGGGTCAATTCATCAGTGAAAATTTGTTGGGAATTCCTTTTATTAATAATGCATCCTTTAAGTCAGTTGGTTTTGCACAGCAAGAGTTGTTTAATCAATTTTGCATGTGAAAGCAATGCTGGCAATTGGAAGATCTTGAACTGCCATTCTTCCAAGTGTTTCTTATGTGCTTTCAGCACCATGAGGAATGGTAGGATTAACTTTCATCAGTTGGAGAAGATTATTTCATTTATCTCTTTTTAGAGATGCAGCATTCTTCTTTTTTGTTGTTGTGTTATTATTATTATCATTATTATTACTACTACTATATTAAGAAATCCTAAGAAAAATGCTGTGCCTGTTTTTGAGGGGTTTGCCACTGAGAGAATGCTCTTTAGGAATCAAAGTTTTGGACTAAGGTGGTATTTACAGTTCTAACCATGTCTTGGCATGCTCCTTAGGATATATTTGGAGGTTTTTATACAGCTCGTAAGAAATCATAATTTCATGAGAAGCGCAGTGTCTGTGGGAATTCGCTGTGCATAGTGATCTTTCCTTATTTGCTGTCTTATGCACTTCTTAAAAATGTGCAGAATTACTGCTTGCTGGACCAGTGTCATGCATTTTACCAACCAGTTACCGGAGATGATGGCTTTGAGAAGGATTCCCAATGTCAGTGGTTCTACAGTTAACTAGTTGTGTTTACATATTGGGTAGCTTTTTCATTCACGTTGAGTGCTCCAAAGTGTTCACTGAATATGTTATGAAACCACTGAAAATAATAGGGAAAATGAAAGGCAATACTGTAGTGCCTTCTCATGAGAGACAGCATTGTGTCTGCTTGGGAAGCAATTACTTTTGTTGCATTTTTTTTTTTCTTTGTGGTGTGTATAGAGTGCTTCAAAATTGCTTTATTTTTTTAAATTTTATTATGCTTGTACTTTGTCTTAGAAATATCAAGCCTTTTGGTTTATCTTAGTTTCTTTGCTGTATTCATTTAAGTATGAGATCTCCCAACTGTTGCTCTGCCTGAACTTTTAAGAAACGTAATTAAATTTCAACAAATCACCACATTTTCACACTTTCTTTATAGCTTTATACAGATGATTCTGTATATTGGGAAATGAAAACTATTACTGTTTGCAGGTAACTGTTAGTATTCTTACATTTTTTTCATGTAAACAACTTCTAGAATAGATTAGAATATGTCTGTATATGGGTTGAAACTTTTTTGACATATTTACTGACTGTCCTATCATACTGCCTCTAATGTTTTGAGGACAATTATTAATTATTCTTCCATAAGAAAACATTTTAAAAATCTGGTTTCTGCAAGGATATTCATTACATTGATTCTGCTGAATAGCCCCTGATGTTGAATTTGTACAGAGAGCTTACTAAGTTTACTCAAGGAAGTTTAATGAAATTAAACACTATCTATAAATGGTATCTCTGGATTTAGTGCAATCTATCTTTTATCTGTAGTGTTAAAACATTTCTATGGCTACTTTTTGCTTCAAGCTAGGATCTGAAAAAGCTAATTGCTAACTGTGAAAGTTATACATGTAATGGTTAATTTAATATTTTTGTCTATTTGTTCATGAATTAAGCTGTCAAAGAGAAAGGGAAACAACATATGTTGCATTCATATAAAGGAAGGGAAGATATTTTATAATTACTTAGTAGAACAAAGTTAGAGTACTTTGTCTTGGAGACTGCAATGGCCGGAAAGCCTTAAGCAGCCCAACCAGCTGTTTAGGAGTAACAGGCTAAGGACATCTCCCTTTGCCTCCATCCCCAAGTAAGGACATCTCTTAGAAGTCATAAATGCATTTATTGTGACAAATGGATTTGGAGCATTTAGTTAACGTTATCTTATATTTGCTTTGCAAATGTTGAGGCCAGGAAGAAAAAAAATGTTTCTAAGCCTTCTCCATTCACCATGAAAGTTGGAACAGCCCCATGATGTATGGCTCATAATTCTAAGCAACAGGGCAACCCAGAGGCCTGAACCACCACAATTAATAAAACTGATCTAGATAACACAAATGGAGATCATCAACACTTGGTAATCTAAATAGCCTAGCTGGCAGCTTGAAAACCCGATCGCTTTACGGTGTCAAGAGACAGATATATTCTTGCAAGTGTTAGAGCAGTAGCATGATGTGCTAGGGACACAGGCAAGGTTTATAGATGGACATGATTTCTCTTATTATATACTGCCTGTCCTTTCCCCCTGCCTCCCCCAGTGACTAGTTTACCTCCTTCATTCCTCTACTTTTATTGTCTTCTCTTCAACCATTCCCTTCCTTGTAGATACTGTATTCCCCCCCCCCCCCCCCCAAATTGTATTTAGTTTTCAAAACGGCTGCTTTTGTTTCAGACCTGAAGATGACATTGTGTGTCAAAAATTTTTTCCATGTGTACTAGTGGGTTCAAAACTGCCAATTATCTACATACAGATCTGGCTCAGTCTATATGCTCTATAAATATTTAATTCTCTAAATCCTATATATGCAGGAAAAGGAACTATTTCACTCAGTAATGATGCTAGATTTGAAATGGAAATCCTTGTGGAGTTCTGTGATATGTTTCTATAATGAGCACATCATAAAAGCCATATAGGTTTGATACTAAATTTTCACTTTAGATCTTGTAAGAGTAGGCTTTGCTATGGATATTGCCCAAGATGCATCATATTACCAGTAAGTTCACAATCAAAGCATATTGTTAATAATAAACTGTCAAAAAAACCTAAACCAAAACAAAAAACCCCAAAACCACAATGAAAATAAAAATTCTGACCTTCTGATTACTAACTGGAAGTAATGAAGAGTAATCTTCTAATGAAGTTCTATCTGTAACTTATCTCTTTGTCAGCAGTACACGTTAATTTGTTTCAATGGTTTTCCAGATAAGTTGTTTGTCTTGCTAAATAATCTGCTTTCATGCAGAAACTGATGTCTGTTTTCTGCTGAGTAAGTCTCTCTGCAGTCATTGAAGATCCTCAGAAAGATTAAAATGAAATGTTTGTTAATAAAACAACTGGATACTGTATAAGTAGAATTGGCTAGATAGATACTATATAACTAGAACTTCTTGATGATGATGAAATCTAGTATTTATAAATTAACTTAGCTTCATTAAAATTATTTTTAGTGATGAATGGGAAATTCATCTTTCATGTGTCATGTGCACACACTTTTCCAATAAAATTCCCTTTTGTGTTCCACTAAAGTAGTTACTACCTTCTCCAGTGCTTCTGTTCTGTCAAGGAAGCAATTTATGTTCTATAAAGAAAATTAGGCATGTCCGTTTTTTAAAAATACTCTTTTAAATAGGAGCAAAGGACTAATCAGTAATTTGAATTTTTGAGCAGGGGAAAACTTACCTAGAAAATTTTATTTGTCATTTGATCGTACAATAGCAATTTCAGTGTTTTATAGCATCAAATAATTCTCATCGTAAACTGTTGCAGTTTATTAAGTCTCTGATATGTGCAGCTAAATAGATGGTTAACTGGCATTGTTGTAGAAGAGAACTAGTAAGAAGGGCTTGGGTTTTTTCATGTATGTTAATTCTTTTGCCAAATCTGAGTTCTGAAAATTCTATATCCCTCTTTAGAGCAATGCTTTCAGTATGTGAAGACCAAGGAAGGGGATAGATTCTCATAGCAAGTGAGGTATTGCATATTTAACATGCCTGTAAATGTATGTATGTACATGTGTGCAGCTTACTTCAACAACATTTGTAAGAGTATCTGTTGTCTTCAAGGTACGATATGTCTTTACATTAGTGTACGCATTTCTTATGTATTTAACCTGTACAAATTTCTGGCAGGAAAGAGAGATTAGAAAGGAGATGACTCTTTTCTTCTCATTCATGAAATACACAGGCTAGGGGGAGACTAGGGGATGCTGAATTTAGTCTGTTGTTTATAAGACTTTGACTTTCCGTCTCTAGTAGACCATTGAACTTATTTTCCTTCCTTGTTCATGAATTGTAATTATCAATTAACACTGTCCTATAAAATTGTATTTTTGTTGACACTTTTTTTCCCCTCTGCATACCATCAAAAATTTTTATTTTTGGAAAAATTCTTATTTTTTTTGTTAATGCTTTATTGATTTTTATTTTAATTTTGCTGGATTTTGGGAAGTGGTAACAATCCACAAAATATTTTTTCCCTGCCTCTACTAAGTCAGACTTCAAAACAAATTTGACCCTTACCTTCAGGATAAAACATATAGACTTCAGTGCTTAACGTGACCATCAATACAAGAATATTGTATGAATTCAGAAAAATTAGGAAGGGCTACAATCTGCAGAAATCCTAGTGATTATAAGTTCCTGCTTGCATGGCTAGAGTCATGTAAACGCATACATGTACCTTGCTGTGAACCTCAAGAGAAGAGGAGAACTTCTTTTGAAAGAGCTGGAGAATCTTCTTTCAATAATCTTAGTACTGTGAGTTTCTACTTAAAAAACCTGTAGTACTTTTTAATTATTAATTTCACATACAGAATTACAAATTAACAACCAATTTCTTCAAGATAATGGAAGATTTCCTTTTTCCAGTAGTATATTCATATGTATATCAACATTTGTGTTTTTAGCCACTGTTAAGTGTTTTCTCTGTGGAAGTTTTGCACAATAAGAAACAGACTTGCAAACATCACCTCAAGGGACAGTTCAGAAAGTCTAAAAATATCTATAAACATCTTTTAAAACTGCAAATACAGAACATTCTGTAGTCTCTTGAAGCTTGTCAAAATATCCCCTATGAACAAACATGTTAGAGTGTAATATTTGTCCATCAGTATTCTAAACTATCAAACAATAAGTCCAAAAGTTCTGGATATGTCAAGAAAACTATGATATTGAGGAATGTAATTCACTTTGAGCCACAAAACTGGTGACACATTAAAAAACCCAAAGTGAATAAAAACTATACAGAAAGAAATTATTTCCTCCATCACAAGAGCAGAATATATTCTTCAATGTAAAAAAAGGGAGAGGAGGAAGAAAATTACTATAAATATGCTATAAAATATTTGTTTATGCTGCTGATCTTTCAGTTGGCATAAAGTCCTGGAATCAGTATGTTTTGGATATTTTGAAAACAAACTGGTTTTGTTTTATTGAACTTTTTAAAAAACGTGGAAACAGATACTATTTCAGTTTTCTAGAATAATCGTTCTTAATCATTTGCTTAGCAAAACAATTTATTAAGCAATGAAGGATAACGAACCATAAAGTTTTAATTTGCCTTTTTTAATTGAGTTGTTAATTAGTACCCCTCCACAGTTGGTAACTCCCAACTTGCTTTTTGTTGCTTCTGTATCCAAGACACTTTAAGGAACCTAATCTATCTTAGTTATTCCAAAAAGACACTTCCATGAATCAAATCTATAGGTGATTATGTTCTAACTGTGCTGGGGCTTCTGTGAGTGCATATTAATTATGTCAGTGGTTAATGATCAGGCAAGAAATAAGTGAATGCCAGGAATGATTGTTTAGCAGAAATAGAAGAAATATCCTGTGTTCTCTGAAATTTTAAGTCCTGCCACCTAACTCAGGGTAGAAACTCATGGTCACATTATGCTATAGGAGCATTGGCAAGGGCTTGCTTTGACGTTTTTGATGTATAAAAATTGTTGATATCTTGTTATCCATAATAATAAATATCAAAGCATCTATTTCATTTAGCTTGAAAACATTGTTCATAAATTTTATTGCTATCTTAAATTGTAATTTTTACTCCTAATTAAGAATTTAAGCTAAGAGCTCTCAATTCCTGCTCTCGTGAACTTCACGGAGCTAAAAGCCCAGGTTATTGGATCATGCAAACGGTTTGGTTGAATGGAAATGCCAAAACAAGGGTTAAATGTACTTGAATTGTCTGTAAAATGTGTACAGTCTGAAATTGATTGTAGTATTCCCCTTGATTGCTGGGATGCGGGACTAAGCCCTCAAAGAGAGCTTATCCAGTAAGAAATTTGGATTTCTGCTTACTGTATTGATTCAAAATTTCCTTACTCAGCATAGATTCTGGTTTTTCTGTCTTGCATCACAGATCGGTTTCCTAGAGAAATAGCTGGTGTAACAGAGGATGGATGATGATGCTATCCTAATTTACTTATCTAAAATGGTACAGGTTAATTTAATAGAAAAGTATTCAGCAGCAATTTGCAGCATCTGAAATTCATTTAAATGCCTTTTGGTCTATTCAGAATACCCATGTGTTTAAACAACAACAACAAAAAGGAACAAAGGAGCATCTGTAAATGGTAGCATGATCATGAATTAGTGAAATTTAACTAGTCGTGGATATATAGTGTAAGGAAGCAACAGTTGGTGACTGTTGCCTAAAGGGAAAATCTGAGCTAGAATTTTTATGCACTAATGTTTTTCTTTACCCAAAACCAGTTCTTAATGGGAAAGATGCAGGAAGAGGTTGTAGGAAGGAATTCTCTGCAGTTCCTCAGCCTCTGAAGACCTTTCACACCCCTATCCAAACTTTCACATAATCTAAGGCAGCAGCAGATGACTAATTTACAACATCAGGTTATGGTGCCTAAGGGAACATATGCCAAACATGAATTGATAAGACAGGCTGGTGAATTATGACAGACAGATTGATTTATATGCCAGATCTCAACTTTTTTTAATTGAAGGCATGCCTTCCTATCACTTAGATGTCAGTCACTTTACATGGGCCTAGTGCAGGAGAACGTAGGGTTTAAACCTTAAAACTATATAGGTTATAACTCTGTAGGGATTCTTGGTTCACATACATACACATGTACGTACATGTGGAGAAGATACTTGGACACCTTGTAAATAGGTTGGCTTTTTAAAACCTTCAGTAGCTAACCGTGGCAATGGTTTTGGTATAACTTGATTTTGATTTTAAGCATGCAAGAAATAGCCTGAACTCCCTCTCTGTTTAAATGGTGATGGCTGCTCAGTGTTGTATTTTTAGATAGCTAATATAGAGAAGGTACATGTTGAGGACGTGCTGATTCATGTGTCGTATTATTTAAATCCTGGAAACAAATGAAAGAAAATCCTAGGAAACAAATTTGCTTTCTTCATTTTAATAAAAACAGAAACTTAGACATTTATAAGTTCCCATTTGTAAGGTAGAATATTCTTACAATTCACAGAAACATATTGCTGCTATTAGTGAATGATCATAGTATTAACTGATTTCCTGAGATGCTTTGTTATCAAGAGATTGCTTTTCTGCTCAGCGAGCTTCATCTCCTTATTTTGGCATGTCCTAACTCTTCGCATTTCCTCAATAAATTCAAAGACTCCCAGAGTCCAATCTCTCTCTCGCCCCTTTCCCCACCCAAAGGAATTATCTACACAGCTTTAATAAGCAGTATATTGCCTTAAAATGTTACTATTCCATAGAAGCAACTGATGTGATGGTCCTTGTGACAATTGGAAGGCTTGCATGCTGTTTGTTGTCACTGTAAAAGGGTGGCTGGAGATGCGAGACCCCGGTTGTGAACGAAACCACGTGTGGCTTTATCCCAATACGTTTTTGCATGTTTCTTGCCCTGTGTCCTCTGGCCTGACAGCCGGGTGAGAGCTGTGGGCGGGATATGGGAGGGTGGGGGTGGCAGGACAGAACAGAGACTGAGCCAAACAGACTCGGTGAGGATCTATACCAAATTACAAGCTAAGCATAATACAGAGTGAGGTAAAGTTAGGTACTTGGTGCACAAGAGCACCACAGGACAAAACCTACTACCCAGTGTTTATAGAAGCTTTCAGGGTGCTACTTATATTCAACACTATGTCTGTCAGCCATTTGCCTCAGCAACTTTATCAACACAGCTGGAGTTCAGGTGGAAGGATAATGCAATTGAAATCCACAAAACACAGTGGAAATGCAGGGATAGCCTCTTAGTCATGCTTCATGTTTGCTTATAATGTAGATGTCCATAGTGACATCTCTTGTTAGTTTTGTGGGATAAATTGAGGTAAATGTCCTAGCATTCCTTCTGCAAGACTTCCCAGGTCCTTAAAGTTTACATTATCTTAAACCTTAGGTGGTTTTAGTGGTATGAGTGCTCTCTGCACTGTACTGAAGGCAGTCTAGCAAAGGAGGCTTTTTTTTTTTTTTTTTTTGAATCGATACTAATGAAGTATACGTTACAGAAGCCACTAGGAAGTTCCCTTAGTATTCATAAATCTGTTACAAAAAGTGATTTATGAATGCAAAATTTGATTAAAACATTTATGCTCCTTTAGCTCTGAAGAAAGCATTCACGATATTGATGCAATGTAAATCAAATCTCCTCCCTAGCTTCTTAAGGGTTTTTTTTCTTGCCACTGCTACTTCCCTTTTGTGGAAGGGAATTTGGCTGGACTTTTTGTTCCAGAAGTGTAATGAACTATCTTGGGTTAGTGCTTGTACCTGGCATGAATATAGAGGTAGGCTATATAGTTATTCCTCAAGAATCTTTTAATATGAAGTAACCCAGTAAGACTATTAAAAGCATAATGAAGACCTCGTTCAGTTTCCTGTCAGTTTTCAGAGCTGTAAGTGGCTTCTAATTTGCACAAGATTGGAATAGCATTGAAGAATTACAGTAACTAAGTGAAACACTCATTGGTTTTGCAATTTTCTGATAGCATCCCTTGTAATTTCTTGTAATGCATTTGTAGCTAAGTACAATGACAAATGTCAAGGCTTATTGTACTAGTTTTACACACATCAGCACTAGACTAGGAGGTCTGATGTCAGCTTCTATCTTGGGAAAAGCTAGTGTGACTGCTGGATGCTTTCCCATTGCTAGTTACATTACAGAAAGAATCGTTGGGTTTAGGTGGGGGGAGAGTGGAAAAAATAATTGCTTTCCAAATGTTTTTTTTATTACTTTGTGGTTTGTTTTTTTTATTAGTTTGTAGAAATTCCAACAATAAAAAGTAAGCCTGAGAGGCCTACTAAAAATTTAGTTTGACATTAGCAAATGAATTCTGGATATCCAGTAGGTATTTCCCATGACAAACTACAGAGAGCTAGTGGTTATTAGTTAAAGCAAAAACACGTATACTTCAAAGCTAGCATTGTGTAGCTTGCTTCCTTGAATTATTTTGATGAACAGTCAGGTGCAACAGACAACTACAATAATATCCTCATAATTGGTAACAAATGCTGATCTGCATTTGAGATAAATACAAATGAGTGATTCAATGAAAATACAAACCACATACAGTTTAATAAATGCTTGAAAAAGCGATTACATACAATGCAGATTATATGAAGTAAATAAAAAGAAGTCTTGCTGTTCATCTGTTACTTTCCTGCAACACACTTTGCTTATTAAAAAAAGCTGAGGGAAGGTTAATGTGGCTGTGTAAAAAGATTTATGAACATGGATAATTGCTTGAAGCTGATTTTTCTCTGCTCTTGCAGTTGTGTTACTTGGATGGAAGCAACTATATTGATTTTAGTAGTTGAAAAAAAATAAAGGGAAAAGAAAAAATAATTCCCTTTCTTTTTTGTAAACCTGTAATAACTTTAGAGTTATATGTTTAGAGACTGGCCAGAGAAGCCTTAATTAAAACAATATTTAGTAGATTCGACCTGATTTGGTTAGTCAACACTGTTCTGAATGACAAGTGACTGAAAAAAGTACCTTCTGCAAATATGTACTTGTCAGAGTATCAACAATATTCATAGAACCTGAACTTGTCCTACTGCTGTTGCTGTTTATTCTCCCCTGGGCCTGTTTCTTGCTGAATACTCATATAGCCTCTCTCTGTTGTTTTCTACCATTTTTAATATGCCACTTCAGAAGTTACTGAGAATGTCTTTATGTCATTCATTTTCCTCATTCATGTTATCTCCCAATTTTGCCCTAGTCATCCCCCTCTTAAGAACTATATGAAGGTTAGTAGGCTCACATTTATAACTAATAAGATTAATAGATTCATTTTGATTTTGGTAGTTGAGTTGCCTGCATGTGTGATGTAATTCATGTGTGATGTAATTCATGTGTGATGTAATTCATGTGTGATGGGTAGCACAGTTTGTTGCTGTGTACATAGCTTATATGCGATATATTTCCTGTGAGAAGAAAGTTTCACCTGTTAAATAGAAAAGCAAGCAGTATTGCTGTTTTCTCAGCTAAGGTCTGGCTAGTAAAAATTACAGAAAATGCTATTTTTTTTACTTAAATTGGGTATTATTCATCATTGTGAAACAACAAATCTCTTAAGAGGAGAAAAGAAAAAGGAAAGGAATTTTTATGTGACCTTTAGAAACATGTCAAATCTCACTCTCCAGCATTCTTGGTGCTTGAGGAAAAAAGCCTTATCTTTTTAGTGATTCTTCTCCAAAGTATTGAGTAAAAAATTATAAGACCATTTCAATACTGTCTGGTCAGAATTTTTTTTCTGATCTATACTTCAGAGAATTCGAACAGTACAATGGCTTAGAATGTCTGGTTTCTGTTAGACGTATTCATACAGCTAAAGAGCATTAATTTTGAATTTCATGAAAAAAGGGTTTTAGTTAGCAATACAATTCCTTCAATCATTTACCAACAAAATTAGAAGATAAGAACCAGAAGGATTTTTTTTTCTGATGCCTTTCTTTTGGGAAAGCTCTGTTTCGGAGTATTTTGCTTGTGAGCAAAATGCTTCTGTAACAATGGTTTAATTTTTCTGTACCAGAGAATGAATGTAACTTCTGAACTAGACAGGTTGCATGTACTTGCATGTAATTTCATATTTTTATTCTTTTTAAAACTACTTAAAATATTTGTAGAATTTGCAATATATTGTGCATCATGCAAATACAGGGTTATAGAAATTAGGTCTAAAAATATTGTGATGCATCTGAATTGTTTTTAGAGAGTAAAGCGTAGTATGGAAAGGAGCTCAGAACAAGTTTAGAAGTCACATTGTGAATTTTGCAAGACATGCTGAAACATGTCGTGATTTGAGAAATGTTTATTCTGACCACAGTTGTTCTCTTTTAACCTCTGAAACATGTTGGTATAGATCTTCATCAGTCAGGGTCATTTTGCAGAATTGTGCCTATTTTTTCAATACAAGAACAAAGCAAAAGGTGTGTGTTTAGGTAATTACTAGAAGCAATTAAAAAGAATCCTTGGAAAAAAACTTGTACTTTTTTAATTTTCTAGCTAATAGAAAAAAATTGAAGCTCTCATCAACTTGCGGAAAGGAAAACAGAAATTGAAACAAAGCCATTTATGTCATCATAGATAGATCTCACTAGCTAGTAAAATTAGCTGCTTATGTGATTCTTGGTGAAACAATGCCCATCTTAATCGGATTCGATGTCAATAAGGCATGCATGTTTCTTGAATGACATTTGCAATGAGTAGATTTTAAATTTAAAAATAAAATACAAAGGAATTGCTAGTTCTTTGTTTCAACCACACTCAGTATGGAGGTATAATTAAATTAATACATTTAGTATTTTGGTAAGCCACTACTCCAAAGTATGAGGAAAAATGTTATTGCAGGTTAAGAAGTCATTGGACTTCAGTTTGGGTTTTGAAACAATTGTGTTGTTGATAAAAGTGCCTAAGGCTGTAAAAATATGACTGGACACACCTGCAGTATTTGGGCTTTGAAGATCCCATATAGACTGACAGTAATACACTAGAATTGAGCTTTTGGCTCAAATGCTGAGATTGCTGCCCTGTCAGCCAGGCCCTGCAGGTGGTACACGTCCCAGCCCAGGTACTCTGTGGGTTTTCAAAAATAATTTGGTGAAGAGTCCCAACACTCTCCCTCCGTGTTCTCGGTGTCAGAAGTTCTCCTCTTGACACAGTGAAATGGGCACAGCAGCAACTTAACCTCCCACTACCTGCCCAGTAGGTTTTGTCAAATGGAAAGTTAGATAAGCCACAAACTCTCTACAGTTTTATGTGTGTTGTGTTTCCAAGGGTGCTAGCTCTGTTACTGATGGTTGCTGTCTGGATTGAGGTGATTTTTCATTTCCTGCTGATCTGATTTGCACTTGAATAAGCACAATGGCTGATTTAAATGTGAAGACCATGTGGACAGCAGGAAAGGCAGCAAGTGATGCCAGGGCAAGGAACAGGGGAGATGATATAAACAGAGGGGAGGTTGTTGATAGATGGTTCCCACCTCAACCAGACAGTAAAGGAGTTGTGCAAGTTGGGGATTGGAGAAAACACGCTGAGTGATGACAAACTGTCTCCTTGGCTAGCTTTCTTAGGTCAAAACTGCAGTGCTGCTTAAAAAAGCTTAAATCCTTTGTTTACATAGCATATGGAGTTTTTATTTATTAGCATTGAACCACGCTTTATCTAACCTTCCTGAAAATAACTGATCCAGAAACGAAATGGCTCTTTACTTCTTCAGTAGTGTTGCCTCATATTATATGTTCCTTGAGATTCCTTTTTCAACGTATGAAAAAGGAAAGTGCAAGTTACTGTTAACTGAAACTTTGATACATGTTCCATGGTATCATAGAGTTTAAATACTTTTAAAAAAAAATAATTTGCTGCAGTATTAGAGTTTGATAATGTAATCAGCTTTTAGTAATTTTTTTCCTGCTCAGTGATTCACATGCCATGAATTTTTTTCATTAAACCACTCCAAGGGTCACCAAATAGAGAATATAAAGGACCCCAGATACCTCTTCAGCATAATCAGTTCACTTCAAATTGGCTGCTGGCCATAATTTTACTATGTAGATTGTTTAAATGGACCACTGGATTTTTTTATCATCTATTGTTTTAGAAAATTAATAAAACAGGAACAAATATTTAGTTGATGCATGGGGCATAATTCTTTAAGATGATGCTACTGTAGTTTCATGTCTCATCACTTTGTCATGAATTTGAGGGAGTGTGCAGTAATAGTGAGCTTGCATAAATTAAGCATTTTAGACTGCTATAGCATGCATATAATAAATTTTGCATGCTCACTAGTTTTGGTAATATCAGTATGGCACAATACAGTCCACAGGGGTGGACATAAGTCCCAATCTGAGAGAGAGGGAGGCTGGTCAAGCATCTGTCTTATTGCTGCTATGGAATATACTGCAAAACCTTGGCAGTGCTAGTGCAGGTGCTAAAGCCCATAGGCATATTTGGTCTAATTAATTAGAATTTTTGCAGAGCTGTAGTATGAGGGTATGTTTGCAGATTCTCTGGTCTTCCATTTTATTTCTGACTACAGCTGCTGTTTGCAGCCACAGAGATACTGGGCAAAGTACAGAGTTTTACGCTTCTTTCTTCGGATCCTGCAATTTAAATAAGGGCTTAAATTTTTGGTTTGGGGTTTTAGGAGCTGGGTGGAAAGCTATTTAGTAAAATGAATGAGAAGCTTTAATCTAGTTGACTGAATATCAGCCCACTAATGAACTACTGTTGTGAAATATGTATAGCCATTACTTTGGTGTCTAAATTATCCTCACTTTAAAGTCTTATTTAAATTCTTAATAACCTTTATTAGATAGAGGATTCCACCCAGAAGCTTTCAACCTCCATCAAATCTGATAAAATCATGTGCCATCTTAGAAGTGAGAATTACAATGTAGTATAATATTGTCTAAGCTAGGACAATGGAATAAATTAATTAATAGAGGTTTTGATAATTAATTTGTAACAAAAATAATCTGAAAGCTGATTTGTAAATTTTTTTTTTTTATTGGCTGTAGTTTTCTTCCTCATAATGTACCTAGAGAAGTATTGAGTGGCCATTGAAATTCCCAGAGGAGTATTTGTTTCAAGGTGAATCAGGAATGCTGCCATAATTCAGGAGACAGCTTTTGGCATAAGGTGAAAGTCAGATCAGCTCAAGTTTAGGTCAAAATTTAGAGGCCTCTCTGGACTGTTTATGTTTCTAAGTATTGTCCAGATAACTTTGTGGAAGAAATTCCTCCCTGTAGCTGGTCATGAATCTAGTTACATTAGAAACATTACTACAGGAACTTGGCTGAAAATTACCATGTAATGTGTGCCATTTATGGCTTTTTTCTTTTAAATTGTGTCTACTGGAGGAACAACGTAATCCATGTGGTCTTAAACACCCATAACTAACCAGATCGTATTTTTACGATAGAAAATGAAACTTCTCCTTCAGAGTATCTACCTGCAAGAGGCACTGTGCATAGATTCTCTAGATAGTTTTCTACGTAGATAGTTTCAAACCCTACAATTCAAAGAAAACAAAGCCTTTCTTAGAAAATAGGTGGAGAATTCTGTTTTTAAGAAGTTAATATGAAAAGTAAATGTGAAATAGTTTAGTTTTCATAATGTGTTTGCTCTTTTATCTAGCGTCTTGTTGAGACCTCTGCTGACTCTTCAGGTTTTGATTCTGACCTCTGATGTTTACTGACATCATATCCATCCAACGAAGTACCCTCTTAGTGATCCATTTTATAGTTCCTCAGTTGCTTAATGCCCACAGCATTTAAAGCATATGAAAGCATGAGATTCAAAATTGGAGATTTAATGGGCAGGAGTGTGAGTTATCCCCTCCTTGGAGGAAGGTTATAATCAGAGGAAAAGAGGCAGCTTCCACAACTGAGGAATTTTGAGTCTTTCTGAAAATGAATTTCTACTTCCTGCACTGCAGGGAGAAATGGGAAGTTGTAGCTTATATTTGTGTGAGGTGGGCTTCTTTTTGTTGGCTGTCTTCAACCTGCTCCTTCGCCTTTGTTACAGTGGAATCAGTTAATGTTAAAATTTTACTGGAGTTCTAGGATAGAGTGTGTTTGTGTTGCAAACATGATTACTTTGTAGCTGTATGCTATGTAGCCAGATGCATGGTTTTCCTTTGGGAGTTGTCAAAAGTATGTGACATACTGACTTAGAAAGTGTATTTCTCATTAGCACAATGGAGCGGAGCAGTTTGAAAGGTTAAAACAGTGAAGTCTGTATACAACATGCCTGACCAAAAGCTTAGACAGTATTGTGGAAGGAGGGCTAACAAGCATAAGACTGAAGGTAAATCTTTAAATTTAATGATAACTGTAGTTTTAAAAGTATTTGGGATTTTCTTTATCTTGAACCTGTTGGCTTGCCTTGGTTCTTTCATGTAAAAGCTATCCAGAGTTAATTTAACTCCTAATTATCCTTCAGCAAACAATAAAAAAGTGGAAAGACTTACTCTATGTTAAGTCATACAGTAATAGTAACATCTCCTGTGTTTTTCAGAAGGAAGTCTCTGAAGTGTTTCTAACTTGCGTTTATTTCCTCCTGGTTTTCTCTGTTTCTGTCTATGTGCCTTAAAATATTAGTCAAGCATAAAAAGCTTTATTTGAAAATTCTGGAAGATGCCTAAATGGAACTGATATTCACTGGGTAGCATGGACACAGTAAGCCTTGCTGTTGCAGTACTGGTGGAGCTATGCTCTTGGGAAATGTATTCGTAGAGCAGCTGTGTTGCAGGCTAAAGATGCTAGATATTTATGGATGCTGAAGGTCATAGCATGTTTTGTGAAAATGCTGGGATTTGGATTTCATGAACTAAGTGTTGGGCTGCAGTTTGCACCTCCTTCCATTGTGAAATGGTCTGTTAAATGATCCAGAAAGGAAATTTACAGTGGCTCTGTTTTGCTTTACTATGAGGAACAATTCAGTAGTCTACCATCCCTGAGACAGGGTGATCTGCAGGTTCCGTAGGTTAAATGTCCATGTTTCTCATAAGAAATCTGATGAGACTGCTTTCTCTAGGGTTCAGCAAGTGGTAAATAGTCACTTATGTTCAAAACCTATGCAGAGCTTAAAATAATTTTTATGCATGCTGTTGAACTTTATACACATTAATGAAGTTGCTGTTCATAGTGGTTGTGTTTATCAAGTTATTTGGACGATTAAAAATAGTATTAAAATGGAGGAAAACTATGTTTTTTAATTCCTTGCTGAAAATGGAAAATGGCATTCTTAAGTTACTAGAATCTCTTTTTGCCATCAGACACTTACAAAGTCTGTGGTGTAACCTTTCAAATTATATAAACCCTCTTTGCAGTTTTGGGAAGTGCAAAAAAACGACAATTGTGCCCTCTGCTGGAACTGGTTTTTAACTCGCTGTCCTCTGGCAGGTTTTTGGAGGAAAAAAAATGCTGCAAGAGGAGGAATTGGAGTAGCATGACATAGTACAAGAGAATTAATTAAGCCTGCTTAACTGTAATTGGAAAACAAATAGTATAGTCATTTATAGTATTAGGATATCTTCAATAAACAGATATATTGAAAGGTTCTTATATTGATCTTTTTTTGTGCCCTTAATTGGCAATTCGAAAGTTATTGGGAAGGGGGAGGTCATTATTTTTTTTTTAATTTTTTTTTTTTAAACAACATGTTAAGGGTGTGAATTGCTTAGAAGGGTAATATTTTAGTAGGACAAGTAGAAGCAAATTCAAATCAGATAATGTCCAAGCTGATTTTACTTTTGTGGAAATAAATATGTCTAATTTTGTTCGTTAAGCACTGTGGCAGTTCTATCTCTTGTAGTATATTATAAATTTGTTGTCACATTTTTCCTGCATTTCCTTATGGTGGCTGGAAAAGTGTATGCTATTGTATTAATGTCTCTATTCTAGAGTTATAATACAATACCTAATGGTACTTAGATGTGGTCTTTCTTCATCACTCTTAAGATTTAGAACAAATTGGGCCAAACAGAAATCCACTGGGAATTGAATTAGATCCAATTTACTTTATTTTTTTTTTTTCTTTGGAAAAGGACAAGAGTCAGTTTCCTAAGGCTTAATTATTGTTCCTTAACATGTACATGATAGTTCTTATTTTCTATATTAAGGAATTCTTCATTAATGCTTTAAAAAGTATCTGTATTTATAGATTATCTAATATGTGTGAATATATTTATGTGTGTGTGTCTGTATTCTTATCCCCCCCCCCCTTTTGCATTATTTAGGCTGTCTGTGTCCAAGTGGTATTTCAGTCCTTTTCAGGGGAGAAAAAAAAAAAAAAAAAAAAAAGAAAAGGCTGAGACCTCTGTCTTAAGTACACTTATTTGCACAAGGTTCTTTAAACATGGTAACATTTGGAGTAAGAGGCAGCTTACACCTGTGAAAAAGCTTGGTAGCTATTGCTCACTAACTTCAGCCCAGAAAACCACTATAACTTGGGGCAGGTTTTGCAAAAGAGATGTCTTGGAATGCAGTTGTAGATCTGTGTCATCCCATGCTCACGTGCAAGGTAGTGGTCATTGGAAGTGTCCTTTCATCATGGGGCAAGATTTTATTTATTTTTACAGTTTTTACTCATGTAATTTGCCCATAGCAGTGCTTCTAAACCCAGTGTAAGTTTTATGTACAGGTAGCAAAGAAGTCGGTAGAGCGAGTGCAGTTGTACTCAAGGCACGCTGTCGTCGACCGCACGTTACTAAAGAACACTTTATATTCAGAGCAATAATGCATTTATGTGTGCATTGTTGTAAAAGGTCTCAATTTTAACATTTTTCACTTTTCCTGAGATGGAGAATTGTCTTAAAGCTTGGTAGAATAACCACATCTCATTTCTACTGTTGTATTTTTAAATGGTTGAAATAACTGGGTGTATAGCTTTTCTTTATCAAAACCTTCCAATGTATCAGTGAAACAAAGATACTTTAAGAAAAACCTCACAAACTCAAATCAGTTCAAGGAAAGGGATTTAGACGCTTTTTATAGTGGGATTAGTACGACAAGGAAGTATAAATTTAAACTGCACCTACTGGATGGCAGTGACCGAGCCGACGGTGGCGGCTTGGCCTTGGCACAACCAGCCCAGCGCCCGCCGCGCCGCTCCTGCCCCCGAGCGCGGGTCCTGCCGGGGCTGCCGGGCGGGCGTCCGTCCGTCGGCTCTGGGGCCTGGGCCCCCTCCGCCGCCGCCGTGGCGCCCCCTCTGCTGGCTCTCGCACTCCTTAGTCCCTCCTCTCTCCATCCGGTGCGTTTTGCCCTCTCTTGCATACCTTCTCCCTATGTTCTACATATGTTCTCCTCCCTTACATGCCTTCTCCGCGGGTGCCACCCGGCGGGCTGAGGGGCTCGGCTGTGCCCTGCGCCGGAACCGGCCGGAACCGGCTGGAACCGGCTGTGTCCGGCACGGGGCAGCGCCGGCCTCTCCTCACAGAGGGCCCTGCAGCCCCGCTGCCGGCGCCTGGCAGAGACACTCAGTACCGCGATGGACAGTAAAACTAGGTAGATTTTTTTCAATTCTTTCTTCTATAAAACCTTTTTGGATTCTCTTTAGTTATTACATAGAAATATATAAAAAAGAAAATGAAGGAATGTAAATGAACAGGGGTCGGTCTTCACAAACAGTGGGATGAAAATTATTCGATAAAGCAACTAGCCGTTCGGGGGAGCACAACTGATTTATACATATGGGTTACACCTTAAAGGCTTAATTTTGAGCACTCGCCTTTTTCAGTGATGCGCAGAGCACTTGTGAATTCCCAGTACTTGTGAAAGCAGTGTGTACATGTATCCCCTCTTTTTAATGGTTTTGAGAATGGCAGGCCAACTTAAACTCCATCGATAATCATGGTTTAATTCTTATGTGTACTCTGTGCTGCTCTATTTTATTGCTGAAGTTATTTTTGTGAGAAATCCATGCCTATTCTCCTTTTGCTGTCCCCCCCCCCCCCAGCTGTTGGGACTGCAGACTCAGCCAGGGAGCTGAAAATCCTTTTATTCCTCAGTAGCAATAAAAGTTCAACACATCAAATTATCTCCCCATTTATTACTGTGCCACCTCATCAAAAGGCTACTGCAGGAAAATTTGTGAGAAATGATATATCCTGCAGATAAAACTGAGCCAAGCCATAACTAAGGGTCTCTTAAAATAAAAAATGTTACTCTCAGCTGGGTCTGTTCTGTCCTTTGTTTTGTCCTGTTGCTCCCCCCCCCCCCCCCCCCCCGCCCCAAATTGTCCTTCACTTTCTTCTTCCCTGAGCCTTTCTGTCACTGTTTTCCTCTTTCTGTCATAGTCAGTCCAGAACAGGCAACCACAAGGTGTTACCCAATTTGATCAAACCTAAAAAATGCACCTTCCCCATCTTGCTTTCTTGATCATCTTTTTTTTGCAAAAAAAGGTCTTTTATTAAATGAAGCAGGGAAGCCATGGCTACTGCTTTAACTTGGGCAGTGCTGTAAATCACAAGCTCTCTATACAGCTGTCCAGTAAAGACATGCTTTTTTCAGTGGTCTGTAGCTTGTGGGGACACACTGGCCAGGAACTGATTGAAATGCATGTTTGCTAGCTTATGTTTCTTGACATATAATTTCTCTGGGAAGTACTGGACCATGCATGCATAACTGGACTGTGCTACATTTGTACACTCAGCTACAGGCTGTGGAAGTGGGAGGAAACAGATGTAGTTTGAAAACCTGTAGAAATTTGATGTCCTGTGAGTTCCTTAAGGCATGATGAAGAAAAGTAGCTGTGTCGCAGAGATGTGAGATGTAATGAAATGCTGCCTCCTAGATTCAGGCTCACTGAATTTTGTGCATTACTGGAGCTCTTTTGTCTCAAAAAAATAGGTTACTTTTCTTCAGATTGTTGGAGGTATATTGGCTCTATGAAAAAGAAGCTGAGCTCGAAATCAGATCCTTCAGTTCTCCTTGGGGCATTGGGTAATAGAAGTTACCGAGCTTGTTCTGGAATGCAGTTTTAGGAAAGCTGCTCTCTGTAGTCTTGTCATTGTCTCTTTGATTCATCAGCCTTAGCCTATGATATAAATACCTATACTAATATACTCAACAATATAAAACAGCACTGAGATATAAGCTGGAATTAGTGATGCACACTTCCAAAAAATTTAGGTTTTCCATAGGAATTCTGCTTGAGCATCCCAGTCAATGAGCTTTTGTCTACGTTAGTGGTTTTGTGTGCTCTAGTTTCAGTATTAAAGTTATCTTGGAACTGGTGAGGCAGGAAACAAGTTTCATGAAAGGTATAGAATACTGAGCCGCTGATACAGTTTTAACTGTCAGTAAATGGGGATATCGTAACTATTTTGAGAAGTTAGACATTTAAATGAAGATTTACATTGATGTCTAGTTTTTTAGTATGGAACTGTCTATCTTTAAATCTACTGTTAACAGAAATTGCAGTGAATAACATAATGCCCTTAATGGTAGCCAAAGTTGCAGGCTGCTGTTGCTTCAACTTTTAAGACTCCTGGATATATTTCTTTGTTACCCTTGGCTAGAAGTCTGCCCTCTTCTTCCACTTTGTGCCGTAATCTTTCCTAATGCTTACTTTTTAATAAGGCAAGGTTAGTTGGAATAAGTCATGCATTTGTGCTCATTTCAGATGCATTTTTAAAAGTATAAAGGGTTTTCTTTTCAGCTGTGTAAAGATTTATCATAATGTATTGTATGTTGTTAAAATTTGTAGCAAGTGGTATATATGTGCCCTAAAATATTTCTAATTAAGTCTGAAAATGTAAGCAACAGAGTAAATTCTGTCCCATATGTTTATGTTCTTTGCCTTGTTTTGCTTTTACAGAAGTAGGCAATTAAAACGTGTATATATTACATTACGTTAGAGTAAAAATTGGGTTTGCATATGGTGTTTTGTCATCTTTCATCTTTTAAACCATATTCCTGCTTATCAATCGGTTTTATGGTTTTAATTTCAGGTTATCTCTATTTATGCTGCTGTGTGCCTGACATACAAAGCAGCCTGAATTCATGCTTCCCTGGCATTGTGACAACAAGATTTAAATTTAAGAGATAACACAAGCAGCATCTCTAAATGATCTCAACTTTTCTTATGTAGATACATTTAAATATTTATTGGAAGAGGTAGATTGTATTCCTTCTAGCTAAATGTTGTATATGTGGTATATTGCTTATGGCATTTATTGCAAGCTGTTCAGCAGATCAATACATTAGAAATAAAACCAGAAATTGCACATATTATGCCCTGCCTATGGAGCCTTTTATCTTGGATTAAATTTGGATCTACTGTATGATGTAAGAGTGTAACATATAATACTGTGGCTCCTTACCAATGTGACTTCTGTTTATTGATTAACTTTCTTGTAGTGAACAGTAGGTTATCCATAGAAATGGAGGAAAAATAATTATTAACTGTTTGTGGTAATTTTCTTGTGTTCACTTGCTTTAGGGAAGATATATGAGAAAACAGTTGTTAAGTAAGAGCGTATATTTAAAGTGTAGATTCTACAGACCTGGTATTTCTGCGTTTGTGTTGCTGGGTACAGACTTCTTGGTATGTGCAGGACATGAAGCAATTACTTGTATAGTAGATTTAATTGATGTTGAACAAAAATTTGCTGCTGAAAAATGGAAGAATTCAGGCCATTTGGAGCTTAACAATGACTGCTGTTCTGGCACTGATTTATCTGCAGTGACCTTTTGCAGTATGGTTCAGGAGACAAGAAGCTTCACATTATTTTTGTTTCCCTTAGAAAACACCAGAGAAGCTTTTATGAGATAAAGTTAAGCTTGTTTCTGAGTTTCTGTTGAAAGCCACTGTTCTCAAAATATGTTTCTGTTTCTCTACAAAATTGATTAATTCAAATATAATTCCAGTCTTGTAGAGACCAAGTAACTTTCACATATATTTGCTTACCATTATGGTACAACATAGTGGATGATGGAAACAATATAATGAAGTGTATCTTCCAGTATCATTTTGGAAACTATCTGGTAAAAGGTGTAAATTAAACCCCAAGCCTAGGGCTCTTTTCTTGATGCATACAAGTATAAAATTAGTTATGTCTGTTAGGAAACAGCAAAAATTAACATGTAAAGTGAGCTGTTGCCTTTTATGTTGAATGATCATGAGTTTTGTTTTTTCAACAATTGTGCTACATTTATTTCTTTTAATTAACAACTGTCATACTGTTTGGTTTAGTAGTATAAGCTCAAGGAATGACAGCAGCTCCTTACATGCATCGTATGTTTGAATGCACTTGCACACACTACGAGACAATGCTTGAAATCACTGCGTTTGGGACAGTCATGGCTTGGGGCACATATTAACTGTCAGTTCAACTAGTTTTTAAATGAAAATAAAAATTTGAATGGGCCTTTTAAATTCTAGCTTACAATCAGAGGAGAAATCTCCTTACAATTAACCAGTTTTTTTATGATTTTTCTACTCGTGATCAGTGAGTCAGAATTTCATAGTTTGTCTGTTTGCTGGCCTCTTTGCCCTATTACATTCATGCAGATACATATAAAAGTAAATCACTGGATCAATCAATAAGCTCATTTATTACAATAACTTCACTTCATACTAAGGTAGTAGGAATTTATGTAGGGTCATATTAAAAATATTTTCCTTTGCCTTAGAGTTAGGTATACTAGGTGAATTCCTTCATGAGAGTACTTGCATACCAGTGAAAGAAAGATCCTCAAAATGTATCTTGTTCCATGTCTGCTGTTGCCATCAGGACTTTCAGATTAAGCCCTTTGGGTTTTGTTACACTAAGAAGGAGGAAGCTTGTTCCAAGATCCAGGCACTCTTGACCAACTCTTGAAATGTGTTACAAAATATGTTTAAGAGGTTTGCAGAGTTGCCCAAATTTTGGAATAAACCAACTGCAAGATCATAATTCTCAGACCAAATTGCCTCAGCAGTAGCACAAAGACAAAGTGCTATAGACTTCACTAGTCCCCAAACCAATAATTTTAATATTACTGTTCCCAAATTTCAGGTTCTGTATTAAGCGTAGCTAGGCTGAAAATTTAATGGAAGTGTGTTTTGCAGTTTGTCAGAGCTAATGTAAGAATTGGGAGATTCCTTTAACTTAATCATGTGTTTGCACAGAATTGTGGTCATGAGCAACTCCATGACCTCTTTTCATGTGTACTGTTAGGATAATTTTATAGTGGAGAGATAACAAGGAGATTTTCAAAGTGATGCTCTTGTCATGCACGGAAAGCTGTGACCTATTTCCTAACATGTTAATTAACAAGGAATAAGTACAAAACAATGCCCATTTAATGGAAAGGGCAATTTAAACTTTAACAGAAAGGCATCACTTGCAAAGTAATAATGAGTAAGAAACATAGTACAACATTTCTCATACTCTACCTTATTTCACATCCAGCTGGCCTATCAATTATAACCTGTACTCTACAGATGGTGCAATATATCAGAATTAAGTCAGTCAGTTAGTTTGTTCCCAATTAAGTGCTAATACTCCCAATGGAGAATATTACCCTGAGTCTTAGTTAAGTGCCCGTCTTCTAGTATCCCTTTATGGTCTTATTTTGTCATTTTAAAGAGATGCCCTGTCGTTTAGTCCAGAAGGTATTCTGGCTTGTTCTTCCAAGCGCTACCTGCATTGTTGCACTCCTTGTTTTTATTTGGACGTTAGATAAAGGATTTGATATTTCAGGGAGCTGGGAGTAGAGGTATCATGCAAAACAACCTTAAGATAAGTAAGTTGGTACTACAACACATGTGACTTTACACCATATATTTAGGTGCATACATGTACTTGCCATTACAACATCTGAATGCTTTAAAGTAGCATTACAATGTCCAACCACTCCTTCTGTGGATTAGAAGCTTAATGAACTTGTCTCCTGAAGCTTATTAGCATTACAGGGCTTGCTTTTTTCAATGACTTGCTAGACAGGTTACTTGAGCTTGTACTTTACTTGCTCCATCTATCCTTTTACTTGGCATTACAAGCCATTTCAGGGTTGCTACTAATAGATTGATATCCTATTCCATTACACTTCTTTCCACTTCTAGGTCTTAGTCTTTGCCCAGTTAAAGGCTGGCTAATTTTCTGACACCTTTCTTCTCTTACATCTAAATGTCAAGCTGATCGTGGATTTGGTCACTTGATCTAATGGACTTGCTGTCTTCCCCTGTTAGTCTTTAAGGTGACCCTTCATTGAGAGGAAATCCTTTGATAGAATTTGTTTTCTGAAGTGACTCCAGAGATTCCAGGCGATTACATGAGCTTCTGAATATCTTTCTTTAGAAGTTTAAAAGGCATGCTCTTCTAGTGCTGCTTAAATTACCCTTGTGGATTTGTTGCCATGCTATGGGAAATCTCCATTATAGCATACTCACTGAATCACAGTTATTTCGGCAGTGTCTTAGTTATGCAGAGATGTATAAAAAAAGTTACCAGTTTCAAAGTGTCTGTTCTGAGCCCTTTCTTGGCAGCCTGCTTTATAATTTATATGACAGTGAGATGGAAAAATTGCCTTCTATAGTTGTTGGCAAAAGCATCTCTTTGGTACTTCTAGTGCCAGCAGGAATTGAAGTTTGGTAACATATTTAAATTTACTGAGAATTATTTAAATGTAATTAAGTTTCTTACATAACCTCTGACAAAAAGAAAGGGAAATGTCAAAACCATGTATTTTTGTGGATATGAAATATTGTTTGTGGAAATAAGGTTTGTGTGTATCAAGGAAAATCATCATGTAGTTCCAGTGCCAGTATTAAACAGTGATAAAGCATTCTGTGGTAAGTACTAAAATTTAAAATGGATCACAATGCATATGGATTCATATGGATCATAGTTCAAGGTTTGTTAGACAACTGCAGTTTTACTTTTCAACACAATTTTGTGTGTTCTACAACAATTTCATCTCTGTTCAGGGGTGGGGTATTTGGTTTTTTTTACTGTTTTGTTTTGATGGCTTAACATTTCTGAAACCTACTATGATCATAAAAATAGATGCACTGATTTTATTTGCATCAAAATTAATTAGCCTCATTTTAAGTTTTCTTATTAAATAAATTTGAAATAAAATGAAATTATTATAGATTGCATATGTATTAAAATTTTTATCTGGCACCTTTTTTACTTTGCTTAGATTTTGTATTTTGTTGGGGGTTTTGTTGATTTTTGTTTGTTTGTTTGATTGTTTTGTTTTCCCCCTCAAAAAAGTAAATAGTGTTATGGCCGAGAGCCCAGCTATAATGGGCTCCTATTATCTTTTCCATAATTGGTATTTTAGAAGATGTGCTGCATGTCTTTCCAGCATACAGTAAGTGAAGTTGCTCCTGCCCTACAGTTTCAAAGGAGAGCCCACAATCTTGCTCACTATGTGCAACTAGCTTTTCAGTTTTTGTTATATTATAAATGGGATAGAACCAGTAAAAAAATTTGTTGAATCTTTAGTTAAGACATGGAGCAGTTTCAGAATGCAAATTGCATGCAACATGTTAGATAGTATTTTTCACTTCTTGAGTATTGTACTTTTTTAAACAATTAGAAATTCATATTTTAAAGTTCCTGAAGTTGAATAGGGGGTTAAATTTCACAGTGTTTTTAAGTAGCAGCTTTGACACACGTAAATATATTCAAGTATATTTATTTAGACTATGCTAGCTTCTTTTTATTGTATATCCATGCTTTTTATCGAGTCCTCAGATATGTGTGACTCTGTGGACTTTTGATGGAAGGGAAGTGCTTTATTAGAAAGCTAATTATGATGCCATCGTTGTCCTATCATGCAAAAACCAAGAGGTAATTATGAGCTTTGTCTAAGGAACATAATAGTAATTATGTGCCAAGGTACAAATTAAGTATGTTGCAAGCCTGTGTCTTCAGCATTTCTTAGTAAGTAAAATGTACTGGTACAGTATTAGTAAATAAGTTACCAGTGTCTCTTTTTTATTTATTTCAATAGGATATTATTCAAATTTCTATGCATACGACTTAATGACTTCACAGAAAAAAGCTTACTATGCTTTTGTTCATTTAAAAGAAGCAAACAAACTTGCTGATAGCTGCTTGCTGTTTAATAGTTAAAAAATCATTAAACTTAATATTTGAAGCCATTAAAATCTATGCAATTGTTTAAATAAATCTAAGTAGTGAGAAAAATAACAGCTGGAAAACAATTGTGTGCGTAGCTTTGTATTTAAAATGTTTTCCACTTTGCATCATCTTTAATGTCATATGAGAAGTTAGTCACTTCCTTGGCCATTGGATAAAAATTATTAAGGAGTCATGTCTTCACTAATTTGACAGCCCCAAATCTGGGACTGTGTAATTCTTTGTGGCTTACTTGTAAACAGTGCATGGCATATACCTTGCTAATTACGTACACCCCTCATGTCTGCAATTTGATGCATCTGCTTGGGTCTGGTAGATATGACCTTGGATTTACAGGAGGCTTGTGCCACTGAAGGAGCAGATGGAATCTAGGCTGTGTATCCCACAGTGTCTAAAGTGGCACTAGACATTTATGCTTAGACAACTGACCACAGCCTTGTTGCAATGCAAAGTACATATCGTGCAGTAAAGTCACTGTAAATGTGTCTAAAACAAACAAACAAAAAAGCTCCCAAACATGCCAAGACAGAAAAACAAATTAGGAAAACTGACCAGGACTTTGATTTGGTAGGTCCTGAAGACTGGAAATATTGGTATAAAAGCATGAATATGACTCCTTTTCCTCTCAGTTATGTCAGTTCAGAAAACTCCCCCCCCCCCCCCCCCCCCCCAAAAGGGTTGCCTGTGTATCCTGCTTGCATTCAGCATATGATTTCCATTTTTTTATTTCTTTTACTGGCCTCTCTTGTCCCAGCTGGACTTCTAGCTTTTTGTCAGGGTAATGTACAATATTTGTTTCAATTGAGTTGTTGATTTTGCTTTCTAGCAATAGAAGAGTCAGTTGGCAGTACCATATCGTGTACTTGGAGTAGTGCATTATATGCTGGTGACTAAACCTGCCATTTTCTGTTAGGTGTAAGAATCTTAGTCACCTGCCTCCCTTTCATTTTCTTTGTCATTATCTTAAATCTCAGGTTTAATTGCTTGTAATGGGACAGTAGAATGGACAAGACAAGGCTTTTGCGTAGACTGTTGGAAAGTGACAGAAAATATTGAAGGGACATTGAATGAAGTGGTTCCCTTTTAATGATCCCTTGTGGATCCCTTTCACAGATCCTCAAAGGCTTGCAGAGGGTGGGCGTCTGTAGTCACCTCATATTTCTGTTGGTCTAATTGAATTTACAGATTGTCAGTTCTTGCACGGAAGGCTCCTCTTCTGGAGCTCCGAGACACAAAACTGTGTGGGCACATTGAAGGGGGACTGCTGCTGGGTTCTGAGCGTAACCGTCTGGTGCTGAGTGATACGGTAGGCAAATTAGGGGAAATGAAACGGATCTAACGCAAGCAAGTGAGGAAAAAGTTTGGAATCTGTAGTTTTCCAGTAAAAGAATTGAAGTCAAAAGGTAAGGATGGGGGGAAAAAACACTCTGGGATTTTTAAATTATTTTTTTTAATAGTCGTAGTTTGTAAGCAAGCACTGAAAGGAACATGGAGAATAAAACTAAAAGACACTTTCTGTGCATTGACTCTGTATTTTACTAGTGTACGTGTTTTCTGCTAAAATTCCGTTTATTAATCCTTTGCAAGTAATGAGTACATTTTAGGTAACTAGGTAACTTTGATACCTCATTGAAACTTATGAAGATTTAACAACTGTAAATCATGTGACTTCCTAGACACTTGTCCTTTTATTAATACTGTAGAAATGAAGTTCTGAGCAGTTGTAGATGGTTGAGACTTGGGACTATGTAGGTTACAATTTAGAAAAATAATTATTTGTGAGTTGTTGATAACTTCAGTGCAAAAAGGTAATAGCTTAAATAAACATCAAATACAGATTAATAGAGAAAATTATTTTTAATGAAAAACTGAATCTTCAGCATAAGTTTCAATTTAAATGCTTAAAATGCAAATATGCAAGTTCTTAGCAATAAACATGGGAAATGTAAATTCTTAAGTTTGTGTTAAATATTACATTTATTACTAAATAATTGTAAATAATAATTGTGAATAACAACTAAAAAGGGTCTGTATAATTGCTGTAAGTGAAGTAGTTATTAAATGTTTTATAATGGTCTGTAAAAACTGCAAAATAAAAGGACTAGAACAAGAAAACCCCTACCCTCAAAATGAGGCTTGAGTGAAAAACTTAACTAATGTATTATAATTGGAAACAATGGTCTATGCTGCATTTATTTATTTGAAAAGAATGGGCGAAAAAATCAAAAAGAAAAAAAGCTTTACTTCTGTGGGCCCTTACAAGAGGGTAAGTTGAATAAGGAGAATTGAATTTATTTTACTTGTTAAAAAAGTTCCTCTTTTAACATTCATTTCTCATACACAAGGCTAGTGCAGTGAATCATTCCCTGTTCGCATGTAGATACCTCTACCATGCACATATTGTTTGGAAATATGTCTAACCCCATTAACTGGAATTGGTAGTGGGCCATCATCCATCTTCTGATAAACTGCATAAAGCAAGAGCGTAGACTGTGATAATACGGCTTATAACCATGTCAAGTCAAATAGCTGTTTATATCTGACTAATGACTGGGGTGGAGATAGAAGTTGTATTTCTTTTTCCAAAGGAACCTCTGATAAGATTAGAAATGTCCTTCACAGTCGCTGCTTTGTCCTTTAGCCGCTCGCCCTCCCTAGCCAGTTCTGGTAATTAAGATGGGACCATTAAACATGTTCTTATCCATAAGGCTAAAGGTAGGGAAACTGCCTGATAATAGAATCAATAAGAAGGATCTTTCAAAGCTTCTTTTCAGCAAGTCTCTGAAACAGTTGAAACATGGCTGAGGCTGAAATCCAGGGGCAGTACCTGTATAATATTCTGTATTCCAAATAATTTCTATTAATGATAAACAGACAAGCAAAAGCTTAATAATAATTTTCAGTGGTTCTGGGACATACAAAGTGATTGAAGTTGATTGAGGCAAAGATTACACTCTAATAAATTTTGCTTCCCCCCCGCCCCCACCTTCTATTGTGTGCAGAAATGCCACCAGTGTCAGTGGTTTGGTATATGCTGCATAAACGGGAAAGAAAATTGATGATGAGACTGTTGTGTTTATTGAAAAGATTCAGTTTTTCAAACTGTGAATTTTGTGAGCAGTAATCACCCTAATTCTTGTCTAGTCAACATATGTAAAAATTAAGAATGACAATTTTCCTTAATCTTCACACTCGCTTTTGGGACAGAAGCATGTGGGTGTTATTGTTGTTAGTAGTTTTACTCATCATGTTCTTTCTTAGTGGAGATCCTGATGTTGCCGTGTATCGTTGAAAGCTTATCTCCATGTGCTCCCATTTTGCTGACATTAACACTTAAATAATAATGATTCTTTTGTAGGACTTAAGGGAGGCTTAATTAATAGGATTGTCCTTTTTGGACACTCTTGAAGCCATACCTGGAGCATTATGTCCAGTTTGAGCCTTCCAGAACAAGAAGGGTGTTGAGTAGAAGCTGGAGCATGTAATGTACTGGCAAATAATTGGTGACCACTGCTGTCAGCCATGACCTAAAGAGATTAGAGTGAAGGCAGTAGGAGCCAGGGTATTCTCAGAGGTGCACAGCAAAAGAACAAGCAGCAATGGTTGCAAGTGGCACCAGATGAAATGCTCATTGGAAGCGGTGGAGGGAGGAGGGAGAATATCTTCACAATGAGAGTGGTTTGCTACTGCAACAGGTTTCTCAGAGACATTGTGGGCCTTCTGTATTTGAAGATATTGAAAGCATGACCAGACAAGACCATGAGAAACCTTATCTCATTTTGAAGGTAGCTCCAATTTGAGCAAGAGTTAAAGCTAATTGACCTCCAGAGATCTATCCTTCTGGCCTCAATTAATCTGCAGTTCTGTTTGTCCTGATAGGGTTTACAAATATGCATACAGATCTGTGTATTTATTTTAGTAGGGAGGCTGAACTGTTGAGCCCATATTCACTACCTGAAAGATGTAGGAAAAGCAATAAGAAATGATAGTGATGTTAAGTACTGTGTAAGTCAGTTTTATTATTGAAGTGTTTACCCTAGTTACTTCCTTCACATTCAGTATCAAGCTCTAAACTGACTCTGTCTCAGTGGCAGCTGGATTATTTACTTTTTAATTTACAATGCTTTTTTAATGATTGCACAAAATAAAACATAAAGTATTTGAGCAGATGAGGCAATTTTGATAAGTAGAATTAATAACTTGAAATAAGTTTTTGTAAGTAGTGTCACATTAAGAATGTAGACCTGACGTGAATAATTGTGGAAGGAGAAAGTTGAGGGACATTTTCTTTAGGAATAATCATAAACAAATGTATTTCCTGTTCAGGTTCTAGCTAAAAAAATAATATGGACAGCAGCTGCTCAAGCTTCTTCGTTCTGTTTTCCATGTTGTTCTAACTCTTCAGACCCTTTGGGGAGAAACAGTCCTCAGGGAAAAAAGAAAAAATGTATCTTTCAGCAAACCCGTGCCTATTTATTTACTATTTTGAGATTGTGAGAAAGATACATTTGCAATGATAATTTCCATGGTGTAGATATTTATGCAGTGCCCTCAGTTATAGTTCATTCTATATATACTCTCCAAAGCTATTAAATTAAATAGTCTTTCAGCTGTTGGATGGAGGCATGAGTTGCGTCTCTTTGGATTGATGAGTGAGCAATCAAACAAAACCCCTTTTTTACATTAATTTGGAATTTGGTTACCAAAATAACACTTAGGTTTTTTTATGCAGACTAATTTTGAAGAGTGGCAGGAAGAAGACATAGTGGCTTGAATTTTTTCAGTCTCTTAATACAGGTGATGATCTTGAGTGTGTGAAAGCCCAGGGTGAGAAGCAATGTTGGTAACAGGTTGGATTTTTCAATCAATAGAACCGGTTCTTCACAAGGTCTCTGTTCTACCATACTTTACAACATTGGTGTTGGATTTGACCTTTATTTTGTGTGGTAACACATTCCTCTTATGTTTTGCAGTGTCAGGAATTCCTTAATTTTACTCAAAGGGTTGCTTTACTCTTTTTGAGAGGAGAGAAGAATTCGGCAACCAACAGTATTTTCATTCCCAAAACTGGCAGTCACCTGCTGAAACCATCTAAACCTCCTTAAATTCAGAATGGAAAAGCATTGTCTTTTTCTTGTTTGCAATGAACTAAGCATTATAGTAATAGAATAATAAGTAGTAAGGTGCATGCCTGGGTTATATAATGAATGTAAAACAAAACTAGATTTGGTGAGGAAAAAATGGGATTTAAACAGCTGCTTGTAGTGAAAATAGATGATCCTGGGAAATCACTATGAAACAGCATATAGTACTAATAAAGTCAACATTATTATTTCCACTTTTCTGACATGTCAACATGTTGTTTGCAGCATTTTTCAGAATAATAGAATTTATTCAAGCAATTTATCCTTAATGTGTGTAGTATAAATAGTTTATGTTGTGCTTGTATATCATATTAACAATATTTGATTTGTGCTTTCTTTACAAATTGGAAACATTGATTTTCCTCTAGTTCACATTTTATGTTTAGGCTAGTGCTTTCAGTTCCCATTTTAGGTTCTGTACTTTGAAATAAGTTGATTTCTCATAAAATTACGCTCTTTCGTAAGAGGGTCTACAAGTGCCACATTTCTTTTTTTAAACATTGCTTGTTTCTCTTCTGGAGCCAATTAATGCCTTTAAGTTTAAGCTTGCTCCATAAAGAACACTAATAGTGTTCCTCCTCTTATTCAGAACACAAATCTACTAGTCTTGACCTCAGGTGGTACTTATTCTGGGATGTTACTGTTTTAATTCTCTTCTGTTTTGCTTCTACTTTTTTCTGAACAATTGTGACAAAATGGCCTAAGTTTCAGTCTCTGGAGATGACCATCAAAAGTTGCCATGCACCTGCTGATTGCAAAGTAACTGTTGTGTGTATAGAACCTTTAGCTTGATTCCCTGAAGTTCTCTAACTTCCCATTCTTAATTTATCCACTAGCAAAATTTATTTGAATGTGTTCATTAGTTCTTGCTTAAATGTTTGTATTGGTTTTGTGTGGCAAGGTTTTGGTAGTGGGGGGGGGGGTACAGGGGTGGCTTCTGTAAGAAGTTGCTGGAAACTTCCCCTGTGTTTGAGAGAGTCCATACCAGCCGGCTCTAAGACGGACCCGCCGCTGGCCAAGGCCGAGCCAATCAGCGATAGTGGTAATGCCTCTGTGATAACATTTTTAAGGAGGAAAAAAAGGTTGGGACAGAGAGAGAAACAGCTGCCGGAGAGAGGAGTGAGAACATGTAAGAGAAACAACCCTGCGGACACCAAGGTCATTGCAGAAGGAGGGGTAGGAGATGCTCCAGGCACCGGAGCGGAGATTGCCCTGCAGCCCGTGGTGAAGACCATGGTGAGGCAGGCTGTCGCCCTGCAGTCCAGGGAGGTCCACGGTGGAGCAGATCTCCACCTGCAGCCTGGGGAGGACCCCACGCTGGAGCAGGGGGATGCCCGAAGGAGGCTGTGACCCCGTGGGAAACCCGTGCTGGATCAGGCTCCTGGCAGGACATGTGGATCCCTGGAGAGAGGAGCCCACGCTGGAGCAGGTTTCTGGCAGGACTTGTGACCCTGTGGGGGACCCACGCTGGAGCAGTGCGTGCCTGAAGGACTGCACGCCGTGGAAGGGACCCACGCTGGAGCAGTTTGTGAAGAACTGCAGCCCGTGGGAAGGACTCATGTTGGAGAAGTTTGTGGAGGACTGTCTCCCGTGGGTGGGACCCCACGCTGGAGCAGGGGAAGAGTGTGATGAGCACTCCCCCTGAGGAGGATGAAGCGGCGGAAAATAACGTGTGATGACCGTAAACCCCATCCCCTTCCCCCTGTGCTGCTGGGGGGGTTTGGTAGAGAAATCCGGGAGTGAAGTTGTGCCTGGGAAGAAGGGAGGGGTGGAGGGAAGGTGTTCTGAGATTTGGTTTTATTTCTCATTACCTTATTCTGGTTGATTTGTAATAAATTGAGTTAATTTTCCCCAAATCGAGTCTGTTTTGCCCGTGACAGTAATTGGTGAATGATCTCTCCTGTCCTTATCTCAACCCGCAAGCTCTTTGTTATATTTTTTCTCTCCCCTGTCCAACTGAGGTTGGGGGAGCGATAGAACGGCTTTGGTGGGCACCTGGCATCCAGCCAGGGTTAACCCATCACAATGTTTTTGAGGTGCCTTGGGAATCACTGTTGATCTGTCAGTCCCACCACATGTCCTTTTTCCTTATTTTCATGACTCAGACATAGCCTCTAGATTTCTGTTCTGTTGTTTCTAGCTTGTGATGAAGTTTTGAAGATTTGTGAAGTTATTCAAAATTCTGAGTAAGACTTACATCTCCATATAGAATATTTCAAGACTTGAAAACCATAGTGAGAATCTGTGGGTACATAGGTCCTTGATTTTATTTAGTCTCATTTTCCTGTAGATTGAGGTAGTTGTTAAAAAAAAAAAAAAAAAAAAAGTAAATTAATAAATAAAAAATAGGCTGCCAATTCCATCTTCTTTGTTTAGGTGACCTTCTATATTTGCTTGACATAAGAACACGTAATTCTTTGGCTGTAACTCAGCTACAGTTATATGCAGGTGTTTTGCATCATTCCTTATGTATACCTATATAGAAGTGGATTTACTCTATGGTTCAGACGTTTGTGTACTCGTTGGGAGCAAATAAATTTTGAGCAGTAAAAGACTTTTTAGGAAAACTTCATAGCTTTGTAATGATTGCTTCCAACGTTTCACAAAGCAAAAATTGAAAGCTACTGGTATGTACCTGCAAAGGTACATGAATACATAGGCAGATGTATGATTTGCATCAAGTAGGTGTCTTTCTATTAATTCAACTTCATTGTTATATTACAAAGATTGAAGACCTTTAGTTCAGCGTGCTACAAGTGTGATAAATCTGAGTTAGGTCTACCTTTTTAGTCGCTTGGGATTAAACCTTTTGGTGAAGAGATCCATTAATGTGTTTTAAATCTATTGATTCATAGTAGAAAGGCACAATTTAAACTCGGAAGTCACTGAGTGAACTTTCCATTAAGTTAGGGAGACTGTGGTCACAGCTCATTTGATCTTTATGAAGTAGAAAATGTGATGTAGACCACACTGGCATTCTATTAGAGGAAATCATGCATTTAACCATGTAGCAAAATACTGTAGCCAATTACATGAACATACACCTATTTTACACATGGCTGATCCTTTGAGCATAAAGTATTAACAATGCACATACTATCTTGTTTTAAGGACTATTTACTTTTAAGCCAGTGATATGGGATAAAGTTGAAAGAAAAAATGAATTAATTTATGATTTATATAAAAGTTTTCTAACTGGAAATCAACCTTGCATAGAAATGTGTGGTTGTTCTTCAGCTGACATCAGCAAAGACTAATTATAACCCTGTTTTATTAAACGGTATCATCTGAAATTACATTTAGAAAAGAAAGAAAAATGTTCAGTATAAAAATTAATTTCTTAAACCTACTATATTTTAAGAATAACTTTGAATCTATTGGAGGATATAAAAATATGTTCTAATTTATAACTTGGCTTTTTTCTACTTTAGGGTGTATGTGAGGCTGTCAATCTTTACATTTCACAACATCTTTTCTTAAAAAGTAATAGGGTGAACTTGCTTTTAGTATTAGATGTTTACAGTGGGATCTCACAGTTCAGTAGGCTGGGAGTTGATTTGCTTAATGTTACTATCCCTTTTGAATTAATTTGATTTGTTTATATAAACAAAAGTATTCATATGCACATGTGCATGGACATTTTAAAAAAATGCCTTTATACAGTTTAGTCACAGTGGGCACTTTCTTACTGTCAGGAAGTGAAGTAAAACATTGAAAGTTGATAAAAAAGTTGAGAGCTAAACTTTTACAGTAAAATGTTGTGGGTGTCATTTGAGGATAACTATGATTATATTACTGACTTATTTTTCCATTCCTGTTCAGATGTCCCCATACCTGCTGTCGAGGCTCTGGGCATTTTGAATGGCAGAAGCTTATTTATTTCCCCTGCGCCCCGATCTTTTGGCCTTCATGGTAAATGCTATTGGGAGGAAGTAAAATCTTTACACTGTAATTCATAATGACACAAACTCTTTTCACCAGTGGTTTTGACTTATTCCATTGCCTGAAATAAATTATGAGCTGGGAAGTTATAACCTCTATCATTATGGGCTTATTGTGTGTATTGGCACTGCACAATTGGAACGGGCATATGAAGATTAATGTGTTGTATGCCAACATGTCCTTTTCTATGCAAAACATTCTGTGAGTATTGAAGTGATTTGTACAAGAATTTTGCAGAGAACGCCAAAGCTAAGTCAAAGTAAATTAAACATCCCCATCTGGCTTTATTTTCTTGCAAATGGACACAGCTATATATTCCAATACAAATTACTCTGTTTATTATAGCTGTTATTTACAGTGCAGTTTTTCTGAAGCTCTGCTATGTAGTCCATTAGTCACAATTTTTCCAGAAAGATTTCTGGATCTTGAAGATGTCCGCGCTGAGGAAACGACGGAACTCTACATTCTAGGTAGCCAGCATATTCTTAAAATGCGACATTGGTCTGACAATACTGCATCTAATTTCAGTGGCAGGAAAAGATACTCTTGAAAAGTATAATGTTATAGTTCTGTTGCAAGATCGTAATTGACAATGTGTAAAATGAATTTCCTAATCATACCTGAATCTGAAAAGAGTTCTAGCAATTAGTCTTTCATCCAAGAGAATTCTTTTCATAGAATTAACAAAGCAGCTTTATGTTCTATTTTTGAAGAATTGGCCTCAAATTATTTTAAATATTTGTGTGTTTCAGCTGGGATAGAGTTAACTGTCTTCCTAGTAGCTGGTACAGTGCTATGTTTTGAGTTCAGTATGTGAAGAATGTTGATAACACTGATGTTTTCAGTTGTTGCTCAGTAGTGTTTAGACTTAAGTCAAGGATTTTTCAGCTTCTCATGCCCAGCCAGCGAGAAAGCTGGAGGGGCACAAGAAGTTGGCAGAGGACAGAACCAGGGCACCTGACCCAAGCTGGCCAATGGTGTATTCCATACCATGGGACGTCCCATCCAGTATAGGAACTGGGAAGTGGGGGCAGGGAATCGCGGCTTGGGGACTAGCTGGGTGTCGATCGGCGGGTGGTGAGCAATTGCCCTGCGCATCATTTGTACGTTCCAATCCTTTCATTATTGCTGTTGTCATTTTATTAGTGTTATCGTTATCATTACTAGTTTCTTTTCTGTTCTATTAAACCGTTCTTATCTCAACCCGCGGGTTTTGCTTCTTTTTCCCGATTTTCTCCCCCATCCCACTGGTTTGGGGGGGGCATGAATGAGCGGCTGCATGGTACTTAGTTGCTGGCTGGGGTTAAACCATGACAGTGCGGTTTATTTTAGTGTTATTTTTCAGAGTGATATTATTAAATATTACTGAAATAAAAGGAAAGAGAAAGAAAAAATACAACTTGCAACCCAGTTCGGGGAGCAAACTTGAAGTCATTGAATTTTGGCAATAAAGTCGCATGGTTAGACAAGGTAGCATTCCTCCCAGCAGCTCAAGACAGATCTACCTACCTACCCTATAGACTGGAATTATCAAGGGCAACATTGACTACATGGGAAGTGAAAGAAATTACAGCTTTAAGTTTTATGAAACTCAGTGAGTGAAGAACTGAACCGAAAAACTGTTACCAAAAACATGATGATGTGTGTGTATGTATAGTCTTACATATGCATACATACCTACACCCATATATAATCCTCCCTTCAAACTGTTATAATTTCTTGTCCTCTAATGAAGTTTTTCTTCGTTTTACACACCCAAAGAGTATTGGATGTTGAGAGCACTTTGAGAAGGTAGTTTGCATTGGTTTTCCCTGTTATTTTTTTTTTTTAAGGAAAGATTTGCACTAGGTCTGTTTTAAGATCTGTAGATCTTTGAACCTGTGCTGTGTTAGTTCTGACACCTTGAAGTAGAAAGCTAACATGGGTATACTCTGAAAATATCATGCTGAAAAGTGCATGTGAAGTCCCATTCTGGCCAGTATTTTTTGTGCTTCTTTAGGCAGATTTTTATAATGAAAAATTGTATTATACTGATAAAAGAAAGTGCACTATACCCAACTGATGATCAATATATTTTCTTTACCATACATAGATATGAGTGTGAGTGCATGTATGTGTGCATTTTTATGTACCAAATATGTATTTTCATGTACCTACAAGAGACTTGTGTAGTCATAAACATGACACAATGTGCAAGTTAGCAGTGGTTATATTTTCATAGTTTTCTGGGAAGGTCTTTTTGATTTCCTAGCTAGAGGATTGTAGGGTTCAATTATATGGAACTTAGTTATCGGGCCTGAAAGTAGCTCATGGTCACAAGAGTGTTCCAGATGCCTTTAGAAGGCTTTGAACAGACTAAACAAGAAGATAGAAAAAGAAAGATCCCAGGTAGAAAAACACAGGTGCACATTCCACGATAAAGGGAACTTGGCACAAACAACCTCAATTCAGGGGCTTATCTCGACCAATTGGACTAAGACAAGTCTTGCATGCTCTAATTAATACGGCCAATTATGTCCTATGTTTCTGCACGTGTACAGAGCTGGTATAACTAACTTTATCTTACATTTGTGCGCGTGGACAGTACCGATGTAACCAATCACCGTTTATGCTTGTGCGCGTGGACACCAAATGCTTGCATGCAGCAACCAATCAGAGTTTCTAAACAACTTAGAGAATTGTATAAGAATGATCAGCTAGGCTCAATAAACGGGCGACTTTAATCATCATATTGGTGTTCTATCGTCCGGACCCTGCGGAAATAAACCCTAAACCCTACAGAGGATGTCTTTCCATCACTGAGTACTGAATGAATTTGGAGATGATCTGCAGTAAGAGAAAAGATGGGTGAAAGTAACAAGAATGAGCTTCTGGTTGCTTATCAGTGAATGCACATACTTCCCTTTTCTACTGCCACCTGACCAGTGTTGTGTCTCATAAGAAAGTGATTACAGATAGTTCTAATCCCGTATTCCAAAATGTCAAGGCAAGGATTAGTCTAGCTAGTAGTTCTCTCACAAAGTTTGCTATAAATACTCTGCATGAAGTCTGCTAGAATTTCCATTTTTGTACAGTGGTTGGGTACTAAGTGAGGGTTTGATACTGATGGGTGTTAATGTGCAGTCTCAAAGGATAATAACAAATATTTTAATTAGGTAGTATTTGATAAAAAATGGAGCATTGTGTTTTCACATTGTGTCCAGCTTTTACAGTTTAGCTTTAGAAGTGTAACAAAAAGTAGGCAATAGTAGATGTAACCTAGCAAATATGAATTCATATCCATTTTATTTCAAGAGACAGATGGTATAAATCTATTTAGATTATATTCAGTTTTCTTACAGAAAGGTGAAGATATCCAGTATTCTCCACAATCTTGTCATGTGAGTACTTACCTAGGTGTCAAGGATTATACATTTCAATCTAATCTCTCTAACAGCAACCCTGGTTTCCTCAGGTAGATCACTTGATTACTGTGTCACAATTCTCCACCTGTAAAAAAGGAATCAGAGTGATGCTTCACCTCTACAGTCAGGGCAGGACTATCTTAAATTACTAATGTGTTGTGCTGATACAGGAACTTTGATCGTGGTTAGAGTGTCTTGGTCTTGATAAAATACAAATGCTAATAATCTTTATGCAAGTTACATGAGAAATGCCACTAATAATAAGTGGATTTTTACTGATCAGATTATACTAGGAATTGTTGCAGATAGCATAAAGTAAATTGACAATTAATAAACACAGGTTGATACTAGGAAAGAATAATGCAGAGAAATGCTTTGTTACAAGAAAAAAAGAGTAGCAAGTCTTGTATTTAAAGCTACACAGAACAGAAATGAAGGAAAGTACAGACAATTGTGTGCTGTGAAACTGTGTGTGCAGGTTGTTGGGTTATTTTTGTGCCAAGCTAAGGGCAAAGTAGGAATTCTTGTTTCTGCCCTACTGTACCGTAGGCACCCCGAAGTGGATGGAAAAGATGAACTTCTGATTCATCACAGTCTCTCAGTTGTATGGCATCACAAATTTTTCTCCTACTTTGAGCTGCAAAGTGACTTACTTGTTCTTCTTGCTTCTTATTTCCTCCAAAATTTGAAATAGATTTGTTCAGAAAGATAGACAGACATGGTTTTCTTGTGCTTCTTGCTTCTGCTTTGGGTAGTTGGGTACTGTGCTTAGATGACTAAGCAATTCCAAGTCTTCCCCTGCCCCCCCCCCCCCCCCCCCCCCCCCGACTGTTTCTTTGACCTTTATGGGTGATTTAAATGCTCGTACTTAGGATCAGGAAACCTTGGAGAGAAACTATAAAAACAGTTTAGTATCCAAACTCCTGCTTAATGATGAATAAATTTTAAGATACTGAGTATGTTAAAGAATGCTTAACAAAGGAATGAGTAGTAGCCTACAGCAAAACTTAGTTTTCTGATCAAGAAAGTAGAACCTTATTCCAAAAAAAAAAAAAAGGGAGCAACTATTGCCTGAAGAAGTGAGTAATGCCCACGTATACTGAAGAGTGACACAGTGCCAAGACTCTAGCTGGCTTGTTTCAAGCTGAGAAGATGCTTTTGATGGAAGGTTGCTTATCCCATCTCCTGAGAAGTAGGTCTGTGTGTACATTTCTTGTATTTATTTGGAGCTTTGAAATGGATCAGCAAAACGTGTACATGCAGTATTCCAGAGTCCATCATTACTTATAGTAAAATATGAAAATCTATCTCTGACACAAGTCAAACATTTTGGTACAAGCCAGATAGAATAATTAGACTTGTTTGCATATTGAGTAGCAGCCAGCGAGTTCTGATTGTTCTCAGAAAAGCGCTCAGGGCTCCAGTTTACTACAGCTTAGTATAGAAAAAAAAATAATCTTTTTTTGGTTTGTTTGGATTGGGGGGAGGGGGTGCTTTTTGTTGGGTGGTTTGGTTTTTTTGTTTTGTTTTTTTTCCCCAAATGCTAAAATGTTATCCATGTATCCATGAAGTATAGCAAAACTTGATAGTTCTTTTGAATCATTCAATTGTGATCACATAGAAATGCTTTTGATTACTGATGAAAATAGTTTCTGGATTCTTACTTTTTATACCTTTAAAGCCTTCAGAGACACTTTTTATGCATCTTTATTCTTACAGGAAATGGTGATGCTGAAGTTTACTAGTAAAATTCATCTTCAGTACAGTTGTTTATCTGATCTATGCATTCATTAATAAAGAGTCCCTGCTGTTGTTGGCTCCGGCACAACTTAATTAATTATTATTTGAAATATGGATGTGGTAAATGATCCAACTTAGTGAAACAGGAGAACAGCTGTTACCTTCTTTTATGTTTTGAAGTCACTGGCTTTTCTCCTTATTTGTGTGTGCCATCCCCTTTTTCATCTTACGACAATAATTCCATAAATTCTGGACTCAGATTCATCTGTAAACCCTGATCCCTGTTTTGTTTTCCCACTGTGTCATCTTGTTCTCCTCTGTACTCACCATTCTATCATCTCATCTTACAACCATCCATTATTGTCTCTCCCTCTTTTCCTGTCATAGATTTTCAGAATCCTGATACCCTTTTTCTTTCCAGTTCCTTTCGTCAGTCATTCTGCATTCCTGAAAGCCAAGTAAGTTGTTTGCTATTACACTGGAGAAACTACTACTTTTGCCATCTTTCCTTGTGATGTATTTTTCTAGTGGCATATGCCTACGTGGTTTCTCAAAACAACATTATGAAATTAATTAAAAGTTTTTTTCCTAAATATTTCTATTTTCCCTATTGGTCCTGCTGCTATTTTCTTTGGTCAATTACCGAACTAAATAGATTTTTCTTCTCTGTCTACCTCCCCCCCCACCCCCCTTCTTTTTTCTTTTTCCTGTCTAGAAAAGACACTGACAGCTAGTTTTTAAATAACACCTCAAATTGCTGCAGGGTTTCCCGTCAGCTACAGGCAACAGCATTTCTGTGCAATCAAGTGCTGTAGAGAGGGAAGGTAGACATTTTAGTCCTGCACCCACACAAAGTCTATCAGTTACAATATCCTCAGTATCTTTCCCATGAATATCCTTGCACCTTAAGCTGTGGTGTTCTCTCACTTGATTTCTTTTATACTCAGATTTTTTTTCTGAGATTTTTATATTTGAAACTTGCTTGGTTTGTTAAAGCACTGCTCTAGTCGACCTTGCCCTGAGCAGGGGAGGTGGACTATGATCTCCAAAGGCCCCTTCCAGCCTCAACCATTCTGTGATTCTGTGAAGTACACGAGAAACAACAATGGAGAACAAAGAAATGAGTATGGAAAACACTGTGTGTTCACTGAAAGAAATATTATGCAGAACTAACAAATGTCATTGTAGAAGCAATTAAACCAACTTACCTCAGCACAGAAGATGTAAATCCCAATGGCAATATGTCAGAGAAACTGAAACACCCAGTGGGATACATCATATTTGGCTTTATTCTAAAATAAAGCCAAATTAACAAGTGGCATTCAAACTTGCTTATCTGTTCTGTTAGTTATATGGTGTACCATTCTGAATATGCTTTGGCAATATTGTTTTAATTATTTTAAGGAAAAGACCAAAATGAAAGAATATGTTTGCAAATGTAACCACAACTTAAATCCTTGACATAACTCTTATGTATGAAGGCATCTATTATTTTTTTATTTCCAGAGAAGTTTTATGATTTCAGAACTGAATAGCCAGGGAGGACTTAGGAGTACATATAGTATGTAGGACTACAGAGACCTCTAAAAATAGACTACAGTTGTTTATGCTTTTATAAACATAGAATGAAGAAAACTTTACATTCTTCACTTTAGAGACAGAAAGAGGAGTATTTAATGAAAAAAGTTATTTATGAAATTATTGAAACAAAAGAGATCATGAGGTAGGGAAAATACTGAAAACATCATAAATCTAGGACTGTTTCATTTTAAGGAGTGTGATTTTCTTTTGCAGACTGCTATCATAGAATCAGACATATACTTTTAAAAGCAAGCAAGTCTTGAAGCTATTTCCTTTTTGAAATGAGATGTTGGATTACAAAAAGAGTTTATTTTCTTTATAGAAGTAGGTGGAAGTCCCTTCATTTCACTTATATTCGATTCTGATTATTCTGGGCCACAGAGTAGGGGTTGGGGGAAAAGGAGTGGGAAGAAGAAAAAATAGAATTTTTCATTGTCCAAAAGAGTATTTTCTTCTATCCCAAAGAACTAAGAAACCCCTTGTACTTAAAAGAGTGAATTATGATTGATCAGTCTTAATACATATGGAACTGAAAACAGCTCATGGAATGGTTGTCTCTTGGGTTCAGTCTGCTTATTTTTAAGGGAATAGTACAAATTACTGTGTTTTCTGTAGATATTTGGGGTCAGCT
This sequence comes from Buteo buteo, assembly GCF_964188355.1. NCBI lineage: Eukaryota > Metazoa > Chordata > Aves > Accipitriformes > Accipitridae > Buteo > Buteo buteo. The sequence continues at coordinate 4,823,940 of NC_134199.1, forward strand.
ATTTGAAGGAATGATACAAATTTTTTTTAAAAATTATATAATGTGTTGTTAATACCTATTGCTCATTATTATACCTTATAAGCGTCCTTTTTCTAATTGCTGTCCTGGTAACTTTTTTTGTGGCTTCCTACTGTCCCTTCCACTTCTTTTTCTTTTTGTCACTTACAAAAGCAGTAGATTCAAAATTACGCATGACTGGGCTATAATCGTTTATCAACTCTTGTTTATTCTCCACACAGAAGTACCCCTTTCCTAGTCTCTTCTGTAATTTCTTTTTTTTTGTTTGTTTTTTTTGAGACTGTCTTTATTTTCCCTACCTTCTCTATAAGTCTGATCTATTTTGCACATTGTGAGCGTGTCCTGAGACGCTCCCACATCCACATCTATGGTATAATGCAGTGCCATAGGGGGTACCTGAGCTACCCCTGAGTGGGCACTTCTATCCAGAGCAGGGTGGGTAGAGCTTTGCCCAGCCCCCAGCTGAGGTGCTGGGAGAATGACGGCTGCATTTGCCTGGAACTGAGTGGTTCAGATACGGCAGTGCCACTTCTAACTCTGAGCTGGTTTGCTTAATCGTTCTTACTGCAGTGCAGGGATATAACTCGATAACAGTGCAGAAATGGGGAGTTGAGTTGTGGAATATGTGTTGGGGAAGAGCAGACAGAGTCTTTTAAAGAAACATTATCAGTCATTATAACAGCTGGTGGGCTCAGCTTTCCAGAATAACACATATTTTGTATACAGCATTGCAGAGAGAAGATTACAGTAGGATTTTAAAGGAGAAAATGAAGGAAGGGGTTGTATATTGAGAGGATCATTATCTCTTGAGATGATCAATAGTTTGGGAGGCAGGATTGTGAGCTAATTCCAGTGGTGGTCTTCCATCAGGTTTCGTTCACCTTTTTTTGTCTGTCTTGCATGGTTTTCATTGGTCTAATTTAGAAGCTTTTGTTAATGCTTGCTCTGTTCTGCCAATGGCAAAATAGACACAGGAAATAAGGATAATTTTAACAGCTTAGACAATTTAATGCTGTGTTTATCAAAGCTTGCTGATTCCATAATTCTAGACATGCAAACCTCTGTTTTTTCAAGTATTGGTTGTGGTTGATTTTTGAAGGCAATTTGAAAGCTGGATATGTGTGTTTTTTCCACAGCTACAGCATATACAGTGTGTGTAGCATAGCTTTTGTTGCTAGTAGAGGTGTAGTATATTGATGCATTGCCCAAGTTTAGAATAGACTAGACTAGACTATTTCAGTTGGAAGGGACCTACAGTGATCGTTGAGTCCAACTGCCTGACCAATTCAGGGCTGACCAGGTCAAAACATGGGATTAAGGACATTGTCCAAATGCCTCTTAAACAGCTCAGGCTGAATATTTCCCAAATAGAAATGCTGTAGACTCAAGGACCAGAACTGTACAATTCACTGCAACCTTTCTAGATGTCTGTTATCAAACACTTCAGAATATTTAAAACTTTGTATTTCATAAGGCTTTTGGTTTGGTTTTGTTTGTTTGTTTTGGATTTTTTGGTTTTTGTTTTTTTAGTGAAGAATATAAGCATGGCTTTGGGAGACTGACAAAAATTTTGGAAGTCTGTTGATTTGGCCAGTTCTTAATAAAGCATTTAAAGCTTTTCTTTTAGGATGGGAAAAAGTGTATTTAGAAACACACAATTTCTCATGGTCTGTATTATGATTAAACTTCTGTCTTTATTCACTTGAAATCTTAAAAAACAAACAAGGGATAAAAATTTTTGTTCTTGTCAGTGTCTCAGTTGAGAGGCTAAACATCATTCAGGGTGAATTACTCTCTTGTCCTAGAGTTGGTCTTTCTGATCAGGGTAGAGCTATTTCAGTATGTCAGTGAAGATGAGCTTTGTGGATAAAAGGAAGTCTAGTGCCCAGAATTACAGAGACTTAGTTGAAAATTAATTCATTGTCCATCCAATGTTCCACAGCTGACTAATGGAGGGCAGGGGAAAGAAAATCATATTCTAATATAAATTCCTGATGTAAAGAGAAATGTAGTGAACTGGGTACTTATGACTAAAGCAAGGAGCTTTCTTCTGCCTGGAAATATTATGGAGAGCCACCTGAGTGCATTTATTTTGAAAAATCTTAGACGTGTGTCATGGCATCTTATATTACCTAACATACAGTTAACCGAACCACTTACAGAAGAATGCAATTTGGAATGTAGCTTGGGAATTTCTAAATGGGAATAATAAACAGATTACTTGAGTTGTGATGAAACTGGCTCCTTTGTATTGAGCACAGCGAACTGAAATTTCAAGAGGTTCAGTTTTTTAATCAAGTGCCTTAAAATTTCTATAATAAAAAAAAAGACTTCAAAGAGATTAAAAAAGAAAAGTAAATAAAACAGAAATAATATAATTAAGTTTTGACCCCTTAAATTGCTGACCTTCAAAGCTAATGCTGGAGAAGCACAATATTATTAGCAATAAAAAGAATTTGCTTTGCCCTTTTAATATTACCATAAACCGATTGACTGAGATGGAATGATGTTAATATTTAAGAAGTAGAACACTAGATTCTATTATCTCAGAAATGCTGTCACCTGGTACACTCTGTAGTCCTGTTATCTAATTATTGTCCTTAAATTGCATTAGTGTGGCTGCAATTTGTCTACTGTTGGAAAAGTAATTGACGTTTGTGTTACTGCTTCATATTTGGGAGACTCACTAGCTGGTTCCAAAGAGTCCTCTTCTGTCAAAGCAGATAAGCTAAAAGAAAAGAGAAAAGAGAAAGTCTGTGGTTTAGAGTATGTCACTTATATAGTGCTCTTGTAATTTGGTATTAAAATTCAGGTTATATAGCAAAGCTAATTGTCAACTGAAAAGGGGGGGGGAATGACAAATTAATAAATGACACTTCTGACTTTAACTTTAGTGCAGTCTGCTCTTTCACTGAGTGTGCAAGCAGTCATACACTAATATAAAGAGCCAAAGTAAATGCTGCAATGATGTGGATAGAGGGGAACGTTTGTTTCTTGGCACCTGTTGTAGTTGGTGTTTAAATCTACAGATTTTTAGTCAGTAGATAGGTATAGTCACAGAGCCATGGTTACACACGTGAATGACCTCTTCCATGCTCGGAAACTGAGCCATCACAAAGGTGCTGAAATGCTTTACTTTTTGTGACAGAGAAGCTGCGTGGAGATTTGCGTAGTACGCACATGATAGATATTGCGATGTCTGTCTCCTCAGTGGGGTCAAGCAGCAGATTATAAAGATTTCTTTGTAAGAACTGATGCTTATTCTGCCTTAGATTTCCAGCTGGTTAGATAATGTTAACTTCCATTTGGCTTCCCATACATGTTTCTAAGGCAAGTGGCCCACTTTGTTTTCTTTAGCTTTAACTTTTTTTTCTTTAATAATATTTGTGTATTATCATTAAAATAAAAAGTAATTGGATTTCAAATAATACTTTTTATAACCAAAATACATAGTATTTCTCCTGATGTTCTATAGTAATTTTAGTTTCCTGTTTTTTTAGTGTTTGGAGGAATGCTTCCAAAGTCTTTTGATACAATTCTTTTGATTAAAATTTAAAAGATATTTATTATTCCTTGTAGCCTGGATAAGGAAAGAACAGCCTGTATTTCAGCAATTACATTGCACTAAATATGCTTCCATGTTTCTGCAAAGGGTTTGGCTCATGTCTGTGTACAGTTAAATGCTTAAAACTTTCCAGACTAATGTAATTTGGGATCTAAAGTTGATTAGAGATGCATGATTACAAAATGCACATAATACTATATGTGACAACTGGAATTAAATTTAAAAGATATTTTAAATTACTACAAGGAATGTAGTTGTCTAGTGGTTGTGATAATTTTGCTAACATAATTTGTTTAGAGACTTTTCATTTCACGTTTAAAACCAAGAAAATCTTAAATCTCTTCAAAATTATTTTTTTCCCAGGGCTATTGTATAAACTAAAGTTTAATGCTCAACTTATAAGATCGATAATGTCAGTATAATCCAAATGAAACGTTTAGGAATGTTGGCTAAAACTGAAAACCTCATCTGAATTTCTTTTGACTAGTAAACTTTCAAAAAAGATTTAGAGCACTGATTGCACATCTTTAGAGGTCTCTGCCAAGATGTCTTTAAAATACTTCATCTTTCAATGAGAAGAATCAGGATTGTTTCTCCTCTTGATGGCTTACATAATATAGCCACGTTTTTTCAACCATTATTATGAATTTGTTAAGGCCTTTTGCGGACCATGTAAATTGGTGGGCTATTATGCATAAACCACACTTTATCTCTTCCATCTCTGCCCCCCCCTCCCCCCAAAAAAATTAAAAAAAAATTAAGGGAATCTGTAGAAAACTGTAGGTGAGCTTGATAAGTTTATCAAAGTGTCAAAAGGTTTCTGCAATCATTTGTGGTAGTGCAATTCTCCATATAAAAATACGTTTGGAAAACAAGCATTTTGCCCAAAAAGTGCCTGAAAAGGAAGTAAGTTTTCAAAAAATACTAGAGTTGATTCTGCAGTGAAAGTGGTAATGCAGTGAAAGTTTGTATAGTGAGAATGGAAACATCTATCATAAAGAAATTCTGAAGAGTATTTCAGAAAAACAATTAATGCCTCTGTATATATGAATAATGTGCTACTGTAACAAAACAACTAAAGCTGTACTCTGAGAGCGTCTGCAAAGCACCAGTCAACATGTTCTGCTTCTGGACTGTTTTTTCTTCATCTAAGATTACTCTGAGCTTATTACTTTTCAGAAAAGAAATACTGTATTAATAATTGTTAGTAATTATGTATTTTTAAAATTCTAAAATGTCATAATTTGAGAGTGAGAGTGTGCTCTAATTGATCAAGGGTATTCAGAGATAATGTCTCTATTTTTTATAGACCGTTAAGGTTGTACCCGGAGAGGAACAGGTGACTTGCAGTGACCAGTGGGGTTACACTAGCATAACACTGTGAGTCTCTTGTGTCAAATGTGAAGCATTATTTTGCTTTAAAATTCTAATAGTACCAATAATGAGGCAACTTTTACTGTTAAATCAGGAAAAGAAAAATAACCTTTTTGCCCTGAAGAATGGTGTGTTTAAAAGGTCAGAGCTGTACCTGGGGGCAGAGAGATGCCTAGTGATAATAACGGTAATCCAAAGTTCTTGAAATGCAGTAAAAATGTAAGTTTTCAGTAGGACAAAGGACATTGCAGAAAAAACAGTAATTTCTTAGACTTGGGATTCTTGCTTACAATGCTGTTAAAGTTAGGTAAGGCCAGGCTTTTAAAGTGCTCAGGACCAGAATTTCATATTCTCAGCCTACACAGCAGCTGCTAGATTTTCAAAATAGCTCAACTCCTAACAGTTCCTGTTCTGCAAGGCACCAGAGCGCTTATGAAAGTCTGGCTCTCATTTGGGTGCCAAAATGAGATCTGAACTCTCACGAAAATCTGAGAGTACGCTGATTTCATGGGGAAAAAGAAAAAAATAAATATCCATAAAGTGGAGATGAAAATTAGATTATAGCAGTATATTTATTTCTTAGCAATTAATTTCTTGCTGTGATTATGGTAGTACTCTGATAACCAGAAGTCTTATTCTCTGGATAGTTGTTAGAGGACTACATATACTAAAAATAAAAGATTATCTGTATAATTATTTCTAATGGATTCATCTCTCTTGGTAATGTCACTTTCTTTACATTCTGTGGTCCTCTCTTTTTGAGGCACACAGAACAATGATCATATGGATTTTTCCTCTAAAGTTTAATTCAGACGGGAACAACTATATATAGAATGTATGTGTACGTTTAATGCAGGTATGATGCCAACAATAGATGCAAAAAATTCTAGTTTAGGTATATACTCCTTGAAAGTCAGTTATCTCCCTAGCCTTTTAAATAGAAAAAAAATTAACTTCAGTAGATGAGAAGAGGGAAATTTGCTCTAACACTGCCTACAGTGAAACTGGAAGAAAGGAACCTGCTGGAAAAACTTTTATCTTCACAGTATTGACATAATTAAAGTGTTACACTAATGTTTTGTCTGGAGTGGAGTTGGTTTCCAGTAATGTGTGGGGATTCATAACTATGTTTAACAACATGGATCTGGATAACACCAGAAAGGGAAAGTAGTTGTTGGCTTTAGAGAGATCTCTAAAATGCAGTCCTTTCATATGTAGGAACAGTGTCTTAATTTAAATTTAAATTTTTCTTGTTTCCACAGGTAGTCCCTGCACCATTTTTGTAAACTTTTCTATGACATTATTTCCTCAGAGATAATGGTTTCCAGTGATTTTATGTGGTACAAAATTAGAAATTAAGACTTACTACGAATGTTACTTTTAACAATTCCCAGTCTGTGTCTCCTCAATTCTATACGTTTGTCTAGCACCCGTAATTTATCATCAATACATATTTTATCATGGAATGAATACTAACATATCTTGCAATGTATATGCAATAAATGTATATATGCAGATATATACTTGCACATTTATATATGCATGACATAAATGTCTGTGTGTATATAACGTAGATGTTGCTGTATGGCTTTCCTGTCTCATCTATCTTGGTGCAATAGTTCAAAGTTTTCCTCAAAAGCTTGATGTTCTTGAAGTCTCATTCATATTTGAGGACATTTACAAAAGTACCTCCGCATCACTTACTGAATCTATGAAACGCTTCCTGAAATGAGAAGAAAGGTGTGCACTCAGGCAACAACGTACCAGGAGTGCTAATATGCTCTCCAAACAACATTCATAAAGGTTGAGAAAAAGTTCACTACCCCCAAGAAAACAGATCTTTTTTTTGCCTTTTGTAGCATCTCTGTTCAAATAAATACACCGAGAAAGCAAATTCTGCAGCAGATGCATAAGCTAACAAATTAATTTTAATGCCAGCTTTTCAGTTGACTTGTGTTTTGCCATTTTTAGCATTAGCTCCATTAACATAAGTGTGTATATAATTCGTATTATGTCATTGTACGTATATTGTGTTCTGTATATTTGGCTCTTTGTAAAGAAAAGAATGAATGCAATTCAACATAATTTCTTCTTTCATCCTATTCCAAAACTGTCTTTGGGCATGTTTGAAATTTGTTTATATTTCCCGCTCACCCCCCCATGAATTTGTAGGCATTTAAGAAGGCTAAGCTGTAGTTTTCCTGCATTTATCTAGAAGGATTAAGCCCTGTATTAGCTTTGTTTTGTAAACAAAAAGATTACATTAACATTGCCCAGTTGCAGAAATATATTTGCTTCCGAAGTTTATGTACTTCAGCTACAATAAACTGTAGTTCTGTTTATTAACAGCTGTCTGACAAGGTGTCATCACAAGTCACAGGGTAAACTGGCAATTCTGTAGTAGCCACTGGGATATGCACTCCGAAATGTTCTGTTCTATGTCTATGAAACCTCCTTCAAACATTAGTAGGCAGATGAAGTTGGTGAACAAAGATTACAACCTTAAAAATTCTTTGTCTCTGCATGAATGACTTGGAGCTTTGCTGAAGCGAGCCCAAGGCTGACCTCAAGATTTTGTTGAGTTGAAGTTAAAGACCAAATTTCCCATGACACTATCTATAGAGGAATTTAGAAAATATGTAACTTCCTTTCCTCTTATTCCCCAATTATTTTTAAAGGCAGTAGTGGCATCTTTTTGCCATTTACACAGACTTACTCATGCAAAATAAATATTTTCTTAGAATAAGTGCCAGAAGGCAAAAATTGTTATCTTTGAATTGAACTGTTTAAAGAAAGTCACCTTGAAAATGTATTTATTTAAAAAAGTTGGATGTCTGTAGCCATGTGTGAATAGACATCTGAATGTAGCAAGGAGTTGCTACACACAGTATTCTGTTGTTGAGCAGCACCCTATAAAACTGCAGGCAGCTTATTCAACTAAATTAACAAACAAAAATGTCAAAATAAATGAAAAGTCTGCCAGAATTAAAATATACAAACAATTTGTCAATTACAGGTTTTAGGACAAGTAATGTAGCTTAACTTGAAGACTAAAATCAGAAACACCTACTTTTTATATAATAAGTATGCAAATGTTTTGAAATGTGCTTGATGGCTAAATAGTGAGCACCACAGTGGTGTTTCCTGGGTGCTGAGACATGCTAGTAAGTCTTTGGAAGGTTTAATGGTTGAAGTGGGGTGATTTTTCTTCAGTTTTCCGAGACATCAAGATGCAATTTACTGGTGTTCTTCACAGTCTATCAAAAAATTCCTTTATGTGTCTGAATAAAATTTGAACGAGAATAAGATGAAAATTTAGAATAATAATAAAAATATTATTTTCTACTATTTTTTTTCTGGTATGTGTTAAAGGATCATTTGCAAATATATTTTACTCCTTATCCTGTTGTCTTTATTCATGCAGTTTTTGGAAGGATTTACCTTTTAGCCATGTTGGCTTTACATAATTGATCCATCCAAGAATTGAATTGCCTGTAGGTCAAACATGAACTAAAATGTAAAGTTTGGTGAAATTTGCACTTAACATGCAGAAATATCACAGATGAAAGATCACTTGCCACTATGAAGCAGACCTGGAATTTGACTAACAGATGCTTTCCTCAGTGGAAACGGGCTAACTTAGTACTGTACAGTATGATCATTTCGTGTCTCAACCAAGTGCAAAACGAGAGAAGAGAAAATTGAGGGCTAGAGTTTTGGAATGCAGGCTGAAAAAAATAGCCAAATCCCCAGCATATCGATGTATAGATTGCCAATCCTGATACATTTGGGGAAAACGTGCCCCACTCAGAAACTTGTCTCTGCTGCCATAATAAATTAATCCTGGTTGTGGGAATTAAGGGGGCTCCTCTCAGAGCTATGGTCATGCTCATAGTAAAAGATTTGACAGGCACCAAAAAAAACCAAACAAAAAAACCCCCAAAACCTTGCCTTGATTTAGAAATAAGACGACTGTGTGGAGATGTCAGTGGGAAATGCAGACCCTTTTTGATTAGCCTCTCTACACTCGGGGGTGGAAATCATAAAGACTTTCCAGTCCTTTGTTGTTTTTTTGCCCCCCTCCCCCCCCCGACTTGACATGGGATGGGTTTTTTTTTTTAATGTACCTTCCACTGGCGGTTCACCTGCCTCGCGGCCTCAGACCTTTGCTCTCTTTGAGAGTCTCTGTTCCTTTGCCAGTGATGCTTGGGCTGATCAATTGAGTGAGTTTTGGACAGGTTGGATTAGAGAGTAATCCACGTTTTGTTGATTTCTCACAGTAACTGTTTGATTTAGGACATCGGATGTTCTTTTTGATTTGTCATTTTAATGTAAACTAGTGGAGAGCCTCCTGGAGTGCTGAAGTGGAACGTAATCCTCATTTTTGCTAGCACATCTCTTGGGGAGTTAATCTGTATTTGCCTTTCATGTAGCTTCTACGACTCAGAAGTCTTGGGCACTTTACAGACTTTAATGAGCTGAGCCTCACAACTTTGCTGTTATGTAAAGGAGGATTTGTTGTTCCCATTTTATACGTGGAAAGAAAAGTGTATAGATATTAAGTGATGTGCCCAAGGTTGTTTGACAATGTAATGTTTGACCTGAGACTAAACTGGTAGGCCTAGTTTGGGGTTTTTTGCTTGAAGTGATAGACTGTTATGAATTCTCTTTCAAAACAGTGTTCAAAATCTTCCAGGTTCAGGCTTTTGGATAGACACTCTAAGTTAACTTCCTACCCTGAAGTGCTTAGTCTGACAATGGAAAACAGAATGGGTACAGAAGCACAGCGAAATCGTTACTCGCCTGAAGTCACACGCAGCTGCTGGCGAAAGAATGAAGTATTAACCATTTTTCAAAATAATTTTCTTAATATAATTTTTACTGGATATTTCCACACTCCTTGTTTGTCTGATAGTTCAAAGATTTTTTTTTTTCCTGTATTTCAGGAGCTCTGTAAAAGTGACATGTTTAATGGGAATGGCTTAGTCAGAAGTTCATTTTAAATATGGCTTAATAGGATGAGTGTATTTAAAGATTTATACATATTAAAATTGAAACTGTTCATTTCGCCTGTCTGCTGGGCTGGGGAGGGGAATGCATACACATGCCGTTTGTGAATAGTGGTAAAATGCTGAAGATGTACTTTTATATTCCTATGGGTTCCCTAAGATGCATAAACAAAATCTATTTGATAGAAAGAACGTTGGCTTTGTAATAAGCTTCAGTGTTCCGATTTTTTTATTTCTTTTAGTATATTGCACAGTCCCCATTAACCAGCCAACAAGAGAATAGCACTGAAGTAAAAACTGTCCTCAGCTTCATATTAAAACCAGCTTAGGTATACGGCATGTTGCTATTATTTGCCTTGATAATTTTTTAAAAGGAGGAGGAGCTCTGTGGTTTGCTTTTTTTTTGAGACCACATCTAATCTCTTTCCTAATACTAATATAAAATAGCCATATATGTAATTTTCTTAGTTGTTTAATGCCAGATACTTTAAAGATTATTATTTTTTTTTTCCATGCAGGAAAGTAGTTTTCAGGTCTGTAAAGACTGAAATGGAGAAAATTGAGTTTTTAGAAATAAGGGCTAATGGCAGAAATAGCTGGTTTGTCTTTATGGGTGCAGGGTGTTGGGAAGTTGAGAAGTTCTGAACTCCAAAGGTTGCTGAGACTATGCCAGTAATGGCAGTAGGTATTCGTGGTCAGTACGTGGTGGATATCTGAGAAGAAATGTGAGGCTACTGAAATTCATAGTTGAAAGTGTTGGGATAAAATTTTATATCCAAAGCCTCATTTGGTAGCTTTCTCTGAAACTGCTCTGATTCACACAGCATGAAGAAAAAGAAACTTTCTAGTCTAGATAAATGGATGAGAAAGGTGGTAGAAAAACTTCAAATATAGACTTTACTGGAACAAAAATAATCTATTTTCATTACACTTAGGGTACTGATGTCTTTCTGTATTCAAAGGAAGAATATAGGCCTTGATTACTTCTTGAATTTGGCACAGCGATGGCTATAGTCCCCTAATTGTGTCATGCTTTATCCAGTGCTCCAATAGCTTTGTTAATTCCCAAAGAAAAATTCTAGATGGTGATCAAGTATAATATGTGGGAGTCCTCTTTAGGAAAGAGATGGATGAAAGGAACAGCTAAGTACTGAATATGGAAATTAAGTCTATTTCTGATCGCTAGGGGAAGACTTCTTTTCTTCAGCCCGTAACTGTGGGAATTCAAAGCTGAAGCAAAAGAAGGCAGAGCTGCAATATGTTCTGAGGAATGTGCTAAGAATCAAAGCTTACATACTGACCAAGCAACTACCCCCCAAAAAAACGTACAAAAAGATATTATCATTCTTTTGATACTAGATTGAGGTTGGAAATAATGTAGTTCACGATATCAATGCCATTTTGCTACTTTCAGCACTGTGTTCCACATCCTAGGCTAATAAAGCTGTTCTTTTTTTTTTTTTTTAAAAAAAAAAAGGAATTTACTGAGGACCAAGGCAGTCATTTCGCATGGACAGCAGAACAATTTGAAACAGTAAGAAAAGAATTGCACACAGGAACTGGAATTGCGGTGTGGATTCTTGCCAGTGCTGCCCAGGGGAGGCCTTCTGACAGACCATGAGGTCACCTCGTGGATTTAAAAGGCTTATTTGTGGAATTAGAGTTGAGATATGAAAAATGATTCACTGAAGAATTATAAAAGAAATTTCTTGTTTCCTTTGAATAATGGCTCTAAATGTGAGTGGAATATTTCAGCCTATTGTTCTCAGATGATGGCTCTCTTGGGATGGAAGAGCCTTTATGCTTGGTATTATCCTTATGAAATATCAAGTAGGAGAAGGAGAGAGAGGAGGGATGCACATGTCTGTGTCTGCATGCATATGTGTGTGTGTTTCAAGTAGCCACTTTGAAAGCATTTGTGTGATATATGAGTAAGGTCCGGCTAGTTATTGACAGTCCCTGGGATCTGGGAAAGCTAGTTTTACTCTTTTGCTCAGGGAACAGGTAGTGCCCTTAAAGGATAGGGCATGAATCTTATTTTGTAAATAAAAAGAAATATGCAGTTTATGCACTGGGTGGGGGTAAAAATAGCATAAAAAGAGAAAAATGCAATTTAATGCAGTTTATTTTTTCTAATGCTTAGTACCAAAAGATTTTTTTGCTGCAATAGTAAAAAAGTGTGACTTTTACTTCCATGCTCTCTCTATACAATCTCAAAGACATGGTATATTTGAAAATTGCTATATTAATAACTTTTAGACAAGCAGAAATGCAGGTTTTTAACATTCGATTTTAGTTCTTTATATCCTTGTGTCAGTTCCAGTCATACACATATGTTCAGGTGGGATCTGTGTATCAATTACATATTCAAAGACTGTAATTAAAAGTTTGTGAAGTTTTGTAATGGATATGTAAACCACTTTTTTTTTTTTCCCCTGCTTTAGGTCTGTGTGGTATGAAATTCTGAGCAAAATATACTATAGAGAATGTAGTTTGTTTCTTTTTATCTCAAGTACTGCATTTTTATACATACGGTGTTAACTGATACGTATGTAAACATAGAATGCTGAATTCTATCCATTGCCTATATTTTCATAGGGTCTAGTGTTTCTCTTTGCAACCTCTTTCCAGTGCTTTAATTTTCCTTTTATCCAACATCAGCAGTTGCCTAGGTATGTCCTTATTTCATTCCATTCTTGCTTTTTCGACAGTTGAGGAAAGTTATTCAAAGCTATTCTAGGGCCCATTGGTGATGTTATGCTTGGGCTAATTAGCACCCATTCATTGTATTAGCTCGCTATCACTGGGACTGAAATATGTGAAGAGTGCAGAGCTTTCTATTCCTTATGTGCCTCAAAAACCTCATACCAGATGATTTTCTATCTTTATTAAAGAAAAGTAGGAAGGATAAAGGGAGTCAGTGAACTGCCACTCCACTGTTAGAATCTCTGCAAGATGTGACAGAAGGTTATGATGCTTCAGTAGCATCTATCCCCAAAATGCCAGGACTCTGGAATTTATTAGAGGAAGAGGATCGTGTTGTGTCCCTAAATACTTCTGAGACTCAATGGTATCATCTGCTGCCATCACTGCTGGAAGAAGATCCAGATGAAATGAACATTTTGTGTAGCTTGCAGAATGTGCAGAGTGAAAACCTGTGAGGTTTGCATAACTGAGGGTGTTTTCCATAAAAATATTTGCTAATGACTGTTCATCCAAATAACTTCAAAAAAATCTCGGAGGGAGTTGATTTTAAGCAAATGGAAGTAAAATGACCAAAGGGTTACTACAAAAGTTATTAATGACAACCAGTTATACTTCAGTGGGTAAAAACTGCAAGACAATACTCATATCATTCATTGTGGCATGGCAATGTCATTCTCATTAACTGTTTTCTTGAGCTCTTTACATTGCATTTGCATCCTGCGTACCTGTCACTGCAGGTCCGAAGTCTGTCTTCCTGGACAGAGCCTGCTGCAGTCAGTAGGTCTAGGTCTGTTTGACCTCCTTTTTAGATAGGTGTTGGGTAGGAATTCTTCTTCCATTTTCTAAAAAATTTAATCTTACATTAAGTACTCAACAAAATTGACTGTATTTCTGAACATTTGGCTTTATAAATCGCTTGCAGTATTTTAGTAGTATGGGAGCTGTTTAAAGTGAAATAAAAATATTAATTGCCATTATTTACCCCGGGTGTATGTTACTTTTGGTCACTGTGTAGTTGTTAAAATAAAATGGATTTGATTACAAAATAATACAAGGTTATTTCATGAGTCTTACAGCAAATGTACTAAATTAAAGAGCTTACAGAAGAAGTGAGTTTGCTTTCTGACCTAAATGTATGGCTTTTTTTTTTTTTCTTTTTTCCCCCTTTCCAGTTTAAGTCAAGGCTAAAAAGTGAGCTTAGCTATAAGGGGACTACAAGTGACCTTACCTATGATTTGTCGTCTTTCAGCAGGTCAAGGCTGACCATTTATTATTGTTTTATCATAATTTTTTGTAGTTGAAATTAGTTCTTAATTCAATACTGCATTCTCTACTCAGATACTCTTTAAAGTGCAGGATGGGAACTGCAGCTTCTGCCTTGTAGTCCTGAGATGCGTGTGCTTTTCTGGCCACATTCTCTTATTATCTTCTCTACTTTATCACTACCTTGCTGAAGCGTTATTGTACTAAACCCATATATTTTACATATATTACTAGGAAAACTTTTGAGCTTCTTCAGAGCTTTAAAAACCTGTGCCTTTGAAATACTTCTGCCACAGTAGTTTTAATGAAGCTAAACAGAACAAGAAACATGATTTCTTTAAACATCAGCATTTCTTGACAGAATGGACAGATTAATGGATGAAATCCCTTGGAGGCCTTGGAAGTTTTCCCACTAATTGTAATGACTTTGGATAGAAAGCACAGAAACAGAAGAAATAAGAGTAACAATACACAAAGTTGGGTATATAAATGGTTGCTAGTAAGACTTCTATGAAAAAAAAAATCTGTTTTTTCAGTAGCAAAGGAGTTGTGATAGGAGGCATGATCTCTTTGCAAACAGCACAGTGCAGTCTAATAGTGGAAGTGGTACTTTTCTGAATGACCATAATATTATTACAAGCAGAATCTATAGAATTTGAGTTGGTGGAAGTAATTTGAAATAGCGTTGCATTATACTAGTAAAGAATTATAGCAAAACTTGGGGTTTTTTTATTTTTTTATTTTTAGAAGTATCAGTATATTAATTGGCATTATCCAGCAACATGAAAAAATGCTTTTTATGAGGAAATCATACTACATTTTTCAGGTAATGCTTTTGTGATTGGGATTTAACAAATGCCATTGAATATTTTTGCATTACTTGTTTACTGATATAGAATATACCAAAAAGTGTTTTTCCTCAGGTACAAATAACTTGCATAATTAGGAAAATAAAACTAAATCTTTTTTTTTAAGATGGATTGAATGTGAATTATAGCTTGGATCTCTATGTCAGAAAATGATCACTATTCAGCTGTGTGTTAACTAATACTAGAAAAACTGATAATCAGCACCATTGAATTAACAGCTACTAATTGGTTTTAGTGTATCTAAAAGATAGTAGATGTTTCCTGCATAGTTTGTGAAACAGTGCAGTTTACTGTGTTTTGATGAAGTAGTCAGAATTGCTAACATGGTACATGACATGTGCCACAAAACAAGGAGTTCACAGCGATTTACTGAAATTTGTATGTATTCTATCTTGTATATTTTGTGTGTCTAACATGATACTTTCTTACTAACGTTCCAGAGATGATATAGCATAAATAAATGTAACAAAATAGATAAGCACATACTACAGCTTTTCTAGTATTATAGTCTCTTTTGGCCGGTGGCTAAGTTAATAACATGTCATTATCACAGGATTATTCTGCCCTTTTTGATAATGGGCAAATAATAAATGTAAAATATATCAGCCAGTACCATTAAACCTGGTATTTAGTCTTTGGCCAGTGGTTTGGCATCCAGGTGCTGAAAGATGAAGTGCTATGTTTACGATTCTAATTTTAAAAGTTTTATTAAAGTTACAGAGCAATTGCATTGATTTCAGTACATTTTGAAGGTTAAGAGAAGCTCTGAAAACTGAGACTCTTACTTAGGAGCCAAAAATACAGACTTAAAACACTGCTAGGAATGTCATTTTGAAACTTTTGGTCAAAGGTTTTAAATACGAATCGACCACCTGCATAGTTACCCCAGGGTGTCCCTGAGATTACATGAGACTACAAACAGTTTGAATTTATAAGGCAAAATATAATTCCTGTGTATGAAATAAGGCCTAACCATCATGAATTGTTTCTGAAGATACTTATACTTGGAAAACGTGGTTGTGATTAATAAATGACTCCAGACTGCTTTTAATGTAACAGTAGACTGTGCTATAAACAGGAATGGGAAAAAATGATTACATTTAATAGGGTAGCAGCTGTAAGGATGCCATTATATTAAGTGACTTAATGAATACTGATCTTGAAGCAATAAATCAAAATGCAAACAATCTAATCAAGTAAGCAGAATATTTCAGATACTTAAATTATATTAAATGGACACTTCAATCAAGGTATGTACCTGCACATGTTCTTATGTTTAATCTAGTTACTGTTTGTGTAACATCACTTTTAGGTTATATATTTAATGCAGACTTAGTCTTTTCTGTGTTTTCTGTTGTTTTTTTTTGTTTGGTTTGGTGTTTCTTTTTGTTTGTTTTGTCTGTTTGCTTTAAGGAAAGACATTGCTTGCAGAATAATTAATAGTCCATGTTAAATCCTGTCCTGGTACTGGTTGATCATCTCATCTAAAGAATGATCAACAAGAAGGTTATTGTGAAAGCTATGGCTACAGTTTCTACAGGTAGGGGTAGCTCTGTCTGAGTGTCTGCATTTACAAATTTATTTAGGGGTGTTTGTGTATATGGACATATGTGTACACATACATGCCTGTATATAGATGTGTGTGTGTGCAAGCGTGTGCATGCACAGGTAATGTCAGTTGCTACCCACTAGTGCAGAAATTGAAAAACAAAAAAATGATAGTACCATCATTTTCTGTGGAACTAGTACCTGTTCTGACATTGTAAATACTTAATATGGAAATTAAAAAGAAATTACATTTTGTATGCTGAGATTCTAATTCTGGAGTCTCTTGCGGGATTATGAAAGTGTTCTCTCACAGTCCAAATGCAGTTGGATCAGTTGTGAGCCTACAGACATTCATATGCATACAAAAAGGTATAGTTTCTGGAGAGTATTGACTATGCAAAACCATAAGTACTTGTATCTATCTTTGTAAGGTGCTGGTCTTAGCTTGCTTAGTAAATATTTGTACACCTTGACTTTTTCCTGTTTTTTTCACTTTGCACAACTGTTTCAGCTTCATCAAGATTTAGTATACATTTAGTTTACTTACTAACCAAACTGGTAAGCTTGCAAGCCAGAGGGAGATGGTGCGTATAGGGGCATTTTTGAGCCACACTTGCTTTTCTACTGAAGAGTTGCCTGAGAATCCATCACTGAAGAATCAATACATACCTTTTATATTTTCTCAGTTTATACTTAGGTTTTGGTTTGTTTTTTTTTTCTTTTTTTTAGAAGCCAGAAGTAATACCTGTGAGGCTTCTGTAGCTGACTAAAAGTATTCAGAGGTCCTCAGTATTTGATTTTTCCCTTTATTTTGGGAATAGATTGATGTTTTTCCCTCATGAATCATTCAGCTCTGCTCCTGGTGTCTCTAATTTTGTCTGGGATCAGAAACATGCAGTTGACCCACTTCTTGATAGTTCCACAACAGCAAACTTGATTCATAACAGCGGACATGGGAAAAACCCGTAGAGCTATCTCGGTTTTGTAGGCTGCTTGTCAAAGGTGTGAGTAGCAGGTGAAGGTCTGCATTGTCTGTCAGCAGAATGAGGAGGATGGAAACGTATTCATTTTGATGGTAACTATGAGAGATGGACCGTCTTTGGATTAACAGAATGACAGAAGGGGATATTACAGCTCCAAGGTGTAGTTATACCAGGCAGCTATACATCTGGCTTTTCAGAACGTGCAAGATGTAATAAGCCATCAGGAAGAAATCTAGTACAGCTATTTCTGGATTAGGCAATCACGGATCTTATGCTTCTGCTGCTGACAAGTACCAACCAACGTCTTGGCTGGGTGGGTTTACCGAGATGCTTTTTTGTTGGTCCGACAGTAAAAGTGAATTCTACCAAATAAAATTGGCACAACCCTTATAATTGGCTGTGGCTGTCCCTAACTGCAAGACGCTTTTATGAAGTGCCCTAGTGCAGGTGTGAAGACAGATGTCAAGGGTTTTGGCATTCGTTGTATTTGGTTAAACAACATCTTGAAGAAAATAGTGGAGCAGCACTGAACTAATTTTCCTGTGTATCCAGTCCTACATACATTAAGAAACAGACAAGTGCAATGGGACTTGAGACTTTCTGCTTTATTTTGAAAAAAAATTTGGTTCCTATTTTGTTCCTGTTATTCCATTGTCAATGCACCACAGCACCAAGCCTGTCAGAGTTCAAGCAGTGTCTGGATGACTCGCTTAGTTATATGATTTAGTTTTAGGTAGTCCTGCAAGGAGCAGGGACTTGGACTCAGTGATCTTTATGGGTCCCTTCCAGCTTGACATATTCCATGATTCTATTCTATAATTCTAATTAAACCTTTTACATCAAGGTTCACAGGACTGGCTGTGATTTAGGTCAGACCTTCCTAGTTTGTGCTAAAAACTGACAGATAATAACTTTGTTTTGTGAGCAGAGCTGATCTTCACTTGTCCAAACTGCAATTCTGCTTAGCTCAAATTGGAGACCAGTAGAAAAGTATTCACTGAAATTGCCCCAAATTTTTAACTATCGTTTGTAATAAAGTAATAAAAGATGAAACTGTCAGTTAAAAGTTCCAGTACTGTAGACTTTGAGAGTACCTTTAATGTCACCTCTAAATGTTGCTTACTTCCACTTAAAGAAGAACAAATGTTGTTTTACTGCTTTTAAAATGATGTTGCTGCAAAGCCTGGAACAGGCCATAAGCGGTTAATAGTGCAAGAAGAATTGTTCATAGTGAGACTATCAGTCTTTTGTACACTGACGTTGATGTTACTGTCGGTTGACAGTGAGCTTTTATAGTCAATCTATTGAAGTACAAAAGGCCATGTTTCGGAAACTGTCATTAAAAGTGCTTCTGTTTTGTAAGAGCAGCACATCCTTTATTCTCTCATAATGGAATTCCCCATAACAGATGAGACAGGCCAAAAGTTGAAAATGTTATCATCAGAGGAAAAATAGGTTAAAGTGCCTTTATATTTGTTAATCCTCTTATTCTTTCCAAATTAGAAGTTCATCTTAAAAAACAATAGTTCACTTACTTTGGTTAATTCACTTTTATGATTTTTACGATCAGAAGTCACATTGCTTTCCAACATGATCTTTCAAAGGTGTTTCAGCAAAGCAGTTATCTGTTAATTTGAGTAACACAGCCAAAAACTGATCACTTTGAAACTAACACTGTGTCCTGTGTCACAAATGCTTGCTGCTTTGCTGCTTGTCATAATGTAATGACTGGCATGATTAATTGTGCAAATAATCCTGAGAAGGGGTAAGTTTTTTATGTCTAAGGCCTATTGCTCATTTTCAGTTTTATTCTGATAGAGATGATAGTCCTAGACAGGTATGGATGTGACATTATACCTGTCCATAAACTTTAACTGATCCTGTGAACACCTGTACATTTCAAACGTGGAACCTCACGGTAAATCAACGTTAAATGAATATTGCAAACTTTTTATTTGCAATCTGTTGGTGTCTGTGCTGACTAATGGTGTGTTGTGTACCCGTGGAGCCCTGTCTCTCTGTCCAGTACTCCTGTATCTGAGACAGATGGACATAAATAGTTGCTTTCAATAAGATGACATTTGTGTTAGCAATTTGTCCAAAAGATACACTTGGTTTTAAATTGTATTTTTTAACTTGTTGGTGTGTAGAGTGCCTTGTAAGACCTTCTTTCTGATTCTCTTGGAAGGATGGGTGAAGTGAAGAAGTATGGAACATTTGTCAAATTCATTGCATTGCTGTAATGACTTGGGTGACCCTATTATTGAATGGGATTGTGAAGATGCATTTTTGTATTTTATGCTCTTACGCTTTTGTATTTCCTAATGGCTCAGCTGAAAATGGTGATGTCTGCTGAATTTTAATATTTGAAATAAAAAATCCTGCCCCTTCTCTGGTAATGCTTTTGTGAGTGTAGAGAGAGAGACGGTCTTCAAGAAGGAGTGTGTGGTCCCTGAGAGGGAAATGCTTGCATTCAGGTGGAGCTACATTAAAAAGGTTCCTTTTCCTCCTGACTCCTTAAGTCTAAGAAAATTCTGAGAATCACGAGAAGAGAAGGGATATGCCTCTCAAAACAGAAATCAGCTACTGAATTAAAAAAAAAAAAAGTTTCACTTTTGTTTTATTCCTTCATTTGTTTCATGCATTCATTCATTGATTAAAAAAATTCTACATTAAAAAGATAGCAGACTGAAAACTAAGATACTGGTAACATGATGGGAATGGATGCTAAACTTCAATCCCTTTGAATGCATGGCTTCTCAAGTCTCTTAGTCAAAGTGTTTCCCCTGAATAATAAAGGAAACTCTGAATTCACTGTGTTGAATTTCCGTTTGTTCTGTTTGAGTCACAGTTTGCCTAATATATTGGAGGTGAGAAGAGTCTGTGTGCCTGTAAGAATATTGGTATGCTTGAATAAATTAAACACTATCTGGTTTTATGTCATTATAAACCCAATACTTTTTATTGATTCATGTAAGCCCCAGAAATTCTTTTCCCCTGAAGGAAAGAGAACTTAAAGTCAATGAAAATATATAATTGTAATTTGTCAGCAAATATGTTTTATGCTCCCACCCCTCCCTTTTTTACTCCCCTTATTCTAGTTTTTTTGGCATGTGTAAAGTTGTGACACTGATTAGCCTGGCAGCAAAAAGGGTAATGGTTTCTTTCTAAATGTGTGAGAAGGCAGGAAATAATACAAACAGAAAAGCAGCTTGAAGCAATTAGGTGAGTTAGTCTCGAATAAAGGGCTTGGAAGTGTTCTCCTCCAGGAACACATGCTTCCCAGGACAAGTTACAGGTTGAAAACATACCCCAGGAGGCTTTCATCTCAGTTATTATTCACCTGTGCATCCAAGCAGCTAATAAAAATACTGTTTATGGAAGAGAATCTGACATTAGCAGTATATCAATATACATGTTACCTTGATATAAACAACATTCTAAGCATAAAATTTTAAATAACTTAGGTATTTTAAATAAAACTATTTATGTGGAAATTTAGCAGGTTTGCAGACTGTGTCTCTTACAAGGCACTGAAGAAACAATATCAAGAGACCCACATTATTCAAATACTAGTTTTATTTTTAACTTAGCATAGATGAATAAGGGGAATTGAAAATGTTGAAGATGCCATATGCCTCTCCTCTCACCTTTTCTCTTGACATTATCAATTATAGTATGAAATTTAAAAAATATATTTTTTTCCACATATATACCAGTTAAAATGGTTAAAGTTGAAACTAGAATGATAATGTGAACACTGACTAGTTACAACTTAGGCTGAATTTTTCAGTTACAGGTTGCTTAGGCTGCATTTAAATTGCTCCTCTAATAGAGAAAGACTTTCTATCTCTCTTCTCAGGATATTGCTTCTTTGGTTCCTCAACAGAACTGTTGAGGTTTATGTGAAGTATGCACGGATGTATTAAAAGCCTGATGAGAGCCTTTGAAAGTGCCAAGCACTTACTGACAAATCCTAGAGGCTTATTCATGTTTTTCAAATGCATGTCATACTTTTCCAAAAGTTACCTCATTTTTTTATTCTTTTGTTTGAGTTCCAGCTTCCTGCATTTTTCTTCTATTAGGAAAATAGGTAATCTTTCAAACTACTGTAGGCAATTACTTTAGTATGGATTACGGACTTCCATATATAATAGGCTTTGTATACAATATTATGGATATCTGAGGTTTGGGGGAAGGAGGGTCATCCATGCTTTCTTTTTGCCCTTTTTTTTTTTAAACATTTCTCTTGTAAATGTTCTTGATCAGGTTGGCTGGAGAGAAGATATTTCAGGAACTGTTAAAAATAACCAATTTGTGCAATGTGTAGGAGGTTACCAAACCTGCCAGTGCCAAGGTTGTTGTATGTACTTACAGCAGATGGGTGGCTTGATAACAGAAAGAAAAGATGCCCAAGAGGATTGAAGTTTGGAAATTTTTACTCTAGTACTTTCATACCTTGATTGTTTTGTATATGGATGATGGACCACAGCTGTTTTGTATATGGATGATGGACCACATCGAGCTGTCCTGGAAGGTAACTGTGGACTGGCTGTGTTTGTTGTTAACATGGGGTTCTAGCTGGCAGTAGCTCTGAAGATAGTATCTGTTCTGTCAATTGTCATTGTCACCTGTGAAACCTGCCTTTTTTTTTTTCTTCCTTCAGTCCAACCATATTTATTAATTTTTTTACTCTTGTAATGTGGTTTGTTATGTAAATTCAGTGGGATTTTTTATATCTATGGGCACCTTTCTTCTAATATTTACTAAACCATTGTTTCACTTCCTCAGTGGTAGAGGCTGGAAAAATCATTGAGTTCTTACAAATAAAAATTTTAGTTGGGTTGCAGCAGGCTAGTTGCAAGATGAGGGTCTTAACCAGTGCCCCGAGGGGAAGGCTGCACTGAAAACTGACTAGACCTTGTTAGCACACCAGAAAATTTGACAGGATGGCGTCTTTACAGAAGTTTTTGAGGATAGAAGTTTTGTGTTTTCTTAGGCACCAAAGTCAATCAACTACAAGATGTAAATCTAGAGGAGATCAAGACTTATTTCCAGTGTTTATGTACTATGTGGGGCTCTTGATATCTCCTTCATATTCATGGATTCAGCCATGACTCTTACTAGTGAGAACTCTCAAACTTAACTATGTTTGTAAGAAAGCATTTCCCAAGAAAGAAAACCAGAGCTAGCCTTAAACCCGCAGCCCCAGCTATACCAACTAAATTTTAAATCTGAGCCAGTTGTTTTACCTCATTGAAGGAGAGATGGGGATGAAGGAGAGAAAAGCTGATTATCCAAATGGATATAAATGGATATGTTGTTATCTTGTTAATCCTTGATTATTACAGAGAACAACTGCATAGGTGATAAATAGGAAATCATAGTGGAACTCAAAGCAAATATATAAAAAATCCGGTATTTTATATGTTGACCTTACTATGTGTAACAAGCTAAACCCAAGTATCCACACAGTATCTCTGAAAACAAAGAGGAATTAAGTACAGGTTTTATATGCTTTGCTGAATCAGGACTTGTAACTACAGCGTAAAGCTGACCTAAAATCAACTTGACTAAATACAAGAAAAGTAGTGCAAAGTGGGTGCAGTCTGTGCCTCACCTTCACCATCTATGTACTTTTGCTTTTTCCTGGAGAAGGAAAAAGGCGGCTTTCAAGGCCATTTCATACACTTCATTTATCTGCAGCTGCCATAATGACTCCCATGGGCCCACCAACAGCCAGCACAAGTCAAAGCAGGCTCTCAGGGGCCAGCCAGGCATAGAATAACTCCCAAATAAAAAGCATACAAGACCTTTTAAAAGCAAGTAAGCTCTCTATTAGCCAATGATACACCCTGGTGGGTTTGTACTCAGGTATAGGACATGTTTTACCTAATTCATTATATGTATTTCTGAGGTCAAGCTGGGTTCATTAGTTTGTTGCAATTTGTAATATAAATTAAACCGCTGCATTTAACGTTCCAACTATTTAGGGTTTTTACTGGTTTGAAATAATTTGCTCTGGTATTTAGATTTATGGAAATAAAGCCTTATCTTTTACATTCCAGAGAATTATACATGCCCTGCTGATGAAATACTATTTAATGCTAGTCATAAGTGATTTAGTCCTGATATTTAAGGATGCGTTTGTGTATGTATGTAGATTATAAAATGGTTCAACACAACATGAATGAAAGAGGGAATTTTTATTCTTCCTGATCCCTACTGCTTTTATAGCTCATGGAATCAATATGTGTTGTTCACCATTTCCATACAAAGAAAATGAATGCAGTCCCTCACTTGGCATGTCCAAGGAGTTGGGAGTAGGACCCTTGTACAGCTGAACAAAGGCATTTTGTGTGTAGGCTGCTGTGGTTCACTTCCACCGTCTTTAGAGCTTTCTCTTTGCTTTCCAATGTAGAGAGAAATGTTGTTTCCAAAGGTGGAACAATGGTGTTTCCCCCTGTTAGGGCCAGGACATACTGAAATAGATCATGGTCCTTGGTTTGTGTCTGGATAGACACTTACTACTCAGAGTTGTCATTCAGATTTGATAAGATGGCGGGTTCAGCTCCTAAGGCTACAGTGTTCTTCATGTTATGGCCAACAACTGGGGAATTTGTTATCATCATCTTATTCCATTTAATGACAAATTATTGCCTGTCATCCATTTCCAAAATCAAAACATACAGTAAAATTATTGAGATGTAAAATTTGGCCAATTTTCAACTGAATCCTCTTTGTATTTACTCATTGGCATAGTGCAGGAGTTCCACAGCTTACCATGCTTTTGTGGCAGTAGAAGCAGCTCTTGTGTCTGTGCACAGACACAAAAGGTCTTAGATATTCAGGCGTCTTTCATCTCCCAGTCACCCCATCTCATTTTGAGAATTCAAGATCTAATCTAGTTCTGTTTTCTGCCTTTTTCACAAAAGCAGTACTGTTGTAAAGAACCTTTATTTCTATTCTGATGCATCCATCCTGCCTTCTTATCTCACGTTCTGTACAAAAAAATGAAGTTTCGGAGAAGTACAATACACATATACAATTTGATGCTATTGGTATTTGGAAAGAGTTAACACCAGACAGTGGCTTTGTTTTTCACTTCAGTTGTGTTTGAACATGGCAAAGTAGTCATAATTTTGGTGTATAGTATCTTGACATTCTGATTCTGCTGTGGGTAGACCTACTCTTTCTCCCTTGACAAAATTAATTTTACCAAGTATTAATTTTCTAAATGTCTGTGTTTAGTCATTTCGTACACTTACATAGGCCTTTTCTTAAAGTTAATATTCTTTGTCTAATCTAGCATTGTACTTCTTGTTTTAGGATGCTGGCTTGTGCAGTGGAATTGTATTTCCTAGGTGTGACACCCTGGTGACCTGCTCAGGTCAACTATTTACTTATGTAGTGTTTTATTTTTTTTATAGAGTTGGAATTAATCCTCATTTGGACTACTTATATGCCAAATTTTTCACTTTGTTTCACTGTGCAATGGAATATCTATTAGGAGATGAAACCTTAGGAATTTATTTCATCATCTATTTCAAAGACTTATCAAGTTGTAACATGCTGTCCAGTTCTACCTGTCAAAATGTCTTCTAGCAGTAAAAATCTGCTATTAGTTGGCTACAGACTTTTTGGAAGATGTTTAGATTTTGGCATTAATGACATTATTGCTAGTGAAATGATTTAGAACTTAAGATGCGTAGTTCAGCTGATAATATTGATTTGATGAGTTTTGTCAGTGCCTAAATTTCCCAAGTAGATTAAATCCCTTATATTCATGTCTGTCAGCTGCGGGCAGTTTTCTTTTTGTGAACCTTACATTTTATAATGTCATCTTATGGAATGTATTTTTCAATTTCTGTATACTTGAGAAAAACAATCTATAGGTCAGATTCTGTGCCCTGACCGGGTCCCATAGTACGCTGCACTAATAGGAAGAAAGCTATTCCATATTGACACCCATCAAAGAACACAGCAAAAATCGTTGTCTGAGTTACAGGGCTGTGAGCAAAATATATTTCATAATGTTCATAGGCTAGCAGCTATTGACAACTTCATCTAAAAATGTAATACTGCAGGAGATAAAGGTGTTATTTCTGAGAGAAAAAAAACCCTAAGATTGGTTCTCAAATGATACCTATCCATGGCAGAAATGAAGGCAGTCAGCTGCTTTGTTAGCTTTAAAATTTTAATTTGAGAAGCTTGTTTGGTCTGTCCTTTGTCCTTCACTACAAATACAATTTCACTTATGAAGTGTCTTTGAGAGAAGGGTTTCTCAAAGCTGATAAAATTTTTGAGTTAAGATACAGGGGATTAGTTTTTAGTAATTTCCCTAGCATGAACCGTTCAAATTCAGAATGTTTCTGTTTGGACTGGGTTATATTTCCATAGTAGCAAGCATAAGCTGTAGTCAGTATGTCTGTTTTATCTTACTACCTATGTAGCAGTTTAATGTTAGGCTGTCATGACTGATGATATCTTTGTTTCCTCTCGTATTCTTTCTCCTCAAATGAAAGTAGCTTATTTGTGTTTTAATTCTTGGACTACTTATTTGTTGTGGTTTAACCCCAGCCGGCAACTCAGCCCCACGCAGCAGCTCGCTCACTGTCCCCCCATGGGATGGGGGAGAGAATTGGAAGAGTTGAAGTGGGAAAACTCCTGGGTTGAGATAAAGACAGTTTAATAGGTAAAGCAAAAGCCACACACGCAAGCAAAGCAGAACAAGGAATTCATTCCCACTTCCCATGGGCAGGCAGGTGTTCAGCCATCTCCAGGAAAGCCGGGCTCCATCACATGTAATGGGGACTTGGGAAGACAAACGCCATCTCTCTGAACATCCCCCCTTCCTCCTTTTTCCCCCAGCTTTATGTACTGAGCATGACGTCCTATGGTCTGGAATATCCCTTGGGTCAGTCGGGGTCAGCTGTCCCGGCTGTGTCCCCTCCAACCCCTTGTGCCACCCCAGCTTCCTCGCTGGTGGGGTGGGGGGAGAAGCAGAAAAGGCCTCAACTCTGTGTGAGCCCTGCTCAGCAGGAACGGAAACATCCCTGTGTTATCAATGCTGTTTTCAGCACAAATCCAAACCATAGCCCCCTACCAGATACTATGAAGAAAAGTAACTCTATCCCTGCCAAAACCAGCACATTACTATAGAGTGACTAGGACTTTTCAAGTCTTGCTTGGTATTTTTATTGCTTTAAGTTGAAAATGGCACTGGACTATCATTCAAATTTCAAGGGGATTTTGTAACAAAGAGGTGTTGAGTACAGGATGATGCCCTTTTTTCCTTGTGAAATAGCTTTTTGTAACAAAAGTGTGCTTTTATTTCTCTTGTTCTCAGTGAGGGATCAACTGTATGGGACATACAGAGCTGGTAATTTTTATATCATAGCTATTCACTAGAAGGTAATAAAACTTAGTTACTCATGTTTTGCATCCCCATATCCATTTCAAAGTCCTGACTTTTACTTTAGATGACTCACAAGCTCCTGGACCAGACGTAAGGTGTGCTGTGGTGTATGGCAGCTCACCCTCTTGCGATTACTGGAGCTGTCCTGCATCTCGCAGCCACCACAGCAGACTCAGCGACCCATATTTCAACCATTCACTTAATTTAATGGAAGGCTTCTGTGTCTCCTTTCACTTTTAAGATTGCGGTCCTCAGCCGTCTAGGGATATCGCAGGTCAACACAGGATGGCAAGTTGTTAAGTAACAGTGTTCCAAAGCACTAACTACAACTTCTATGAGGATCCTCACTGGAGTAAAGCAATCAGTTTGGATGAACTAAAACCAAACCAAAACCCCCAAACAAAACAAGAAAACCTAAATCTGAATCAGGTTTGGAACACTTGAGAGTGTTTACAGGGATTTCTAATGTAGTTCACTGGCAAATTGTATTAATATCCTGAATAATTCTTAGATGAAGATAAGCCAAATTTGGCATTTCATTTCTCACAGCAAAAAATGGTACTTAATAATTTAGAAATGTTGCACCATTTATTATGCTGAAATCAGGCATTAAACACACAGAGTGGTGAACTGGTGAAATAACTGTCTTCAGAACTCATTGGAAGACGGGTAGGACTGGGATCAGAATATTCAGATTACTTGCAAAAAGCTTCCTGTTCGTAATTGGATTTGCTACATAATGTAATTTAAATAATCTGCAAATTCTTTGTATATTCTTGATGCCAAAGCTATACACAGTTTGCTTACTTAACCTGAAGTACCAAAATATCCCAGGATTATCTTATGTATTTCACATTTTTAGGTCCATTTCCTATATTCTTCTATTAGTGATTGAGCACTGAACAAATTCAGGGTAATAAAACCAAGCAAGATTATCTGAAATTTTTGGTGAGGTGAAAAGGCACGCCCTTAGGATAGAATGTCCATCATTCTCTAGGTACATTTTACCATTAGAGCTGTCAAAAGAGCAGCTCAGAGGGGCCTGGCATCTCTGTCCTTGGAGCTATTCCACTCTCACCTGGGCAGAGCCCTGAGTGACCTGTTCTGCCTGCACCAGCTGTGAGCAGGGCATTGAACCAGAGACCTCCCGGGGGTCTCTCCTGACCTACGTGATGGTATGAGCCTATGATTCTGTAACAGAAATTTGGATAGAAAACAGTATAAATGTGTCACTATATATATGTATATTTCTGTTATATAGGTAATTTAAATGGTATAACCTTAGCTTGTAAATGCCTGTATGTATTTTTCCTTTTTGTTCTTCACATTTTTTGCAGGCAACTTATTTTCTTTTGAAAGGTGTGTGGACAGAGACTTTTTTTTATTATTCCCCCCCCCCCCCCCCCCCCCCCCCCCCCAAGATTGAAATAAACATGTCAGTTGTTATAGTAGCAATCCATGTAAATAATTTGTGGTCAGATCACGTGCATATGTAGTATAGTTATGACAGTGATAATTTTTCTGCCTCTCGTTTTATAGTTAAAAAGGTTCTTCTAGTTGATTTTTACAATGCAAATAATCTATCCTTAATATACTTCTTTTATTCTCACTTAACATTGTTTACAGATTTTCATGTCTCTTGCTGTTACTGACAAGGAACTTCTTCAGACTGGGTAGTGTTCGCATCAGCAAAATGTGTGAAATTCATTATATACACAACTAAAATGAAAATGGAAAATAGGTACTTTTATATTGGTTGCAGGAACTGTAAATTTACTTGAGCTGTAACATTATTTTTAAATGATTTCTTATATAAGATGAAATTACTTACAAAACCTGTTCTTTTCTTAAAATAGTTGAAACTGTATTTTCAGTAATATATTAACATGTCAGGAAAAAGTAGAATAAATCTGAAGCCGATGAAGAGAAGGAAGGAACAGGGTAATTTAGCACTGAAATTATTCTGGAGTTGATCTTGAAATATTTCCAGGAGAGGAGCTTGGTACTAGATTTGAAAATCAAATGTTTCAGCCAGTGTTAAAATTTATTTCTCTTTAGTGGCAATGCCATTTTATATCAGCTCCTCACATTTGAGTGAAGAATGCAACTGTGTTTCCTAGATTTTTTTCCCAATGATGATAAGAGGTCTAAAATACTGGGGTGTGCTTTCAGATGGTTTATATATAAACAGAGTGATCCAGAACTTTTTATTTTAAAGTGTCTTATCATGCCTTGTATTCAGTGTGTTGCAAAGACTGGTGTATGTGTATTGTTGCTCTTTGTGAATTGGATGTGGCTTTTCTTCTCACGACAGGATGGAAGTGAATTTTTTTTGTAGCTGTTCCAGCCTACTCCTCTTATGTGCTTGATCCTTTTGTTGATGGAAAGGTTTCTTCAGCTAATAGCGTTCATTAATTGTCTGCCTGATTCAGATCTTGAACATCTGACCTGAATATATTTTTAAATAGCAGAGTAGTGAAAAAAAATGTTTTCCACCAGAAGTTTTTTGGAATTTTGTTAATGCTACTGAACTTCTCAGGCAGAAATTATTCAGTTCTGTGCTGAATAACATGGTATGCTAACCCAAATTAGTTCCTTGTATAGCTTCCATTAACAATGAAATTACACTCAGATGGACTTGATTCAGTGCAATTTGAGTTAGATGTTATGATCTTGCATGCTTTAATAACGTGTTAAAATCTCTTTCTCATCTGAGGGAAAAGATTTGTTTGAGAATCAAATAATTTTTACAAGATGGTACCTTAGTAATTTGATTTTCAATGTTCTCGGTATGTTTTTACCTGATTCACTGTAGCATCAGCCAGTTAAACTGGCCACCTCAGCTTTTTATAGGGCTTTACGTGTAGAAGAGCAGAGCTGTATGTGGAGGGTACTTGGCAAGTGGGCAGGATGGATAGTTTTGGAAGGTGTTGGAAGTTTTTGTTCATTTGTTTTGGCTAGCATATGTTACCTGTATTTTAGACTGTAGACTTTTGTTTAGGCCTTTCAGTATTGTTGGCCTGTCTTGTAGAGGGAAAATGTGTACCACAGATGAGACTAACACTGAAAGTTGAGTTAAGGACTGCTTGGATTACAAAGGGTTGATAAAATACAAAATTATTTCACTGTAAAACTATAAGACTACAAGGAGTACATATATCAGTGCACATTCTAGGTGGTCAGTGCTGCAAAATGGTTAGGCCATGCAGATATGTGTGTGTGTGTGTGTGTGTGTATATACAACTCATCCCACCCAACCATCCGTCAGACTGCTGAGAGGGTCAGGCTTGTATTTCAGAACTATTTTCCTAACTCTGTATTACTTTTGATAAGATGATGCGAAATATTATTATAAATAGTTTGAAGATAAAAATTGAACAGTGAATGTAAAGTTCAACACAAATGAAAGGTGATACAGGAATGAAGAAACTTGTCCTTTTGTACAAAACCGAAGTTAAATCAGTGGCAATCCCACTGTAAGTCATGTACTATTCAGTAGCAGAAATTAAATAGCAAACATCTTCTGTTCTTCCCCATGCTCCATCCATTCCCATTTAAAATTGGAAATCCATTGATTTTGGTGCTGATCCAGTTTCTTCTTAACAGGGAGCATCTACTCAGCAGCACATCGGAATATGCAGCAATTCACCCGGGTAATGGTTATAAAATGACCCCACATTGCAGAGGTTAATATATATTCATTGTTTACTTCTGTTAGTTTTCTTTTGCTGAGTAGGCCAATGGTTACCTGATACCTTTACTCTGACATATGATGCTTGAACTGGTGCTGCAACCACCCCAGCCTGGGTAGCTCATTCTTAAAGCCTCCCTTGAGAAATGGATCAGGGAACTGCGAAAGTACACCCCTTCTGCCCCTTCCCCAGCAAAAGACCCAACTGTCAGATAATCCCTTCCAGCCCCGGGGCGGGTGTGTGTGTATATGTAAGTACTAGCAGCAGCAGAAGGGAGGCAGGCAGAAAGTGGAAGCTCCCCTTGTGACAGTAGTGAGGATTTATGTGGCATCAAGGTGATTTGCCTGACAGCACTTATTTCCCAAGTTCAGTGCTCTGAGGTAGTACATGGATCCGTCACCTTCACTGAAAACGAGGCAATAATTTACACTGTGAATAGTGCTGTGAAAGTCAATGGGAGAAGGAAGATGCCATTCAGCACAAAAGCTGACAAAATCTGATTGTTAAGTACCAGTCAGTACATTAGACTTCATATCTCTCTAAAGAGTGAGGAGGGAGAGAAATACCTCATATAATACAGAGACATGTTACAGAAGACAGATGCCAAGTGTATACTTTCTAAAACTTGTATGGTTTAATGCATTTTTGTAGTCATTAGACTGCATTTTCTGTCTGCCCTTCATCGAGACAGCTGCAGTGTGTTATAGACCTTAAATCAACAAAAAGCAGTAGAATATCTTATTCTGTTTCATTGGCAAGGATCTTCTGTTAAAGTCTGCATTCTTTAGACATGGCTTCCCTATCAGACCATCTGGCTTGACTATTTTGCGACTTTCATTTTCGTTTGCAAATTTGCTGACATCTCAGCAAAAACACACCATGATTAGGAAGCGAACTTAATTCTGATACAGAAGTTTTGTAGGTATGCCTGGAAGGAAAAAAAGATTAGCAAAAGTAGTAGTAGAATGAAAGGAAAAATTGAAATCTTGATTATCAAGTAGAGAAATAATCAGATATGATGAACAGTGATTTGTATGCTGAAGGCAACACTTGGAAGCAGAGGGAGTGTTATGTAGTACAGTTTCCCAAAATTACTTGAGACCTTATTTGGAAGGTTGATAAAGATGTGTTTAAAAGGTATGAAACAGTTTTCAATACAGTCTGTGATTGGGTCCCTAGCTTGTTCTACCTATGTTGGAAGCCAGCAGGGAGTTACAAATGGACTATGGAAGGTTCTTGAGGAGTATATTGTTAAGAAAGCCATTTCAAAGTTGAGAAATGTTAAAACAAGTTGTACTATGGGAAGTGGTTACTGGCTTTAGTTGTCAGATTGACACTGAAGCAGAAGGTTCCCCATTTGACTGATTAAGTCTGGACTTCTGCCATACCAACAACTGTATTCCATGAGACCACAAAATACCAATACTTGTTCTTGGCCACCAAATCTTTGAGATCCCCAAATGTCTCCCAATTTATTTAGGAGAAGCTCATTCTTCTGGCACCCACTGAGTACTGGAGACTAAGGAATGAGCAAAAGGGCTCGTCAGAAACCCTTCAGAACAAGCAAAACCTTCGGAACTGAATAGACTCAGCTTATTTGTTGTTCAAACCAAACTATGAATCATTAAAATACAAGTTGAAACCAAGGTTCCCAGATAATTGCATTTCTGGAACTGGAGGGCTTTTTAAAACATGGAAATTTGCAATAAGCTGGGACAGCTATAATTACTCCATAACAATTTACCTTGTTCCATATGCAAAAGGAATAATGTGATCTACCAGTTCACATCATACCGTTTTTAGTAGGTTGAAAACATAGCTGATTGAATGTGAGGGTAGGTTTAGAAGCTTGAATAAAGTTTGTAGGTCATAACCTTTTTTAGTTTACCTAGAAATGTTAAGGTTAAAACTAAGATTTACCTTGTCCTTGTCAACCAGGTTGAAATAATTAACCTGATGTATTGGGTTTTGGTAGCAGGGGTGGGATACATGGGTGGCTTCTGTGAGAAGCTGCTGGAAGCTTCCCCTGTGTTTGAGAGAGCCAATACCAGCCGGCTCCAAGACGGACCCACCGCTGCCCAAGGCCAAGCCCATCGGTGATGGTGGTAGCGCCTCTGGGAGAACAGATTTAAGAAGGGGAAAAAAGTTGCTGCAGCCGGAGAAAGGAGTGAAAACATGTAAGCGAAACAGCCCTGCAGACCCCCAGGTCAGTGGAGAAGGAGGGGGAGGAGGTGCTCCAGGCACCAGATCAGAGATTCCCCTGCAGCCCGTGGTGAAGACCATGGTGAGGCAGGCTGTCCCCCTGCAGTCCAGGGAGGTCCACGGGGGAGCAGATCTCCACCTGCAGCCTGGGGAGGACCCCACGCTAGAGCAGGGGGATGCCCGAAGGAGGCTGTGACCCCGTGGGAAACCCGCGCTGGATCAGGCTCCTGGCAGGACATGTGGATCCCTGGAGAGAGGAGCCCACGCTGGAGCAGGTTTCTGGCAGGACTTGTGACCCTGTGGGGGACCCACGCTGGAGCAGTGCGTGCCTGAAGGACTGCACGCCGTGGAAGGGACCCACGCTGGAGCAGTTTGTGAAGAACTGCAGCCTGTGGGAAGGACTCACGTTGGAGAAGTTTGTGGAGGACTGTCTCCCGTGGGTGGGACCCCACGCTGGAGCAGGGGAAGAGTGTGATGAGCCCTCCCCCTGAGGAGGATGAAGTGGCAGAAAATAACGTGTGATGAACTGACTGTAAACCCCATTCCCCGTCCCCCTGCACCGCTGGGGGGGATAGGTAGAGAATCCGGGAGTGAATTTGTGCCCGAGAAGAAGGGAGGGGTGGGGAGATTTTAAGATTTGGTTTTATTTCTCATTACCCTACAGTGCTTTGATTGGCAATAAATTAAATTAATTTTCCCCAAATCGAGTCTGTTTTGCCTGTGGTGGTAATTGACGAGTGATTTCTCCCTGTCCTTATCTCGACCCACGAGCCTTTTGTTATATTTTCCCTGTCCAGCTGAGGAGAGGGAGTGATAAAGCAGCTTTGGTGGGCACCTGGCATCCAGCCAGGGTCAACCTACCACACCTGAATGCTTTGAAACACAAGGATTTTCTCATTTTGTTAGTAATTTCTTGTAAAGACTCCATTAATATTTAAATTTCTTCAATCTCCAATTGAATCTGTTAATAACCTTACACAGTGTCAAGAAAAATCATTGGTGCAGTAAGGTGCTTAGAAATGGAGTCAAGGCAAATGTTCCACTAATTGTTCTTTGTTAAAATAATGGACATCTTGATTTGTTATGTAACAAACCTTCATTTATTTGCCTTTCCTAAATTGCTATTCTACTTTTTTTGCTCATTTGGAACTCCCTGAAATGGTTGGTGACAGACAGGCAAAATTTTTCCAAAATCAAATCCTTTTTCTATATGTTAGCAGCAGAAGACAAATAATCTACTTGGCTTCCTGCCTTTCCACAAAGTAGACCTGTGTGTGCTTTCTTCCTGCCACTGCCTGCCCCCCCACTGACTTGCAGAGTGTTACATTGCAGTCTGTAATGGTAAGCTGTAGTTTGGTTGGTTGGTTGGTTGGTTCCACCTTTGTTTTTAAAGATTAGAACTCAGTCTTACCAAGATGTCTCCACTTGGAAAAGGGAGAAATTGGGATTTGCATTATCTTTTGGACCCAACCACTCTAATTCAGTAGGTGTCATGGTGGGAAACATGGAACCTGGCAAGCACATGGGCTTCTTTGTTCTGTTTAGTTTTGAAATGTTTCTTTGGTAGTTTGAGGAGGAAGTGCTGAGGCAGGAGGACCTCATCCCTGGGCCTGTGAGAGGAGTTCCAGTATTTCAGGGCATGCACAGTCTTCCTCTCGGTTTTGTATAGTAGGTGACAGTAGTTGGCACTTCATTTCTTGGGCTTCATGGCTTCCCTCCTACACTGAGATACTCTAACAACATTAAGTTCTTAGGGTGAAGATGTCATATTCAAATTTGAAAGCTGAGTTGTGTATCCAGCCTACAAACACTGAAGCTGCTGGGAGCTTGGCTTATCCAAAGTGTATCTGTGTTACAGTCCATCCAAGACGTCTCGGACTACCTGGGCCAAATCTGACCAGTGTATCAAGAGCAAAACTACATTTTCAGCACACAGCTCTAGTGAGGTGTGATTTTAAGTGTGAGCCCTATGTAGGTGCTCTGGTGTTACAGCTCTGTATTATTCAACATATTCCTATGCAGGTAAGATGAGAAAAGAAAAAACAACTTTTAGTTACTATCTTGCATTACTATATGTTTATGTTACCATTATGAATCTTCTTGTAGTCTATTTACTGCTTCATGTGCTGGTGAATTGGCATAGGGGTCACAAACCACATTATTTTTTTCAGCTTTAAGCAACATCAGTAAATGTAAAACTGAAGCTTCAAATCACATTTTTACTCTCAGAAAAATAGAAGTGGTGGCATTCATATGTTTTTCAATCAGTAGCAAGCATACTAAATCTCAGCGCAGGCTAAAAATTCTTAGCACAGTTACAGTAAGTGTCTATTTTTAAAAAACTTAATACTTTAAAAAACGTTATTAATATTTAAACAGACACTCCAGAGGTACATTAATGTTTCTGAAATTATTCAAATTATGTTGTTATTGTTGTATTTATTACACACATTTTGCATGATAGTCTTGGTTGCTATTGTTGCTATGCATCTGTTTATGAACATTTTTGCATTTGGTTAATATCCTGGAAGCCACATGATGATATGAAAGTGAGGTGGGAGAAAACAGTTGCATACCCCCCTGTCGTATTCTTACCTTCCATCATAAATGCAGTCAACAGAGATGTAATAATAAAAAAAGCTCAACTGATCTTAGTTTTCAGAACATTTCCATTTTTTGTCAGCTTGAGCCACTGTTTTTGTGCAGCTCTGTTAAGTATGTTGCATCGCACTTGCTTTATTTTTTAAGTTGGTGACTTATATTTCCTGTGCTGAAGTTCTGATTATCTAAGAAAAAAGAAAACCTAGCATCACTTGCTGGAAGAAAATGCAGTCATATTCAGCACACTTAAGAAGACCTGAAAGTGAAGGTACACAGAGGTTTTTATATATATTATTTGTCACTATATTTATTTCAGTCTATGAATAGTAAATTGACTTTGTTTTGAAATTCAGTTTTTATCTCTGTGTTCTTCCTCATTACCCAGAAAAAAGTATTGGAAATTCTTGGGATGGGGAAAAGGAGGAGGAGCCATATGTACAGGAATTTGTGGTCATAAAGGATGCAAAATGCGATTGCAGCTATAGTAGCAATAGTTTTGCAGATAAAATAAGAGAAAAATCCTAAATATTCCAGTTGTGCTGCAGTGAAATATCTAATTATGTGCTTTGTGTGAAGTATATCAGCAATCCTTTTGATTTTATTATTCACTAATACAAATATTAGTATTGCAGATATGTTTAGAATTAAGCACATAACTTAATTGTCCATTTGGGGACTAATGCTCCAAAACTCTTTATTTCCCTGCGATATATTTTCATACTTGCTTGGTTTCTTTTTGTTTTTATATTTTATTGTTAATATTTTAAACAATATTGTTACTTCTGGACTGCAAATCTGTATTGTGGGTTTTTTTAATTCATTTTCAGAAGTTCAGAAATAAAACTTGGTGAGAAGATGATGTGAAATAAGGCAGACCAGCCTTTACAAACCGAAGAGTAATCCCAAACCGCTATTATTCTACTATTTTACTACTATTTTTGTGTTATCTCTGCCTGGATTAAGAACAAAACTTTGTAATATAGGGCTGCTCTGAAGTTTTATTAACCAGTTTCTTAGTGTGAAATTAATTTGTTCCGGAAGGAATATAAATTATCTGAGTTGAAAGAAAATTGATTTGTACACCACCTTTCACTTGTTGCACTCGTAGTAGTATTAGCTTCATTAGACCCTCAGAGTGTTTATAGGTATTTGTAAAACATTTAAAACTTGATATATCGAGGTACTTGAATGGGTTTCAGGCATTAGAGAATTATACTGAGTTTATATTGTTATCAGTCTAGTGTTTGGCACATTGGTAAGGAAATGTATGCTTTATTCTCATTATAGCCGTAAATAGAATTTTTTTGCCAGACACTAAAGAACAACTGATACATGTAGCGAGAAACCCCAAGACTTTGAAACAATGCTGTAACATTAAAGGTAAAATTTGTACAAATAGGAGTTTCATGAATATATTGGAAGTCACAAAAAGCATTTGGAATTGTGCAAGAATTCATAAACACTCTAGTTCAGTGGGCATTTTGCTTCTGTGTTCAATCTATCAGTCAAAGTTACCAGCCATTGCAGAAAATCCCCAAGAAATGTGTTGTTAGAAGTATTTCTCCCTCGCAGTGCATGTATAATTATACTAACTACTAGTATAATATAAATGCTAACAATAAAATAAAAGGAAATAAAAGGACAACCTAGAGAAGACAAAAAATATTGAGAAATCAAATCCCAGGACATATTATACAGTTCACTTTGAAGTTTTATGTCTTAATTTTTTTAAAAACAAACCCAACACCCTATATACTACGTAGGAACATAGTTTACTCTTCTTCTGTAGATGCTATCTAGCTTATTTTGTTGTTGCCATCCTACATTCATTTTACCAATGAAGATTTTAAAGGTTTTTACTGTAGCCTTTTGATTTTGTAGCTATTTCTAATATTTTGGAGCTATTAAACAGGATTTTCTAGTTTAAATGTGCCTGAGAGTATGATAAATAGAACATTGCAGGCAGTTCCTTAATTTTTTTGTCTTTGGCTTTGTTTGCAGAGAATTACAGCTTTTTATCAAGTTGAAGTGTTTTATTTTCAGTTTATTTAGCATTGTAATGTCAGATGACCTGATTCTATCAACCATGTTCTCATTTAATGGTGATTTATTACACAAGTTGTGTATTTTTGTTTCATAGGAAGTACTCATTGAGAAAGTTCTGTAGAGTCTGAAAAAAGCCATGTGTATTTTTCTGCAAGCTGTAGCTGTTATTTGCAAGAGAAGTCTGCCTCAGTAAGGATGATGGTGAAATACTTCTTGAAGACCTGAATCAAGGTGCTTGTCATTCAGTAATAGTGGAGGCATGAAAAAAAAATCCAAACAAACCCCCTCTGTTTTTTAAAGATCAAGTAGTGAACTTAAATTTAGATTATTATTTTGTTTCCCAGAGGCATGAATTAGAGATACCTTTAGGCTCAAAGAAATCAGTGTTACTTATTTCTGGAGCAGAGATCCTGTCTAACTTGCCATCTCTTGGCTCCCGCCAGTGTTCACATTCTACTTAAAAATTCTGTTTTCATAGCTTCAGGCTTTTTGCAGTGTGCTTCTGCCACGCCTTTCCTTCCAGGTGTATTAAATAAGGTATATTTACATTGTGTAACTAAATGCTGTCTCTTATAATGCCATGTCTCTAAGCTATTATAAATGAGACTTAGAAATGTCTCCTACCTAGCTAGATTTTTAAAATTCCCGTATTGCTTGTAAAATAGGGCATTTCAGAATAAGCTGCTGCTGCTGTACTGGATTGAAACTTTCCAAGTTTCAGTTTGGTTGCTTCCAGTCTTCTGTCCTGTAACTCTGGACACACTGGGACCACAGGAGTTACTCCCCCAGTGCTCAGCAGAAGTGCATGCAGA
Source organism: Buteo buteo (assembly GCF_964188355.1). Lineage (NCBI taxonomy): Eukaryota > Metazoa > Chordata > Aves > Accipitriformes > Accipitridae > Buteo > Buteo buteo. The sequence continues at coordinate 4,862,046 of NC_134199.1, forward strand.
TGTCTTTTGATAAGTGCAAACCAACTCTTGATAATTTGTTTTCTTTCACATTTCTTATACAAAGGAAAAATTGTAAAATCAATGCAGATATGAGAAAATATAATTCAAAGTTATCACCCTTATGTACAAATCCACAATAGACAGTGACTGGAAAAGAAGTTACTGTTTTATCTGTCAGTGTTGAGCAATGGTTTTCTTTCCAAATAGTCTGAATTACTTGTGCAGTTTGTGTATCAAAATTATTTGTAATAGGTTCTATTTTTTAAAAAAAATTAATGGGGAAAATATTTTGATATGGAAAAATATGGAAAAATATTTTGGTATTGAGTAGTAGTCTTGATTTGTAAGTGGTCTTACCAGTTTTACTTTATGGAAAAAATACCACTCAAGGATTTGAGTGGATCAGTGCAATTTATGACTGTGTCCCCTAAACTTTAGAAAACCAACAGTTTTAAAATATAATGATAGTAGTTTTCTCTTAGACAATGTAGTAAATGTGTACTTTCCTAAAGCTAGGTGACCAATGAAAAAAATGTAATAGTACCTTTTAAAACTTGCGTTTGGTTTCTTTGTTTTGAGGTTTTTCCCTCACGTACAGCATTTGTGATCTTAGAGCGTTGTTCTGTCAAGTGACGTTTTGAAAATATTTCCAGAATGCTTCTATGTAGTGAAAATTCTCACTTAATACGTTCTTAGTGAAGTTGTATTTGAGACAGCTAATTCTGTGTAAATTGTTGCTCCTGTATCAGTGTGGTAGGGGAGTAGTTCAGAAATGAGTTTTCAATCATTCCACACCTGTACCAACAGTTAATGCTGCTAATGTTCACTGGTAGCCTGCCAGTATGTGAGAAACAGATGCTGCTTTAATTAATAGTCAAAATTAATACCCTTCATGAATGAAAATGATTGAGGGAAGGCAGTATAAACAAGTTAATTTACTCTCAGTTTTCAGAAATTTGATTTATTTTTTCTTCTTATGTCTCTATCCCTGTTTACCTTATGTGTTATCTTCATGAGTCTGGAGAGTAGACATGCAAAACTCTTTTACTTGACATCATTACACTATGCTGTGATCAGCAGAAATGAAGTTTGCTTGAAGAATACAGGCTAATGTGTGGATTCTTCATGTTTCTAACCAAAGATGTGTATTCACTTCATGAAGAAGTAGGGTGTTGGTTTTTTTTTTAACTCTTCACTAGTAGCAAATAAGAAAATCTGAGATCAATTTGTCTTCAGTATTGCTTGTTTTCATTTCAAAATTGTGTAATTTTAATATATAACTTACAAACACTTGGCCACAGGCCTTCTGAACTCTTATTTGGCATATTTTAGTTGTTGTTTTCATATCATTTCATATGCCTTTATTCACCTCTGACACTTGTTAGTGAAGCACTACTATTTTTCTTATGCTTGAATAATAGCACATCATCTCTGCTTTGCTTCAGTGTGCCAAGGAGAATGTGCAAAGATGAAGCACGTTGCTGTCATACCATTAAAAGGATATTTTGATTCCAAGGAAGTACAAGCAGTGCATTCCTTTTGCAATAAAAATGCTAGCTTGATTTAAAAAAATGCTTCCTACAAAGAAACAGCTAATTACATTGATAGCACATTAACAGAATATGCAACTTGAGTAAAGATGCAACAATATATCAAATAAAGTAATTATATAAATTGAAGCATCTTTGAAAAGTAAGACAACAAGTTGTCTGAGTGTGTTATTTAATACCAACTTAATATCACAAGACCAAACAGTAAGACAGGTAAAGTACATCAAAATATTAATTATATGGACTCATGCTATAGCTTATAATAAATGCTTACTTACTGCTTCTCTTCAAGGGAATTGCTGATAGAAGTTAAAGCATAACATCTTGAATTATTCACAAGTATCTGAATTATGATGGGTAGATCTAAGTGATACCCAGAAGAGCTTTGATATTCAAACAGGACAAAGCACAAAGACTTTTTATCAGTTCTCTGAAAGTTGTGGACATGAGATTTGAATCATTCATTCATGCACAGATTTTTCAAGCTACAAACTATTGTGCTATAGTTCTGAAAAAAAGAAAAACATTATGTTTTGGTTTAGTAGGCTAGTTTTTCATCCTGTTTTAAAATTAAAAAAAAAAAACCCAAAACATTAAAAAGAATTTCCAAAATGTTTTACAAGGTAAGATTAAAAAAAAAAAATAAAAAAATTGCCATGATTCCTTTAGACAAATCATTATCCGACAGCAACCAGTATCTGATGTTTTCAAGGTAATTGGTTTCAGTAACAAGATACTGAGCCATTTTTAATTTGACTTGGTAAAATTCCATTCAAGCAAGCAGTTATCTCATAGTCCTTCTAACAATTTCTCTTAACCCCTATAAAAGATGAAGACATATTATACTGCATCCAGGCAGAATTTGGTTATTCCACAGAAGATTAGGTGACTCAGGCTGGGATTTGCTGCTTTTAGCAAATGTAACAGCTATTTTGAATCAATTCTTGGTAGCATAATTTTTGATGAGTTGTAAATTAGAGATAATAATTTAACCATTAGAGTTGGCAAATACTGTCGGGCACTTGGTAACTCAGCTGGAAGTTGTGACAGTTTCCCAGTAAACGTCAGCTCCTGATCTGTTCACTTGCACGGGTATCCGCGCGGGCTTCTGTTCTTTCTCCGCGTTCCTGTGGGAGAGGGTCAGTAGCTGGAGCCAAGGGCAAGTTCCCAGCACCGCTGGGTTAGTTGCTCTTAGGTCCAGAAGGCAAAGAACAGCAGAGCAGCTTTTCAGGAGTATACATTAGTTTTGAGAAAATTCTGTCTTCTAAAAGTTACTAATACGGGAGAGTGCATTAAAACAGCAATAATTTTGACAATAAGGATTGTTCAGATACTCTTGTTTTGAAGCAGCGTGGAGGGCAATTTTGAGAAACGTGCATTTTTAGAATTGTTTTAACAACTTCATCCTCAGTTTGAGCTCATGTTATGGCACTTTTATATCTGCACTAACTAAAAGATACTGATCTGTTGCTTGCCATTGGAGATTGTCTTTTTCTAAGGCTCAATCAAGAAATCTGTGAAGAAAAGTTATTTTTTTATGGGAGTAGAGAAGCTATTGCTTCATTTACATATTTGTTTTGAGAAGTGAATGCTGATTTTGAGTGAAATTCCTGAGAAATGTAGCTTTGGCCAAGGAAAGAATAAGAATGGACAGTAGTTTATGCTGTAATAATCATATTTGTATCACAGATTTTGAGATTCAGACTGCATTGCTATTCCTTCCCCATACTGAAAATAGTTACGTTTTCATTGTAACTACATACCGTATAAATTAAATACCATAGTGCTGCGATCACTTGTGTCTTGTGTCCAGCAAAACCTCTGATCCTGAACTACGTGGGCGGGTGGATGGAGTCAGACCTGCTAGCTGAATCCCTGTACGGTTCAGGGCAGGTATAGCAGGATGCGGGTTGCAGATTGCTTATCGCAGGATTGGAGCTCAAGTGACTATTCCTTATTTTATGATGCAACAAATATAATTTGACTTCTTGTACTGCTGGCTGTCTTGGTGCATACGCAATGTAAATGAAACAAAGAGATGGGTTTAAATGTGTAAATTTGGAATTGTTTTGGAAGGCAGTTCTGCAGGAAAACTTGCAAATACACACGGAAAATGATGAAGTGTTAATAATAGGAGTTGCAGTGTAAAAAATTGTTGCATAAAGCGAGGCTTGTCATTTTCAAAGGTAATATGGGGAGTAGGAAAAGAAATTGGATAATTTAAATATGAAAGGCAATGAAATGGAATGAATCAAAGTATGACTAACAAGGTGATTTAGTGAGATGTAGTTAAGCTGGATGCAATGTGATTTTAAAAGAAAGGAGTAGATTTAGTAATAGAAATGTAGATGTTCAAAGCAAAATACAAAATAAGCAAAGGATTCTAAGTGGAGGTAATGTTTAGTAACAATATTTTCAGTGTAAAAACTATTAGGCATTTAATTATAATTTCATTTATTTTAGACCTCCTCCTACATACATAACAAAAAAAGGGGAACAAGTAGCCAGGTTGTTGTAGTGTAAAATAAACATTGAAAGGGAAAAAAATGGGCCATGACTTTACAGTGTCACTGTAAAATAAACAATGAATATTTTACTGTGAACTAAGCGATGTTGGATAAAATAAAAGATGAGTAAGACTGAGAGATAAAAAATTAAAAGACAGTATAAATACCACCTAGAAGCTAGAAGCTTGTTCTATATGATGAGCAGAAAATTAAAATAGTCTGGAGTTTATGAAAGATTATTAGCAGTCGCTACTTGTTTGTGACCTAATATTGGACTAGTTAGACCACTGGTTAGATACAATGTTTGAGTAATATGTATCAAGGTATTAGAACCTTTCCAGTGATTTTAGCTTTCACAGCTGACGTGCTAAATACATGCCGTAAATTATCTGAAATTTAGGCAAATTCTTAAATGGTTTCAAGTAGTGGATTTCTGGCTCAAAGGATTTGGCCCTGCGAAAACCAAACTTATACCTTATTTGATGTATTCCTATGTCTGATTAGCAAGGCAAAGACTGCATACACAGTGTACCTATATTGTAATAAAATGTGTACTTCTTTACCAATATCTAAATATAGAATAAAATTTTATTTTCTCATTCCATTGTTTCCCTCACTAAATGGGAAGTACCGTTGTGTATTTTAAAAAAAGAAAAAATCCTGATTCTCTTTTAGATTAAAAAAATATTCAAAATGAGCTCTGCACTGAGAATTTGTATGCTGAGCGTGTCAGACTGTGAATCTTTATTATTAGTGAGCTTTATCCTTGAGTACATAGCTTGCAATTCAGTTTGAATATTAAGTGTCAGGCTCAAATGCACTGGTGAGAGATTTGCAGCAGCCAGCAGGTTCCTGTTCCAACCTTAGAAGCCTTTGACCTCTCTCTTCATTGATAAGTGGTCTTATTTCAGATGTGTCAGCTTCCTGGTGTGAAGCTCCTGATGCTGTGAGTGATGGAGAAGGTACCATTACCTGCAGTTTGTGGTCTTTGTAGTACACTAGGAGAGGTTACAGATGAAGAAAAAATTGTGTTGAACTGGTCATTCAGAAACGTGGAGGAAAACGTGTGATGCTTACAAATCCTGTTCTTCTACTTGGATGTAGCACACCTAGAAAGAAATGTTGTTAAAAAAACTCCACCTTTTTTTTGTTTACAAATTGCAAATCTGGGACAAATGGTTCTGCAGAGATGTGTTCTCTGTGCCTGGGCTATAGATTGCATCATTTATACTTGTGCTTTTGGTCGTCTTTTCCTCCCATGAAAATCAAAATTTGATTAGTACAAGCAGAAATGTTTTGTAGGGTGTGCTGCTCTTGGGTAAAATCTGCTGCTTTCCTTGACATAGCTATGCTTCCTACTTTCTTTTCTTCTGATCAGAGGTGAGCATTTAAACTGCAGTGTAGCATCTGCATGGACTTTTTCTATACTGTGACTTTACATTTTGCGGTCGTAATTATACTCAGCTGGAAACAACAACAAGGTTCTCCTATTTGTAAAATAAACACTGACTTTTTTTTAAATCAGTTGTAGTCATTATACCTAGCAGGAGTAAATGTACAAACATGGAAGATTTATATTATTTTACTGTTTGCTGCTTTTTCATACTGAAATCTTACTTCATAAACAGTGAAAATGCTTTTGATAAAATTGGTAAAGATACCTCATGTTCAAAGACAGATACAACTTTTGCCTTCTCTGTAGAAACAGGCTGCCTCATGGGAAGGCTGGACCATTTTAAGACCTGATAACCTTATAAAAGCCAATTTTCCTGAAAATTGGTAACTGTCACCTAACCCTCCCCATCCCCTCTGTGTCCAGGGTGTCAAAGGTTGCTTGTGTTTTCTATGGTGATAAAAATTTCTTTGGATCAGAAAATGTGGAGTGTCTACCCAAAGGAGATGTTTTTGTCCACAAGAAACATGCTTCAGTCAGTGGAATGCGCCGTACCCTCTAATTACAGTTTTTCCATTAGGGCTCATAACATTTGCATGCTACTGCATTGCTCTTGATGTGTTACATTTTCCTGATCATAGTGATAGATACAGCCTAGAGTTGAGCTGTTTCTGTAAGAATAATCATGTCATAAATCACAAAGCTATTGGTTAAACTGTTTGGTTTTTTTCCTTTTTGGCAACTTTATTTTCCCTTGTTCTGGTCATTAATTTCAGTTGTTATTTATTAACAGCTAAAGCTCTTAGGCGATGTCTAAATTTTTATTTAAAAAGAAGAAAAAATAGGCAAATTTACCATTCTTTTCTCTACATCTGAAATCTTTTTCAAAACTCCATTGCTTATGCAGGCACAATTCATTTCTTGACCTATGATAGATGAGACAACCATTACTTTAAAAATGTAAAATTTTAAACCCCCTATTCTGAAAGTATAATGTTCCTGCTTTTTAGTCTTTGTCAGTATCAGGGTATTCAGTGCTAAAAGCTCAGCATTGGAAATGATAGAAGGACTTCTTTATAGTTGCAGTTGATAACAGTTAAGCCTTTTTCAAATTACTTGGTTATTTCTGCATCTTCTTTGAATGCCTTGTTCACTTGAATTTTTTATAGATGATCTTTTTGTCTAGCAGGGATATGAGTGTATTACCATGGTTAAGCATATGAGTAATCTTGCTGATGTTCCATGGAATTGTTCTACCGGCTCAAGAGCTTAGGTAGAAGAACAGTCTCTGTTGCAGAAGACTGAGGAGAAAAGAAAAAATTCTGAGGAAAAGTTCCAAAGCTGTTATTTGTTAAGTAGTAAGTATGATGACTATAGTAATAGAGAAACTTGGTGCCTGGGACTTTGCCACTTTCCAGCACGGACTGGGGAGCTGATTTTCCCAGAGCGGTAGTCTCATGCATTTGGAGTGAGCTGTCTTTGCAGCCAAAGTTTTGAAAGATCTCTTTTTTAAAGGGACCTTTAAAAAGCTATTCAAGAACTTACACTAATAAAAACAGTCAGTATATATCGAGTAGAGGGTTGGTTTATTTTTTTTCTTTTTTTGGTTGGGTCGTTTTCGTTTGGTTTTTTTGGAACTTCTTTTGAAAATATTTTCAAAGAAACAAACTGATTTTTAATACTTTTTCAGTTTATGTAACTTTTTTCATTAATCTTGAATTATTTCTAAAGTTTATTTTTTGTTCTTCTTTCACAGAGAGGTAGTTTTTACCTCTGTGTGTTTTATGCATCAGGAGAAGGCAAACATGTGGCTATATTTTTGGTGTAGCAGCCTTATGTTATCAAGAGTGCTTTTAGGTAGTCACATAAATGTAATTCTTATAATTCGGTTTTTACTGCACCCATCTCTCTCCGTTGTCTGTCCAGACTATAGCTGTTAAAAAAAAAAATAAAAAAAAAATAAAAATTGAAAGAATCTTTGAATGTCACTGCCAGTATCACAGATATTCCCCCCCCCTCCCTTTTTTTTTTCTTTTTAAGCTGTGAGTTCTGGAAGTCTGATACGTGCAATAATGTAATACATTTAATGATGTTGCTCAGTCTTTGTACTTTGGATAGTTTGATCAGTGTTACTGCAAGTGAAGATACACATTTTAACATTGTTTGTAGTAGCATTAAATGAGAATAAGATGTGTTCCAAGAAAGCAATAGAGATAAATGATACTAGGTTATGATAAAACCCGTGGTCATTATTACAGAGAAATATTTTGACAGCAATTAGTGGTGTTTGTAATTACAGTAGTACTACTCTAATATGAGGAGAGGCTTGGTAGTCTGGCAAAGTGCTGAGAGTTTGATGACTTCTCTCAAAAGCTTGAAGGCACTGAAGACTTTACTCATCAACTGAGTATGCACACAATCACAATAATTGATGTAAGGCATTTTTGGTGCGTAGCACTGTAAAAATGTAATTTGACTAGTTGGGTTTTTATTTCCAGAACTCTTTAAACCTAATTTGAAATAAAGTAAAAACATCGCTAAAAACTACTAAGGCAGGAATAAATCTCTGTTATGTGTAGGCTTAGAAAGGAAGGGAATTACATGAAAAAACCACACAAATTTTTCAGGTTAAACCCTCTAAAATTGTATTTCTTTTCTGAGAAATTCATTAGTAATCTGTGTGAAAGAGAATTGACTTTTTTCCCCATGCAGAGGGGGCATTGCCTATGGAGGACACAAAGTCACCACTTAGCATGAGTTCTGTGCAACCTGTAGAAAATGTTGTTCATACTGCTTAAATGGTGATACTAAGAATAAGATATTTTGGTTATTAACTTGGGGTTTTTTTTATAATTTTGTGAGAGGCTGAGGTTGTTCTTATAGGAATACTTAGTATGTTGTAGAAAACAATTTATATTTTTATTTCTTTATTGAGCAAGTATTGAATTATGAAACAGAAAACTAAAATATTGTTAAGAATATAATCAGTGAATTACATTACAGTGCTTAACCACCCCCCCCCCCTTTCTCTCCCACAGTCTTCATGTATTTTGGGGACATTAATCTTGATAATGGCAATGGAATGCTATGTATTTTTGAAAAATGGATCTGAAATGAAACGCTCAGTGAAGAAGTCAGTAGTGAGGTTTTGATGCTATTTGCTATATCAGCCATTGTCAAAATCCAGATTTCCTACCTTACTGTGATTACATTTGTCTTTTCCCAATATTTCTTTCAGTTTCATAATGTGTTTACTGTAATACTTAATACTACGGTTTTTATGCTGAAAATATTTAAACATCTGCATGGCCTCAGTCACAGGAACAACCATTTTGAACTCAGTGGCTTACTTTATATTTGAAAAAGTAGGTATTCATTTAAACATTCTGGCAATTTCAATCATTATCTCAGGGTAGGGGGATATACCTTGCAGGTGATGCTATTATCTCAAATGAGATATGGAAATAGAAGCAAAGATAGTTTGAGGATATCACAGTCTTGTTCTGTATTGCAGCCTGTAAAATGCTGCTGTACTGTAGGGCTCAGAGGAGGCACAAAGAACTTTGTGCACAGCTTGCAGAGTCTTTTTAAAATAATCAGTATTTTTACAGATCTGTGACATTTTTACCTCTAATACATGGCAGTTATGATTCTGGTGGTCATTACAATCTCCATTGTACAGATGAGAAGCTGTGTATGTTTCAGTTAATATGTTGAAGTTCTTATCTGTTACTGGTGTCTTGTCACCACATTGCATGGAATACTTACTAAGGGGCATAGCCCTAAAGATAGGAACATTATACTACAGAATGTTTGCCGAAGGTCCAGGGCAGGGCTGAAATCAGTTCTGTTCCCACCTTTCAACTGTGTCCCCTCATTTACAGATGTAAGCATACAGAATAGAGTATCAACCAACAAACATAATGCAGAACGCTAACATTTGGCCTTAATATTTCAAATAAGTTCTTATGCCAAGAACAGCTATTCAGTTTCAATTGCCATTTGCACAAATCCCTGCTCACATTCAGCAAATCTCAGTATTTGTCCTCCTATCACAAAGAAAACTTCCGTGATTCCTGTATGCAAATATATGCTCTCTGTACTTCTTGAATTCCAAATGTGCTGGATGCCATTTTACTTTTGAGACACAAATTTACTTAATGTTGACAGATCAAACCTTGAAACCTCATAGAAAATTATTTTCACAGGACTTTACAGTATTATTCATTTTACAGTGAATATTTCAAAATATTATTCTTTGCAGTGAAGGCTGTATATCCTATATAAGCATTCTTGACTGTACTTTTGGTGTAGTTGATTGTACTTCTTCCCCCTCTACACAAAGCTTCACTCTTGACGTTATATCAAATGTTTTTCTGCTCCTTGAGTTTCTTCTGTATCTACTTCGCAGAGTACAGTCTGTGCTTTGTGCTTCATTCTTCCTAAGATTCTTTTCCTTTAGAAAATTGACCCAGGGCACCTTGCTTCCATCTTGCTCTTGTCATACAGACCACATTCCCTGGCAACACCGGGCCACCTTTCCATCACAGCAGCGGCAGCACTCCGAAGAGGGAAAGCGAATCAATGAGAATCGTCACGCACATCTATCATGAGGCTGGTGATTGGGATTGCATTGACTTGCCAGTTTAGGCACCGGCATTTCAAATGTAGACATCCTAGGGCCTGGTGTCAGCCGACCGCTGCTGAAGCCAAGAGCCAGGAGCTGAGCCCGTGCCCTCCCCCATGGGGCGCAGCCTCACAGTGTCTAAACGCGGCGGGCAGAGCCAGGTCCAGGGAACGGGCTCTGTCCACGGACAGCCACGAGCGAGGCGGTGGACCAAGCCCAGGATCCGTCTGGGGAGTCCGGTCAGGAGCCACCGCTCACTGGGACTGAGAGAGGACAGAGACGAGGTGACAGTGTGGGTCTGAAGGCCACACAGGAAACAGGACTGAAAGGCAGCCTGGAGAGGAGATGCGGCCGAGGTCTGGTCTCACCCAGGAGACGGGTTGCCTACAGCCCGTGTCTGAGGTCTGGCCGGGGCTGGAGATGGGCAGCCCCATGGTATAGTTTAGGGTAGGGGCCAGAGACTGAGAAATACTGGGTTTTTCCACTGCGATAAGAAACCCTGTTCTGTCAAATATCCATGAGAATGATCGCATTCCAAAAAAATAGCAATAATAAGGTGATGCTCAAAGCTTATGATTAAATCTAATGGTAAAAAAGTGCAGCTAGAAATGCTCAGTAAATGGTTTCAATCTACCTCTTCTAAGGCTAATCGATGCAGTGAGATTCTCTACATCGAGTGTGCTAGAATAAATATCAAATATAGTTTATCATATTCCAGTTGCATTTCTTTTTTCTCCTTTCCTCTTTTTTTAACCTGGTGTTCTAAGGATTTCCTTTTAGTGCCTACAAACATCTCCTTTTGACAGACAGTGCAAATTAAAAGATATGGCTAGGCAAAGGAAACTGGAACCCAAATATGCCCCCTGGGTTTTCATTTACAGTTAGAAGCTACAGACACAATTACTGCTGACAGAAATTCAGAAGCCAGTGGCAGAGTGCATGTGGCAGTAGACTCATGCCAGGCAGTAATTGGGAAGATTATTTTTAATCAGAGCATATCCTACAGCCCAAACATTAGAAATCTCTTGTAAGGCTGACAGGAAATTAAACTGAGACCAAACAAAAAAGCCTCGAAATAGAAGTAATATGGTTAGAAGTCTAATGATGGCAAAACTCACTGCTTGTTGTATTTGGCTGTTATCTAAAGGGAATGACTTTTAACTTGCAGCAACAGATATCATTGTTTAATTGCATTTTTAGAACAGAATTAAAGTAAAAAGTATCAGATTAGATCAATTTATACATAGGCTTTTGATAAAGGTGTGAAGCAGTAGGTGTTAAGTCAGGCTTAGTGATTGTATATATGTATTAGTAGTAATTTTTATTATTTCCTTGAGTTTTTTTTCTTTTTTGTTTGTTTGGGTTTGGGGGGTTTTGTTTGTTTGGATTTTTTTTAAAATTTAATATAATGCCTAAGGGAGCTACTTCTATGGAAAAAATTAATATAATATCTGGGATACTCTTGGAATGCCTGGGTACAGTAACTATTTATGAAGCCTGAATGGCCTGGGGCTATCTTTCTCAATGACCCTACAGAATAACCTCTGCTTGTTTGGGCTGCCTGGGCTGACTGCCCTGAGGGAGAAGAGACCAGGCTATTCTCAGTACTTGTCTACGCACCTGAAATTTTCACCTGAAAAAACAACTTTTCCATTTTTAAGTGAATCTTAAAAACATCATCTTCTTTGCCAGACTTTTACATACATGCTTAGTAGAAGTCTTCCAGTTCACTCTCACGTTTTCCTTTTCTCAGAAAAGAAAGACCGGAGCGCTGCAGAATGGTAACTCTGCTGCTGATCTGAAGAAGGCTGTTGCTGTTCTTGTATATGCCTGTCACATACAAACGTTGTAATACCAGATGCAAGCAAAACGTTGCTAATTGTATATTTATTTCTGTGTGATTGGAGCGCAGAACAAGAGCCTACTTCATGTTTTGCTAAGATATATGACAGTTGTGGAAAAGAAAATTTAGCATTAAAAACGCATATCTTATGTTTTTCTTGAAGGCTGCTTTTAGTTGTGTGGACAGTCTTGATGACATTTCATGTCAGTACAAAGAATAATAAGGTATAATGTCAAAGTCCATCATAGTTGACTAGGTTATCTTGAGGCTTGTAAATAGGATTTTGTCGGAACGTAGGGGGGTTTTTTCCACAAAATTGTTAGCGTTTTTCAGCTGTATTTCCTTCTACTGAAAATTGCTTCATGTTATCACATGAATACAACTGAAAAATCTTGCTTGGATTTTAGATATTGCCTGAGTAGCTAGATAACAAATAAAGTATACTTCGTAACGTGCGGTTTCTGCAAAGCGGTCTGCACGAGACCTGGAAATACGGTCACGTACTGTGTAATAGGTGGTGGACCTTCATCGTTGTCTGTGGGGTTTGCAAGAGCCTCCAGGTGCCCTGCACAAGGAGCTTTCCTTAACTGGCTTGTGTCGCATGTAGGGCAGCTACCTTCAGCCTTCCATGGGTGCAGGGCACAAATGTGATCTTTGAATCTCCCATTTACAGTAAGAATGTATTTTTCTTTTCATAGGAAACTACACAGAAGTCCCATGCAAGTGGTGCCTATTGTTTTCATGATCGGAGCCTTCTTTCAGTAAGTGCACTGATTTTTGTTGTTTGTTTATTTTACTTTCCTTGGAATTTGAAATCTCTGTTGTGCTGTCATAATGAATAAAGAAGTACTTTGGACTTAACAACTTGCCATGCTGATGCTGGATCACAAGACTAATAGACCATAAGTACAAGATCTGTTGCCTCTTAGTCTTCAGTGAACAACAACTTGCTAGTGACAAGCTTAGAAAATAGTCTTCCCTGTTTCTGGCCATAGGTTAAAGTGCTCTTCTCTTGCATTTCCCATTTACATGTTAAAGTTATGTCACTATTGTATTTATTTTACCTTTGGCTGATTCAGTCAGAAAGAAATTACTTTGTATATAGCTTAGTCACAAACACTTTTTTCTCTTAGAACAGCTATGGATAATTCATCATGCTTTCCTTTTTAAATACATCCATAATGTCAGAATAGGGAAGATCATGAATTAAGCTCCAGAATTTATAGGACATGTGAAAAAGTATTTGTGCTGATTCATTTTTTGTTTTTTACCTTCCTGAGAAGAGACTTTCACTTCCAAACTATTTGTTGCTCTTTCGTACTTGGAATTTATTTTTCTTTTATTTTTAACACATACATAGAACCAATAGTAAGCACTTTTTAATCAGAATATAACTTTCTATACTTATTTTTTTCTGATACTTCTGTATATATTATTACAAGTGTATGATTTGCGGTAGATGTGTATTTGGTACTTCTCAAACAATTTTTAATAATCCTCGGCTTAAATTAAACTGTAATGCTCTATCATTTCATATTGGGTAATAAGCATGGCTTGTTCTGTATTGGGCTGAATGAATAGATTTGTGTTTTATATACATTTATAATTATACTTTTCTTTGTTCTATGTGTAGAAAATAAAAAGTCACACATGTATATTGACAAGATAATAGACTAAATTCAGTTTTTTGTTCAAATGTATTCCTATTAGTAGTTGAGTTGTGCCCCAACACATGAAGTTTGGTGGCATTGAAAAAATTAGACATACAGGCCTTGTTAGATATAAGAAGAGTTTTACATTTATTCTCCTACACTGAACACAATCTTCCTCTTAATGTCTTTGAAAAAAGATTTCATTATTTCAAAAAGACTGCCTAACTTACAAGACTAAAAAAAAACATAAAGAAAAATAAAAGCCTGTTCATTTTGAGGAGAGATTTAAATCAATTCCGTAGTGCTCAGAATGCTTGTTGCTTTTAGCTTTTCTTCTGTCACTGTTGTGGTTTAACCCCAGCCGGCAACTCAGCCCTGCACAGCCGCTCGCTCACTGTCCCCCCATGGGATGGGGGAGAGAATCGGAAGGGTAAAAGTGGGAAAACTCCTGGGTTGAGATAAAGACAGTTTAATAGGTAAAGCAAAAGCCACACACGCAAGCAAAGCAGAACAAGGAATTCATTCCCACTTCCCATGGGCAGGCAGGTGTTCAGTCATCTCCAGGAAAGCCGGGCTCCATCACATGTAATGGGGCCTTGGGAAGACAAACGCCATCTCTCTGAACATCCCCCCTTCCTCCTTTTTCCCCCAGCTTTATGTACTGAGCATGACATCCTATGGTCTGGAATATCTCTTGGGTCAGTTGGGGTCAGCTGTCCCGGCTGTGTCCCCTCCCAACTCCTTGTGCCCCCCCAGCCTCCTCGCTGGTGGGGTGGGGGGAGAAGCAGAAAAGGCCTCAACTCTGTGTGAGCCCTGCTCAGCAATAATGACAATATCCCTGTGTTATCAACGCTATTTTCAGCACGAATCCTAAACATAGCCCCATACTAGCTACTATGAAGAAGATTAACACTATGCCAGTCACACCCAGTACAGTCACAAACAGTATTTTCCATCACAGAATAACATTAGAGCTCTTGGCAGAATTTGATGCAATTGGCAGTGTTAGAAAAATTCTGGTAAAAATTGCAAGAATGAGGTTGGTGTTTTTAACCCATGGGAGACAGTGGTCCCTGAAATAATTACTGTCATGTTTTTAGGAAGCTAACATTAATTTGACTCTGAATATAGTGCTTCAGAATCTATAAATGTAGTTGAAGGAAAAGATATTCATCCTCCTTCAACAAGCAAAAGGAGAGATTTGAGATGTACGACAAGAAAGAAGAAGAAAATGCACATTTGGAATTTGGGGAAGGTTTAATGCTGCCAAATCTCAATGTGCATAATTGGTTTTATTATTTTCCCTTGTGATCATAACCTAACCAGCACAATGAATATCAATCAACTTCTAGGGCTAAGAGGTCATTTTTTTACCAAGCTCAGACTGAAGTCCAGCATGTTGCCTGGTAACAGACTATGTAGATGAGTTGGCTCTTTAAGTACACCATATGGCTGGGCGTTATGCCCTATTCACCCGTGACATGGTGTACACATGTAGTACATTACTGATTATAAAGTGGTTTGTCCCATTCCCTTATTTAGAAGCAGCATTTAAAAATAGCAGTACCGATCCAACAGGGATGTGTTAAGATTATGGAATTGTATGTAATGAGACAAGTAGCTGTCACAAGTCTCAAAAACCTCATGTAATAATCACAATAGATTTTGTGTTCAGTATGCTTCAGTTGAATTTAAGTATAATTTCTAGCTATGGTTGCTTTACAGTATTTTTCTGTTTCATTTTGATAGCTAAATATGTTGAGGTAAGTATAGTTTTAATGGCTCAATTACTGAGAAATCCTGGATTTTAAAATTCAATTTTGTAGCCTATGGATTTATTTGGCATTTGACCTTCTATTAATTGTGCAATAACGTCTACAGTACTCAACCAAAGCAGGAGTGCATTAAGCAAACCAGTAAACAAAGCAATAAAAGACAGTTCCAGAAAACAACAACTAAAAATAAACATGACAGGCAAAGGAGATAGAATTGTTCCAAATATATAATGGAAAATCAAGCACAAAGAGTGACTGACAAGAAGTGTGTAGCAGAAATGGATGTAAAACTAGATCAGCGGAGTCCTCTCTCGTTCCCTTAACTGGAGCGTTTTTCCTGTTCTGTTGTCACGAACTGGAGTTCATTAAGGTGGGAATACTGCAGAGTGCAGTGTTGGGCAATAGCACATGCCACGATCTCCATGCTCTGGATGTCATATGTCGGTTAAAATTGAAAGATAAGAAATGGGATTGATCTTGTATGTAATGACAATGATCTGCACAAGTAAAATGGAAGATCATTGACTGGTTCCCAGTTCAGAAGGCTGGACAGTTAGCAGTAGTTATGTTGCATTTCTCCGTGTCTAGCTTATTTGGAAAGATGAATTATTGTGTGTAGTCCTCCCCTACACAACTCCCTTGCCTAAAGCTATAATTCTTTGGCAAAGAAGCCATCTCTTTGGTGTTCCACCCAAGTTCTCTGAAAACAGTTCAGAAAAAAAATAGAAGAAAACTGTTGTCTTTTCCATGTTTTGCAGGAAGTTTATGCAATTGCATTTCAAGAGAAAAGTTCTGTATACTTGCTCATTCTATTGTTTTTTCTTACTCTTCAGGTTGTATATTGTTGTTACATAGCTTGATAAACATACTGTAGTTAAGTGATCTTGTTGTTTTATTACTAACACATTTCCTTGGCTAGAAATTTTTAAGGTAATTGGGAAGGGATGAGACAGGGGTGCTGTTCCATGTTGACTTGATGGTTGCATCCTTTGGAAGATCTCCCATGATTATCCACATTTTAAACCCCGGTGGATGTAAATGCATGGTAAATGCATGTATGCAAGTATGCTGTTGGTCTCAAAAGTCTTATCTTCACTTCTGCAGTCTGTCAGTGGCACAAAACTAGTTGCCATGCTGTAAAGGCCTATAAAGCCATTGAAAGAAAGACATTCAAAACCCTTTTCTCTAATTTTAGAGCAGTGTTTTCCTTTGAATTGTAAACATGTTGAAATAAGTAACAGAAAAATAGCTATTACTGCATTGAAAATATTATTGGGCATTATGGGTCCTTTTTTCCCCTTCATTAAACACATCTTTTAAAATTGTTAATACAATAAATCTGTTTTCCGAAACAACATAGCATGCCACAAGGGAATCTCAGGAGTTTAGTATGATCTAAGGATTTCTACCTGAGAGGCATGAACAAAATAATTGTGAAAGAGAGCTATTATAAAATACCATAATTCTCTTAGAAATAAACCAGTATTATAACCTTTTTCTAATAAATGTATAAGGAAAAATGATTTGAATGATTGTATTCTTATTTATTCATCTCTCTGTATTCTAATGTAGTCTGAATGATAGTATTAGTCTAGAGAGCTGAATATTTTAAAAAATGCAGCACTTTGAATTACCGATATCTGTGAATTACAATAAAAAAGAGTTGAAGAATGGTAGGTAGATAACATAAATGAAGCAGTAAGTTCTGCTCCATTACTTCATCTGAGCTAAGATGGGGAACTGTTTAGTTGTTAGTATTTGTTCCACTGTTATATTATTCATTGTTGTTCTGTGATATCTTCAAATATCTTTAACAGTTGTTGTAGGAATTCATTAAGGACCAGAAGCAGCGAGGCATTTACATGCTCCTAATGATAAGCAGGAGAATATTCTCATGGATGTTTTTTCTTCAGAAAAGCTTAACTGAAGTAGCTAAGCCTGACCTGTGTTTGAATTTTTCTAGTGCTAGTACACTAGTTCTAATACAAGGTAATTCAGTTTTAGGTGGTTGATTTGAAATACTACTTTTCTGTTAGACACATGTTTAGTTAGGTATGATCTTTAACTCTTTCCTGCATAGGGAACTAAATATACTACCTTTATTTAGTTTTGTGGGCTTGGGTTTTTTTAAGTCTGCATGTTCCAAGGTTTACTTTATTTCGTTACCTATAGGGGAAGAGAATGTTGTTTTCTTTTATTGGATGTCATTAATTTGAAGTTTATGTCGGTATGATCTCTAATGGTCTTAGACAAAAAGAGCAGTTATGTGGTAGCAGGTTCACATGAATCATTGTTAAACCACTGCTATAATTCATGATTACCTAAATTGTAAAAGGGCATGGATTTATGTTTGTGCAAGCAACAAACCAGAATATCAGTGGTCTACTTTTGATTTTACAGGTGGTTATGCTGCTCATTTCACTTAAATGATCTTCCTACATAAATAAAGGAAGACACTGTCCTTGGTTAGATTGTGCTTAATCACTGCTGCAGGTAATTATATATATATTTATTTGAGCATCTAAAGAATTTAGAAGTTACTCTTTCAAAGCAGATTCAAGAGCATAAGGCTTACTGAAATTGAAATGGACATTTTGAAAACAAGAGACAGAGTCCCAACGCAAGTGGTTTTTTTGGAAATACTACCCTAGATTATTTTGAACTATAACTCAGTAAGTAAAGTTAGGTTTGTAATTCTCTCTTCGTTATATACAAATGTACATGTAAAGAAATTTCTAACAATTTCTTCTTTTCTCCTTCCTCTCTTTTAACAATGCAGTCAGTATTTCTTTCTGATGGATTCCTCTGTGAATTTTCTAAATCCTCCATCTTTGTAAGTGGTGCTTTGAGTCTACCAAGTAAAAGCTATAGGGGTTGAATATAGATTAATCTTAGGATCTGAATTTACTGTATGTAGCAGCCTGTTTTCTGACACTACGGAGATATTACCTTCATAAACATTACACTGCAGACATTTTCTTATTCAGTCATTATGAAAATTTTCACATGCATGTAAACACTTAGCTTAGAATACCTCCATTGGCAATTGTATGCACTCTGAATTTTCTCCAGATTACAGCATTAAGATTTTTTTGATCAAGTTCATTTCCATAGCGTTGTGGCATTTAAGAGATACCAAGTCCCAGAATTCCTGTGAGATTAGTACGTGTTATTATCTCTTTATTACAGAAGAAGCCAGAAAATTGAACAACATCACTGATGTGCCAGGAGAAGGAGTATAGCAGAGCTAGGATTTGAATTCGTATTTCTCAAATCCCAAATCATTGCCTCTGTTACTGGGCCATCTTTCCTCCTGCTCTCCCTCTAATCCAATACCTTTTATTGTTAATGATTTTTATGTTTAACAAGTGAAAAAGAACTTACAATTTCATGCTCTCTGCTGTCTCATAAAGAATTGAACATTTTTCTCAAGAAAATCATGCAATTATTAGTAAAGTCCTATCAGCACAGCTCAAAGCTAATTGAAATTTAACAGTCCTCATGATGATCTGGGTTATGTCAATGGTGTTAGCTTTCTTTAATAAAGATATACACTTGATCCTTTTTTCTTTTTCTTTGAAGAGCTTACAGACCTCTGTACCTTCTTCTGATAATGCTAATTATGCAAAGTGAAGGTACAGTCGTTGCAAGCACTTGCGTAGTTCAGTATAGCAAATGTTGTTAACTGTAGCAATGATGTCCTGAGCTTTGGGGTGTGTTAGCAGCCCAGGATTCCTGGAGGGTTCATTTCTGTGTTGCTGTGTTAGTGCTCTCGTATGTTAGTGTGTTCCTACATCTTCAGCGCAGTTGCTGCCTAAGCATAGCTAGTTTGGGTAGGGCTGTCTTAGGGAGTGGCAAAGCCATGAGCCCGCAGCAGTGCATGCATGTGAAATTTTGCAATAAATGCTTGGTAAGTCAGGCCTATATTCAATGGAGAATCATTCTGTCCCTGCCCATGATGCATTCATAGTCGACCTAATGTCACAATATTTTGGTTTTTGTGCGTTGGGTGTTGGATCTGAGATCCTGCTGAGCTATGTCTGGACGCAGCACTGAGCACAGGTGTGATAGCGTATTATTGTTTCTGGGGGGAGTATCTTTACTGCTACTGTTCATGGAAATGAACAGGAGTTTTGGATTGTAATAATTGGATTAGATGTGGGGAAAATTTAATTTCCTTTTTTTTCTATTACATTTGAGGTTAGTTACTGAGCTGACAAGTCTGTATTGTAACTTGTTACTCCTGTGTAGCTCGTGCACAACCAATAAACAACATGCTCTGTGAGAGTTTTTACTGATCGTGCAAGGTGTGTTAGAAATCATATAATTGATGGCTCTTAAAATTTTGAATATGGGATGGCAGTTTGAAAGTGTATCTTCAGTGAGGAAGGAGAGTGCTGGGAGATAAGAACAAATCTGTTGGTGTAAAATGATATGTTTATCCTTAGTCTACATACTTTAAGAGATTTAGAAAGATGAAACAGCTTGTGAGTTTGACAGAATACATTTGTATTTGGCAACATTTACTCTTGCTTCAGGATTGTTTACTGCCTTCAGAAATTGAACTGTACCTCGGAGAACTGCTTCTGACTGTGGACCTTTCTAGAAGCTCACTATCAACTACGGGAGTGTTCTAGCACTGATCTCTGGTATTCAGCAATTTGGGATTTCTCACCAAGTAGTTTAGCCTATATCTTTTACAGTGTTGAAATACTTTTACATCTGTTAATGCATTGAGAGACATTTGTCTGTGACCTACCAAAATCATTGAACACTAATCATACAGGGCAAATTTGGGCAGATTGATCAAAGAACAGAGTTCTTGCCTGTGTATGCAGAAGAAGAAAACCTGCCTGTCCCACTCTGTGACAGACAGTACGCTGACGTGTTTTAACTTCACTCGAAAGAAGCAGTTGGCAAAGTGCTTTTTAGATGGGG
The DNA here is from genome assembly GCF_964188355.1 of Buteo buteo. Taxonomy (NCBI): domain Eukaryota; kingdom Metazoa; phylum Chordata; class Aves; order Accipitriformes; family Accipitridae; genus Buteo; species Buteo buteo. The sequence continues at coordinate 4,882,331 of NC_134199.1, forward strand.
CAGGTCTTGGAGACCAGCACACAAGTCATATATGGTCAACTACCACGTGTTGTACTTCAGTTTTGGATGTACCTTCTTTATACTGGCAAAGTCAAGAAACCTGTTTACCTGTCTGTGGTGAGTTGACCCTGGCTGGCAGGTCAGCCCCCACCCACCAGCTTGCTCACTGCCCCCAGTGTGATGGGGGAGAGAATCGAAAGGGTCAAAGTGAGGAGAAAATGCTTACGGGTTGAGATAACACAGTTGAAGTGAAGCAAAGCTGTGTGCACAAGCAAAGCAAAATAAGGCATTCGTTCACTGTTTCCCGTTGACAGGCAGGTGTTTTGCTCTTTCCATGAAGGCACGGCTTCATCACTCGTACCTTGGGAAGACAAATGCCGTAACCATGAACGTTCCCCCCTGCTCCGTTCCATGAGCTTTTCTTGCTGAGAAGATCATATGGTCTGGAATATCCCTTTGGCCAGTTGGGGTCAGCTGTCCTGGCTGTGTCCCCTCCCAACTCCTTGTGCCCCCCAGCCCACTGGTTGAGGAGGGAGAGTGAGGAAAAAGGGTGGGGGGGAGAAAACCTTGACGCTGTGCAAATGCTGCTCAGCAATAGCCTGACAGTAGGAATAACACCGGTGTGTTATGAACACTGTTTTAGTCACAGATCCAAAACACAGCACGATATGTGATGCTGTGAAGAAAATTAACTCTATCCCAGCCAGACCCAATACACTATAAAACTGCTGCTTTTCTTCTTCACTGTGAAGTTTCTGCTTCCTTCATCTGGACCCCAGAGGAACAAAGTTTTATGAGCAAATCTGGAAAAGAGAAAGTGGTGTAATAAGTGGTACACCACCACTGGAGGGTGGTGGGTTTGTTTGTTTGAGGGTTTGGGGTGGTTGTGTTGTTTGTTTTTTTTCTTGAGTGATATTTTGCACAGCTAAATGACCCAGTTAAAAAAATAAAATAAGTATATGTAGGGTCTACACTGAGAAAAGATTGATCTGAAATCCTTCACAAATATGTTTTTATCAAGACCAAGTTGTTGTGTGCTATTATTTTTAGATTTGCATAGTCTACAAGTAATAAAAGTTGCAGAGCCAAAATAATTTAAAGTGGTTTTCTCTCTTCTATATAAGCCAGATTAGGATGTTGAAGTACAAATCAATTGCTTTGCCACTCAGATTTCTTGAAACCCAAAAGAAAGTTTCAGCATGCTTATGGTTTCCAATTGTTTGTATCTTCTGGTTCTAAGTCCTATTCTACAGGCAATGGGGCTTGTGTTGTCTGGCAAGCTTCTCTGTAACTTGGTCACCAGTAGTACAACAACAGATAGCTATAAAGAAAAGCATGCCTACAGGAGGCAGAATCATCACAGATGACTCCTAACAGCAAAAATGTGAAATATGATTATGCAAAAATCACTTGCAAATAGTAACATCTAGTAACATCTACACAGGATTAAATCTGAAGGTACAAGGGCAATGATGAAGTGATCACGCTCCCATCTATTTGTGGCTGTCTATATTCTCCTACGTGTGCTGATACACACTTTCAGAGGTGGTCAATTTTACTACGAAAACAGTGGGAATATTCAGACGATAGGAGCTAAATGTATCAGGGCAGAATCAGCTTCATAGGTGTGGCTTTGTCATTGAAGGCAGAAATTCTGAATACATGAATTTTGGGGCTTCAAATAATATTAATCTGGAAATATTTTATTCTAGCTCTTGGCTACTGATGAACACACTAATAAAACTAAACCAGATACTACACAAGTAATTTTGTGGTAGATCAATACAATTTCTTGTTACTGACTCAGGAATGTTAATTTAAGGAATGTGCTTAGGAGGATATAGATTTACAAACTACAGGTGTGCTTAAGACCGTATACTCCATGTTTATTTCATAGGTTACGGGGAAAAAAATTGTTCTTTTATACTTGGTTTTTAACTACCATAGAAAACGTGCATTTGCGTATCTTGATGAATATCATTACAGCTAGGGTTTTAGTTGTGCTTTATTGTGTACCAAAGGCAGAGAGCAATAAAATTCTTAGAGAGTATTTGTAAAGCAGCTCTGAAGTTCACTTGTTGAAATGCTAAAAATATTTTGTACCATCTGATGTGCAGTTAAATGAGATAGAATGATTCTTTGTAGGTTTAGAGATATTTGTATCATGTTCTGGTTGTCCCTAAAAGCCACTTCAATGTAATATGATACAACTCTTTCATGGTTCTTAAAGAAAACCGGCCCATATTTAAATTGGCTGTTTGTACCCACAATGTGTCCCCTCAATGCCAATAAATTATTTCCTAGGGACCATTGGCCTCAAATGAAGGCCCTTGTCAACAGCCCCCTAACTAATGCTCCTCTGTGATATCCAAGGACTGCCTCCTCCATAGTTTCTTGGGAGACCTTTATTATTGTTCAAAGTGGTCTGAAGAAGTGGGGAAATTATCACACGTACTGTTTTGTCTCCACCCAGTGTGGCGATTTCAGTAACAGTCTGCTCCAGGTTCATTCCCCTCCCTCTTCTTTCTGTTCCATCCCACTTCTCCTCATGGGATGTTTCTCCTGCTTCCCTCAGATCTGGGAATGAAGTCCTACATGGATTCCTGCTTCATTCCAGGTGGAGATATCGTCCATTCCTTATGTACTTTCTGGGCTTGATGTTGAAGGAAGAGAGGGGAGAAAAATAGCATAACCCTCCCATTGCTTATAGTGTAGGATGGAAAGAATGAAAATGCCACCTGAAAATATTCTAACCTGAAAATAAGCCTAATTCCGTGGACTAATGTTCTCGGCAGTAAAGTCAGGTAGGTTCTCATACAAAGATCCATTCTTTATGGGGGGGATAAACTGCTTGAACTGAAGTGTCTAGGGAAGACCTGGAAAAAGATTGAACTGGAACACAAAAATTTGCTGATGATACAATTACTCTAGAGAAATCACATAGAACTGCAGAAAGATTTCGCAGTATTGGGTTAGTGGCAGATGAAACAGCTGCTGATAAAAGGGCACGTAGTGCAGATAGCACATATAGGTTATACTGAGAAAAGAGGAGTTGGGTTCATTGTAGATAGGGAGGTCTGTGGGAAAATGCAGCCAGAACCAGAAGAGAGCAGTAACCTTATAGACACTTTGGTAGCAGACCCTAGAGATTATGAAGGTCTTCCTCTCATCACAGTGAGCAAGAAGCGATGGAGAAATTTTAAGTGCACATCCAGTGAACCAGGAGGCTAAAGTGTAATGAAGGCATATCCACTATCATTTCACTGATATGAATAATGGTGAATTTTTACAGTGAAGGGGTTTGTAGGTATAAGTCCCTGGGAATCTATACTATTCAGTGTGTAGAAAGGACAAAATAAAAAGTGAAAGGGACATAAATTGCAGTTGAGACAGGATTATTCAGGACAAAGCCAAGACTGACTAGGGAAGTGCAGAAAGCTGAAGGATTAAGTGAGAATAAAATTTGCTTTCAGAATTTTATAATAGATGGAAATATGTTCTCGAGGAGGGAGTGCATGACTATTATTGCTGAGAAGCCTTTCTTGGAAACGTCAGATGGAGTTTTCAGAAGCATTAGTTCAATGCTTGACGGCTGTCAAAAAAGGCAAATTGAATATTTAGCAATTTTCAGGAAAGGCATTCAGTACGGAAAATACAGGACTGTCTCTGCTGGAGTTTGCATTAGTCTTACATGTGGTCACTGTAAGCAGTTCTGGTTACCCTATGTCTCAAAAAGGTATAGTCCAGGGTAAGGTGAAAGGAATGATCAGAGGTATGAAATAGTTTCTATACAGGGAATAAATACGTGCTAGAGGTCTTTACCTCGGAAAAGAGTTGACAGGTGAGTGAAATGGGAGAAAAGTGATAGCTTGAAATTATTATTGATATTGATTTGAATATTGATATTATAATGATATGACTCATAAGGCAAGGATTATGGTCTCAAAATGTTCAAGCAATGACTCATGACAAGAATGGTTTTTTCATGCTATATAATGCTATTCTACAAAGTTTTGCCACTGGATATTTTAGATGCAAAAAATATAAGGATGTTAAGCATAATTGTGTAAATTAATGTGCAATATTTCCTTACACAACAAAATGCAGGATGTCCCTCTTTGCAGATTACTGTGGGAAAGACTGATGCTTATATTCTTTCGTAAACATCTAATACTGATCATTGTTGGGCAGACTATATTACTTTAAAGGATGCAATCCAGTAAAACAGCTCTTCTGTTCATATAGATATTTTACTAGATGTGAATCTTAATGATTATTTACTAGTACATCTGGAAAAGGGAGATTTCTTCATCAGCAATTTTCACTGTTTTCAATACACTGTTTGTCTGTTAGTCCTGACTTCCACCTAAAATTGTCCTGAAACATTGGGCTGCCCTGGGGTTTGTGCTGGAATTTCTCTAACATACATTCTGTAGAACTGTGTAGCAACTGTTTGATAGAAGACAGTTGTCTAGAAGGCTGATTCAAGCAGAATCGGAAACCATTAGCTCACTACTTAGATATTTTAGATCAATAATGATAGAAACTTATAAAACTGTAGTGCAGGCTGTGAAGCTTTCTTGTAGCACTGCAAAGGTACCTCAATCTGTAGTGTAACGTGTGGATTTCTTTTTCTGTCTTACATGAATATGCAATGTATTTTCCCCATTTTATTTGAAAACATAGGTTATGATATTCAAAGTTCTTACATTAAGTGTGAACTTTGCACTTCTGTTTAGCTAAACAGCTTTTAAAAATAACAGCTTTCGTCTCATTATGCCCATTGGCTCAGGATCTGACCTGCCCTGTTTGTAAAATGAAGGTATGGTCAGATTTATAAAGTTTCAGAAATCTCTTGAATGAATTCTTTTTGTCTTCATATTGCTGAATTGTTGGGAGGAGTTTGTCTTAATTATTCATAAATTCCAGTCTGTGTGTATGGTACGCTCACGTGAATGATTTCGGTGAAATCAGAGGTTAGTTACATCAATAAAGCCATGCGTGAATGCACACATTAACAGGCTTGGTGTTCTCTGGGGACCGGTAGCTTGACAAAGTTTTATTAAAATCTTACTCTGTGCATCTCTGGAAGTGTTTTCTTTAAATTATTTTCATCCTCCTTAAACAGGTATGATAAGCTACACAAGGATGTTTGTACTGTTTCTCTTGAGAAATTCTAAACTTTTTCTCTGATAGTGTTAATGGATGCTTAGAGTATTTTTCACATATGTACCCTTTTCAAAGATTTGGGATCCTCTTTCAAGGCTGCCTGCCTACAATGAGTTAAGCATGGGAAGTCTCAGCCTGAAAATTGTGTGTTTCTGAAACTTGCAAACGCATTCAAACCATCTAGGAAAAACAAACAACTTACAGTGTTGTTAGCAATTGTGTGATAGAAAACAAAAAGGTGATTCTGGCATCTTTTTGTAAGATTTCTGAAGTACATAATACTAGGTAGTAGCTACATTTTCATATTTAGGAAGAAGATTGGTTTCAATTTCAGAAAGAACTTAAAATGCAAAATAGTAATGAAATAGTCCTCTACGTCTTGGGAGCGATGTATTTCATCTGACCTCTGATGTATGGCATTAGAAATGCAGTTATGTATTTAGTGTGTAGCTCTTTGTTAATGTTAGTTTTGTATACAAAAATTGTAGTGTATCTATAAATATGTAATAGGAAATTTAAAGATAGGAATCAACATTTATGATATTCACTGGCTTTTAAAATGTATTTGTTGAATTATGATGAAAGAAAATTATTTAATTCTTTTAAAGTAGCAGTAGCTTTTATTGAAAGCCATTTTCTGTTGAATTGAATCTGTTCGCATTATTTTAGATTCCAGAGTGTTTTATTAAGGTTATATGAGTGCCTTGCAAAAATATGGTGTGTTTTAAATTCAAAACACATGTGCTACAGTCTTTAAATTTGAGTAACCTTTCATAAAACCTATCTTTGAAAGCATCTAATTTGTGTTTTCATATTTTCTCTTTTTTCAGTTTTTGCTGCAAGCTTAAAATTCACTTACTTTTAATTTTGTTCTCAATATTTGTTGTAATGAACTGCAGTGGCTCAACATTTAATAAGCCTGATATTAACACTTAAAAAAACCCAAGAAATCCTTCTGAGTTTCTCTTGATTTGGGAAACGTGTCTCAGTTCTACATATGTTTTCCAAATACATGCCACAAAGGATTTGAGAATGCTAGCCCAGGTTTGATTTGGTTTGCTTTTCCAGCAAACATTCAGGAAACCAAATTGCTGGACTAAACTGGTATTTGAATATGTCCTTGAATAATGTGTTACTATTCATACTATATCTTCAGCACTAAGATGTTCTCTATCATTTTGTTTTATTCAAAAGGAGCATCTGTAAGGGATAAGAAACCAAATGAAATTTAGTAGGAACATCTGTGAGTATGTGTCCACTATACTGCTTTTGATCTAATGGGGGGGGGACGGACACGGGGGGATGGGACCAAAACATTAAAAGCAGCTTTAGTAGTATCACAGATAGAAAAATAAGAGTAAAACTCAAAAAGAGAGAATATAATTTTCTAGACATTTCCTCAGTGTGCAAGTGTGTGATTGGCATATCTACAATGAATTATTTGTTGTCTCTGGTGGCCCAGAGTCCCTCTTGAGAGGAAGAACAAGACGTAAGGACTTCTGCTACAAGAAAATTTCTGTTTCTTTTGTAGAACTGGAGCCTGTATCTAGCAGAGGAGTTGTTTACATCCAGAGCTGCTGGCGGTCGTGTAAGAGGCACTCGTAGGGGTGTTCTGTTAGCACAGGTGCAGCGGGTAAGGTCTGTGTGCAGAAAGCACTTCACATACTCAGCTTGAGAGATGTAAAATGCTGCTGGACTGCAGCTCTGTGTTTTGAACAAAGCAGCGCAGATGAGAAAAAGAGAAGGGTAACCTGTATGAATGAGTTTGTATAGGTTCCTTTTTCAGGCAGATGAATTCCCAAGAATTCTAAACATTTCAAAAGCCATTTTCCGGTCCTTGCAACAGTTCATTTAGCAGAGTGATACAATCAAAATGCCATTTTAGCAAAGTATCTTTACACCTGAGCTTTTCATGATTAAGGGAGTATTAATAAAGGTTAAATTTTGATTAGTCTTACTCTCCATTTAGTCAAAATAGGGGGCCTTCTATGTCGTGGTTCAGAGAAAGAATATAATTTTTCCTTTATAGGGACCCCTCCACTTCTGTTGGTTATAGACAGAGCCAAGTGGGATTAACTTTTCTTTAGACTAAAATTAGCCATTTTAAATGCTCCCCCCCCCCCATAGGAGAGAAGTTAGCATCTTGTATCTTGTTTCTATCAGTGATTTCCAACACCTGCTTTGTATTGTTAAGGAGAACAGTACGTTAAAGCAGTCATGGTGTGGGCTACTGCCTTACCTGAATCTGGTACAAAACTGTGAGAGTAGTCTTCCTTTGGACATTTTAGTTTGTGTCAATCACTGCTTGTTTGCAGTAGGGGGAATTTATAGAGGTAAGCTAGGGTAAGTAGTTATTGCAGCTCTATCTTCTACCTGTGTTTACTTAGCCTGCTCTTCCTGCAACAGGCTTCCTAGAGCAGTGGTCAATGCCCCAAGCCTGTCAGTGTTCAGGAGGCATTTGGACAATGCCCTTAATACCATGCTTTAACTTTTGGTCAGCCCTGAATTGGTCAGGCAGTTGGATTGATGATCATTGTAGGTCCCTTCCAACTGGAATATTCCGTTCCTTGCCACTCCTTTCCGCTCCTTTCCACTCCTTTCGTAATGCTATTACTAGTCATTTAAGCTGATGTTTCCATTTTTCCCAAAAGGGGTTGGATAACCTCACAGAGCATGTTCCAACTGGCAGACAGTTTAGTGAGCTGCTATTTACTTGCTTCAGCTTACTCTGGCTACCTGATGTGGTGATGGTCCTCGTCTCTTCCAGCAGTAAGTCACTGAAGCCACAAAGTAGGGGCATACACTGATGTCATTCAGTTGTTGCTTCTCAGCTGTTTGCTTCCAGCTTCCAACTAAGCAGCAGTGACTGATGAGTGTTCCCAGTCATTCGATTCCTGTAGAAGAAATTCTTCAGTTCTTGTGCATTTACTGTGCCTCAAGGCACTGTGTGTAATCACAGGACTAAAGTTCCTTCTGTCATGCTACTTCCCTTGCACTCATCTTGGGGTTTCAGTGAGGTCTTGGGACCATGCCAAATGGAATAGAACCTTCTTATGTACAAAAGTCTTTTTATGGGCAGGAAGGAAACAAACCTTCTCTGTAGAGCCAAGAATTTATTCTTAGTATAGTTGAAATCCTAACAGTATTATCAAATGATTATTAGGTCAGTTATTACAGAAAAAAAAGAAGGAAAACCCAGAAAAAAGTATTACGGAAAAGACATCAATTATTATTAAAATTATTCCAGAAAACCTCTCAGTAACTATACAGTTAAAAATGTCATCTGTGCACTGCTTATATCTGCCCCCTTTTCCAGTGTTATGCTCACTCTTCTACCCTGCCTCTGGATCCTGAGGTCAAAGGTCCTAGTCTTGCTCAAAGAAAAAGGGAATAGTTTGCAGCAGGTCATCAGTGTCCCAAATTCTTGCTGGAAAGAGCATGAAGGTGTTTCCTCTTTCTCCTCTCCTTTCCTTTTAATACACCTGGGGCTATTCTTATGTTTTCTGATGTGCTTCAACTCCTTGTTCTTTCTTCATTGATCTGCAATACCACATTACGTCTGAATTTTCTATAACACAGTGCCTTCTCCATGTGTTAGGTACTTGTTCTTTGTTTTCTTTCTCATCCCTAAACATGCTTCTTTCCAGCATTTCTTAATGTCTTCATTTCTTTAACAGACCATAGATGAGCCATGTAAAACCTTCAACTGTCCAGTGCCCCAATGTCTTTTCACCCTGTGCCCCAAACCCCTCTACACTGCGTCTTGTGTGCCAACTTGCAAGGCCTTTGCCATCATACCAGGCCTATGTTCTTTGACACTGCATCATTACTTAAGTCAGAAATACCTCAGGCTGCACAGAATAACTCTTTGTTGCTACTGTGTATGTATGTGTGTGTGTGTATATATATATAAATGTTTATAACATATAAAGACAGTCAGCCATGAAACAAATTGGGAACCAGCCACCTGGCCATTAAAACAATTAGAGCGTTACAGTTGCTGTTAAACCAAGTAAAAACAAAGCTCCCATCCTTTGAAGGCAAGCTCCTACCAAGCCAGCCTGCCAAGGCTCAGTCCTGAGACCTTGCAAACTCAGTGCAATGGCTGTGGCCTGTTACTAGCAATGGCTGTACTGTATTATCTGAGAGATAGGACTATACCCTGTGTATCTAAATTCAGGTGTGTCCTTGGGTTTCTAATGATTTGGTTGTTGGGGTTTTTTGTTTTGATTTTTTCCCCAGATGTTATAGTTCCAGTTCTGATCAGAATCGATTAGATATGCACGCGTTTAGGCAGAAAATCAGTGCCTTGGTTTTAAGGTAAACCTAATCTTGGGGTACAATAGTGTGGGATGCAATTTCAGGTTTGATACTTAACTACCCAGTCCTTTTTTGATTAATGTTAGAAAATGTATTTTTTAATAAACAGCTCTTAATTATGTTGTAAGACAGCTGTTTTCCTAGGTAGTCCTGATATAAAAGGTAATGTTTTCAAAACAAATATTTTGTTGTTGTTGTTGCTGGCAGTTCACTTGCCTCCAATAGCAAACCTAGTATGTTTTGTAGGTCTGGTTCTGCATTCCCACAACCTGAGTATAGTTTCATGACTTCAATTATATGTCCAAGACTGGCAAAACCATTCAGACTTGTTACAGTCAGACAACTCTTCCAATTCTGTGTTTTTAATGATCTTGTTATTTAAGTGTTTGCTCAGCCAAAGATCAAGGAGTGCATCAGTTTAATATCTCCATGGGGATGGAATTATCTTTTTAATCTCCACCTGAAATGAACCCATTCTCTCTTACACTGCCCATAGTATGTTGTGAGATGGAGAGGACTGATGCTATTCGGTGGCTATCATTAATATCATAATATGATTAATGATAAATATCATTAATATGATAATACGGCAAATGACACAATATTTAGTTTACTGCTTTTTTTCTTAACGTCAGCATTCCTAAGTTCAAGTGAATGCATGAGAAAGTTGTTTTTCATTCATTTTTGAAGTAAATTTGGGGTGTTTATATAATGGAGAAAAACTGGAGGAAGAAAGCTATTCACCATAAGAATTCAGGAGCGAAAAGCAAATAAAATAAAGCTAACTACATCATCATTATTATATTTGAATGCAGCTTATTTGTCAACTTTATGACTTTGTGAAAGGCCTTATTAATGATTCCTAAATAAGCAGACTTTGCAATGTTGCTAATGCATCTGTGATGCGTTATTGAATCAGCTGAAATAAACATGCTGTCATTAGCCTAATTATTTAGATATGATGAAACATAATGACTGTTTTAAGTGCAAATAAGCTGCAGTTAGCAAGCGACTCGGCAAACAAGTGAGGTAGGATAGCAAGGAAGTGACTTAAGGAGTGGGAAGTAAAATTGAAGAAATGCAAAGACTTATTTGAAGAAAAATACATGAGTTGCCATTTCTCATTGTTACAAGTACATTTGAGGGCAAACTGCTGGTCCCTGAGTAGATAATGGTGATATTGTTTATTGAATTTTTTTTTTTAACTATCCTGCTTTGCCAGAACATCTGTCTGAAGTGAACCCTGAGCCTTCATTGCAGCCTTTGATATATCAGGTCTGCCAGTGGTTATTGCTGCATCTGTGACTTCTAAAATTATCTACAGATGGGCTGGCTGGAGTTAACAGGAGCCAACTCTCAGCAATTTGGCTGGTGTACTGTCTTTTAGTGGAGCAACCTGAGGCTAGAAAGAAGTGCCTGTAAGGTAAAATAACTGTTTCTGTTATGAATTAGGGGGGGGGAAAAAAAAAAAAAAAAAAAAAAGAAGGAAACTAAATTAACTTCCTGAAAGATACTTGTCAACTGTACTTGAATAACAGCTATTTTGGATGTCAAGTTATCTGATTAACCCCTTGATTAAAATAATTTCCTTTTTATAACCAGAATACTTACATAAATATAGAAAAATATAATAACGTAGAAGATATATTTAAAACCTGTTTCTGGTAGTCTAGTTAGGGATAGATGTTTTTGTAACTAAATGTGTTTGTCAGGAGAGAATAAGGGCCACAGGCATCCTTTCATAGTTGTATGCAGGTAGCTATATTCATGCATCATTTTTTTCCCCATTAGCTCTAAAAATAAGGAAGATGCAGTTGTTTTGTGTGTTGGTTGGGTTTTTTTTCATGGTATCAATGTAAAACTACTGAAAAGAGCTCTTTCTGGCAACAGGAAACCAGATATTTTTTCACAGAAGAGAAAATTTTAGATTTAAATTTTCTTTTAATATCTGTGACTTCATAGTTTATTAATGAATTCACTTTTCCATTTTATTATGGTCTATATGACTTTCAATATCTGCTAGATTTTATGTAATTTTATCCTAGTTCTATTTTAAGTAATTGCAAACTGGAAGATCCTCTGAATAATAGGCAAGGAGGAGTCCTTTGCACTGAGTGTTTAAAACCGCACCCCAAACTCAAACAAAACCAGATAAAGCTTCCACCATTTCTTGCTACCATTGTCATGTTTTGCCCTCCTAAGTTAAAAGCTTAAGTAAAACAAGAAAGAATCTAAACAGGCACTCCGAGCAACCTGGCAACCAAAAATGTTTTTAAACTTGGGTTAAGATAAATTGTTTACCTTAGGCAGAATCTCTTCTGCAGTAGACTGAAATATTTCAGAGCGTGTATGGATATATGCTTATTCATTGTTAAGTGCCTACGTTTTGTGATTCTTCCAGCGTGTGTACACGTTGCTTTGATGTGTATATTCTTGAATCAGAAGCAAACTATGAAGGTACTGATTCATTACGGTAAACGTCTCCATGAAGCAGTTTCCTAGAGTTTGACTGAAGGTTTCTTCTTAATGGCATAACTCTTAAGTTAATTCTCAGTTCAAAATCCTCTCCTATGAGTGTTTATAGCCCATTAGAATTCATCATCTATTATATTTAGAGCACAAGACTTATGTGGTATGAGTCCATTTACTTTCCCATGCTTCTTGTTAAGTTATTCTCTTGGGGTTTTTCAATTGATTTTTCTACTCTTTGTGAAGTTAATTTAGAAAGTCCCTTTGATATTGTCCTATGAAAAGTGCTAAATATGTATCGTGCAGGAAAGCACATACTCTCCACCTTTAGTTGCTAACAGCTAATCATTTTACAATTTTTGTGTGTTTTTAATGAGAGAAAATTATCGGCTGCTGAGCCAGGAGAGAAGTCTAGATGTGCTAAAAAGAAGAATGTGGTACTAGTATTGAACTTAAGGAGGGCACTAGAGTAGAGAAGATTAAAAGCTGGGGTTACCAGATGTGGTGGTGGCATGTAGATCGTAAACTGGAAAGTTAGCTAACTAAGGAAAACAAATACATAACAAATAGGTCTAATTAGAATTTTTCAGTGCTTCTTTGCAAATAGACAAGGTACTTTAAAATGAATTCTGCACAAGAAATATGTTGCTTTTCAACCAACAATGATAGTGAGTCCCTGTCTCTGTACCATAAAAAATGGGCTTCCACTTAACTCGGTCATAGTTGCATTCTGGACAAAGAGGCTGTGGACTGTTAATCTTCACACCGGAGTCTATGGAGTTGATATTGATCCAGCTGCTAAATTGGGCCCTTGCTGCAGCAACTCAAAGACACTGCTGCAAAAAACATCTCTGAGAAAAACGCATGAGATGTTATAAACTTTCTTGAGTTTTATGAAAAATTAGTCAAAAAGCATGAAAAACATAGGTTTTTTAATATTACAATTTATTGTTTAAATATACTATACTTTATAACTGTAGGTACTAACCTGAGGGTTAAGGAGTGTGGACGGTATTTTTTACTTTTATTCCTGCCTGTCTGTTTCCTTGGGCTTTTCTTTGCTTTTTCTGTGCTTTTGTTTTCTATCAGTAAAATTAAGGTAATAGTTAAGCTAAGTTAATGCTTAGCTTCCTTTTGTAAGGTGCATTGATTTATAGACACAAGAAATTACTTTTTTTTAATAAAAACTATGTTATGTAATGGTCCTACGTTTGAACTGATACTTCTGGTTTTATTTTCAATATTGAAATTTAAATAATATTGTATACCTCTCATAGTAAAATTCTCTTAGTAAAATTAGTTCAAGCTTTCATAATGCAAATAGGATTCTAATATTTTGTATTTGATGAATTCAGTAGGTTAAAATGCTACATCAGTACTTTCACTTCTAATACATGCAATATTATCAAAAGCCATACACCAAAATTCTTATTCTGTCTGTACTATCAGTGAGCTCATTAATCATCATGTTAACAGCATTGGCCTTATTGTGCTGCTCCTGTGTATTTTATTTACCATTTCTATAGACTTGAATAATTTGCCTTCTTTTTTTATTTAGGTTATCTAGTTCTTTCAGTCATTCTTGTACTTTATCCCTTATAATTATCTTAATGTATTTTATCTGAAAGGTTTTCTTTTAGAGTTGTAAAGTTTTTACAGAAACTTAAGAATACTCTGGTAAATCTGACCCCCACATTATTCGTTTGTGTTTTTTGTTTGTTTGTTTTTTAATATATTCTTCCTGATAAAGACAGCAGATTGAAACAAATACTGTAAATAGAAAATCATTCAGGACTTCGTCATTTGAACTGTTCCATATGGTAAGTTTGTGAATCCATTTTCTTTTCAAATTTTTGTTCAGGTTAACGTGCAATTAGTCTGCTGTGTAATTTGATAAATTATCTCAGTATTAACCTGATGGAAAAGCAGTGAAACTACAAAAAAGTCAACATATTTCCAGATCTTTAGTAATAGTCTCTTCAAAAAAATGTGTGGTTTGCAAACCAGAGTTCCCTTGGGACGATGTGTGGCTCTGGTGCTGACATTATCATTTTCCTTGCATCAAAACTAAAAAACCCTTAGGTCCAGGCAATTTTGATCCTCTTCTTTGTAGTCTTAATTTCTTGATTGCCCCAAATAAGCTCTCCCTTAAAGTCTATAAAATCTTTTCAGCAGTTGTATCATTTCTGATAAGTCAGCTTCTGGTTCAGCACCCTGCAGCATTTACCAAGCGTTGTCCTCTCTGTATTGCTTTCTGCATAAGCCTGGAGTGAACCACTGGCTCGGGAGAGATTAACTGAGTTTCTGTTGTAGTGGATGTCTGTGAAGAATTAAAATGCTAATAATTCCAGAACTTTCTCAAGTCTAGGGTTAACAATTCTGTAGTGTTAGACATACCGAGATAGACGTGGTCATTTGTACTTAATTTCTCATTTTAATGGCTTTTATGTTGCTTATGCTTTTGTGTAAAAGGTAAATAAAACAGTGATTCGGTTTATATAGTTGCGTGTGTCTTGATACCAGTTGCACAAAGCAGTTTTTCTGGAAAAGTTTGACCTCTATTCTCATAAATACGACAGAATCGTAATTTTCAAAATACACTGAAGAGGAAACATGGCACAGAGTTCTTATGAAACCTTTTTGAAGCTAATTAATGTTTCATAGAGTTTATTTGCAATACGTATAATAAAATTTTGCATATTTCAGAAGTATGCTATTTGATCATGCAGGATTTATTGAACGAATAGTTTTTACAAAATGCATAAACAAATATATCAAACCAATTGTAGAAGTACTCCAGGGTAAGGTACATCAAGAGTCTGAGAACTGTGCTCTAAAATACTACTACAGATTTTCAGTGCATGTGATGCCAAATACACAATGAACCTTGAAAAACAATTTTCACCTTTCAAGTCATTCCCCTATCCTATAGTACAAAAAAAAAAAATAAAAAAAAAATGTAGTCCTAAGGATGGGAGCTGGTAGGGCATAAATAGGCACCATATCAAGACTTCAGTTAGTCTTCAGTAAATACTGCATTCTGGGATTATTACTGCAGATCTACAGCATAAAGATTTGGTCTTCTGGGAGTCACGGGCCACTTCTCTTGGATCAGGGGATGGGATGTCATGAAACACATTCTAAAAGTGACTGAAATCCAAACAAAATGCTTTAAAGATTATATTTTTAAAGAAATCCAGGAAAGCTGAGTAATTGGTTCCTCTTGATTCCCAGTAAGAACAGTGCTGAATTTCGTCAGATCTAGTAAAATCTCAGCATCAGAGAGAGCATCAAGTAGGACCGCTGGCTTGTGTGGGTTAGTGGGAGGGGAGACCTGAAGCTCACCTATCAGCCGTGAAGAGAACAGTTAAAACTTCCTCAACTACTAGAAGATTGTATCCATATTCAGACTTCAAGAGTGAGCTCCAGTTATTCAGAAGAAAAGTATTTATACTTTCTTTGTTTTTCTTTTCTAAATTCACATTCTCTCATGTTTCCCATTACTAAGTGAGAGGCATTCTTAAGCAGAAAGAGCATTCATCCAGACACAAAACCCAATAATTTTACCTGTGCTTTTCATTACTTCCTTTGACATAATTTTCTTGATTGTACATGGTCCTGGTTTGTCTGGTTCTTTCGAGGAGATTGTTCGTGCAGGGGGGCTGCAAAGGGAGCCTGCAGCAAACTCATCTACAAGGGCAGTAAACTAAGCTTGTAACAACTGAAATATTACTTGAGACAGTAATTTTTTTTTTTTTTTTTTTTTTGCAGACTGTTCCATTATTTTTTTTATTTCAGATTTTTCTTTGTTTAGTTAATGGCATGTAATCATTACAGCAGCCTGTGGAAACAAGTATTGTAACATATGCACATTATTCACAAGTCATCATTACTGTGTGAAAAAAGGAAAAGATCTCCCAATGACTTATGCCACCTCACAGTGTGTTCAAACCATTGGCATATTGATATTAGGACAAGAGACTGGTAGAACAGAAAGCAACCTTAGAAAAATTCATAATGTGAGCTTAGGTGCAAACTTGGATTAATTCACCAACCTCAGCTGATTAGCTGCTGCTGTTAAAAGTTTTAGGGGTCTGTTTTGTGTCTGGGTTTTTTGTGTGGTGTTTTTGTCGTTGCCTCCCAAGTTTTCCCAGATGTCACTAGTTTATTTCACATCATGGCCAAATCTCCCTTATTCAGCCAGCTTGTACGTCAGTGTATATATTTATGCTGCTGTGGGCATGAAGCAAGCAAAAACTAAAAGAAAAATACATTAGTCGTTCCTTGTAATTTGGAAGATGTTTAGGATTTCCATTGCATAGAAGAGGAATAGCAGAATTAGCAATGATATGTCAGCAGTCAGTTTTCTTCTTGTTATGTAGAATTCTGTAGTATGACATTTCAAAGTATCTGTCTTTCATTCTGTGATGATACAGGGACAGTGAAAACCTATTGTAATGTATAGCTTCCAAGCCTGTGTTTTGTTTGTTTTTATTAACTTTTGAAGGCCTCTGATTCAGCAGTAGTACATGGTTTTGCATGTGTGTGCATGCAAATAGTAGAAGAGAGGGCCCACCACATATCTGTACCTCTTCCAGTTTCACTGTGATAGACTTCCACCTCTGATTGTGCAATGGTTCAGCAGTTATTTGCCTGTGTTTTTAAGGAGGAATAGGGTTTAGATGTGAACTCTTGATGATGATATTAGAATCATGATTTAAAGAAATGGAATGGTATTTTCTGTAACATTAATAAGCAAATGCAGCTGAGGATGGTGGAGTTTAGGAGGGACCACAAATGTAGTGAATATCAGTGACATTAGTGAAAAAGTAGAAGAAAAACTGTATATTAGAATGTAAAAGGTAGACCCTCAGTTTAACATGGAGCCAGCAATGTGCCTTTGTGGCAAAGCAGCTTAATGGTATCCTAGGCTGCATGAGGAGGAGTGTTGGCAGCAGGTCAAGGGAGGTGATCCTTCCCTCTGCTCAGCACCAGCGAGCCCATACCAAGAGTTCTGTGTCCAGTTCTGGCCTCTCCAGTACAAGAGAGATATGGAGCTTCTGGAGAGAGCCCAACAAAGGGCCACAAAGATACATAAGGGACGGAGCATCTCTTCTGTGAGAAAAGGCTGAGAGAGCTGGGACTGCTTAGCCTGGAGAAGTGAAGGCTCAGGGGGGATCTCATCAATGTACATGAGTAACTGAAGGCATGGTGCAAACAGGATGGAGCCAGGCTCCTTTCAGCAGTGTCCAGCGACAGAACAAGAGACAATGGGCACAAACTGAAATGCAGCAGGTTTACTCTGAACATCAGGAAACATTTTTTCACTGTGAGGGTGACAGAGCACTGACAGCTGGTTGCCCAGGGAAGTTCTGGGGTCTCCCACCTTAGAGCTATTCAAAAGCTGGCTGGACATGGTCCTGGGCAACCAGCTGTAGGTGGCCCTGCTTGAGCAGGTAGGTTGGACAAGATGACCTCCAGTGGTACCTTTCATCCTCAGCCAGTCTGTGATTCTGTGATTTAACAGTGCAAAAGTGACAGTGTTACAGGTTAACATGCAGTATTCATGTAATCCACTTTTTAAGGTCTGATGCCTCTTCTTGCATAATCATTGAATACTTGAGTAGATACACAAGAAGAGAAGAGGAAAGGAAAGAATATTATTTTACAGAAGGTAGTGAATGACTTAATTAAATTAGCTAATAGTCATAACCCTTCATTTATATCAGCAACTGTCCTTCCCAGTGCTCATAACATTCCAAACTCTTAAATGTTGTAAAGGGTAGGTAACAACTGTGCTGCAAAAGTTACAGAATTTAATTTTTTTCCTTGTGTGAAGGGTAAACTTTGAATTTAAATGAGAAGAAAATACCCTAAAACAGACAACAAATGCAATGCAAACTTCCTAACAGTAAGCATTATTCAGTACCAGGGAGAGATCGCCACTGTTGGAGATCTTTTTTAAAAAAGAAAAAAAAAAAAAAAAGCCCAGCTTTATCGAGAACAGCAGAAATAAAATTTGAACCTGTCTTGGAGCAATAGAATGAAGTAGTGAAATCTCAAGGTGCCATCTGCCCTTATTTAAACACTTCTTTAAAGACAAGGTTTGGGATTCTGTTAGAAATTTACATTGTCAGCTGAATGCATTGAAAGGATAACAACATTCCCATGCAGAACTGGGTGGGATCTGAACTATTTTAAAGCAAAATACCTTCATCTAAAAAAACCCCAAACCCCACAACCCAAATAAAAGTTTGAGCACTGTAGTTTAGTGTAGCCAAACTCATTAGTTCTTTGCTTTTCCTTCTGCCTACACTCCTTGCAAGGAATGCTTACCTGAAAAAGAATTTTCACTCTGCTGCTTTCCTTGCTGTGCTAATCACCTGTATCTGAAAATACATCTTCAGAATTGTTTTATTGTGACAGGTCAGCAGATAAAAGCTGGATACCAGGGGGTAAATGGCACTGACTAATAGGCTTTCTTTCTGTAACCTAAGCAACATTCCAGAAAAAACTTGGTTCATTGTTGGTGTTAAGTTTGAAAATATTGCTGGAAAATGAAGTCCTATACTTTGTCGCTGGAGGTGAGACTTTTTTCTTACATTCTGATTTTCCTGTCTCTCAGTTAATTTATGTGATAATTACCACCACAGTTGACTGACCAAAATCTTTAATGATAAAACTATAGGAACCTAGGCACCATGGTGAGATTGAGCTATTAGTGTCTTTATGTGCGAGAGACACAGAGAGTGCTTTGCCTTCCAATTTTTTTTTCTTTGTCACATAGCGCAGAGATACGCAATGGAAATGCAAGTATCACAAAATGCTTTCTGCTCCTTGATTCTAGGTAGTGGCTGTTTTTTGTACCAAAGTGTGTAGCATTTCTATACTGCCGATTTCAGCATTTCTCATCTCCGCTCTTGCAGTATCACATACTCTAAATGGGAGGTCAAAGCCTTACAAATAGATGCTGTTCTGGTATAAGAACGTATCAGAACTTCATGGGCAGTCTGAGGTCTGAAATACACTGAGGTACAGTGATATGCACAAAAAACATAGTTGGCTGTATTTCTATATTTTTCGTGCTTGATGGCTTATGATCTAACAGTGCTGTGCTATATATGATCTGTAAAAGGTGATTTCCCAGGTTGAACTTAAAAATTACTGAATTATTGATGCATTTTAAGCATGCATTAATGGCTTGGATGTGAATGTCTATATTTAACATAACCACTAATAATCTGGGCCTGCTTAGGAAAGAGTATGGTCAATTATTTTTCCCACTATCTCATGTTTGTTTCAGTACAAACATGATTTATAATAATCTGCTTTATTGAAATACATATTCTTTTTTTGGCAAATTTAGTATGGTAGAACAGAATGTGTATACTAATTTCCATGACTTAGGGATGACTTGAATCAAATTGTTGTTCTTGCTAATAGTTGAATGCCTGCACTTCCAAAACTAAAAAAAATAAAGTATCTTTGACAGCACTGAGCCATTAGTTGATTTGGAACAGTAATATCACAGCTTCAACAAAAACATTCTTCACTGTGCAGTCTGCACATCTAAAGTGTCCAGAATTTCCTAGTGTCTTTTACGGGAGCTTAAATAACACTCTTGGTGGTAGAATCCTGGAATGCATATGAATATGACAATAATATCCTTTTCACTGTTGGCTGGATCGGGCAGCTTATCTGACTGAAAATGAATCCATTTTTGTAAAGTTAGATTTTGTTTGCATCAGCTTCCCCTAATGCAGCTGACTGTGCAACTGTGGGACCACTAACACCAAAATACAGGAATACAAAACCAGCGCTGAGGAGAGCACTGGAAAGGGCAGCCCTGCTGACTGGGTAACTCTATCCAAGACACAGTGTTTGAATCTCAGCATAGCGTTAGGAAAGTCAGAAAAGAGCTGGTGCATCCTGTTTCCCCATTCCTAGAGCATTTTCTGTTTTTAAAAAAAAAAAAAAAAAGCTGCTGCCAACAAAGATGACCTTGAACTCATGATTTTACAATGCTAGTCAGGGACTCAGAAATTGATGGTCAAAGCTGATATCAACTTAAGTTTACTTTCAAAAAAACCAGTATATTCACAGCAGTTAGTCTATGATAGCCAAGGTTTCAAAAGCAGAGTGCCAGAAAGAATCACATGCACAGACCAATGACAGGAAAGGCTTTCTTTAAGAGTCTTCATGAGAATAGTCATTTATCTGGCATCGTTTTTTGTTATAGATGCCAGAAGCCTTTCTGTGACAACAAGGCATGAAATTTACCTCCAGCCTGGCATCCTGTCTGTGTTTACTCAGTTTGGTAGGGAGGCAGCCAGTTAAATAATACAAAGTGATTTTCAACAAATTTAACGTGCCTTATCTAGTTTATATCTTCTGGGAGCACTGTGATACTCTTAACTC
Source organism: Buteo buteo (assembly GCF_964188355.1). Lineage (NCBI taxonomy): Eukaryota > Metazoa > Chordata > Aves > Accipitriformes > Accipitridae > Buteo > Buteo buteo. Next base: position 4,902,707 of record NC_134199.1, read on the forward strand.
CGCTTTTTTGGGGTGACTTTTTTTTTTTCTGTGTAAAAAAAAAATAAAAAAATAGCACCTTACTCTTAGTGTAACAAATCTCTGTCAGCGAGGGTGGGATGTTGGCTTGTGCTACCAGACTCCAGTGTGTAAGGCTGAGGGAATAGCAAGCTATTGTAATATTCCCTGGAGAACTACTTCTCTCTGAACATAGGTTGCGGGTAATAAAAGTTGGTGTGTTTTATTTTGGGGAAAGAAAAAGAAAAAAAAAACCTCTTCAATATCTTTCATTCATGGAGCTACCAGCAATGGCTGTAAGCGTGCGCAGTCTGTTCTTTGGGAATGCTCCAAATGGTGTTGACATTTCCTAGCTAATTGCTGGTTTTGAAAAACAAAAAAAAACCCAAGAACAAAAAAAAAAACCAACTCCACCACACCCTAACAAGCTAATCCACTGCAACTACCAACGTGTCTGTCCTTTTGGTAACCCCCCTACTACATTTCTCAACCATAAAATAAACTGTACAGTTGCAGCATTTTTATTAAACTTGAAAATGTGATACCTACCTCCCATTGTCCTCCTTCTACCACCAAAGAAATGGGTGAAGTATAATTTGAAAGAAGAGATGTACATTTGATACCTTCGGAAAATGTTGTAGTAAGGAGCTGTTTCTGATACATTCTTCATGTTCTTACTGGGGCTGGCTACTTTTAATACTTCTGAAAAAGCATCAAAGCCTGAAGGATGAAACAGAGGGAGAGGGAGAGAATAAGCTCAATATTGTTAGAGCTGACTTTTTCTTGAGGCTGTTTTCACACTTCCTCAGGCAATAAGATAAAAAAAAAAGAGCCGTCTCTAACATGAAGCCCAATTCTTCAGTCTGATAAGATAAATCTAGACAGGCCAAGAAATCTTTATTTCTCTGCAAAGTTAATGGTTCGCATATTGTGCTTATAGGTTAAAGTTGAAATTGTTCTTTGCTTTCAGAGCAAGAATTTTTACAATTCTGATTGTCAAGTATGGGTTAATTTACTTAGTTCTTTTTCCGGCTCAGTGAGTGGTGTTTGTTTGTTCTGGGTTTTTTTCAGTCTTATGCTAAAATGTTTTTTTTTCCCCAAGAGCGTACTCTATGTTAGTATGAAAACATATACTACAAGTACTTTTCAGCTATGTAGGCACTAATCTAGTCTTCTCATTTTAATTTGCAAGGTAATGTATTTCCTTTCTCAGTATTGGATTTAGACTTATTTTTGAAGAGAGTATAAAGGAAAAAGGAGGTAGGAGACAGGACTTTGCTAAGTTGAAGCTGAAAGAATATGAAGGATTTTTCCTCCTCTTTGTCTTTGTAGACAGACATAAGTAATCCTCAGGCAGGCAGGATGTCAGCAAAAAGTGCAGAAATACGTATGTAATGACCTTTGCTACGAAAATTAACATGTGCCTCCTGCACCTGTTCGGAAATGGTTTAGCATTCTTATGCCTGACTTCAGAAAACTGGGTAATTAAACAGTACTTTCATTGAAGGTCAGCTCTGAATTAGTAGTTCATTAAATTATTTGTCATGCTGAATGTTACTCCTGGTCACCAGAAATACTTAATTCCAATGTAGAGCAGAGGAGTCAAGTCTAGGTCTTGTGCTGTCATTGCTGGAGAAAATTGTATCCAGAGTTGTTGGGTCACAGAGCAGGGAAGAGCCCCTGTGCGCAGCACAGAAGATACTTGTTTGCACAGGGATTGGTTAGAGGTTGTATGCTCAGAAACGTCATAGGAATGTGCTGCCTGCTCTTATTTCAAAATATGCATGTAATAGCATAATTGTTCTCTTCAAGCCCTGGAAAATTAGTTTGTGCTGAAAAAGATTTCTCGTCTAGTGTCATATCACTTGCACCAGCTACAAAGAGGACCTATGTCTTATTATTATAATTTTATGTGGTGGTAAAAGTTTGAGACAGAACAAATTATGACTTAGACACCCCCAAATTTAAAGTACTTGCTGGAACAAACCCAATTATGAAATGTGTAATTAAAAATGACTGTAAACACTGCAGTGTGTGCTGAGATGTGGACCGCTTTGCATCAGATGTTCTTCCAAGTGAGAGGCGGCAGTGTATTTCTGTAAAGTATGACCTGCATGTTCTGTCTTGAGATTCTGGCCCTGCTCTTCAGCTCTATTCTGCCCTAAGCTACGGTAACTAGAACTTACTGTTTCTCCTTGATCCAGTAGCATTCGCAGATACAACGAAACTTAAGTGCAGACACAAAGCACAATCTTTTTTCCTATCCAAATTAAGTATGTAGGATCTCTGTGCTTTAGTTTTTTTGGCACCTGAGTAGGGCTTCCACTTTTGAATCAGGCCTCATTATTTCAAATGAGCTGGCAGTGTGGATTTAGGATGTTACCTGCACTAATACACCATCAGTTTGAGCTGAAACTGTAGCGGTTGCAAGGATGTCTGCTGATGGCTCTGAGTCCACAGCATCAGTTCACAAGCGTGTGCAGTCTTTCTGTCCCCGCAGGGCTCCTGCTGGCTCTGCGGTTGCACTGATGGAGAGGCAGGCGTTAGCCGCCGGGGCATCGTCCCCGCCACTGTGCACGCCTGCCTTAAAACCCCTCAAAACAGCTGGGAGACCTCTTCAATAGTTATCATACTGTACGTATAATGGAACTCTCATATTGGTAATTGCTAGGAGATTAAACCTTTTCAAAGACACATTTAGTGAATACTAATGCCCTGCTCTCAAAAGCAGAGGACATTAGGAGGACTGGGGAGGGTAAAAAGGAGAAAGAAAATGTTTCTGTGTTCAGGGACTGTGATACTGTATCACTGTGATACAAACTTGTTATTTGTTGAAGGCACCCAGCCCGGGATTTTTACAGCCCAGATCAGTCTACGGATTCTTCCATGGAAAAGGATTGTTATTACATGACAGTTCTCGTGAAACAGTTCAGTTCTGCACCTTGACCCATTCTTGAGGGGCCTTGATTCATATTATTAGTTGAACGCTTTTTGCTGTTGTATTTATAGAAGGAGGCACCTGCATGGAAGAACACCTCTTAACTAACGAGTTACTGAAGTTGTTACATTCCTAACATTGTTTCTTAAAGCTAATCTTAACCTTACCAGTTCTACATATATTTTCCTGCTGCCTGGTTCGGTGTGTATGTACTCTTCGGTCGAGTATGCAGCATAAATGAACAATAGCACCCCCGGGCTGAGGGGCTCGGCTCTGCCCTGCGCCAGAACCGGCTGGAACCGGCTGGAACCGGCTGTGTCCGGCACGGGGCAGCCCCGGCCTCTCCTCACAGAGGGCCCTGCAGCCCCGCTGCCGGCGCCTGGCCGTGTAAGCCCAATATTACCTTTTAACAGGAAGGACAGAAATGTGGCATGATCTCGGCTCTGATCTCTCGGTTCCTCGGGCTGGGGAGCTCTCTCCCACCGCTCCATTTTCCGCTTTTCTGTTTACTATCACTTACTGTGTCAGTAACAGGCAAGTCAAAAGAGCTGGTGGGAATACAAGAGTACAAGACGTTCGGGAGAGGTTCGTGTGCCGTCTGAGGAAGTGCTGCAGCAGGTAGAAATCTCCCTGGTCTAGCCTATGGGGACAAGTTCAGAAATGCCCTGCCAGAAAAAAATTCCGTAAAAAGGAGAGAACAAGCAAGATGCAAATTTTATATGAAATTTGATTCCCTTTCAAAAAAGAAAATTTAGGAAAGGGGTCATGTTTTTAACAGCCCATTTTACAGTGAGGTCAGCATGAAAAGAGGGAGAATGTTTTTCTCCCAGAGCACTCCTGACTCAGGAGGGCTTCCAAGGCTATGGGTATATGTTTACATGAGTAAACTCTGTCATAGCCGTTATAATTACTTGGATAGCCTAGTAATACTATATATTTTTCAGGGCCAGACTATGATTTTCCAGTCAAAACTGCAGTGGAATAGAGAATGTCAATGCACACGTCAGTGTTCTGGCTGCCGCTGCCTGCGCTGGATGGGAATATTCAGCAGCGCAAGGTGGCAGCTACTGTGCAGTTTGCTCTGTTCGTCTGACCATCACACGCCGTAGACGGTAAGCGGTTGCAGATGGCATTGTGGCATCTCGCTATGGGCGATACCGTAACTGTAATTTGTTATTCTGTACACAAAGAATATAAGGTACAGATTAATTGATAGACATTTTCCAGTGCCTTATGCTACAGTGTAAATGTTGGCATAGTCCAAACCCCATGTGTTATTAAATATTCTGTATAACAAAAGAAAATATGTAGACTAGACAAGAGAATAAGTAAAGGATCACAAACAATTGAACAGCGAGATCAATAGATGGACCATACAAATTAATAGCTTCTTTCTTGAATAAGGATGGTTAAATTTTATTAATGTATTTTCAGACAAAGATATATACACATACAAAATCAATTGCTTTTGGAATCGGCATTAAAACAAAGTAGAAAAGTGTATTTTAGCTGGTCAAGAGAACGGAAACTTGAGAAAATCTTTGCAAGGCTCACTGAAGAGAGATGAAATTTTCTGGGGACTTTACTTGTAAGTTAATGTCCATTAGAAACTCCTAAGCTCTAAATGACTTCTAAATTAACTGTATCCCATGAGGGTAAAATAAAAAATCCAAGTTTTCATTTATATATATTAAAATTACAACTGAGATCCATGGTTTTATTGAAGTGCCTCAATCCCATTAAAGTCGAGAGAAATCAGATAGTTAGATATCTTTTTGTGGAAAAATCTTACAAAATTAGGTTTATAATAGACAATTTAATGAAAGCATTGCTGTGTGTGCAACAACTGACAAAAAAGCAGGCAAACCACTGGAAAAATGGAATAAAACAGGATGGGAAGCAGTTCTGAAGATCTAATATGTTATGAAATCAATTTGGGAAGTATTTGTATTCTGCCATAGAATGCTAACAAAATGCCATTCAGTTAAATTGGATGAAAGCAGATGTAAAACTGAGGAAAGATACAGTTTGGGATATAGTATGAAATTATTCTACAGTACTCAGCACAACAAGAGGTCATTGCTGTTGCATTTTCCAAGCTGCCTCAGTGCTTGTCAGCAGTATAGGAAAAACTGAGTGAACAGAAAGCATATCATACAGGGTAGAAGTGTAGAGGATATGGGCTGTTTCTGTAGCCTCATCAATTGTTCTGTCTCTTGCTGCTTGGGGCTAATTCTGCTCTGGTGTTGTATCCTGTACATCTGCCTGGTGAGTCTGGGATATAGACTGGGACTTGACCTAACCTGTGATTTTATATCTGCCACTCACATCCCATTGCAGGCAGCAGGTCCATGAGTGTCTGGTAACAGTCTGTTACCTTAAAAAAATTGCCTACCTTGCCTATGGCTGAAGCTAGCCCTGAGTATTATATTGTAAAAATATAATGTACATATTTTGCAGTATGCTATAAAATGGCCCTGTTATATGTGTATATAAAAGCAGAGGTAAATGTTTTAGAAATGTATATAAAAACTGAAATATGCTTAATGAAAATTAGAAATATCCTGTTTCTGACAGTAAGTCAGCTGACAGACAGTTGGAAGAAATGTTGCTATAGAGAATTTAACTGTTCACCTTTAGGTTTTCTGTAGGTTGTCTAAAAGCTACAGCTGTAAATGAACCACTGTTACAATTTCATGAGTAGTACTGATGTTCCTGATGTCTTGTACACTATTTCTAATTAAAACTACTGGGAACTGGCTGGTAAACATCTCTGTACTATGGAGACATAACTGGAAAATTATGGCGCAAGTAACGATTGTCAGGAATTCCAGAATGAGACAATGTATGCAAGTCCATTTGCTTGTGTGATATTCTTTATATTTCTGACTGACTTCTGAATGCTCTGAGAAGCATTTCTTGAAGAATTTTAGGGATTACCTGGGTGGAAGAAAATTCGCTATGAATTTTTCAGGAAATCCAGGTGTGATTGATCTCTGTTTATACTTGAACTTTGTGTTCCCACACAATAATCCCACGTTTTCGTTGTGTTAAATTAGTCTGTAGGAAAGAACCTCTGGAGAAGACAGCAAAAATACGCCTAAAATGGTCATTTAGTTATAATGTTTTTGTGCTATGCTTACACTCATGTTTCCACAAGTTAAGTTGATTCTGTAACAATTTTATAGATGTTTAAACTGATAGAGAGTTTAAATACTTGATTAATGAGTTAGCAGCAAAAAAGGTCTTGTGACTTTCAAGTCTTAAATTTTATGTTGTTCCAGAGTCTTGCTAGAGAGTCTGAAAGTAAGTCCATTTACACCTGGTTATTTTCTCTTCATGGAAAGAAACAGCATGTTTATGAAGGCATTAACTTGTAGCAGATCTTAAACTGACTACAGTTAAATGTAACCCCTTTAATAAAATGATAATGTAGTTCACATGTTATCATTATAACTGGAATGCCTATCCATCAAGAAAGACCAAAAAAAAAAAAAAAGCAACAGCATTGAGTTATATGGTTTATATATGGAGAAGATGTGTTGCTGATCCCAGCTGGACTGTAAAGGGCACCAGCATTCCATATTAATAGTGAGGAGCTATGGACCTGACCCAGCATAACATGTTGGCAGGACTTAGGTGACTTTTGAAAGTATAGAATCAGATTTTATGCCAAGGTTTAAAGTTAAATCCAGACAATATATAGAAAATAAAAGGTCTGTAGTAAGAAGACAGAAAGGTACAGGAGGGGGGTCAGACAAAGAATTTCTTTAACATCGGAAATGCTTTATAGATTAAAAAGGGGCAAATTAAAATATGGCTAAGTCCAAGGAGGTAGTTGATAATAAGCATTTATATGGGAGAATTACTTGTGAATTTTTAAGTTATACATTGAAAATTCATCTCTCTCAAAAATGGGTGTGCTGTGTGGGGAGAAATGTAATGGCTGAAGCTTAGCCTGTAGTGACTGATGCAAACAAAAATGAGTCAACAACTTGAGAGCAAAAGTAGTGTAATGTGACTTGGGCTGCAAGCTGGTGAAAACTGTGGGCTTGGACTATGGATAAAGAAATACTTTATCTATAACAAAGGAGCCCATTCCCAATGGAAAGATGAAATGAGAATTGGTTTCTACAGCTCAGTCTGAGATGAGTCCAGGGATGCAGGATACTATGGTTCAAATCTTGACTTTGAATTCAACCCAAGAACAGTAATAAAAACAAAATTGTTCAAATCATTTGAGAAGAAAAATCCCTTCTGTGCTCACACTCCCTATTTAAATGTTCCTTAAAACAGCATTTCGCTCTTCTACCTGTGCTGCTGAGTTTTTAATACATCTATTTAAATGCAAATTTTGACTTTTGGTCTGTAATCATAAAAATGTTTGACACTAAAATTTTTATCAGAAATGTAATTTTGTATAGAAGCAGTAATGGAGTGGCAGGCCACAAATACCAGAATGATGCATTGCTCACCCAATTTCGCAGTGTGGGGAAGCGTCCTCTCTCATGTCATGTGATGAGCATGATTGTTTCCTGAATGCTCCAACTTATTTGAAAACACGTGATGTTAATGTTCTTTTAAACTATACTTTGAGTACTTGCTTGCAGACCAAATCCTCCCTAAGGACCTTTATTCCTTTCTGTCCTCTGAATTACTGGGATGACAATCCTGATGAAGCGTCTAACTATCTTCAGGAAAAGGCTTTCTTCCAGCCTAACTTTTTTCGCTTCTTCATAAGTAGGCTTAATACAAGACACTTGACTGGGTATCAGGACATTTTGCCAGTGCGATGTTCAATCAACTGCAGATTACTCTTTAGTTGCTGCTGAGTATGTAATTTGTACTTCATTTTTTCCCACTCACTTGCAGACACTGCTGGCCCTCATTAGTACCACTGTCTGGGGTTACCGTGGCCAACAGCCATGATGTGTCTGCCAGGACCACAGCTGTTGAGCAGGGCTACAGCTGCTCGTAGTGACTGAGCTCCAGCTGCAGCAGACAAGGTCACATTTGCCAGAATTTTTTCCTGTCTGTCTTGATATGATTGATGTGGCAGTGTTTAGTGATGAACAGATAGTCACAACAGCATCAGACCACTAGTACCTTTGGCTCATGGTTTGGTACAGCTCAGTGGTGGCTCTGCAACCACATCTACTGCGATGATCATACTGGTCACAGCTTCCGCTTTATGAAGCGTTATGAAGCATTCTTTTCCCATGTGAGTGGTAGGAAGAAGTTTTCCGGTTTGTATTGGCTGATCAGTCCCACGGGGTGTAGCAGAATGTGGTGCTGGGTGTGAAAGGAGTGTTAATCCCAGTCTTAACTTTTGAGGGATCAGGGGTTTAGAATGTCTAAACATACATCCATTAAAGAAACACTATATACATACAGTAAGCAAACTCTGCACCTCATTGTAATAGCAGGCTTATATTTACTTAATTCTAGTATTAAGTGAATGTAGGTGGCCGCTTTCTTTTTGGTTATTGTTTAAATTAATTTTCATATTATCATGGCGAGGATAAATATGAAATGCCAGATATTTTATTGTACTAGCAGTTAAAGAACAGAACACGCCTTAGGTTCTGCACATTCTGCATTTTATGTTCCCTAGATGCCCTTGTCATTAATTATGTACTTTGGATTCCAAATGATAGAGGATCTGAAGGACACTCTGCTACATTTTCATTTTCATCATCTCTCTCTATTTCCTGAATTTGGATGGGTTACAAAGTATTATAGAAGACTTGAGCAGTATTGAAGCCATTTAAAAAATAGCAGTAACACATCAAGTGTATCAAATAGTCAGATTCCTAGCTGTTTGTCAAAGAACAAGTAATTTGTAAAGGAGGAAAATCTCTAGCATTTGAACCAAAAACTATTTGACTGCATTGAGACTCTGGAGAAATTATTTCTTACACACTATTCAGTAAGTTCATTGCTGTTTTACCTGCTCACTGAAATGATGATGGGGACTGTTTCATTGCAGTTCATCTCTCTTGATTCGTTTTGCTTTGCTCTGGTAAGATTTGTTTATTCACTGATGCTAAGGTTGAAGTGTGCTGGATCATTAATCGAACTGTTAAAGGTTAACCAACTTTTTATGCTGAAATGGCTTTTTATGGAACACTTTTTAAGGTTTTCAAAATGCTGGGCATTACCTTACTTCAAAAAATAAGATTTGAGTCCAGTTGTCATCACACTTTAGGGGAGGTTAAGATTTGCTCTCTTTTCCTCTCTCTCTCTCAGCGTATAACTGTTTAGAAACAAACTCATCTTTTTTTATGAAACACTCCATAGTCCATTTCTGCTTTATTCATGTGCAAGGCCAACAAATGTCCTGAGTATATATGTGGGGTGCTTTATTTGTAAAGTGCTTATGTAATTCACTGACACGTTTAAATGTTTGTATATTGAAAAATAAATATTTGTATATTCAGATATACCACACTTAGTGGTTTTCACTCCAAATTCTAGGCAACCTTTTTTTCCTTAAGCACTAAGCAAGTTTCATAGTGTAGTCATGCATTTTTCTAATAAATTTAACACAGGAAATTAATTAGATTAGATGTAAGGAAGAAGTTATTCACTGTGAGGGTGGTGAGACACTGGAACAGGCTGCCCAGAGAGGTTGTGGATGCCCCATCCCTGGCAGTGTTCAAGGCCAGGTTGGATGGGGCTTTGAGCAATCTGGTCTAGTGGAAGGTGTCTCTGCCCATGGCAGGAGGTTTGGAACTAGATGATCTTTAAGGTCTCTTCCAACCCAAACCATTCTATGATTCTATAACTCTAAACTTTATCCAGATACATGTTCAATATCACATATGCACAGACCAAATTTACTATAGACAGTTATGATCAGTGTCAGCCAGCCCTGAGGAAGTTCCTCTTTACTTGTGCTAGCCCTTTTTTTTGTTTTCATCAATGTTATGGCCTTAGTTTCCAGATGCTGCCTTCGCCTGTCTGGACGTTGAGAGTTTACATGTTCTCAAAGTCATCAAAGCCTGTGAATACTGGTCTACCAGTTCAGATCACAGTCCTGGAGCTACAGGTACATATAGTACCGGGAGCATGCCCTGCATCTCCTTATGTCCAAGAGGATTTTCAGATCCTGTGTTGTCCCCATAAGCCACTCCGGGATACCAGATTTAATGCAATTAGGCTTCTTCACCTTCCTTGTCGTGTTTTGCCTTTTATATTACCTCAATTTTCAGCTTAACTTTTAGTAAATTCTCATTAGTCATTTTGTCATGGTGTGTCTGTAGAGGGGATGGTAGTGGGGGAAGCAGGTTCACAGTAGCTAAAGCCAAACCAGGATCATAGCCCAGATGAAATCCAGAAAAAGAGAAATCCTAAGGGGAAGACAGAACTTTTTTTTATTAGCAGTTTATCCTCTTATGGTGACCTAGATACCTGTGCTGATCTTGGGGAAAGGGGAAACATGTTATTACCAAGCAGTGAGGGAAGCTATTTGTGCTGATCTTAGGCTGCAGAGGCAGCAGAGGCAAAAATGAAATGCTGTTTAAATTGACAATGTGAAAAGGGAGCTTGCACATAACAGCTTCAAGTTGTAATGCATTGTTTCAGACCTGTTTTAAGATACTTAGTATATATTTGATCTCATGCATTTTTTTAAAGACTTGTCAGTATTTTATTTCAGAGAGAGAAAGTATAGGCAAATAGATTGTTAATGATAAAACACCTATCACCTGCTATATGAAAGGAGATGACACATATTAAATGTTAACGTTTGGATGCAGATTGTGGTGCTTGATCTTATGCCAAGATACTGTTCAAGTTGAATTGCTTGAAGGCACGCACATGTAAACAAAACCACTCACTATTTGATACAATGCACAGATCGAATTACTTACAGTAGTTAGCATGCTAGCCAGAATGATGGGTCGCAGCCAGTGTGCTCTTAATGTCTACATAGTGTTGAAAGTTAGGCCTAACGGTTGTCAGGGTTGAAAATAGTTTGCGAACTCCACAGTGTCGCATAGATGTCACACCCTGTGTGACTGAAGAATGATGGGTTGAAATTTATTTAGATTAAGGCAATATGTGCACATTAAGATGTTAGTCACATCAGTTACTGCATGGAAAAGGTTTCTGCAGTATTGGTATCCTTAACTGAAAGTAAGGAGGCAGGAGGGTAGAAGTAACAGAATTAGGTGTATTTTTTCTTCCTTTAAAGACTTCACAAAGCATTGCTGGATTTATGCCCTGCTGGCGAAGCTGAGTTATTATTAGTATTATTATACTTTTGCTACTATCAACTGGACTTAGTAGAAGTCCACTTGGTAGAAGTAAAGTCTTGCTTACTAGGGAAAGAGCCATCCTAAATACCAGGAGGTCTGAATGAAAGAACAATTTTTAAAGATGAAAATCTGAGAAATAAAGCATCTACTTTCACTTTAGTGTTAGTAATATTATAGCTATAAATCTGAATTCAGTGCCATAACTCATCTCTCGAAGATGTTCATTTTGTAAAACTGACACTAGGAAAAAAAACCAAAAAAACACCCAAAGGTGAATTAAAATCTAAATCTTAACTTATCACACAAATGTTTGCTATTTATACTGTTCATCTGTCTATGGTGCCTTACAGATAATCAATATATGCTTGCTAAAAAAATCCTGTTCCTCTGGAGAAATACATCATTTAGTAGAGCTAGAAATTTCTATAATACCCTAGCGATGACAGCTCACTGTGCATGACTGCACTTGTATAGGTGTCTAAGGATAAGAGCAGATGAGTATTTTCTAATAACTGAATAGTCAGGAGACTTGAAAGCAAGAACAAAACATTTCTGTCCAAAATTTTGTGTTCTTGGATGGACTGCCTCTTGAGGGCTGCAAGAAGTGGGCAGGGCTGTCTGCTGTCAGTTGCACTGACGCTGGGGTTTTTTGGGGCGGGGGAGTGGGGGGGAATGTTTGCATTCTGCTGTTGAGGTTTGGAAGAAATTCAGTTTTACTTGCTGGATGCTGTTGAGGTTTGGAGGAATTTCAGTTTTACTTGCTTGGTGATCAACAAGCTGTTGTGTGGAGCATGTTATTGCACTTGAAGTTTTTCCTCCTTGTGGGCCTTTCTGTTATCATTTTGGCCTTTTCGGAAGGTTGGTTTTGGTGGGAGATTGGTACTGTCTTTTAGTGGAAAGCATACATGAACCAGAGATTCTATAGATGATTAATGTAGTATCACAGCTAATCAGAGCTACAGTAGTACTTCATACATCTATGTTTGTAGTAGGGTTATTTTCATTAGGGAAGGAAGCCCTAAAACTATAATAATCAATTAAGTAGATTATTATGTATAATTGTACAGTTGTGGGTTGATCTTCCTCAGTGTCGAGGAGAAATGGCCACTGTCATGAAAAAAATTCTATTTGAGCAGGTCCATGAACTGTTAAATGTGTGAAACTGTTGAAACATTCTTTCTCATTTACTTTTCAAGATTTCCAGAATGCTATTTTTTGTCTGTTTTACAGCTTATGATGAACTTGTATGGTAGAATCTGCCAGCTGAATCTTAAAAGTTTTTTTGCAGTTTTTTTCAAGTACAAGCCTTTATCTAGTTTGGGTATGCCTCACTACTTTTAGCAAGGTAATAGAATTTGCCTCCTGAGACATCACAATACAAAGTATTAAAGATATACATTGTTATTACATTAAATCTCAGAAAAATAATTGGCCATTTTGAAGTAAAGTTTTTCTTATTGAGACTTCTCAGGGTTACAAGGGTTTAGCCTAAACAAAATTTAAATAAATATAATGAAAAAAAACCTGCAGCACACAAAATCTATTTAGAATAGTCTATTGCTTTTGGTGTTCATGATAACCAGGAGTGAAATACTTGGCCTTCGGTCAGATTTCTGGAGGATTTTTATTATATCAGTTTAGAAGCTTCAATTTCTTTGTATCCATAAGTATGTAAAGGACATCTGTTTGTGAAATCACTGTAAAATGAACAATTATGCATTCTCTGAACTCTCCACTGTACCGAGATATTCTGAAGGGCTCCTAGTAACACATCTGCATTGTAGTAAAGTAATTTTTAAGGTGATACCCTTTATTTCTGCGTTCAGTGATTTGGTGTGGATTTTGTATTTAAAAAAATTACTCATGAGTATACTAATTTTATGGGACTTCGTGTTTGATATTGAACTTCCACATATGAACTCATCTGAATATTCAGATTTTTTTCCTATTGTTGCATGCTATTTTTTTTCACTTTCTCATGATTGTTTTGGACAGAAAGGTTTAGGGAACTTCATTAAACTATGTGTTTACCCTGGTCAAGTCTAAATCAGTGATAAATGGATGAGTTGAGTATCATAAATTATGAAACCTTGAATCAGCAGGGCGTTTTTAATCTTTTTGAAGGTAAATTTGCAAGTTAATTGTTGGATTTCATAGATTTTTATGAGTACATCAATATAATGAATGTTTGATATGCTGAGAAAACAGTAAACAAATTCAGTTTTGAGTTTTAACAAGTACCATACCTGTTAATTTGTCTGCTTTGGAATTATAAGGTCTAGCGCTAACTGCAAGGTAATTCACGCTCATGAGTACACTGTTATCTGCGTAAATACCAATTCTGTGACAGCAGTGACTGAGTGATTAGCTCAATTTTAAATTGGATAAGTAATGAATAGAAGTGTGGTGTTTCATTAAAACCTCAAGTAAAAGCAGAAGGGAAGAAGATGTCTTTGGTGTCATGGAATATGTTCCATTGATTTTTGATTGTTTGTTTTAGCTGTAATTCTTGTGATGATATCACACAGTATAATCAGCAGATTATAGTAGAAATCCACAGTGGTATTCCAGAAGTTATGTGTAACTATTTTGATTTGTATAGATAGACGCTTTCAGTCTGACAGTTATTACTGGTTGCGCCCAGATCTCAGTGTTAACTCTTCACTAATATTCTGTTCCAGAGATACGTTTTACAGTCCCTGCTACATGCATTTCAGAGACATGCATTCCTAGAGCTGTCACACTACATGTCCTACTTCCATAGCAGGATGCAACGGTTGACCATGTGTATTAGGTCAGCTTTTATTCATATAATATTGTCACACAGAAAATGGCCAAAATACTTTATTAAAAAAAAAAAAGTACCAAGAATATTTAGTAATTTTTAATTTGCAATTAGAAATTGTTGATCATTGTCTAGCCCTAGTGTAGATTTCAGACTAGTGATGGAAACCAGAATGGAAGAGATGTTGTCCTTGAAAGTCATTCTGTCATAGCCAGTATCTTTCAAATTTGTATAAAGTGCAGTTCATACAATTTCAGAAAATACTGTTTGCATCTTTTTTTGGCTGTTCCTAGATTTTGAAAAGTTACTGCTTATGTCTCAAGGAAAGAATTGAAAGCACTGTGGGAAAACAAGTAGCTCTTTGCACAAATACACAGCACCAGTTCTGCATGAGAAATAGTGCTGAACTTTGTAGGAAGAGTATTTTGAACAGGTCCAGTTGATAAGCACTCTAGAATCAATATTTCATGTTATTCTACTATACAAATATAACACTGATAGTGGCAGCACTACAAGAGGCTTGAAACAAGTCAATGTCACAGGCAGTTAGCATTCAGTCTGCATATCCAGGAGGCAATTACTGCATCTCTTGCTGTTATTTGGTCAGGGCACCGTGTGATTGAACGGTAACACCAGCCATGCTTATAGCATCTCTTGATAAGTCTTTCTAACTTTCTTCACTCTTTACTTGAGCCGCACTGTGAAATTCTTATAGGAAGACTGGTGTTGGGTTTTTCTCTTTTCCTTAAATCAAACCACTATGTTTAAAGGATTGATTTTAAGTCCTTCAAATCAAAATTTGTTGCTGATCTTGAAATAATAGACCAACTGCAAATATTGTGCTCAGGGAATTAACTCAGGGTTTGAATTAGATAATTCTCACAATAAAGACTCTGGAAATTCTCTGTGAGGAAGGTGGATACTCTTGGCATTGATATTTATAAGTTAGATGATGGAACAATGGAAAGACAGAATAATGAATTAGCAGGAAGTCAAAAAAGTTAGTGGAACATAATGGGTGCTTATGCCCGTTACTGTTGCAGGGTTTTTTGACATTTAAAGTGGTTTGCAACTCAACTCTTATTAGAGCTAATGCCAGACAATCAGTCACCCTAGCATAGCAGTTCTACAACTAACCGTTAGTAATGCTACTAATAATTGATGTGCAGCAGCAGAATTTATAAATGAAATTAGCTCCCCAAAGTTTAAGTATGACTGTGATTGAAGTAGTAATGATAGAGTTCATGCAAGTACGTTTGCCATTTATCTAAATGTATCATTACTGACAGTGCTTTTTTGTTAACTTTTTGTTATTCTTATTCATGTCATCGTAATAATGTCCTCTTAGATACCTGCAAATTATACTGGCTTGTACTCGCCTCTGATCCTTCCTTCCCACCCCTATACCTCCTTCTTTGGAATTAATTTGTGCAACATTTGATTTTTAAGATCTCTGGGAGCAGCTCCAACATACTCAGAGCAAAGTGCTATTCACACAAGTGGGGAATAGCTTTGGTTCTCTCATAAGTGAAGGCTTTTCCATGCATTATCTATCAGTATTTTAATTCAAAATTCAAAAAGTTGGGTTTACCTACTGATGAAAGTGATTAGAACTAGAGTTTCTACCAATCCAGCAATGTATAATACTTTGAATTCAAAATCAATAAAGCCCCACCTCACCATGGATTTGATAATATCTTTAGCTAAACTTGGGAGACTGTTTTTTAAAACTCTTACATAAAAGTACTGAAGGAGAAATAATTTTGGTGAAGATTCCATGATAATCTGAAAATAAGTTGATCAAACATAAGCTTAGGCAAATAGATTCTGATTTAAAAAAAAAGTAATCCTATACTGTTTGCTGAATCCTCAGAAATACAACTTGATTCTCTCATTTTGTGATGGTTTTCTCTTGTTCCGTTTACTTCTGCAGGTAGAGATCTTAAAGGGCTGTAGGATGGAAGGTTTTCAGTATTAGTGAATCTCAAAATAATTTGTTACAGAAAGAGAGTCAGCTCCATTCTGTATACCAAAACACCCAGGAATACTTTGCAATGAAGCAGGGTTAGAACTGTTCAAATTATCTTGATATACTTTAAGGATAGATAAATGCATATAGTTTGTTGATTTGTTTTTTAATGTGGACTAATTGCTCTGAAAAACTGTATTGAGATGTGAAAAGGAAAAGCTTATATTTGTATGTGTTTCCCATCATCAGAGTAATTTTTTCAAAGATTTCAGTAAAGATGGGGAAAAAATCCAGCAAGTTAAATGACACAATGTGTATGGATTCCTAGAAATGTTTGTTTTTAGAAATCCATCCAACTCTCAGCACTGACTTAATTTTAGAGCTCAGAACTGAAACAAAGACTAGGTTATTATTTTATCCCATTCCAGCCATAAATTAAAACAGCAGAAATATTTACAGTGCATCTACTGTATACCAAGTGAATGATATACACTTCCTAGCTTGACTGGTAACTTTGAGGGTTTTTTTTCCTCATGAGGAAAATGAATAATGCATAAGTACAAATGTGATTTTAGAAGGCTATGCCTGATTTCAATGGTACTTATTTCAATCTCTGCAGCAAAAGAACTGGAGGGCTTCCAGTTTTGTTTTGGTTTTTTTTTATTATAATAGCCCTCATCTTCAAGCACATTCAGCAACTTCAATATCATTAGTAGGCAACAGATTTCAAACAGGATCTCTGTTGCTCTAAACATTGTAGAATATCATATATCCACATACATGGTTCTGCCCTTATGGCAACAATTGAATATTGGGGCCCAAAGGAGTTAAAAAAGCTGTAACTTTGACTCAGTTTTTAAATCTTTGCATGTTTAGTATATTAATATTAAAACAATGTGAATGGAGCATTTTCATCTGGGGTTTCTTGTAGGAAGACAGGAGCATGTGATTTCCTGTGCACCTTTATTTTGAAGTGTTCTCTTTAAGAACACATTATTCGTGACATTACGTTTTGGTTGCTTCATTGAATGCAGTTTTTTCTTCTAGTGTTTTACATTTAATTAGTAATGTACTAATTCATACACCAGACAAGTTCAGTAAAGTCAAGGACACAACCTCCCATAGGTTTCGCCAGGCATCTAATTTACATGAATTTCCTATATATTGTATATAGTGATGCTTTAATCGATTAAAATCCACATGAAAATTTAGTGACAAAAGACCACGTTTCTTAATTTTCAAGCAGTGAAGTGTATAACTTTCAAATGACAGTGTTTTAATTATGTGATGATCCATCACATCTGCCGTGGTGGTAGCGAGTGGGGATGGCGAGTGTGGGACCAGCTCAGCTTTTTTTGCTGTCAGTGGCTAAATGCTAAGGGGAGGTGTAGCACGCCATACTCGTAGCAATCTGGTTTATATAGGTGTAAGCGCACACCCTCTGTTGAAAGTTCTGGAAAAGAATAAATGGGTAATTAGATCTAGCTCTTTAATACTTGGGGGGAGTTAGCCATTAGTCATTTCCATGCCTACCTTTCTGTCTCTTGAGATACACTCTATTTAAATGAAGGGAAGTAGGATTTTTGGAGAGTGACTTAGTGTTCTAATACCAGAGATCCAGTCAGGTGAAGGTTTTTAAAGAGCCATATGTGTGTTCCCTCGTAACAATGTTGAGGTCTTCACAGTGATGTAACCACTATCTCACAGTCTCAGATATCTTTCTGTGAACTTGTCAGAATGCCAGAGTCTTGCCCTCCACCTTGATTTTGGGGCAGAATCTTTGACCATTCTTGATAAATATCTGGAAGTCAGGGTGTTAAGCTGAAGCACAACATTTAAGGCAATATTCAGGAAAAGGCAGTTGGGGAAGTCCATCCCTGCTACAGCTGGCCTCCAAGTAAGATGCTGGAAAGAAAGTACACTTTTGCTGAAATCTCAGAAAACCTGTGATTCAGCTTTTCTGTTTTGTTTGTTTGTTTTTAAGGACTCTGTGAACAGTCTTTATTAACACAGTCCATAAATCAGTTAACAAAAAGGTAGTGGCAGTAGTTTCTCTGCTTCTAACAGTAAGGACAGCCTTTTCATAAGAGTTAATCTTCCTAAGCAAACAAATTTTAATCTGTGGGTTCCATCTTCTGCTGCTTTTTAATAGTATTGCTCTTTTAATATCACTTCTTTCCTAACAAGATCATACCCTGCTCCCTCAGGCCATGTTAAAAAGGTCAGTCACTGAGTGGTATTTTAATTTGGATAGAGTGAAAGACAGACTGTTTTTGCTAGAATACTAAAAGATCACCTATTTAAATCTTCCTTTTAATGTCTGCTTAACTATCTTTCTTTGAGGCTTTTTCTATGACCTTCAACATAATTTAAACATAATTTTTAATTCATTATTCATGCCATTAAATACTGAAACCTGTTTCTTTCTGCAGTTTATTTCTCTATTATATGCATGTGTTGCATTTTTTTTTTTGCTTCTGTAATGATTTCTGATGTACTGACATTTTAAAAAACAGTACAGAAGAGTGCTTATTTTGAGAGGGGAAAAAACCCCAATGTGTGCACATTTGAATTACATCAACAACATTATATAAGCTAAAAAATGAGGTGGCAGGGGAAAGACAGGTCAAACTTGGGGCCTCTTACCTTGATAAAGTCCCTGTAAATGACACTGGTCCTGTGCTGCTGTGTGTGGGCTGGTAATGGGCTGCTTTGAATGTTCTAAATTTCTCAAGTGCTTCAGCTTCACACAGCAATAACTGTGGCAGCTCCACTGACAGTCTGACACCAGCTCTCCATCATTATTTTGGCTTTTCAATTTTTTTCTCGCTTAGTAATTGAGTTTCATGACTTCATGCAAAAGATGGAATGAACTCCAGATAGTTACGTTATTATAGATTAGCCATAGTGATACTGTGGTTTGTAGAGACTTGATACGCTGTAGAAAAGCACCAAAAACTAATAACACTGAATAAAGAAAATAAATTAAGGCCTTAAAATGATGTATTTTCATGGCCAGGGACCAGTTTTTCAACCTTTACTGAAGTTGATGAGCTGGTATCTCATTTGTTGTACCCAAGTAAGAATTGCACCCGTTCGAAGCAGTGTGAAGAAGATACATAGATTCTCATTGCCGCAAAACACATGCACAATTATTTTTTTATTGTTTGTCAATGTTCGATTACTTTAGTAATATAAACTATTTGTGTATCTTTCTCCACTTGGTTCGGTGGTCTTAAACAGGGCAGATTCACGAGCACTACTGTTGGATGTTAACTGTCTCTTTCCAAAATTTTTGTCTGACAGTCATTTGCAGTACAAATTAATTGGTGAACCTTTTAAGAAGAGTACAATGCAATATTAAGGAGAAAAAGGTAAAGCAGAAACAAGGTTAGGTCGTAAGAGTGAAGTGACATAGGTGTAAAAGTTTACAGTGTTCCTTTGGATTTTTTTTTTTAAAGCAGGGGAATGAAAGAAAGAAGTTCACAAAAGCACAAAGCATCACAAAGATTTGGGACCAGTTCCATAGCTGCCAGGAGCACAGATGCCACGTGACTCTCATGCATTTGTCAGCCCTGTCACAGTGGCCTGCAAATCAGCTGGATTCCCTCGCAGCTCACTGAACCGCGGGCCGACACGTGCCTGTGGCCTTGTGTCTGGCTCCGCGGGGCCACTGTGGCAACTGCTGAGTAGGCAGGTGTGCGACATCCCTGCCTCCTTTCTGCTCCCCATTCTGGACCGCATCCAAAAAATGTAATGTAGGACAATGACAGCTTCCCGTGATGAACTCAACATACCACAGATCCCGTGTCCTATTTGTGGCATTTGATAATAGGATTTCAACTCAAAACATCAGTAATGATATTTTCCTGTCCCTAAGCACACTTCACGTTAACTTTGCATACACTGCTAACCAACCCAATAAACATTATCAGCATTTCCATTAACTTCTCATAATAATCCTAGGAAACTAATACTCCCTAGCGTGCTGTTCAGTTGATGGCCCGTTTGCTTAAGAAATACCAGCATCACCCCTGCCAAATGTCGGATTGCTAGTACAAATTAATGGACTCCATAGCTATGTATTCAGTTAATGGAATCCATATATTCAGTCACCTAGTAAGACCTAGCTATGAAATTACTTCCCCTTACATTGCTCTTTGAGAAGAGTTATTGTACCAGAGCTAAACTGGGATTAGGTGCTTTTATCCACAAGAGAGATGTCTCTTTTTTTTTTTCCCCCTCCTTCCCTTCCCACCTCCCCTTTCAACAGTTTGAAGGAAGGAGACAGTTTGTGACAAGGTTAGATGTTTGTACTGCTTATTGAAACACTGTGTGAGGCCATAATTTAAAGAGCAGTAATAAAGTAACAGTTTTCTAGTGTATCATTCTCAATTCTGTTTTGCAAAATACTGTCTTACTATTATAATAAATATACTACATGTCTTGGACTATATGGCTGCTTGTATGGGCTGGCTAGGTTATCCTATTGCTTTTACGCTATTTTTTGTCACTTTGAAAATCACTGGTGTGATGTTGAAGCAAATACAGTTCAATTCTCCACAAGTTCTTCGTTACCAACATTTAAACTGTGAAATATAGGTAGATCTAGTGTTGCCTAAATTTTGTGTCAAGCTTTATATGAAATATATGCGAAGAACCGCTTTATTGGGTGCCTAGACAGAAAAAAAAAAAGCCTTAGTGCTATGTATATTTTGAGTTTATTTTAGTGTCATCAGTGTAAAAATAGTTCTGTTAATGTGTCTAAATGACATTGTACATATGCTTTTCTCAATTTACACAGAAGTAGTATTTGTGGAAAGCTTAAGATAAAAAATATCTCTAGATTTGTCAGAGAAATGAGACTCCTGTTTCCATTCCAAAAAAACAAGATGGATAATCTGGAGCTTGCAAAGGGGCTCATTAAAATTAATTCTTCACAAAATTTTTGTGTATTGATGAGCTGAGATTTCTTATTTAAAAATGTGATTATGTTAAGATAGTTTCTTTGTTTTTTCCAAGATTCAAAAGTTTTTGTTTGATAAATTATAGCTCTTGGGATTCTCAGCACAGAATTTCAGAACTAGAGTAATTTTACATCCTATTGATAGTACACTGATTTGCTTTATTGTGTTTGACAAGCGAGGCTTGCTCTCCCTTGCAGAGCAGCTATGTGGCACAGAGCCATGAACCTTATGTAAAACAGTTATCTGTCAACTGTGTCAGAAATAGGCTTCCACTCTACTTCCACTGATCCTTACTATGCATCGTTATTAAATAATAAATACAAATTTTTACTTCAGAGCTGTGTATTTTAAAATGTTTCTTTATAACGAAGGCTCTGCAGCGTGCTCAGCTTCGGTAGTGGATCCAACCAACATCAAGTTCTGTAGAGTGACCTCAAGCCTCACAATATACATAGGCCTTGGTTTGTAAGTCTCAGGTATTTTATTTTGAATGAATCTGAATGTGTAGCCTTTTTCACCACTGCTAGTCTCAAGTGTACAGAAGTCACCTGGCAAGCCATAAAAAGGTGAAGTTTAAGAAAGTGATGGTTACATCTTTTTATCCATCTTCTAGTTTTTGAGCCCACACTGATGAGCTCAAAATACTATCTCTCCATGGTATTAGAAATGTACCTTTTTGCTTACTTAATTAATAGACCATCTTTACTGTGCCTTTTTAGGCTGCTGTGCCAGACATAGCGCAGTCCTGCCAGTGCAGAAGAGCCAGCCTCACCATGCTCTTGTGCAGATGCAGCCTGGTTAATTCTCAGCCGCACGTTAGCATCCCGGAGCGTGCTATGCTGCACTTGTCCTGGGACTTGGCTGCCCGCAGGACAGCATCCCGCAGCACTGCGGAGACACGTCCTGAAACAGCAACTCACACAAATACATGGGACTGGGTCTTGGTGCTAGCCCATCATGTAGTGTCTTGTCAGGATAATTTGCACAACTTGAGCTGCTTCTCATCCTTGTGTGAGGTCTTGTTTTGGTATGATATAGCTGAACTGGTCCTTGTTATGATCCAGAGGGGCAGAATTTTGCTGAATAGTACAATTCCTGCTTTAGTCCAGATTTACTTTAGGTTTTGTTGTGGTAAGGCTGTCTAAAAATTATAGCCTTTTAAGTGATTTCTGGCAAATTTAAAATCAGTAATTTAAACAAAAGCAAAATATCTTTTAAAAAGATAAATCCACTTTGGTTTTTTCTTTTCCAACCAAATAATATGTGATTCCTTAACAACTAATTAGTTATGGTATCTGCTTGCTAGGACTGAACTTCAGCTTGTAGTGAACTGTCTGTCTTAACGTTCATGGCCATTTTGATCTCAGTGAGACTTTGAATAGGAAAAAAGTAGATAAAATCTAAACGAATGGCCATTGAAAATATAGAACTTTATTTATTACATTACATTACCAGTGATGGGGATATTGAACTTTGCCTTGTTTCAAGAATAACCAAAGATAATCCTCTACTTCAAAAAAAGCAAAACCTAAACTTGCTAGCTGACACATCACGTGACTCATTTTCTGATGGCATTGAATCATTAATCTGATTTTTTAAAAATAGTAATTAATATGTTCACAACTAGGCAGAAGAAAATTTTAAACTTTTTGTGCTTATATTCTATGTATATGAGACAGAAGGAAAGACAATGATGGTAACTAAATACATATTTTATGGTTTTAATAGTTTTGGAGGAAGGAGCTTATTCTGCAACACCATCTTATGTGGGTTTTTTCATGCCCTGAATATATATGTGTATAAAAATAAATATTTAGAAGTGTCCGATATACGAAACACATAAGCCTTAGACCCATCAGCTTCAGCTTTCTTCCCATAACAACAAATTTTTCAGCATTAGCCTATCTTTAACTGAGATGGAAAGTCAGTATCATTCTTTTTGCCCCAAAATGCTTTATTAAAAGTATATATTTCGTGTAAGCCTTTGCACCTATGGAGGGTTTTCTTCCCTAGGTGAATTAAAACAGTCCACACATGGATATAGAACCTATTATTTTCCCAGCAGGATGTTAAACTGTGCTCATCAACTCTTGCAGAGCCAAAACACTTATGAAAACCACATAGGTGAATGAGCTGCAGCTCTAATAACCACGGGTCCGCACTTGATCTCCAACTGGTAAATTTTTCCTCCCTTCTCCAACTGGTAAATTTTTCCTCCCTTCAAAGAAGCTTTGCTCCTGAGAGCTGGACACTTTATGCTGCAAATAACTAGTTTACCTAGTGATCAGAAATCAGTAGAAGGCTCAACTTTTTCAATGAAGCAGACACAGATTCTGCCTGCATCACAAACCTAATCTCAAATTAGGGTCTGGCTGCTGCTGCTATTTTCTAGACTTATTTTGCAGTGTGTGACTAAGTAAGCCATTTTAGACACCACCCCTACACCCTCCCTCTCTGACTAAGGAGATTCCATTAGTGTGTTTTAAAAGGCAGAAAAAGGAAGTCAAGTCTATCAATATTAAAAGATATTTCTCAGTGCAGAGGAGGATTTGGTAAATTGGTTAACCAACTTGTATCATGAGTTATTCATAATGGTAGATTATACTGATAAAACCTCGTAATTCGTATTTCTTGCTTCTACTTCTCTGTGGCTTTTTTCCCAACTGTATAAGCATATACTAATACCTAAAATGAAAACTGCAGTGAAGGTGATTTTAGACTGAGAAGATTTCAGAAAATGAAAACTAGACTGTAGTATATGTGAGTTCATGAATAAATTAGCACAGAGTGATCACTTTTATCAGACTAGCTTAACTCTAAAACATCATGCTATCTACCTAAAAAACTTTTTCATTTAAGGGTTTGATTCAGTATGGTACTTGAGCATGATTCTAACATTATGTGAATTTTGTCATTGAAACTGCTTAAAATCAGATGTGTTAAATTATAATACCTACTGTTGAAAAATAAACCCCAAAGAAATGGCACTGAGTGCTTATATTGCATTTGGCACTTAATTAATCTGGATTATATAATCTTTTAATGCCCTGTTAATTTGAGATGTGGAAATCCATGTTAGCTTTTATACTCATGAAGCAACTTTGTTGTGCTATGTATTCATCCCTTTTTGCTGAACTTGGATTTTTCTCCACCTTGGTACTCATTCTTCTTTGTTTCCAGTTATGGTTGTCAAGTGATTTGCCATCCTCACCGCTGACTGTGCTGCTTACAATTCCCATGGATAGTAAATGTTTTTGTAGCACTTGCTCTTTTTATTCTGTAGTAGGTGTGAGCTTTCAAATTTCATTTATTTTCACCGTGATGCTAAGATAAATGAGAAATGTCTATAAACCCCCTCTTCTCCAATTTGTAAAACAAAACCTGAATAATTTTTAGAACAAGACTTCTCTAACACGTAGCTTATTTCAGACTTAAAGAATTCACTCACTTTTTTGTTCAGCGTCTGAAGCTAGCCACTTCAGACTTAGGCATAGCACAGCTTTGACTAGATACGCCAAGTTCTATGTTTTTCTGATAATACAAGATGCCCTATGCTATTGGTCTTTTTGCTGCAATGATTAACTTCAATGGTTTATGAGAAAAAGAAGAAAAACATATTTAGCAAAGATCTGAGGTAGAGTTAATTTGTCTACCTGTGGCACTGAGATACGCTATTCAGATTTGTGGGTGCTGTGGACACCTTTATCAAAGTATTGATGAAGGCCTGTGGGAATGTAACAGTTTTAAACAAGTATTTTTTAAGGAAAGACTCCAGAGTACTTTTTATGTATTATACTCTTTGTTCTGAGCAACTGAAAAATAAAACAAAACAAAAGAATTATTTTACTTACATTTTTAAATGAAAGATGAATCTTACAGGATGCCCATTACAATGTGAAATAATAAATGATAAAAGGTTTTCTTTAATGTGAAGTAAAAATGTCATGACATCACCAGAATATATTGCAGAACAGGAAGAAATACAGCTCTCACCCAGCATACTGATTAGCAGTGCTTCTATGAGTTTCTCCTGTAGGAATGAAGAATGTCTTTCCTCTTTTTGTCACATTTTGTTACATGTATATATACACACACAAAGATATATAATGTAAAATAAGGTTTTTTTCATCAGGAATGTCTGAGAACTGCATACCAGGCTGTAAACTGTTGAAATTTGTCCATTAAAAGTTCATGGTCTGTTGACCTTTTTTCCTTAAAGCGTCATACTAAGTACATTTCTTATCTCAGTTTTGCATGACACTGTTTAGCATATTTCTTATATAGAAGGGTGGCATTGAGTACCACAAAGACCTCGTTTAGCACTTGCAGACATAAGCAGAATGTGTTTAAAATGTTGCTATGCTCTCTAGTGGATAATTTAGTTATAAGTGTCTAAGAAATTAGTATCGACAACAGTTATAAATTTATATTTCACTTAACTGAAAGACCTACAGCAAGAAAAGTAAGACCTTCACTAGTAGAAGGGCTCTGCTGAAGTGTAGGGCTGTATCTCTGTGAAACAGCTCACAGATTTTGGTACACGTATTTAATTTTTGCCACATTTAGGGAGAGTCCATGTTCTGCATCAGCTTTTTAAAAAGACTGTAATTTTCAGTGTACAGGCAGCAGGAGGATTTTGTCCTCAGCCGATCTCAGATCATGAGAGATGTCTGCTATTAGATGCCTCCTCCCTCCCTGCTTCTAAGGCAATCTCTTTTTCTCTAAGCTGTTAAAAAGCAGATTTTAAAATGCACTTACCTCATCTTGGCCAACGTAACCCACAAGTTTGCTTTTATTAGTTTTCAGTGAATACCTGTGATGAATTTAGTAAGATGCTCTGGAATTACTGTATTTGCTTCTATCGTCCAAAGAAAGTCATGCTAGGTGCAATATAAGGCTCTCAAGAGGTGAGTGAAATATGAAATTATATCCCTTGTGTCTTTAAATATTCATGATTTAATCAGTTTCTTTTCCAAAATCAGTTTGTTGTGATAGTATTTCTACTTCTGCCAATCACTGAATGGGATTCTTTTATTGGAATCGATAATCTTGCTTCTGTTCTCTGCTTTCCACTATCCTGTGGTGCGAACGCTTCTGATGAGCCATAGCAATTGGCACAATTATAACTGAGCATTTCTATCCTTACTCTCAGTGAAAACTCAGCCATGATGGTTATTATTTTTTCACTCTACTGAATCACAGTGAACAGTATTTGCCAGGTAGTCTGACCATTGTGATTGTACTTTTTATACTATTATTCTCTTTAGGATTAGGAAGCGAGCCTGTATTTGGCCCTTGTGTCTTCATTCTTATTTCGTTTAGACTAGTCAAATCTTTGTACTCTGGTCTGTGTTCTTCAGTCTTTAGGTAATTATTTTCTAATTTCTCTTTTCTTGCCAGCTCAACAACCGTCACTGGTGGTATCATGCAGACTTCCCAGATAGTTCAGTAGCAATTTACACAGTAACTTACACTGTAATTCTGATTGTTCTCTCCTTTTCTTGACCTGACAGTAATTCTGGGTTGAAGGCATGTCATTTTGGTTATTTGAGTCAATTCCAGCTGCATTAAATTTATTGAGCTGCTTATTATTTGAAGGTTTATATACTGGAATTGGCACAAGCAAAAACGTCTTTCCTGGGAAAACTTCATTTGCGGTATTCTGGTATTGCTACCCAGTAGATTAGCTTCTTTGTTGTGGGTCTGGAAGAATTGTATATAAAGATACCTAGAATGGTGAATCCTTTTTCTAATGACCAGATAATTGGAGCAGCAGATTTCAACAAAACAACATCCTGTCCCATTTTGCAAGACAAACCAATTGGTTTCATTCTTTATTGTAGCTGGTATCCCACCTTCTGTTGTCAAGTTCTCAAGTGAAAAGCTGTGAAAACTTTTCCTCTTGTTTCAATGAATGTTTTCACAGACTTCCTAAATTCTGCTTTCAATTGGTGCTACAGAAATGTAGCCATCTACATCTGTCTTTGCTTACAGGTGGATGGATAGTAGTTCAGTTGTTACTGAGTTGTTCCCATGCAAATGATTTCATATCTCCTTGGATATGGTGAAAATTATTCCATTTTGTGTAATTGTATTGGTCTTGATCAGTATATGGTATATGTTACATCAAGGCAATTGACTCTTGCTGTATTCTCACAGCTCTCAGATTCTAGATTTGGAGTAGATTTAGAAAGCTCTATCTTTTCAAGTCTTTGATGGAAATAAGTTTCCCTTCATACACATGCCAGCCACTTACTGCTTCAGGTGGTTCAGCTATGACTATTCAGATACTTTTTTTCTGTCTTTCTATTCTGTAAATATGCAATAAAATAGACTAGGAAATAGCAGAGAGAATCTACTTTTGCCTTTGGTGTTGTTTTTCTTTTCCTTGATTTTGGCATTTAGATAAGATTTAATTTAATTTCAGGTTTCATGCCAGATTTTGAGGTAATGATGAGTTGTAATTTTACCCTTGTCGTTTCATGCTTTCATAGTAACAGTATTAATTCTACATTTTCAATAAATACCGCATAGCTTTGCAGGTTAGAAAACAGTGCTCATACGGTTTATTTGCTTGGGGTGATATGTAGTTATAAAAACGTAAAGAAACACAAATACGGAAGATTCTGTTCTCTTTTAATATTGATAAGTCTTCTAAGGATGCAGATGGAGCAGCCATCTAAAAAATCTTGAAAGGAATTTGTTGAGAAATCTACATAGTAGTTGTGACACTTGTATGAGGAAGACATTTACATTATGAAGAGCAGCTAAAGTCACTAACTGTGTGAGTGTTGAAATGGCAATAATAAAACTACCAGAGCAGAGTTGATGTGATGGTCAACTCTCTTCTCTAGATGTGTATGTTAATAAAAATAGATGAATCTTTAAGTGGTGTAGTGTTCCAAAAGTCATTCTACTCTGACTTCAAGTTTAATTAGTGAAATAATCTAAACCCCACAGTTCTTAGCATAATACAAAAGAGACTTAATGATGTGTGATGACTCACAAGAATACAGGAAATTGTCTTATCTTTTGTAAATGAAGTCTTACTCCTCCCATCTTATTAAAAGGTGATGCCACCTTGTTGTCAAAGCATTGGTAGTTAGAACCTTCCAACCTGTTTTTAAACAACTGATCTAAACAACTTCTGCAGAAAATATTACTGGCCATTGTTTTTGGCATTGGAATTAAAAAAAAGTCTCTGTTGCTTTTGTATTTTCCAAATAATCACGATCAAGATGTGCTGTACTTGCTTGACTATTGAGGATATTACATATGTGTGTGTGTGTATAAATATATATGTAATGTTTATTCAGTGCAGCAGGTGTTCAGGGGAGAGAGAAGTAATTTGAACTGTGTAATGCAGTACACAGAATAATAACAGTTTTCCTTTCCTCTCCATCTCTGTCTCCCCAGTTTGTTCTTGCTGCAACATTAAGTCAAGCCTAGCGCTAGACTTCTGGGAAACTTGCTGTCTTTACTGCTTGGTTCTCTCAGCACCTGTCCTCACCCCATTTCCTTAGTGCTGTGTCTTTTACCTTTTGTGCTGGCTCTGTTAGGCTGTCTAGGGCAGCAAAGGCTGTCTGGAGTCTCATTGCTTGTCCTTTGACAAGTTCACACCTTAAAATACTAGGAATTCCCCCCTCTTGCCACGATTTTCACTACTTAAGTTACTTCCAGATGAATCTTATTTACGTAAGTCCTAACATACTATCTTTACCACCTTTTCTATCTCCTTGACTAACTGATACTGGCTCAAGTAAATAAGTCTTAGCTCTTATATGGAAAGGCAGAGAAAAGGATTGCAGAGAATGACTTTTTAAAATTCTGTTGAAACATCTGGTTTCTGCTGCTACAGGTTCTGGGTCAGTTAGACTTCGCAAATAATACATGGACGGTAGCACTACATCATAATGTTTGAATTTCTGAGAAGAAATTTGTTACTTTTCTACACACGATCTGACGTGAATTGTTAGCAGTGACAGAATCCAGGATCTTCAACACTGTGCTAAGCAAGCAGTCCTGGATCCGCTTGTTTGCAGACATACAGCCCTCCATTGGTGTTGGACATACGGCCTGTGGGGGCAGGTAAGGAAACAGGGAGAACATCCTGCAGCTGGACACCAGCTTCCCAGGGCAGCAGCAGGATGTGATACAGAATTGATGGAATAATGGTACAGGGTATTTCTTTAAAAAGCCCCAGCAAATTTATTAGTTTGGGAACCTTTCTGTGATTTTTATATATAAAAATATAAATATCACACATATATAAATGTATTTTATATATACATATATAGATAATCTCCTAAATCTTTGTTCTTGCTTTCTAACTTTCCCCTGGAGCGAGACACGACATACTTAACCTTTGAGTAATATTTTATTACAACATGATATAAAGTTGACTTGCAGTTTTATTATTACTGTAATTTTCATTCAAAATTTTATATCCACAAATTAACTTTATTCAGTTGAAGTCAATGTGGAATATGTTGCCCTGACTCACCTCCTGAATTATCACTATTTTCCTTCTCCATTGTTCAAAGCATGAATGCCATCTTGTTTTCCAGGTAAAATTAGCACTTAAACTAAAATGCTCTAAAACCACTATTATCTTCTGAATGGTGGGATTGAGGGCTTTGTTGAAGAGAAGTGAGGGGAGCAAAGGCCATGAAATTATCTGAACTGCAGAACATACTAGAAGTTGGTGGCATTTGGTGGGAACAATAATTGTAAAATCAGGAGGGGAAAAGTAGTGATGCTAGAATGAAATTAAAAGTGCTGACTTTTCCTGTGGTTTTAAAAAGAAGTCTGAACCCTCTGGAGCAGGGACATGAACATAATATCCTGAAGAAAGTGTAATTCAGTGTTTCCTTGTCTGGAAGAATGTCTTTCCTTTAGTGCCATCTTTAGCTCCATGTGCTAGGTTGAGCAGAAACAGCCAGAGTGGCTCTTGGAAACACTGTTTCGTATGCTGGGGAGTTCAGAGTATACACTCTCCTTGTTCTCGGAATTTCCACAAATGTTACTGTTCTCTAGTGACCAGGTCTGATTATGCTAGACAGAGGGAAGTGGAGCACATGGCTCTATTTGACACAGGCCACCTCTTTATTAACTCTGTAAATAATGTATAGAAGCTATATATGCCTCTTCACTTGTGGACTGATATCTTTATTCTATTGCCAGGTTAAAGAGCTCTCACTGTTTAAGTAATCAGTTCTTTCATTTTCTACCATTGAGAGTGAGGGGAGGATTCATAGCTTTGATGTCTGAAATTATACCCAAGAAATGAGAGTTAACATTTCTCTCTCACGGACAGACCTCTGCCTGCCCTGAGTGTTAGTCCAAAGAGGATCCGGGCAGCTGACTGCACTGAGCCCTGTGCTCAATCTCCCTGCCAACATGTATCTGCCCAGTCTCATTCCTTATGTGCCAACTTTGTATCCAGGAGATTCTGTCATCCTCAAAATATTCGGTCTGTTTTCCCATATTGTCTGTATTTTAAGAAATTCAGACTGATTCACATTCTTCAGGGCCAAATTTCTGGCACCCAGTTTCAAAGTTTTGTCTAGGGACACTTTTTTCAATGCTGCAGATGCAATTGCCACAGACACAAGGGATGAGTGCCAAAAAATCACCACATAGTCATAGAAAGTTATTTTATCCATACTGCAGTTAGTACTGAGTTACTGTACAGGAGTGTGTGAGGCAGTGGGCACTCTGTCCCCTTGACCCACCAAAAATGTCCAGTATACCCAGGCACAGGGAGTGATGAAGCACCAGAATGCACAGTGTCCTCCTCCTGGTTTTCCATTTTGAAATTTATTTTCAAATAAATAATTTTCAGCTGGCAGGCTGTCATCTCTGACCTGGTGCAAGGCAGAAAAGGGCTGTTCATGTAAGCTTTACATTGCTTTCTTTCAAGGGACAATGTAGCATGCATATGTTTTGATCTAAGGTTCATGCTATTGAGACAGAGAAATGAGAAGTGAAATACGTGATGAACTTGTTTTCATTGCCTCTGGGGAACAATATATGACAGCTTTGAGAAATCGTGTTTGGAAGAGTCATTATTGTGCCATCTGAATTAGTGAAATAAAAGTAAAGACTTTTTATTTTCTAACAGACTATTTTGACAGTGGTTGTCCAATAATAACTGTCACTTCAGTCACAAGGTCAGTAAGTTCATGTGTAAGTGTGAAAGCCCGTAATGCTTTTTTGATTAGTATTTTTCTTGTCCTACAGTTTTGGGTGGAACATTTGCAGTCTTGCAACCAGTAAATGCCAGAGTGCTTTGCTGTCATTAACAGTCCACTTTTGAATTCTTCAAGGAGAATTACTTGAGAAATGGCATAGAGTATGTCGTTGCTATTGTGAATATTGAAATTATCTCAAGCGTGTTGTGTTTTTTTATATGGGTACAAATAGTATTGTGAAGGGTAAGACTTACAAATGGGTAAGTCTGAGTTAGACAAAATTTCTTGAGTTTTTACTTACCAAGATCTGCTGTTGCTTTGTGTTCAGTTGTGCTTTGGAAGTATTAAAACATTAGAATGAGAATTCTGCTTACTAAACAAAACAACAAAAGTTTTGTTCTACTTATAGAGGAAAAAAAAAAATACAGCAAGCTTGGTTGTTGGGTTTGGGTTGGTTTTTTTAATGAAAGTCCAGACAAAACGTGGTCACAGAGAAAACTTCAAAAATTATGAGTACCTACACTTCAAGTGACCTCAGTACAATTTACAAGTGTTCAGCAGGATAAGCCAAATTCCCAAAATTCTGGTGTTCTAATTTATCTTTAAAAAGAATCCACAAAACAAATAGAACCCTATCTATGCATTTTTCTTCCTGACATACTTCCACTACTCAGTGATGAACAAGACATAAAGATGATCTGAGCCTGAAAGCTTAACCAGAAGTAAAAATACAGCAACGCATCCTGGCCCTCATACTTATTCAGGTTGTATTTTCCTTTAGACAATTCTTTCATGTGCCAGTGGGATATCAGAGAGAGATAATGATCTGTTGAGTAGGAGCAATGAAGTAAGACTCTCAGTCAATAGATTTGCTCAAAATGCAAGCAAGTGAAATAATATATTGTCTGGTACAGCTGTTCAGTTACATATACATTGTACAAATCATTTCAAAGCTTATCCTATACACAAATGTTTGGGTTTGAGTATAGCATACCAGAAAGTAAATGTCGTTTATGTGTATTTACAGGAATTTATGACAGGGAAAAGAATTGAATTTTACTTCAAAATTTTATTCTGAATCTCATAATAAATCTACTTAAAATTAAATGTATCCTATTAATGCTTAGCTCAGCATAACAAACATTCTTGTAGAAGAATGCTATTTTAAAACCTAAGCTAAAAAAGCATTTTTATCAGCAGAATATTGAGCTTCAATGAGAACCAAAAAATCTGATAATTTGTTGGGTTTTTTTAATAGTTCTAAAGAGAAAAACACCACTATTTTTTTCATTGTGAACTTTCCATTATATATTGCTTTGTCTGCTATAATGGCATATGTTGATGTAGTCAAATAGGTATTAAATAGTTGAGCTAAAAATGCATAGTAAATATTGACTCCTGAGAAGCCTGTACTTCTCAAGTAAGACTTAAAGGACCCAGATTTTTTTTATTTCTTGACGCATTGTATGGTATTGGCAGTAGCAAGAAATGTCTCCCTTAATAGTGGCATAATTTACTTTAAAGTTTTGTGTTTGTCAAACCCAGAAATATTTTGCCACCTTAGTGTTTTATCCATTTTCTAGAATCTTTTCATGATTTTTTACATACACAAAGACTGTGCTGTATGTAAGCTGTACCATGGGTGTTTTTTATACACTGGTCATAAAAAAAAGTGTCTGGAAATCTCCAGATTTATTAGGTGACTTGGAGTGCCATTGTATCCAATTAGTATTTATCTACCTTACAGAATAATTTCTCAGAAAGTATTTGCAATTTGAAAAATTATATATGTAAACATACAAGCTTTGGGGTAATTATATGTATATTTCAGTTATTCAGTACATTTAATTATGCTTTGTTATGAACTGTTTACAGCAGTTCTCACTAGGAGGGGGAGAGGAGAGAGGGAGGGCAAATGGAGCTGAATGTGGAGTAAAACCAAGGGAAATCTCATATTAAAGATTCACCAATGAATCTTTGCAGACTTTATGCAAATCCAGTGGGTATTTTGTGAAAGTGTTAATGAGTGTCACATCCTGATTACTGCAGATTTCCCCTTACATTTCCAACCGTACCAAATCCAATTGAAACTGCTAAAATTAACACCAGAAGTCCACAACAGTTTGTCAGAAAAATGTGTGAAATTTGTTTTTAAAATATCGTGCCCTAATTATTCTTGGAAACATTATATATAGATGTTGATATAAAATATCCTGTATACATTCCCTGATGGATGAAAAACTTAACATTGGTCCCCGTAAATCCTTCTAAAGGACCTTCTATTTCTGAGGTATTTTTTGCATCTCACTACAGAGAAAACCATATAATTTAACTGCCCTGGCACCGAAGCTCCTATTAGGAATCTACTTGTTCACCAGCAGCTACTAGGAGCAGCCCTTTTTGCCACAGCATGTGCTGGTCCTTGTGCTTTGTGTGAGGTCTGGCCTGTGATGTATGAAGTGACTCCAGACACATTGATTTAGTTAATCTCAAAAATTGCAGTGAATGCAAAGTAAAAAAAAATTAAAAAAAAAATCAACTGTATGTTTCCCTTTACTTAAGAGTTATTTTCAGGGTTTTGAATGCTTCAGCCAGCTCACTTGCCTGTCTCCCTGTTACCTTTGCTTTTCGTTGTATGGGCCATGTCTCCTCTGAACCCATCTCCTGTCTTTTGCGGGTTTTGAATTTTTTGAGGTGATTTCATGTTCCCTTTGCTGTGTTTTTACTCGGTCTGGCAAACCCATTCTGTCTTTAGAACTGGGCCAAGAAAGCCCTTACGACTTGTGAAGATATCTTCAATGTGTAAACATTTGAGGGGAGGGAGATTTCCATAACACCACTTTGGAATGCCACTTATACGAAGGCATCTGGATATGATAGCAGGCAGTTGGTTATGTATCTTTTATTTAGCCTGTCTTTATCTGCCAGCTTACTGTATGCTGTTAATATAATTCTGAATGCCTGCATATATGACAAGTTATGACCATAATGAGCCTATTTATTTCAAGATACGTAGTGGCATCGTTCATTTGCACATTAAAGGAAACTTTGCTGGAAGAAGACAAATCTGAGGCTACAAAAGCTTTGTGATTATTGTAATGCTAATCTGTATTCAATCGCATATATAAAGTGTCACATCTTGAATGCTTTAAAAAATTAATTAGTCAACTGTGTTGTGCCACAGATGAGCAGAAGCAAGTGGTTGCTTGCATCCACAAGCTGTGACATTCTCTGTGCCAACTTGACTTTAAAGGAGAGAAGGCCCACAGTAACCGAGCTGGAGGTGGTCCCATCCCCTTCCTTTTACCTGATAGTGTACAAGGTTGTGGCATTTTTGTGATTGTGTTATATTAAATGATGAAAGTATGTTTAAAGTATGTCAAGTAACAATCCCTACAGTGCTTTACATCCTTATCTATAAAGATATTTAAATCTTCACATGCATTTTAGTAGGAAATACGTATCATGCACCTAAAGTTAGTGACAGAAGTATGACTGGGATGTTTTACAATATTGAGAGCAAAGGTAAACAAGTTGAGTAAAAATTAATACAGCTGCTTATTTGTCATTAACTAAGAATAAAAGATATGCATTTACCCAATTTCTCAACAGAATTGTACCTCCATGTGCCCAGCAGTTTTGCACAGAGTGAGTGTTTCTTTGCCCACTTCCTGGGCCAAAAAATTTCTAGAAATCTCCAAGTAACTTACCCTTCATTCTTTTTATTTTCTCATATCACTTCCTGTACATACAGGCAACATGTCAGACTCACACCTGTCTCGTATGGGGTCATGCTCACTATGTTTTACTTGGGAAGTAAAGGTAGAGTGAAAGGTCCAAATTCAGACTCCTCTGAGTGTATATGCCTCAAAGGATGACAGGCAGAGGCCTCGGTGGCCCCTCAGTGACTTCCAGTTGTGGTCTTGGGACTGGAAAACGTTTTCTATTAACTGTATTCGATGTTATGAGTAGCATTCAGAGGTCCTGTTCTGTGGAATAGGCTGTAGTTTATCATTTTGAAGGTATACCTTGCACAAAGTGATCTACAATGGCAACAATTGCAGTTCCAGGTTTGTTTAGATATTTTCAATCGTGTTTTTACATTTCCTCTTGCACTGGTATGGCGAGCACTGTCATATCTGGATTTCCTAGTCATGTGGCTCTTTAGACAAATTAAGCTTTTGCAGTTTTACTGAGGAAACGATTTGCGGTAATACTTTGTGAAGTAAAAAAAGATTGTAGAATTGGAAGATGCTTTGAATTCACAACACAGAAAAAAGTTGTGTTTTCGAAATGTTACTAAACAAAGAATTGTAATTTGTGAATAACATCTAAAAGCAGATCCAGATTACCTTTGAAGGGAATATATAGTGAAGTGTTGAAAGTCCATGTTGCAGCTTTAACTAGTATTCCTTGTTCAAGCTGAAATATTATTTGCCTTACTAATGTAATATTTGTGAATAGTTTAGCATTTCAACAGTGTTGTGAATATGTATAAGCACATAAGGAATTATTTTGCTTCGAGACTTTTCAGAGACTTGTTTCTTCTTTATGTTGGTAGATGCACTATTATTGTATGTTTGACGTTAAACATTGCAAGAACCTGAAAAAAATAGTCGATAGCCTTAAAGTGAATGCTTCTGATAACTGTTTTTTTGTGCCTTCCTTATACTGGAGAAAAACAAGATACATATTTTTTCCTTGATCTGATGCATCTTCAGAAACTTAGTTTTATTTTAGGTCTTTGGATAAGTAATTATTTTTTGAACATGACCTGCTAAGCAGCAGTGGCTCTGCACAAAATCACTATCCTGTGGAATATGCATTTTGGGCACCTTTTAAGGGGGGGGGAGAATACAGGGATGACTTGCTATTTGTAGACAGCTTTCATAGCATTTATGCAAGAAACTTTTTTTACAGCAAAGTTTGAAGTAACATTTATTAGATCAGTACTAGTTTAGTTGCAACAAAATTGCATAGAAATAATGTTCCTCATACTATTTTACTGATGGCACTTGATTTCTTATGCTTGTTTCTGAGTGAAATTAGGCATGATTTTGTTGTATAAAGATAGCAAATAAAATTTTGCATTTAATACTTTGCAAAATTTTGCATTTAGCATTGCAGTAAAAGTGT
Source organism: Buteo buteo (assembly GCF_964188355.1). Lineage (NCBI taxonomy): Eukaryota > Metazoa > Chordata > Aves > Accipitriformes > Accipitridae > Buteo > Buteo buteo. The sequence goes on from NC_134199.1 coordinate 4,938,953, forward strand.
GAAAGTGCATGCCTTTGGACACTTACAACATATAAGTTACCTCATCTGTGAACTACTATAATTGTATATATAGCCGAAACAATACTAGAACATTCAAGAGAGATTAGGGACATTAATTTCGATATACCTCCTTGAAAAAGACAACACCAACAAATAATGCAAAATGAAGCATATCAGATGGATATAATTACATTTACAAATTCTTTATAGATACTATTTGTGAGCAAGGGGTTAAAGAAAAAATACTGACATTTTGAATATATAGAAAAATAATTTTTGAAAACTCATAGTACTTTGTGTCACTGATTCTTTTGAAGATCCCTTATGTAGGTCTAATGCTAAACCCACTTATTTTGGGGGTACGCTTGTAATTAGTCTCATTGTGAAGTTAGCGATATTGTGGATGCTTGCAGGATCCGGCCCCTGGAGAACATTTTAAATTCTGCTTGGTAGAGGAAAAACTCGTGTTTTCCGATTGCATTTCTTTTGATAGTTCAGGTTTAAAAATCCTTATCATATAGATTCTCTCCAAAAGATTATATTTAGCATCAGTGTAACATTATGAATTCTCAGATTTACATTTCCTTGAGCTTCGATTGCCTTGTTAGGATTGTGACATATGATTGATGTTGTGTTTCTTAACATGTCGGTCATTGCCCGTAGACTTGCACACTGTAACCATGAACCATTTCGGAATAAAACTGCAGCATGTTTATCATAAATCGCATGATACTTTTCCATCTGAATATGCTTCATTAGGCTTACCTTCTGTAGTACTACTGGATCATTAGATGGCATGTAGAAAGAAATCATTTCAGCAGTAGTCCGTCAGGCATGGAGAGCCCCCATGTGTTTGACATCTAAATGCATTAAAGATTAAACCACACTTCACTGTCCTGTATAAAAAGTATTTTCAACACTGTACGGGTATAGAATTACCTTCTGCTCACAATGCTACTTTTGGATTTTACCAGTCTTCATTTTCCTTCAAAGATTATGTTGCTTTTTAATAGTTCCCGTAACACAGAAACTTAGTTCAAGAAATTAAGAGTAAACCAATTACACACTGAAGATTTTCAGCTAGAAGCTTTCTAGTATAACACACATACCTTTGGATCAGTTTTAAAAAACTCAAGCCGCACCATTCACTAAAAGGCACCTAGTTTACAGTTAGTTACTTTGGTCTATTTCTCTGTGAAGTAACTTTGTAAAGTGAAAAATTCAGAAGAAAAATGCTCCCTTTTTTAAGGAGAAAAGGATGTGTGAGCTTAAATAGTAACTAAACTTATTTAGAACTTCTGGTGAGAGACATAATGTGATGACACTTTTCTACTATTCAATAAATTCTTTGAAAATATTTCTTTGAAAATCTCAGGTAAAAAAGATAGAAATCTGGAATTACAGAAACTTCAATAGCCACTACCATCACCGTAATATTGCCATTAATTAATGTTTATCCCTGCAAGTATAGTGGAAAGAAGAAAGGTTAGAGAGATGCCTTCCCCGTGACAGTACCTATGTGTGTAAGGAAGTAATGACCAGGATCTCTAGTAGCTGAACCATAGCACAAACCTGTTCTTCCCTGTTGCAATTTCCCACTCAAGCTTTTGCTCATCCCGCAGATCACTTCACAGGAAATTTAACTCTTGGTCTTGGTGTTGCTCCATAAACATTGTTGCTCCAGCGGGTATTGTTCCACACAAAGCTGCTGAAGTATCCATGCTGTCAAACAAGGGGATGGCGTCCCAGATCAGGTTCTGCAAACCCCTGTACAACGATTCAAGGGCAAGCAGTGGCATCATTTGACCATGAGAGCATTTAAAGAATTTTATCTCTTGTTCATATGCGAGGTGGAAGAAACAATTAGAAGACAGAACAACAATCACAATTTAGAGAAAGTGGTGAAAAGGAATGTATAAATGTATACAGGTTTTTTTATCAACTTAATTCTATAGACTGAAATGGGACTTTACTATTCTCTCTCCCTCTCTTTTTTTCTTTTTTTTTAAGTTGGATATAGAAATTCAGACTATTATTTTGATTGGTCATCTGATTGTTGTCACAACTTTGCGAATGATGCAGCTTGTTCTGCAGCAATATGTTCTTTGCCAGTGCTTCCTCCCCCCATATCTATTGCTAATGAGATAATTAATTAGTTTAAACTCTTTTTCATAACTTGAAGAAAGAATTGCAATTTCTGAAGAACAGCACTGAGTACCACATGTAGCATCTGCCCAAATTGCTGGTCCTCTAGTTGAATGACCATATGTGCTGCAAAGGCTAGAAACAATGGGTCAGAGGCAATGGTAATGTTTCTTGACTGCTTTAACTCTAGTTGACCTTGCCCTGGACAGGATATTTTTGTAAAATAGCAGTGACGATTGCTGCTGCTGCCGTTTGTAATGAACTTCTGAGCTTAATACTAGGAATGGGTGAAAATCAAAATCAGATTTAAATAACAACTACAAGCCAATCCATAGTATTTTGTTGATTGTAAATGATAGGAGATGGTGTTTTAGTAATCCCTTTGTTTTAGTTCAGCCGTGTTGAGGCACACAAGGTGGTTTAATTGGAAATTCTAGTATTTCAGTTCTGTAATGCTCTGAAACATATTAACTCTGTCTTAGCAGTTAGTGTTGATTCATTTTCAGAGCACTGTAGGGTCATTAATCCTCAGAGCCCTCCTGAGAAGTAAGAGATAGGAGATAGGCACTGTAAGTATTATTATTCTAATTTTACAAGTGGGAAAACTGAGGAGGTGAATAATTTGGTCAAGGCCACACAATAAGCCAATGTGAGCTCTGAGATTTGTTTTGGCTATTAGCCCAGTGGTCAGGCCAGGCCTTGCAACATTCTACTTTTTAAATTATACACCTGTGCCTTATTATTATTATGATGCCTTAATCGTCCTGTAGGCTGTCTAGGTAGATAATTTTATTTTCCCATCAGTTAATAAGCAGCATCCTTAGAATTTGTCACTTTAGTTTAAGTGGTTATTTGTTTACAATTTATAACTCCATGTGCATAAATAGATGTAATTTGAAATAACAACTTATTTGGTACACATAAGCAATGCTTTTGTGTAGCGAAAGACGTAGGTTTTTAACGTCTACCTGAAACAAACAGATTATTTTTTTTTCTCTGCTTCAGACATGGGTTAATTGCTACCGTCTCTTGTGGAAGATGTTTAGGTTTTGCTTCAGTTCTGGCCAGTCTTTGTCTTAAGAATGACTTAGTCTGCAATATTGTTATTTTTAAACAACTTCAGAGTTTCACAAGAACTTAATCATCATTTAATCAAAATGTTAACCGTTTTGGTTAAATATTTTATGTAACTAAACGTTAACTGTTTCGGTTACATGGGACTGATCAAACTTGTGAAGCCCTACAACCTTTAGCACCATGTCTAATATACTAATAAATATCTAATATTTAATGCGTACATTAAGACGTTCCAAACTGGATTATTGAATGTAATCTGTTCTCCCCCTGCCCGGCCTCCTTTCCCGCATGGCCGTGGTTTTTAGTTAAGCCGGTGCGGAACTGCTCTTACCTACAACTAAACCAAGATGACTTCACTGAATGCATATGCTGCAAAGCCTATCAGGGAATCAGCAAGGGGAGGAAAAAAAAAAAAACCCCACACCGAAGGGCTTTAACGTCTTGTAGCAGTGCGTATAGAGCGCAGCATATTGAAAGTCGTAAATACTGTCCCACAGACATTTTGAATAATGTAGGTACAGCGTAAGTAATTGGAAGCGCTTCCCTTCTGCCTTCAGCCGTCCCCTTGCTCGCCGGTCGAGATGGGCTGTCGAGTGTGGGCTCCGAGGAGCGCGCAAGGTGCCCTACTCTGTCATGTGGGCCATATTTAACGCTCGAAGGAAGGAGGCAGGGACACGTGCGGCGGGGAGCGAGCGGGGCGGGCGCGGTGCTGCCGGCGGCCCGGGCGGCGGGGCGGGCAGCGGGGCGCAGGGCGAGGGAGGGAGCCGAGCCGAGCCGAGCCTGCCCCGGCAGAGCTGCCCTTGAAGCCCTGCCGCCGGCGGCCCGCGCGGAGCCTTTCGGCGTGCGCGTAGTTGATGCTGTCCCGGGGCTGGGAGCTGCAGGTGTGCCAGCCCCCCCCCGGCCGCCCCCGGGCGGGAGAGCCGGCCGGCGCCCGGCGCGGCCAGCCCGGCTGCGGCCGCGGGCAGGAGGGGGCCGCTCGCCCGGCTCCGCCGCTCCTCCCGGCTCCGCCCGGCGCGGAAGCGGGACGCGCTCCGCAGCCGACAATGAAATCTTGGCAGCTAATTGCGGGCGTGGGAGATGCCCTTCAGGTAAGGAGGAGGCAGGTTCGAAAGAATTTCAGCGCCGGGGCGGGGAGGGGGGGGGGGGGCAAGGGGAGCCAGCCTCTGCCAGCGGCGGAGGGCGACCCGCAGCCCCCGGCTGGGACGCCGAGGCTGGGGGGGGGGGAGGCGAGTGGACAGGTCTGGCGGCTGTCGCTGCACAAGCCGCCGTCGGTGACTTCGCAACGGGCATGCGGCGAGGTTGGCGTGTGCGTGGGGCTTCGGGGGGGGGGCGGTTAGAGCGGGGAGAGCGGCCGGGAGCCGGGGAGCGGCGGGCGGGCGGGCGGGTGGGCCGGCGGCTCGTCCGAGGTGGGGCGGGGGTCAACGGCCCCCACTGCCGGCGGGGCTGCGCTTCGCCTTCTCCTTCCAGTTCCCCGTGCCTGTACTTAGGGCTGTGGTCACGTATGTTGGTGTGCGCGGCACGGGTCTGTCTGTGAGGGAATACACGAATGTATGTGATGTCTTCGGAAAATAAGGGGGGGGGGGGGGGGGGCTATCTGTGCTTCCTCCGCGACTGGCCGAAGTTTATGTGAACTTCATCTTCAAAGAGCTCTTTAACTTTCTTTTGATGGGCTACGTGTTAGCATTTGTATGAAATACGGCAGGAATCTCATTAGAAATGGCTTTGTCAGATGAATTATTGTCTTTTAGTAGTCAGTTTACAGGATTCTTGACCAAACTGCTGGCTGCTTTAACTTTAGGGTACCTGTGTATTATCAGTATGATATCGTGATGTTAGAAAACACAATTGATAGGAGGATTTCAAAGTTTTATCACTGTACTTGCTAAAATACGTGGGATAAAACTACAGCAACGTTGTCTGAATAAATACAATTGAAACATGCAGCTAAAATTGGCTAACGATCCATTTATATGTATATACATTTAAAAAAGCAGAAATAGAGTGGAAAAGACTGGGATTTAAAAATGCATATCAGTTGCTAGCTGGATATAATTGCAGAGTAATTTAAATATTTTGAATGACCTCAGCAATTTTTTTTTCTTTAAGAAAACCACACACTTCAAAGTGTGGAAAAAATGTTGAGGAGAGTAGGGAAAGTGGGTTTTGCTAGCTTTTAAAAAAGGAATCTCTCCCATACTCTAATAGGAGTATCATATTTTTTTAAAGGACTTGCTATCACATGTAGGAGACTATGGCACAGTCTAGTAGTGGAATGCTGGGCTCTGTGCATCTCAGACAGTAAGGGTTTGGCTAGCAGCTCAGGCACCATAAAATCACATTGCTTTCAGGACCGTACGTTAAATTCCACTTCAGGTATTTTATTTAGATGGATATGTAGGAATTTAGGAAGATCTGAAACAGTCTTTGTATTTGTCAGTTCTGTAGCGGTAAGGAATTTGGTCTCGATACAGAAGTAACCAGGATTTGTATAGGTATTAAAGAGGGAGTTCACAATTATTTTTGCTTATGAATTACTTAAAAAAAATGGCTTATGTACAGTGCATTGCTTTCATGTGTATTTCTAAAATGAAGCAACAGACGTTTATAAAGTTTGAATGTCTTGATATTCTGTTCATAAATTAGAGCTTTTTTCTTATACATTTAATATTCACGTTGTTGATCTCTTATTTGAACATGCAAATGAGGTTGACTTCTGAAAAGTGAGCAAAACTGCTATGAAGTAAACAGTGTTCCCTTGTCTACAGCAAGAACAGTAGCGGTATATGTAATCACCATTTTCATATTTGAATCATTGCACGGAAACAAAGTGGACTTTTAGTTTTGATCCTTTATCGGTGCTTCTCTGTGAGTGCATGTGTAGCGTGTCTGTCAATCATCAGTTTTACTTCCTTTAAACCTACGTATCTATTAGGGATTACCTGTTTCAGAGTTTTTCTTCCTAAAGCAGTACCAAATTTCTTGGTCTTTTCGATGTTGTAAACATACAATATCTTGCATTCCCATTGCCTTCCCTTTAATATGTGGGCAAGGAGTTATATTTAGTCCGTGCCATCTCAACATCCAATACACTGATACCTAGGCAAGTGTAAGTAGAATTGATTATACCCCTTTCCAAGCACAGTTTTAGAAAGATTGAGCTTCATGTTTTTACCTACTCCTATGCAAATAACTGCTTGAAATCAGAATAACGTAACAATGGATGGATGAAGCAACTTTATTATTATTATTTAGCAAGGTGTTATATTCACTCTTTCTAACTTCAAACCAGTTACTTCAGTAGTATCTTGATTGTGGAATTGTTCACCTTTGTTTTGATAAAACTTTCACATAGGGTCTCAGTTTTGCTCATAAAGCACAAAACTTTTCCAGGAACAAGTAATAAATTGATTTATTTAGTGATAAGCCTTCTGGTATTCTAATGCTATAAAGGGTCCAGAAAAATGTCCTTAAGTACGATATTGGAAATTTGGATTTTTTTCTATTGTCATGAAAAATATTGCTATTAAATCTTAATAAATTTTATTAAGATAACTATGTTAGAAATGGCTAACGAAGCATCAAACTGGAAAGGAGAGGGAAGAGAAAGATTAACTCTTGCTTTTAAGTTATTGTGGCAGTAATTGTGAAAAAATACCATGAAAAGTAAACTAGGGGGAAAAGTGCATAGACAATTCTAACCATACAAAATATCTTGTCTAAATTTTACTTCATATTTTAATTTAAGTAAGTAACATGCTAAGAAGGAGTAATTTTTAAGATAGCTCAAGCCTACTGAAGTCAAGCTTTTAGTCGACTTCAGTGATACGGATTTTGGAGTTTTTCTTAGAATGATTGTGTCGCAAGATAGTTTATTTCTAGAATTTAGAGGTGGGAACAAAGACTACAGAGGGCCTTAATTACTTCAGATGATTTTACAATGCTTTGGGTTTTTTTATATCAATTTTAAGACTGGGATGTAATTTATAACATGTCCTAGGATATGTTCTATAGTTCTAAGCTATATGTTCTAAGCATAACTTTTGAAATTTATTAACTTTATATGAGAATAAGGTTTACTTTTCAAAACTATTATTCTGGCATAAATATTCATATTTTCAATCCCTCTAAAAATCAATTTAGAAAAGTCATCTGCCTTTGATTTTGTTTTGGAATATGTTACAAAGGAATAGTTCTCATAAACTGAGTTGTCAGGAAGTAACATTCAGTAGAATACACTGATATATAGATGATCAATTTTTACAAGTACGCCTTTTTGGACACAAGATGTACCATAAGTACATAGTCACTAGATGGAAGAAAAATGCAGGCTTTGCGTTGAAAAGGTGCATCATAAATATGTTTTCTCTAAAATTCAAATGCTGTGGGATTGCATTTGGGCAAAATACCTGACAGGTTAGTGAAAAGAAATAAATGTGTAAGTGACAGACTCTTTTCTGGTAGCATTTCTTTCTGAATCTGTCTGTGAATAAAGTTTCATTTTATAGCCTGAGATCTCTTGTCAGCTGTGGAGTTCTGTACCTGTAGGAATAAGTCTTTTTCTTTTTCATTTTTAAGGCATCAAACGGAGATGTTAAGGAATGTAGCAAAGTTGCTGTCTTCAGTGACATTGTACGCTCACTACTTGTATTTTACTTGAACTTCAATTTAGACAGTGTGAGAATGTGTTTGCTTTGGGGGATTGGAATAGAGTGTAAGCATTTCTGATTTATATTTGTCTTCATCATGTCTGTTCTGCATTTGATTTCAGTTAACCATGTTAAATTGCATAGGCTGCGATTTCCCTTCATTGTCATTGAAAATAAAGCACAGTATGGCTTCTTCCACTAGGTTGCAATCAGAGACTATTTTTGTTCTGTAGTTAATTACAGATTTCATGCACAGTAATAAGGCTTCTGAAGAGTGATATTTTTCTAATGGTCAGGAATATTTAAAAAAAAAGCTGTAGTATCACCGAGGCTTCTTAGTTGCCTTTCACAGAGACACACATAAACTTTTTTTGAAGTACTAAAAGGGAGAAACTGCTTGAGTCAACAGTAACATCCAGATTCAGCAAAACTAGTTTATGAATTCAAGCAATTAAACATGACAAAAAGCCCAGTTTTACTGCCCTGACTTAATACGCTTCCAGTATTTTTTTGGATACATAAAAACTTCAAAATGTTCTTTTCTGTCAGGTGTTCGCAAAAAAACAGTGCACCTCCAAGCCCTGGAAAGTCTTGAAAATCCTCTTGCTTTCCATTTGCACCTTCAGTTTTTATTCAAATAATTTTATTCTCAGGAGAAGCAAACACTAATATTTTCTTCAGTTTAGTATACCTGGAGTTCAGCAGCTACTCATTTACATACCTACATTTTGGTACAGATAATTAAAAACAGACTGGTCGAATATTTAGGAATTAATAAGAGAATCTCTTTTAATTAATATTTAATATGTATTAAAAATAAGAATTTTGCTAAAGATTATTAGAAATCCAACCAAAATTTTCACGTGGAAGGCCAGAGGATTTGGTTTTTTGTGCTTTTGTTTTTATGGATTTGATTTTCAGTAATTTAAAGCAGGTTTCCTATCTAGTAATTATTGCAAATTTAACTGGATAGTTTCTGGGAGGGAAGTAACCAGATGTAAGTCTCGGTACTAACGACTAACAGACAAACTTGAACTTGAATAGAACTTTAGCAAAAATTATCAATTTACCACTTGTATCTTGGAGCGTGATTTAAAATGCTAAGAACAACCTCCCACCCTTTGCAAATGGAAATTGTTCTGTCTACTTGTGCTGTGGTGCTTTCTGGACAGGTGCTTATGTTTTTTTTTAACTTAGACATTTTCCTTGTTAAAGTTGAACTTTCTGATTACATGAATAATACTAATCCAGGAATGAGGTTTGATCCTTTTTTCAGGTAAGTAAATTGTAGCTTATATGAGGACTTGTTTCTGACTACTAACTGACCTGAATCTAATGGCTCTCTAACTGTAAAAATGTATTACAGTAAAGTGAGAGGTATATGTGGCACGTGACTGCTGCTTCTTTGGAGAGTTACTTGTCTGCTGCTGAGAACTTGCACTGTTACATGATGCTCTAACAAAAATAGCACCATTTCAGTGAATCATGTCATTTAAGATGAGACTTGGTATCTTTGAAGAACTACTGCCAGACTGGAGCAAGTCTTTTAAGGATATGACATTTAGATCAAGCCCTAATGGACTATCACGGCTCTCTCCTTTTGTACTGTTTTACATGAATTGTATGTTTTCGTCTTAGCGTCAAGTGTCCACCTTTTTAAAATTACTCTACCTTTCTGACACAGCGTGTCCTGTGGTATTGTAATCCTGGGGACTGCAGTTCAGCTCTGGCCTCTGATTTTTCACGACCCAGCCTTTTAATGTATGATATCAACAAGTCGTGTGTGTAAAAGGAAGAGATTCATTTTTCAGAAGAATATATATCCTGTCAGCTGTGTACGCAGGGAAAGTTTGATATTTGGTTGTGATACAGAGGAACCTCAAACCATTAATTTTTTGTTAGCATATTTTGCAAGACTAGATTGAAAATGAATATCGCCTAATGTTTTAAGTTGAAGACTTCTGATATTTTTAAAAGATGTATTTATTAGTAAGGTCTGTATGATGTGCAGTGGCATGATGGCCCGCTTTTCCATCTTGCCAATTAAGCCAGCACCACATGAGGCTGTAATCCTGCACTTATCTTGACAGTTACCAGGAAAAGCAGGGTACCGCTGCCTGTGTCGGGGAGCAAAATTATCTAAGAACCAGATCTCAATTCAAATGGCATTTTATTCCAGTTGAGAGGCTTTCCCAGTGTCAGCAGAGTCAAAAATCCAGTCGTGGCAGACTGAACTTTGTACCAACAGAGGAGCCATGGGAATCAACTTAATTCCATTTTGACTTCCGTATTTGAAAGTACGAGCCTTTTTCTTCATGATAGTTGGCTCTTTGAGCCACAACAGGAAGCAATATTTACTAAAGGAAGACGTTAAGAATGGCATTGAGTATTTTAATGTATTTTCTTTATTCCCAATTGTATTTTCAAGATGTCTCCATCTCTCCAACAAGTATCTATAATTATGAGAACAGGTAAATCAAAATCAGCAGTCATGTGGCAGCTTAGCAGAACTTCTGTTTGCCCAGATTTTAGACTCATAAGAATAGAGTGTTTCACCAACTCCATGTGGTAGCTGTGGTTCACTAACTGCACTCCTTCTTAATACAGTGACTCGAGGATGGTCTCTAGAGCTTAGAAAACTGGGGTCAGAGAAGCGCTCAGTCTTGAGATGTGTTACAGTCTGTGAATTGTCAATGAAATGAAACTTTACAAACAGCGTACACAGGGATGCTGATCATCTTTTGGATAGGCAGTAGGTAGAGTGGACTGAGCTCCTATGCAATCCTTGCATGTCCGATAGGAGGAGAAAGTCCATTCATCAAGTCATGCCATAACTAAAAAGAAGCAATCTTCTTAAATGAGTAAGTGCAAATAATAACCGTCAACCTTATTACACAGCTGTTATTATCTCACACACTCTTCCTGTAGCTGCCGTTAACTACTGAACAATGAAAAACAGAGTAAAGCTCAAGCCTGTTTGTATGTTGGTATTTCTTCTAATTAATTATTGTGATTCACACCTGGGGCAAGGCATTCTGAAAAGGGGAGGTGGTGCAGTAATTCTGCTTTCATTCATTTTCACCTACGCATAGCTGAGCAAGCACTGAACAAATTTCCATCCTGATGTTAAAATGAGGTATTCAGTGATCATAGAAAAATAGTGATGGAGAGGACCATTCTTCCATGTCATCGAGTCTTGCCCTACACCCTGAAAGTATCATCTTTGCTAGTGTAATTTATGATAGATATCCAGTTAATCTTTAAAAACTGTCAATAAGGGAAGTTCCGTTAAGTCCCTAGACTACATGTTCCAGCTCTTAACTATCTTTTCTGTCTTGATTTTTTTTTTTTTTTTTTTTTTTTGCTAGACAAATGAAAATCTCCCGTGCTGCAGATGACTTTAGTGTTTCATGTTCCCTGTGGACCTGAAGAAAAAAAAGTTTCCCTTTCTCACTGCGGCAGTCTTTCATGACAGAGATTCCGATTCAGACTTCAGGTTTAGGTCCCACACAAGTTTTAATTTCTTATTTTGGGTCAACCCTTTCTAATTATTATTTGCGTTGGTAATCTTTTTAATCTAAGACATACTTTTTGAACATTTTGCATTTAAATAAAAACATAGAATTCAAATAGTTTAACTAATGATTGGGAGCCAAATATTGGCCATGATTTATAACACAATCAGGATTATATAATGATTATTGTAAGATGTTGTTAGATATTTGAGACTGTGGTTCTCACAGCTGACTGAGATCTCTAAGCTGCCTATTGGACTTCACTGAGGCAGAGGTTATGAGGTTTATTATTTTGCTGAAGTCTACTAGGAAGTTCTATTCAGAACCTGTTATGCTCCTAAATTTATAGAAGTGTGTATATGTAGAAATGTGTGTGTGAGCATCTGTCTCATAAAAAGATAAAAGTGAAATGCTTTTGCTGATACATTTACATGTTGATCAGCTCTGCCTGCTCTTGGTTCACATCATTTCTCAGAATAATTATTACTGAGTACATTTATCCTGTCAATATAACCTCTCAGGGCAAGTGTGGGGAGAGAAGAAATGCAAGACAAGGATTTGGAAGACAAGTCTTTTGGAAGAAGGGCTGTGAGGTGGTGCTAGCATCGTACACCACTTGACCAGTTTAGCACCTCCACACTTAGAGGGGGTATATCCAAGAAGATCTGAAGGACTGTTCTTGGGTAACCTCCTTCCAGCCTGTGTTATCGCATGATCCTATGTTATCGTTGGGTGGACCTGGCGCGCAATGGGTTAGTTCAGCGACTCAGAAATGAGGGTAAAGCACAACAGTGATAGAATGGAAAATGCTTCTGCAGTTTTGGAAGATACATGTACATACGGAAAATGATGCAAATCTATTCCAGAAATTTGTAGTAAACTCTGTTTAGATAATGAACAGCTAAATGACTAATATTATAAAAAAAATTGTGTATGAGTCATTGGCTAATGTATAGCTTGACTTTGGCTATGAAGTAGAACAAGAAGGATGCAAACTTTGACTATACGCTGTGAATATATGACTTGGGTAGGCTATGTTGTGCATTCATAGAAATGAGGTGGATTGGGTTGTTCTTATTTTATTCAAGTTTTAGCATGACAGAGGAGACAAGGGCATTTTGCCCATTAAGATAACAGAAGACAAAGATGGATGAAGAAGGTGAGATTTTTATGGGGAATTATCTTTAAAAATGGCATGCAGGATGTATATGCTTATTCTCCCAAATCTTTATGTCTGTGAAGCATAAGGATGGTGAAATTCTAACTAGATCCAAGCAATTTTTTTCAGGCAGTTATTTCATTGAAGGTGCGGAGGAGGGTTAGGTAATGAAAAATCCTTTTTAGTTATTTTAACAAATTAACAAATTTTATCAATATTTTAAGAAAACTGGAAACATGGAAGAGAAGAGAGGGCATTATAGCTCTGACATGTTTCATTTTGGCTTTTTAAAAGGCATCGTCCTTTTTTTTCCCCACTGAGAAATTTCCTTTTTATTTTCCTTCATGATGTAGAACTGCAAAAATGCTTGTGTTTAGCTGGAGTTAGTAACAAATGTTTCATTTGATCTTTCAACATTGCAGACAGTAGATTGCATTTTTGCTTAAAGGAACAAATTCTAACATGTAATTGGACATAACAGCATTGACATGTTCTTCTGTATGTCTGTAGTGAGTAGGATGTGAAGCTGTGGGCCTAAATTACACAAAGGAAGATTTAGGTTAGGCATTATAAAGGCTTCCTGATAGTAAGAATACTTAATATTTAATTAGATGAGTTAGGAAGATTATGGGATTTCTATCACTGGAAGCTTTTAGGAAAGGTTTGGAAAGCAAATGTCAGAATTAATTTATAACCAACAAAACTTGTTCTCATTTCTGTGTATTCCTTTTACTAAAATAGAAAGTCTTTCTCAAAAGCTGCACTTATTTCCCATTCAGCAGGTGGATCTCTCTTATGTCTCTACCAAGGAAATTTTTTTTAAACCAAGTTCTGAATTTAACCTCTTGATATTTTTACACATCTGTGAGGTTAGGCAATATGAATCAATAGTATAAATATTTTCCCAAGAAATGGAGTTTGGAAATTACTATACTTCTGCAAAGTTTCTGGTAAAATCTTGGATCTTCCTTTGTGCCAAGTTTTGGTTTGGTTTGGTTTTTTTTAGGTACAGTGCAATGAGAGGTGTGCACCTCTTCAATCCCTGCTCCCAACTCTCCTCTCAAGTGTTTCATCTTATAACAATGTGATTGCTGGTGAAACTTGTATGTAGTTTACCACTCAGTTCTGAGAAAAATTCTTGGTCTATATTTATGCAAGCACTGAATAATCCTCTTAACAATGGTCAAGACAGGTATAATATACTTAAAATTGGATGCATTTAAAGCATTGGTTCTGTATAAACTCTTATAACATCTATATTACATACGAGGGCTTCCCTTATTCCTTTTGTATTGCCTTTAGAATTTAAAATACAAACATATAATCTAAACTAAGCTATTTTGAATATATTTTTGCTTCATTTATAGGAAGTAATTTTTTCTTGTGACAACTGCACAGACTTTCCCATCTTCTATTAATGACAGAACATTAAGGTTTATGAATAAAAAGCTGATTACACAGAATATATTAGGGCAGTTGAGACTTATTTTTGCTATTTAAGAAGTGTAAGAGTGTCCTGGGGCCAGAGAGGCTCTGTTGTTCTATTTTCTATGTAGTATTCAACACAGTGTATATAGGAACCAACAGCCTCTGTCAAAAAAAGCTTCGAAAGAGGAAACAATAGAAATTAAGAGGATACATTCCTACCCAGTCAATGCACACGATTGGTTCTTGTCTTGGGAATTTTAGTTTACAAACTGACATTGAAGTTGCTTGATTCAGTGTAAGCATTGTGAGAAGCAGCATGTTGGACACCCTCTTCTCTATTTTTATGGGTTTTTTTAAGCTACTAGAGTCGACAGCTAGTTTGGTATAGGACAGAAGATTGTGTTAGAGCGAACTGGAATAAAATCTGTGAAGACAGTGCTCTACCAATTGCTGTGGAAAATACATCTTTCTTAAAGACAGAGAAGGAACAGTAGGGAGCAAAGTCCCAGCGTGCTCCAGGCTCCTTTTTGGTATGACAAAAGGCCCTCTTGTGTCTAACCATAATTCTTCTAACTAGCTTTTACCCTTCTCTGGACAGTCAAATAGCAAAACATATTATTCAGCTTAGCAATGACATTGTTTTGAGTGAAGCAATGCTACTATTAATTAAGTTCAAAGAAAACTGTAGGTTTAGAATAGACTGTAGCAAATAGGAAGCTGATATGGAAACACTAAATAGCATTCCATAATAACTGTATTAAAGAAATAGCTGCCAAGATACTTATTACTTGCAGGCATTTCAAACTTCAACGGGTTTATAAGAATTTAATATTTTCATATGCTTCAGTGTAAAGCCATCTGTCGCAGTGACGGAACAAAGTGTTGAGAACAAGAACAAACGTATGTTTATGGAAGTACTCCATGAAATGTTAACAAGAAAGACACAAGATACGAGCAGTATCTTGTAACAAATGGGCAGGGGATTTGAAAAAACATGACAATCATCTTCAATATTTACAATTATGATTTCTTTTCTAATTTCTTTTTGTGTAGAAGTGTTAAAAAATAGAAGTCTGTCAGTACAGATGGTGAGGGAGACGGGAATCCTGAGTAAAATACTGTTTACATCCACCTTTTGTAGTTTTTCACGTTTCTGCTCTCTTTTCTTACAGTTTTAAGTTTATATCTGGATACCTCAGTATATATGTTATACCTTATGTAGTGTTTCATACATCTGCTGGACTTTTTAGTGCAAATTAAACAGCCTCAAACACTCATAGGAGCCGAACTTTACTAGTGCCTTCTTCCCATCCCCCATTTGCGACAGATTTTTATTCGTGACTGCACAAAAGAATGAATCGCATTACGGTGTTTGAAGTTAGAAGTTGATATAGTGTGACTTTTAACCTGTCATACCCCAAATACGGGACACAGTGTGGGCTAGTAAGAGATACAAAGAGATTATAGGGGAAAAAAATGGTACTGAGACATCAAAAAGAAAGCAAGTGTTCAAGAAAAGTTACTTTGAATCTTTTGTCAATGGTATTGCAACAAGAAAAATCTAGTTCTAAAGAATCTATACAGTTGGATTTTTAGTTATAAGGTATAAAGGATGTATTTTAGAGTGATTCTGTTACCTTCAGGTCTCCATTCTCTCTACAGGTTTGGGTGACTGGGAGGAAGAATTGAATTAGATTGTGCCTTAGCAACACTATGAATTTTCTAGGAAGTGTATTTTATGTTTTAAAATGATAGGTCCAAAAAAGATGTGTGCTGAAGGGTTATAGAGCAGGTTATGGTATAATTCTCTCCCCCATTCGGGTATGAAATCCTGTTCTCTAAGCAGGACACAGCTTGGTGGGCCAGTTATTTAGTTTGGATTGGCAGCATTCCACACTGATGTGGGAAAGGGCAGACCTGATTATTTTTTGATGAGAGGTTTAGGTTTTACTCTAATAATCTATTTTCTTAATGAGATATATAAACATAGCGTGGATTAATTTTTATCAGCCTTCAAAAACTAAGCCAGCAGAATGCAGAGGTGGGAATACACAAACATACTAGCAACATCACGCAGAGATAACAAACAAAAGTATTCTAGTATTTTCAATGTTGTCATTCTGCATTAACTGGTAATGTCATATCATTTCATTTTTAGTCAGACAGTCTGGAAGTTTTGAATGTACTGCATTGTGGCATCTTTCAGCTGTATTAAGTTGTCCCATGATATCCTTAAAGGAGCAAGCAAAATGTGAAAGGAACGATGTCTGAACTTTTATTTGGGTTCCGATAAATATGCACGTTTTCAAATTTTTACTTAGCAACAGTGACATCTTGTGGGTATTATGAAAATCCCAGCTCAGTTTCAATACCGAGCAGTAAATCTTTACCCCCCCCCCAATTTTATCAAAACAGTCAAATCACATTATGTAAGTGTTTCCAAGACCTTCAGCATTACCCTCTAAATGAAGACAAAGAACCAGGTAGAGAGAAATGCAGCTCCTTGATCAGACTTGAGCTTACTTGATATCTATTTTAGCTTTGGCAGAGCAGGGCACTGGGTACCAGATCCCTCAGCTGAAGGTGTATGGAACTGTCCCAAAAGGAAATCTGCTATTACTCCTCATGAAGGTTTCTCTTGCTGTTTAATGTCGAAGGGATGAGTTTGATCCTTAGGGCAACAGGTCTTAGACGTCAGGGTATAAAGATTTAGTTCCACCTAGAACACTCCTTAGATTTCTTTGAGTTTCCTTTGGCAACACACTCTCTGACAATGAGTCTTACCATTATGTTTATGTGTTGTATTTAGAAAAATCCTAACAGGTTAGACTGGTGGGAGGGGAGATGTCCTCCGGCTTTTCTATTAATTTTTATTGCACATTCCTGTGTCCTTTTTTCTGAGAACTGAACTTTCTAGTTCTCTGTGGCATGTCTTGGTATTTGTTTGTCCTTTTTATTTCCTTTAATAAATAAGCAGCCTTAGTGTTATTTCTCTTGTTTTAGATGAGAATTTTGGGGTCTTCTAACTAGTTCAATCTTCTGTCATTATCATCAATATTCTTTTGGACTCACTTACTTTTACAATTTTCTTTTCATACAGACTGATTAGCCTTTGTACAACTGAAACAGGTGTGTCTTTATTGCAAATTGTAGGAAAAGTTCCTAGTAGGATATGCCATGCCGGTACTTGTTTGACTCTGCCAAAGGGTCCTGACTTGTTGTAAATAAGGTTTACAAAGTATTTGTGATGCTGCTGAGACTTTCTCCTACTGCTAACAACAGAGAAAATGGCAGTGAGTATTTTTTGTGTTGATATAGTTTCTTTGTCAGAATACATCTCTTTCCCATTCTATTGCTTCCAAAATACGAGTGTTAATAATGCATTTATAGCCATTTTAATTGTCTGAATATTTATACGCTACCTACATGATAAAAAATTTTTAAAGCTATTTTTTTGTATTGAGTTGGCTTTTCTTGCATTATGTTCTAATGCTGCCCAGCGTCAAAGATTGTGAAAATTATTGCTAATGAATTGTGCCATGCCATTAATTAAGATTGGTATTAGCAAAAAGACCTTAAGGATTCGTTACATTTACTGATACTCTTTTCTGTAGAAGTTACAGACCTACAAGGAGAATGTTGAATATAATGTTTCATCTAATAGAACTGGTTCTCAGAACATAAAACAATGAATAAAAAATGAGAAACATGCACAGTCCTAACAGGTTGTATCAATAATCTGAGTGGGGTTTGCTTCTTTGTGTTGTGGAAGTTCATAGTGTCCTTAGAGAAAGGGTTGACCCAAAGCAGATCAGCATCCTGGGGCACGTTGCTATCACATCTACTGTTAACAGGTTGTGAGCAGGACCAATAGGCAAATTGTTAATTAATGTGGGATTTCTCCTGTCTACATGTATGTGCACTCTCTTTTCTCAATATGTTACAGAGACCTGCCACTTGTCTTTCAGACCGTAGTGTTTGTCATTTTATTTCTTGCTGTTTGTTCTTTCTTCTTTATTTGATTTTCTGCTAATAGTATTTCCCACTGTCAAAAATTTATTCAATTGTAAGGGGAGAGAGATTATATTTTCCTCATAGAAAAGACTGGTTTTGTGGTAGCTTGTGGTATACTAGAGTTACTGTGTTGCCTGTTGGTAATTAAAGTTGCCAGTAGCCCCCCAACTATTCCACAGGAGATACTACTGTGAAGTGCTTTTCCTCCATTAATAATGATTATAGCTGCTGGTTTTGTGGCACTTAGCGCAGTTGATGTGTACTGATTTGTTCGAGTGTACCTCTTGGGGAAGATCAGGGAGAGGATGAACTAGTTTAAGTGTACTTACCAGGCTTAGGTATGAGATAAAGTAGCAGCAGTTTGGGTATGGACAGAAAGAAAAACTGAGGTACCTTAAGCTGCATTGCTGGAAAAAGGCAAGAGGGAAGGAATTAACAAATGACTGTAGGTGCTCTGGTGGTGGCAGAGATTGGGAGAAATATGTTTTCAGAACTGCATCCTAACACATCTGCATTATGCGATCACAACGCAAATACCTGTATATCTTTAAAAACGTGACTGTTGATGCTACTTCCCTTTTGTCTTAATTTGACATTGTAAGTAAGGTTATGAATCACGCCTGTATCTGAGAGAGGTGGGTTGAGGATAAGCACCCTAAAAATTGTGAGGAACTTCTAAGGCTGGGCTTCTAACATAAATTGCGATTCATTGTCCTCTGTCCCCTCTTTTGTTGGAGTCTTGCTGATGGCACTGAATTTCAGATGGAAGAAGAGAAATAATGTGAAAATTTCCCCCCCTCCCTCCCTAAAGGAATAATGCCAAGTGCAGAGCTACTGATTAAAAACATATCTCTGAGGAGCCTAACAGGAGCTAATCCTTAGGATATATTTAACTAACTTCTAATCCCTTTCATTGGGAAGTGCATTGAGGGGTAAAAGTTTCTTCAATTTGCCATAGGTTACCTAGTTCTTCACAGAGTTATCCTTTCACTTACTCCGTTAGCCTTTTGTTTCTTCGGTCTTGGAAGTTGACAAAAAATTATGCTTTATTAAGAACACCATTGTAGTACTTTAAAAAGTACTTATTGCCAAGAATAAAATACAATTTCAAGGTTTATTTACTGTGGAGGCACTAGTTAAATAGTTTTCCTCTTTACTTGCACCTCTACAGCATAGCATGAGATCTCTCGGCTGGTAATGTTAATGGAGGTATTATTTTCTCCCCTTAAGCAAAATGATGTGTTCCTGAAGTAAATCACTGCAGTGCAAATTATAACTGCTCTTTTTGTCGTGACAGGACTGTAATCATCTTGTGTCATTGGTCACCTCTCTAACAGCTTATTGGTTCTCAATTCCATCAAGTGGAAGTTAAAGAAGAAAAAGAGGAGCGTTTTTTTTTCTTTAGCTGGTGCCAAGGCTTTTGATGTTTACATGTTGTATTCTCTACTGTATGTAGAAAATCAGATGGTGATTATTGGAATTATTTTTTATATCACAGAATAATTTGCTATTGAGTGAAACATGAAAGCTACTTGGAACGTTAAAAAGCATTCCTTGTAGGCTGATTTAGCTATTATGCAGTTTCTGTGAGATGTTTGAAAGTGTTGCTTCAAGTCTACATTATGTATCTACATAATTAATGTAGATAAAGAAGAAAATAGAAAACAAAAGTTGTTTTAAGAGAGATAGTTAAGCAGTTAAATGTTCATTGAATTTCAGTCTGAGACCTTGGGGGGGCAAGGGAAGGGTATTACGTTATAATAGATACAGGTAAAGAACTATTTTGGTACAATTGTTTGTATTTTTCATCAGCATCTCCCATGTGGGTCATGATTCCAGTACACAGTCTTGTAATCTCCTGCAGTGGCAATGATTCAGCTTAAAAATCAATAGGGCATGAGGTGTTTCAAGTTCTCATTATTGTAATGTGTCAACATCACTTCAGTGACCCCAGAGCCCTATGCTGGCTGATTTGTTCTCTGATTTATTGTGCAATCTTGTAGGGCAAACTATAATTTCACTTGCAACCAGAAACTCTGCTTTTATGGTTTGTGTCCCAGTCTCCAGTCATTAGGATGTTCAGACATAATCAATACCTGTGTTTGCTACTGAAGGTTGAATGAAGTTGTCAAGCAGTTAAATTACAAAGAATACAAACAAAACAACATTGTTATGGCTGAGCAGACCAGGAAATGTTTTTATTTAAATTTTCATTTCCCATCAATTCAACAAATGTTTTTATTGCTTAGCACTGTCATAATTTATCTTCCCCTATATGCCTAGAAGTTTCAGATCTTAAATTTTGTAGTTGTAATTACTTACTGTACTACTTTGTCTTTAGATTATCTGTGTTCATTTATGATTCTGCTATCTTCTCTGTATCTGTCCAAATTTAATAACATCACAAACAGAAAACTATTTTAATTGCTCAAACTTAATAAAAATATTGTGGCTTTAATGCATAACAGGTAAAGCAGCGTTGTTAATTTTGCAGTCCTCCTCTTCCACCTCTCCTAATTTTGATGTTTCTTTACATGATCAAAGTGCTGCAAGTGATAACAATGTAGTCTACATCATTTATCCTGGGCAATATCATACCTATCAATGTATTTAGAACGTCTCAAAAAAACTGAGGTAGCTTAGCACAACCAGACGCTCTTAGGACTTTCACTGCATTGACATGTACACCTCACATGCTCAAATGCTAATCAGAGCTTAATGCAACAATCTTGAAGCCAAATATCTAAAATTTCACAAAATTATACCCATTCAATTTTAATTCTTCATTTTTTCTTAAATAGACTTTTATCTCCAAGAGGTATTGATATGTTTTTGGGGACTATTATTGTATACTTACATATTTAATAAAAACCAAACTAACAAACCAAATCAAAACAAAAAAAATCCCAGTACATATAATATAAACAGTAATTTTTACAGAGCAAGAATGTAATGTTCTGGAAAATAGGCTTCTTCAACACTTTCTTTCCAGTCCGTATTAGTAGTTCCTTGACCATTGTAAAGCTGCATGACAAAGTACATTTGGCAATAGTTTCCTGCATTTAACTTAAAGGAATGTAAAAGCCTTTAAGATAAATGAATGCACTACTGAATAAGAGAAGTGCAGGGTTTCTGAGGTAAATTTAGTATTATTGTGTATTTTGTAATGGCGCTCAAGATCACCACTTTTATGACTCCTTCAAGGATGTCAGTTCTATCTTAGATGCTTGAGCAACTCATTGCTGTAGGAGTTGTTTGCTGTACGGTTGCTCTGTTCTTACCCCCTTACCTACCTAGATGCTGTTGGCTCCGCCTAGAGAAAAGATAAATGGGTACCTGGTCCACCCCAGAGTGTGAATTCTTGTGTTTTGGGGGGTATTATCTAATGAACCTCACCAACATTTTGTATCCATGAAATTTTAGTCCTTGAAGGCCTGCAGCAGAAACACATACATTTCTGCATCTGGACATCACTTTTTGGATTCAGTCTGAATGCTAAAGCACATTAGCAGATTGTCAATTAAGTGAAAAATATCCAGCGTCTGGAAATGCACAAACTAGGAGGAAGCAGACCATCTGTATATTTTAACTTTCTTGAAAAACTGATGACTGGGCAGTATTTTTCCAGTATACATAATAGATTTAATATTTTTCTCCTTCTGAAATACTTATTTCAGTAGAACTTTCAATTTAACAATTGAGAGCTTACAGCTTACCTAATGAGAAAACATCAGGCAGCATATAAATACATGTAAGCCTTAAATTAAATGAATCTGAAATTAGGCAGGTTATAAAAGTTATATGAAACAATAACATCCATATTCACCACCAAATCTAATACAAGTAAGAGGATATTCAGAAGGAGAAACAAAATGGGAAAAACTAACGTCTCGGATTCAAGGTCAGAAATTCTCTAAGTAATTTTCATAGTTGTATAATAGTGATTTTGACTAACAAATGTTTGTTGTTTTATTGAGGGGATTAAACAGTTAATAATTCTCAAGAATCTTCATTTTTTTGTCCTCTGTTTTCTCACCCGAGCCATCAGTTTTAATTATAGTCTCTGAAACTTGTTTTTTGTTCAGCTATGTCCATGTAATCTGAGGGCACACTACAAAATCGTTCACACTTTTAAAAATCTCCCTTGCAAAATTATTAATTTGTAGGCATTTATTATTATTATTATTATTAATATTCAGTAGGCTATTATTTTTCAGTCTCTCTAAGGAAAGGTTGACGCCATTGGTAAACATAGTGCATGTGCAAATTCATGCCTGTGCTTCTCAAATACTGAAAATTAGGCATGCTTGGCTACAGTAGGAAATTGTGCACAGATTTCAGATGCTTCCTGAAAATTGGTATTAGTAGTCCTAGTTCACTGTGGAAGGAGATTTTTTAATACCAAAGTGTCTCATAATGATTTACTAAGCTGATCTATTTAAAGACTTTTCCATGAAATTAAAATAATTGTCATGGGGTTGGTACAGCTTTAAAAAGTTAACATCTATGGCCTTATATATCACAAAAAGATATGGGTCTTTTCTGCATGAGAATTTGACCTATATAACAGAATAATCTGGCATAATGTGGAGAAGGGGGAAAGGGAGAAGGTGGGCTGTAGCAAACCTTTCAAGTGTTGCACAGGCCATGAAAATCTGTGGAGCTGCTGGAAGGTAGATAACCTGTGCAAATTAATTTGTCTACTGTACATCCTGTGATGTATAATTCCTTTTACATTGTAAGTGTCCCACATTCTGGAGGCCAGGACTGTTTTAACGTATCTCGTCTAAGCCACTCATATACCCTTGAAAAAATTATTTAAAAATTATTTAAAATAATTTTATTTAAAAATAAAATGTCATAAACACATCGAAAACTTGTAAGAAAGTTCACTTCATTGTTATTTTTTGAAAAACTTCCTCATCCTCAAAATAGTTTTTAATGTTTGAAGAAAAATGCTTTGCAGTTTGCTCCCCCCCCCGCCTTTTTTCCCCCTGCTTTTGCTGAATACACATTGCATGGTCACTGAGAAATTTCTAGAGTATACAAAATATCGGACAGTTGGTTATTTTAGCTCCTTCTGAATACTTTTGGAAAGTAGAGACAAATGTTGCATTGCTACAGAGATCTCCCTCTGCTTTTTCCCACCTGTCAGTCAAATACCGAGGAGTATATACCAAGTATAACTAGCATTGCATAAATTCTGTACAGGGTAACCTTGTTGACTGGCTTAAGTCACGTGAGGATAAGCTTTTGGCTTCGGGGGTCACTGACAGCTATCGCAAGACTGGTCGAGGAACAGTGCTTTTCAACTAATAATGGAGTTTACAAAACTAGTAAGGCCTAATTGAACAATGTAAAGCTTAACCCTTAATCGGGTGCTGCACTTGCCTGTAATGTGCTAGATAGGAAGTGAAACCCACAGATGACGAATGGAAATGGCAATTGCCGTAGAAAGACAATTGTCTGACATAGTTGTGTTTCCCCTGTTGCGTCTGATGCTTGGCATCTGAGAGCACAGACAGCTGATAGATTGCCAAGTGTGGTGGGAATGTAAATGCAAGTGAGATGACTGAACACAGACCTAAGCAGCCACTGCTGCGCTTTTGTTGTTGTTGTTGTTGTCTGGTTTATCTATTTCTGAATTATAACCAGTGCATAGCAGAAAACAGAAAAAAAATATTTTTCATCACTATTTGCTCAGTCATGTCAGTTATATGTACACTGCTGTTATACTTGGTATCCCGTTAACTCTTTTTGATACAGGAAGCGTGATTATTTCATATTCCATCACAAAGCAGACTTCATCTTAATTTGATTTTTATATTAAAAGGTAGAGCAGGATTAAGCAAAATTCTGGACAGTTTCATTATTTTAATATATTTTCTTTCATTTGGAAATTCCACTGAGATGGAAATTTCACTGGGATAAGATTGAGTTGTATGTATTTCCACTGAGTTACAGAAGGTAGCTAGTCAGACCACCTTCTGCTAGGATTTTGTCATACTCTGCTGTAATTAGATGAGGAAAATGGAGGCTCATGTATTGGTCCCATGAGTATTGGTATTGTTGCTAGTGAGTTGTCCAAGCATATTGTTAAGGAGTTCTGTAGGGGGAAAAAAAAGCGCTTTTCACATGTTTTTTTTATTTTTTTTTTTTAAACTTTGAGACTCACTGTAATTCTAACTGGATATATTGTTTTCACTGAGCACTATTAAATACCTGCTGGTCCTGCCACTATAGGTAGCTGCAGCAATACCTGTATCCTTCTTATCCACCTTTTGGGGGATTGTGAAGCTCAGTGTTTTCAAAGCACTTTGAAAAGTGCTCTCTTAAAAGGATATTACGCGTGTGTAAAATACTGCTGTTCCTGCTGAAGCTTGGACAAACTATAAACCTCTGTGGCTGTAGAAAATTACTGAGTGCTGCATAAGCTGTTCAAGTGCTGCTTTACCATATCAAAGATACTGTGCTCAAGCACTATAAAAAAGAGAGCTCCCATGGTGAGAGACAGCTTGCTACAATGGCATTCAATTCAAGGTCATACATAACGTCAGTCATGGTAGGGAAAAAAGCCAAATTAAGCATTTTTAGCAGTGAAAAATATACTGAGAAATAACATTAAGGGTGTGAAGATACTGGAAAGGAAAACAGTAAAATCCATGTAGCAGAACAGTTGTGTGAGCAATGTTATAGAAATGGGCATCAATGTACTAAGTCACTTACATTTTGTGTATCACTAACTGAAAACACTTTCCTTACATGATCTTGCTTTTGCATGGCTTTGTGGCATCTCGCCTCTGTTATTACAGCTCTTTTCTAGATGGATTTATTTTTTTTTTTTAATAAATTGTTGTGAAATGAATGGGAAAGTCATTAGCAGTCACAGTACTGATTTGATGATGGGAAACGTTTGCTTTTTTCCTTGGGGCAACCAACGTTTGGAATTTTTGGCAAGTTTACATGTATGAGATTTCTTAAATAAGACTCACCAACCTTTATACCAAAATACTCTCTCTATATACCAATTATATTTAACCTGTATTGATTCTTTAATAGTGCAATTGATACAATTTGAAATTGTAAATGGTATCTCCTTTGCCTATTACTGAGGAAATGTTTGTGTCTGAAAAAGAAAAATGGCTTGAGGTAATTTTGTCTTTGTCATTGGATACCAAAGCCTGAAGAAAACACTGAAGGTTTTAAACTTTAATATCATATTTCTTATGGTATCATATTATTGTATCATATTCTTATAGATACTAAGTATAAAGATTATTGAGCGATTTTCAGCACAAAGTAATGTTGATCAAGGGATATGCATGATAAAATTGCTACTTTTTCTTGTATAAAATCTTGGTAAATTAGTAAGGCATGTGCCAGTAAAGAAATGCATGCCATTTTGAGCTCCTGCAATTAAGCAGAGACTAGAAAGATATCTGATTGTGATGTGCCTGTCAGTCAGCATAGACTTGTGTAGTTTCAAGTCTGATTTCATGATGATTTTAATTTCACACTGAACAAGTACAGTTTGTTGCTACAGTAGCCTGAAGCCCACCAAGTCACTGTGCAGCACAGGAGGGTAGGAACCCTCCTCTCTCCAAGGAACTGAGCACGTGACTCAAGATCATAATGTGGGTTGATACTTGTCAATATATATAGTCTGTGACTCCTCTCCAGGTTTGGTTCATTTGCCTGTAAGTATATGACATGGTGCTATTCTGAGCTATTTTCTCTCTGTTGGTTCATTTTGGAGAGTTTTAAGTCAAACCATGCTGTCTTCTAGTGAAACAGATGGAGATGCACAGATAATAATACTGCAGGCCCACGTAGGTACTGGTATGAGCTGTTCAGAAAGGTACTCAGAAGGGTATCTCCTATTGAGAAGATTGATCCTTGGGTACTGCTTGTTTGGATGTTTTTTCTGCCCACTCTTGAACTCTTCTGGTTTATAAGCGTATTAAAGTAAATCAATGAGGTGAAATTTAGGTGGGTTTTGTTATTCTTCTTTTTCTCCAGGTTGTGATATTATCATAAATAATGAAATAGGGGGTTGTGTACAGTAATTGTGTTCAAAAAGAGTGGAATCTGGAAGCATTACAAAGTTTAGCAGAGGGGTATACATTTCAGGGTGGGAATTGAAATTTTCCTTTTTGACAGGTTTCCTTGAAACTAGATTCACGCTGGCATGCCAGAATGCTGGAGTCAGGGCTCGTGCTTATTTTGAGCACTTCAGTAAATTGGCAGAGAAGGAAAGGCAGGTAGCCTGGAGGTGTGCGTATCTTGCCAGGCAGTGAACTACATGGTAGTGCTGCAGGACCAGACTGAGCATGAACGGAGCTTCTAATCTTGACAATCCCACATACTCAATGCAAGTACTAATCTAAACTTGAGGTTCACCTTTGTAATATTACAGTTGTTTTGCCATAATATGCTCTGTCCTGATCTATCTTCTTTGCTGGCTGGGTATCTACGGCAAATGCAGAGCTGTGTATGAGATGAGAAAGAAAGATTTTAATTTCTTCTTGTTACATCTTAATTCCTGGTTGCCTGTCATTAGTTACTCTCAAACTTCTTTTAGTCACATTGTATGCCTTCCCACTGACTGAGCTCTGAATTAACTTTTCCTGCTCCTGCACGTCTTACTTCTCTCTTCTGTCTTAACATCAGAAGAAACATCTCC
Organism: Buteo buteo; assembly: GCF_964188355.1. Lineage (NCBI taxonomy): Eukaryota > Metazoa > Chordata > Aves > Accipitriformes > Accipitridae > Buteo > Buteo buteo. The sequence goes on from NC_134199.1 coordinate 4,965,620, forward strand.
TTCTTTCTCTTCCAGCCAATGTTCCCATCACCTCCTGGAGTTAATAGAATTAAATTCTAATATTAACATTCAATTTGCAATTTTGGAGCCTTGAAACATCACCTGCTCTGCATGAAGGAATAGGTTTTGTGGTGAGATTTGAATGTGATGTATTTTCAACAGAATTCACAGGGTTTGAAATCTATTGCACTTCAAGAGGTATTTTACATCTCCAGGAGTGCTTTCATTTGAAGGTTTTCACTCCAGGATGTCCATATGCTCTTTTTTCTGTAGCGCTTACAGTGTCAATTATACATCTCAAGGTAGAAGAAACTGGGCAACAAAATTTTAGAAGAAACCCTGACTTGGAAAACAGGCACAAATACAGTAAGTTACAGGGTTACACAGTGAAGGCATTGGTAACACTGTTGAACAAACACATCAGTTACTTGTTTGAATCACTTGCAGGAAGTATCCTGGTAGAACTGAAGTGTTAGTCGGAAACAATGGCCTGATATGAGAGGATTCAGGGGTGTAATCTGGGAAAAACAAGAACCAATGCAACTACAGGGAAAGGGCCCTGTAGTTTATATCTTTTCCTCTCTAGCACCAGGTGTGTAAGTTGTCTTTTCTCTCAAAATTTCCAGGCAATTATATTTGAAAAGAAATTTAAGCATCTGCATATTATGTTCAATATCTGACATGGCACTTCCCATTCTGCCTCAGCAGGTACTCATTGTTCTTTTGGCACTGTTCTGATGAACATGTGATGCCTTTAAAATACTCTGGTAAGCAGGATTCTTGGATATAAAATATTACTGTTGTTGAAGTATTATTTCTGATTCGCTTATTTGATACACAGAAACATATGGCTAGCTACAGGAATAGACTAAATAGATACAAATGACAATGTGTCATTTTGGCCAGAACTCACATAACAGAAAAGAGGAGGACAAGAGCTAATACATTTTCATCATAGTATTTGTATTGATAGCATTCACATATATAAATCACTGTTGAAAAAGCAGTTTCTTTCAGGGGATGCATATGTTAACAGCTCTGATATTAAATGTGTGAAACTCATGAATCTAACTAACCAGGTCCCATCTAAACAGTTGTGTCTTCCTTTCCAAGACCTGCAAAGCTTCCCGTCTCAGTTTCTATATGACAGATAAATTGAGCAGATTAAAACCAGGAATAAATAGTGAGCAACATCTACCTACAGTATTTGGACAGCCACTAGAAATGGAATTGAGATGTCTTAGATTATTTTGTCACTTTAAGGCTTGATTATAAGTGCTGAATATCTTTCAAAAATTGTATCCTTAATTTCTGATGTAAGCTAAGGGATGGATATAAAGGTTACTGGGTAAGACTGCATTATCCAAGAGGCAGGGTTTCTAGCATTAGACTGAAAATTCTGCGTTCTTTCCCAGTGTGGATGACTTTGCCCATGTACTTTCCACTATTATGACTGATTATTTCAATATATAATCTCTTATAAATTGCTTCACGTTAGAAGATCATTTCAGGTAATTTCTAATCTAGGTGCTCCAACCTTTTAGGGTTGAACAAGCACTGACACTATAAGATAATGCTTCTACCTATTCCAAATCCTTCCCAAATAAGTCTAGAAGAGTCCTTTGCAATATATACCACCTTTAGACACAACTAAAAGGAAAACTAGGAAAATTCTTAAGTAAAGAAAAAGGGTGAAGTGTCTTTGGTGGTGGGGTTTTTTTCCTAAATAAATAGGAATTTCACTTTTCATGAAGGTGAATTATATAGCAAAGGTGAATTATGTAGCACAGAGGTCTGTGATTAACTTTATCAATTATCTACTTTTGGTTTAGCAGGTCTTTAGGAGGAACCATTATTTCATCTACATTCATATTATCTCTTCCCGCCACCCCCCTTAAAAAAAAACACCAAAACTAAAAACCTATTTTCTCAGTCTTTAGAAATGTGAAGACGTTGTTGTGCTCCTCTGTTCTACCCTGTTGCTTTCAACTTCCTATTTAATAAGATACAGGACATCCCTCATAAATTCTGTATCATCAGTGTAATGTTGCTTTGATGATATATTGCATGTTAAGTTGGCATTGGCATGAAAGGACAGTATGGGGCTCAGGAGAGGTGGTTGTTGTTTTTTTTTTAATTTTTGCTTTGAGAGTTCTAAATTTAGTTATATTTAGCAACTGAGAAAGTTGATAATCTAAAAACTTGCCATTCATTCAGGATCTCCAGGATGCTTGATAAATTTTTATGTTGGTAAATTGACAAGATTATATATCTCAATCATCTGCAAAATCAATAAATGACACCAAAGGTAGGAGCTTGCATTGTATAGTTATGTTTTGGGTGTGGAGGATTCAAGATATTATTCAAATGATTTAGTTGAATTTAACTCATTGCCCTGATTCTCAACTCCTTTCCAGATAGGGTGCCACCACTGTCCCCCTAGGTGATGGCTAAGAGATTGAAGAAATAAGGTTGACTTCCCACCCAGACTGTAAGTGCCCAGCTGTGTTCTCCATCTGCTTTAGGCAAGTAGTTCTACTGCATTCACTTCAGGTTTATCAGGGTTTCTTATAGACCCAGTGCCCGCACTGGTGATTTTGCCACATCCGCACGGTGAGACACTAACAATTTGCTTGGCTAGGATGGTTTTTTTTGCCCGTTCTCCCTCTGCCACTTTTCCAGAGGGCAGAAAGTCCCTCTCTGATAGCGTTTGTCATCATCTCTGCATACCTCTGAATCAAACATGGTATTTCAGTGAGTAATTACTAATGCTTTGTGTTTTGGATGATTCAGGTATATGGTAGACATAGTGGGAGAGAATCTTCCCATGTAAATCTCAACAGAAAGTGAGTATTTGATCAGAAGACCAATAGTGACCCAAAGGAGCCAAACATCAGCTCTTTTGTTGTTGTCCTCCTTGACCCATGTTTGTTTGGAACCAGAGCTGTCCTGGATACCATATGGCACACTTCTGCATCTCTTGATGTTAAAATCTACATAGAGCTCTTGAACTGATAGTTTTAACATGAGCTGTTCTGCCCTTTGGCCATGGGCATTCTGCAGCTGGTGACCTCCCTCTCCCTCTCCCCCTTCCACCTGGGATTAGAACTCAGTGTCCTCTCTGCAGTTGAAGAAACAACTATTTTGACAGCACCCCTCTCTCTCTCCTCAGACTTGCCCTTCTGGGGGCAGGAGTGAATCTCCAAGGAAGACAAAAGATCCACTTCTGGAACAGACTATACCTAGTAATCAGTTATTGTGACCCTTTTCATGTGATGTTGAATAAAAGGGTAAACAGTAAGACTAACCATGTAAACCCACTTACAGCTGATAGTGGGTATAATGACTTGGAAGCTCATTTCAAACCTATGAAATTTATTTTTAAGTAGCTTTCTCTTCATTTTCCTGCAGGTATTTATGTTATACACTGTCATTCTGGTGGCTGTCCACCTTGAGAGTAATATAGTTATACTGTTATCGCTTTCCCTTCCATGGAATAATGAGGATCTCAACAGCAGTAATGACCCTGGGCACAAAATGTAATGTAGACGCCTCCAACCTGCTTTTTGTTGCAACACCAACTTCCATGGATTTTTAATTATTTTTAAAATATATATAAAATCCTCTCTAAATAAATATATTATCCTGTTTTTATTATTACTAATTATTATTATTTATTAATATAAAATATATATTCCTTTATCGTATGATATATTTATTACCCTCCAAAAGCTCTCTCACAATTGTGGTGTTCATCCCTATTGCTGTCTCTTCTTGCCCATCTTGCTATTTCTATGCTTTTCATCCCTTTTCTTGGTAGTCTTTATACTCCTTCCACACAAGCAAATTCCATCTCTTTTTCTTCCTTTCTTATATGCTAGTTCTTTCTTCAGGTTGCTATATTTTTGCAGTGTAGTACAGAACAATCAAACGACCAAACTTTGTACTTTTTGAAGCAGGGGTGTTTGAACATTTGAAAACCCACAAAAGAAAGGCAGATCAGTAGTTCTGGCATTCTTCAAAATTGCTCTTTCATTTGAAAGGAATAGAGAAACTATGGGTGGGCAAACTGAAAGTTGTAGTGTCTATTTAAGAATAATGAGGCTGTGAATGGAGGCAAGAAGTGTATCGCTAATGATTAGATGTGGGGAAGGCAGATGTGTCCACTTAAAGGAAAAAAATGTGCTTTAAGTATAGTCTTATATTTGACAATCAGGCTACAATTCATATGCATCTGGGGGATTCTCAGGAACCCCAGAGGTCTGAGCATCTGCTCTCTCGATGTGAAGTTCCAGTAGGCACCAACCTTGGCTGGATGAGTTGCACTAAACCTGAATATACTAGCTGAAGTTTGGAATTCAAGCTTTTGTCTTACAGTCCACTTACTGCTTCCTGTTCAGTGCTTGTGATCAGCATGTTAAGTGCTTCTGTTATTTTTCCGCTAGAAGCAAGTGATGTTAATAGAGTGCAAGTAGTCTGACAGCATCCCTGAAAGAGTTTTCAGTAGATGGTAAACTGAAATCCATGCATGGAGTACTGGCTATACAGAGCCTTAAAATAGGCTTTATTGGAAGTTCACAAAAGATTTTAAGTGAATATATTCATCAGTTATGCATTGCAGATTTTGCTTAAGTCTTGTTCTTTCTCAAGACTCTATAGTGTGTGTATAATGTGATAGTTTTTCCTAGAGTCTTAGGAAAGCTATCACATATACTTAATACTATAAATGTAATGGGCTGCATTCTTCATTCTAATTGGTGAAGCATGGGCATTCCTAACAGCAGATAATTGTTTTCAACACAATGCTTTCTTAACTGGGAAAGCCACTTCCGTCCAGCCACAGTGCCTTTCTTCTTCAAGAATCATTAGTAGTGGTAGTCTGGGGGATTTATAATAGCAGTAGCACCTCCCAAACCAAACCTTATGGCTGTTAATAGCTATTACTTTTCCTTACAAAGTGTTTCTCTCCCCAGGCACTCTTTTGCCCCAGGGTAATTTGTTAACAAAGTAGTCGTTAACTATTGATAATGATCAATTTGTCAGGGATTATTGTGCAATGATGCCATATTCTCCTGTAATTAGATAAACCCATGTTAATTGTAGATAGTGTCAAAGGCCCTTTTTTGGAGGATCAAGCAGGCTCCCCATAAGCCAAACTGAGCAGCAGCTTTGCAAAAGCGGAGTAAATGATGAAAGGAAATAAGAAATATTTATTATAATGGTATTTTCTGAAATATTCAAGATTTGACAGGTTTATAATTTTCAGAGATAGCTGCCCATAAGGAAAATGAATTAATCCAGTCACAGTTTTTCAAGAAAGCAAGGGTCCTTACTGGTCCTTTCTGATAACCGTTCCTAGAATAACAGGAAAGAAGAAACACACACACACACAGAGGGACAGACAAATGTATACACCTGAAAACTGTGCCCGTATTTGGGTCAAAAAGACTTCACTGTATATGCTCATAAAAAATCTCAGATTTTTTTTTTTTGCCAGTTTATGATGCATCACAGAATAGATGCATAATCTCTTCAGAGATGTATATAGTTGTTGATGCTTAAGAACTGAAATTGTTATATCCATATCAATTTTTACTTTCACAGACAGAAAGCTACTTCACAGTCAATTAGCTAAAATAATTTCCAGTCTCAGCAAAATGTATTACATTGGGCCAAGTACTACATTAATGTAACGATCTGGGCAGTTTGAATCCACAAAGAGGTTCAGGTCTGCTTGCACCTGCTTTTGAAACATGCTTTGTACTAAGAGCAGTTTATTCTTTTTCTGTAGAACTGTGCACTTTAAAGCAAAAGGGGTCAAGTATCTCACTGTGGCATGTGTTACATGATTCAAGGGAAACTGCAATTGAGGGCAGTGCTGGGGGAAAATGCAGAGGCTGCTGGGAATCCAGTAGAGACTTAAGTACCATTTTGTGTTTTATGTGAATGTTCTTCAAGTACAAGGATGATGGCTATTAATAAAAAAAAAAAAATCAAACGGGTAAACAAAAGTAGGAAAGAAGTAAGACTTCCAAGAGAAGTTGTCATATAGTTGCTCAGTATTTGTTCTTACCAGCAGGTTGTTAAGGAGTTAAAATCATCACAAACCAAGTAATGACAATTATTTTCACTAATGTTCTGTGACTTAGATCTGTGTGTACAGCCAGCTATCACACTGACATTTACTTTACAGGCATACAAAATTCATATGTATTAACATATGAAAGTCAATTGTCTGCCATAAATTATTTATTCCTTTGAATCTTCTGCATCTTCTATAGAGAGGTTACAATACCTCTCTGGCTTTTTATTTTCCCTCTGCAATTTATCACGGGTAGTTTGAAGGTTTTTTTTTTTTTAAAATAAATCTCATGGGAACCAAAGTAAAATCATACAGGTTTCAAGTTGATTAGGTAATACAAGCAAGGAACCTCAAGTGTATGTATACCAATGCACACAGCCTGGGGAATAAGCAGGAGGAACTGGAGCTCCATGCCCAGTCAGAAAGTTATGATTTCGTAGGGATAACTGAAATACTGTGGGACACCTCACATGACTGGAGGATCATAATGGATGGCTAGAGACTGTTTTGTAAAGATAGGCAGGAAAGAAGAGGAGGAGGAGGAGTTGTACTCTATGTTAAGGAGAACCTTGAATGTGTAGAAGTTGACTACAGCAACTGTGGAAGCCCTATTGAATGCTTTGGGGTCAAGATCAGAGGGGTTGTCTCCAAGGAGGAATCTTACAGTAGGCATCTGCTACCAACCTCCAAACCAAGACGATAAGGCCAATGAAGCAATGTTTGGGTCACTGAAGCAAGCTTCAGGTCAACAGAACCTGGTTCTTATGGGTGACTTCAACTACCCAGACATTTGTTGGAAGAACAATACAGCAGCTCACATGTCATCCATCCATCAGGTTCCTGGAATGCCTGGAGGACTGCTTCCTCATACAAATGTTAAATATGCCAACCAGGAGTCAGGCACTGCTGGACTGGCTACTCACAAACCACGAAAACCTGTGTTGTAATATCTCAGTTAGTGACAGCCTTGCCTGCAGTGATCACAATATTGTGGAGTTTGGGATCCTGCTGAGCACACTGAAGGTTAGTACTAAGACAAACATTTTAGAAGAGCAAACTTCAGCTTGCTTAGAGCTCAGCTGGGAGGGATTCCATTGGAAGCTTCCATAGAGGATAAAGGAGCTAGTGAGTGCTGGGAGTTTTTCAAGAACACTCTCCTGGAAGCACAAAACCAGTTCATACCCTTTAAAGGTAAGGGAAATAGGCAGAGCAGGAGACCCCCTTGCCTTAACTGCAAGCTTCGGAGTCTGCTCAAAACCAAGAGAGAAGCATACCGGAGATGGAAAAGCAGACGAATACCCATAGAGAACTACAAGGGTATTGCCAGGGTGTGCAGAGATGCAGTTAGAAAAGCAAAAGCTCAGCTCAAACTGAAATTGGCCAGAGGTGTCAAAAACTACAAGAAAGGGTTCTTCAGGTACATAAAAAGCAGAAACAGAAGGAAAATATTGGCCCGCTGTTAAACAGGAGAGGTGAGTTAGTCACCAGCAATGCTGCAGAAGCGGAGGTTCTCAACAATTTCTTCACCTCTGTCTTTACCAGCACTGTTTGGCCCAGGCCTTGGGAACAAAAATCCAGGTTGATGCACCATCAGTGAAGGAATAGTTAGAATGTGAACTATTACAGGAGCTTGACCCCTGCAAATCGCTGGGCCCTAACAATATCCACCCAAGGGTGTTAAGAGAGCCATCTGTTGTTGTTGCAAGGGTGCTCTCCATATCCTTTGAGAAGTTGTGGAGATTGGGGGATGTCCTAGAAGACTGGAAGAAGGCTAATGTCACCCCACCTACAAGAAGGGCATAAAGGAGGATCCAGGAAATTACAGGCCCATCACTCTTACTTCAGTCCCTGGGAAAGTTGTGGAACAAATCCTCCTGGGAGCTATCACAAGTCAAATGAAGCACGTGATTGGGAAAAGCCAGCACCGATTCACCAAGGGCAAATCATTCTTGACAAACCTGATTGCCTTCTACGACAAAGTAACCTGCTCGGTTGATGTGGGGTGAGCAGTGGACATTGTCTACCTGGATTTCTCCAAGGCTTTCGATACGGTTTCCCCCAGCCTCCTCCTAGAGAAACTGATGCATTATGGTCTAGATGGGTGGTCTGTGCGGTGGGTGGGGAACTGGCTGACAGGCTGCACCTAGAGGGTGGTGGTCAATAGCTCCTTTTCAAACTGGCGACCTGTCACAAGAGGGGTCCCACAGGGATCAATATTGGGCCCAATGCTGTTTAATATCTTCATAAGTGATCTGAATGGTGGGATCAAGTGTACCCTGAAGAAGTTTGCTGATGGTACAAAACTGAGTGGGGAAGTGGATGCTTTGGAAGTGAGAGCCACCCTGCAGGAAGACCTGGATAAGCTGGAAGAGTGGGCTAACAAGAACCTTATGAAGTTCAACAAGGACAAGTGTAAGGTCTTGCACCTGGAAAAACATAATCCAGGAGTGTAGCACAGGCTGGGATCTACCTGGCTGGAGGACAGCTCTGTGGAAAGGGACCTGGGGGTCCTGGCTGACAGCAAGCTCTATATGAGTGAACAGTGTGCTGCTGTGGCAAAGAAAGCCAACAGGATGCTGGGTTGCATCAACAAGAGCATCACCAGCAGAGTTAAAGAAGTCATTATCCTACTCTACTCAGTGCTTGTCAGGCCACACCTGGAACATTGTGTTCAGTTTTGGTCCCCACTATGCCAAAAAGATGTGGACAGGCTGGGGAGGGTCCAGAGAAGGGCCACAAAGATGATGAAAGGACTGGGAAGCCTGCCATGTGAGAAAAGGCTGAGAGAACTGGGTTTGTTCAGTCTTGAGAAAAGAAGGCTTAGGGGAGACTTTATCACCATGTTCCAGTATTTAAAGAGTGGCTACAAAGAAGATGGAGACTCCCTTTTCACAAGGAATCATATGGAAAAGATGAGGGGTAATGGGTACAAGCTACTCCTGGGGAGATTCCAATTGGACACAAGAGGAAAATTTTTCACAATGAGAAAAATCAGCCATTGGAATAATCTCCTCAGGGAAGTGGTGGATTCCCCAACATTAGACACTTTTAAGATCAGCTGGAAAGGGTGCTGGGCCATCTTGTCTAGACTGTGCTTTTGCCAAGAAAGATTGAACCAGATGATCCTTGAGGTCCCTTCCAACCTGGTATTCTGTGATTCTGTGATTCTTTTCCCTACTCTTCCTTTATGTTGAGTTTTGCTGTGTTTTAAAGTTGACTCTTAGTGATGAACTGTTGTCTTAGCTAATTTTAATATGAAATATTTTCTTCCAATTAATAATTAAAAAAATGTTTAATGTATAATTTTTACTTGTTTCTTCCAAAGCAGTAGCTGTTAAGATGCTACTTGTTACTTGAATGCCTGTAAACTAATAAGCTGATCAATATGGTTGTTTTCTAGACTGCATTGAAAGGAACCAGTTTATTTACTCTGCCTAGATCATGGAATATATACTAAGTATATATGGCTAGTAGGTATGATTAATTTTATGATGGAGAAAGCCTTTTTCATAATGCTATTTCTTTTTAATGGAATTGGATCTCCATTTCCTAGAAAGTTAGCTCTAGCTATGTATGCAGAATTTGGAGATGGGACTAAACATTGTTTTAAAAAGAAACAGAATACAAACAATGCGAGCACTGATTCTGGAAGACTTGGTTTGCTACGGTTGTAAAAGAAAACCAGACAAAAACCCCAAACATGCAGAAACAGAAAACTCTTTATAAGGCAGTACAGACTGAAGACCTAGCTTCCTTATCTTCAAATGAAAGGTAAATCAGGAATAATAGGAGACATGATGAAGTAGGGTAAAAGTCAGCCCAGGCACTGCAGGAGCTAGATAGCCATACTCAATAATGATTTTTTAGTGTTTTGAGATGTCTTTGGTGTATCTTTAATTTTAAGGCAGTGTCTCTCCTATTCCTTATTTACTATGATAAATCATGGCTTTCGAAGTTTCATACTGGCAGAAAAATTGAGTAAGAATGGAACATGTTGGTCCAGTGTTTTTCATTCATTCCACCAAACCCAATGTTGTATTTTAGTATTTACTTAGCAATAATATAAGTTCCTGAGCTTTCTAACATGTAACAAATTTTATACTATTTGTAGGTATTTAAGTGAAGTGTCTGAAAGTAATTTATTTAAACATCTGAGCTGCACACATATAAAAACCCCACAAAATCCACAATAGATGGAAATCAAATGTATTTTCTACAAAGTCTCATAGTTCGTAATTAAGTGACATATTTCTGAGAATTAAAACATCTTTTTAGGGAAATTATCACTTAAATCTCTAATTTAACTGAATTCAGAGCACTTACATTATTGCATTTAACACAGGACTAGCAATAAATACTACCTTTCTTTAATAATTTAGGGTAATTAGTTTGTAGTACTGCACTATTTTTATCATCAATTCTTCAGATAGTTATCACAGTTTCTGTATGCGTACAAAAATGAAATGATGATCTTTGTCATTCAAAGTAAAAATTATTAAATAAGGTCTATTTGTTGTTCAAGTGACAGTATCTTTTCAGAATGAGCAGATGTTGTTGGAACTGTGTGGTCTGCCTTGTTCTGTGGTGATGATGGTAAGAGGTGAAAAGTGCTGAATAAAAATCACAAAGTTCTCAATCAGTTTAAATGAATGTGAGAAAATGAAAACACATCACACCAGAGCTCTAATTTGTTAGAAGAAATTCAAGAGACTGTTAAAGGAGCTTGTGATGTGAAAAGGAAATATGCCTGTTATTCACTGCAAGTTACATTTTCAGACCGATTCATCATTTCACAGATTCTCTTTTAGATTAATACGCGGAGAGAGAGCAGGTTAATGCGCATTTAAATACTTATACTATGTAGTTGAATTTATTAAGTGATTACTGCGATTGTGTATTTTATTGAAAAAGAAAACTATTAGAGGATTACTTTTTTTTTATTATAGAATTATAAAATTCAGTTAGTTTCTGTTTCTCATATATTGCTTGGCTCCAAGCACACCATACAGGTTTTTGTCTTCTGAAGAAGTGGTTCTGCAGTAACTCAGCATATGCCACTCTCATCACATCCCATTGAAATACGTTCATGGAAACAATGTGCTTAGAAAAATACAAAATGAATAAACAAACAGGAAAAAGACTGCATCCTGGTTAGGGGGGGAGGGCTGTGATTTAATGTGCTTACATGAAATTCTTCTTGCGCTCCATTCAGTTTTAATACCAATCTGTCATAAAATCTAAAGAGTTTTAGGCTGTTTTCAGCACTATTTGCCGTCAAGTAAAGTATGAGGTTGAGTGGATATTTTATTATAAATGGAAAATTATTTTAACATAACATTGCAGTTGAGTTGTTGCCACTTGATAAATTTATGCAGGCCATTTTAGAGTGGAATTCATCCTTTCAGCAGCAAACTGCTGGAAGAGATATAGGGTTACTTGCATTACCTTGTGAAACATAAAATGGGAAAAAGCCATCACGTTAACATTTTAACAAGAAAAAAACCCCAAGTGCCCCCCACTAGTTTATTGGGATCCTTTTGTACGTTAGTGCTCATGTGGGGAATCCGATCAGGATGGCGAGTCTATCCAGCAGGTGGGTCTCCTTTGCTAGTGGCCTGGTGACAGCATCTTCGGCTGGATCGGGAGGGACTCCCTCCTTGCTTGTTTTGCTGAGTTCTTGTAATCCAGGTGGCCAGGGGAGAGGGAGGGAGTGCGTGTGGGCACGGCTCTGACACCTAACTGCACCACAACTATAAGGCAAACCTGAATTTCATCCTCGTCTCAACACTGTAACTTTAATTCAATGGATCTTGCCATTTATTCCTGCATTAAGTGCTGCTTTTGAAGTTACAAGGTCAGAAAGTGAGAAAAAAGTGGGTTGTACAGAGCCAGGAAGAGTGTTGCTGTAGAAAAGACCTTAAGGCATGGTAACTTTTAGGTATAAAACATAAATTCTTTATAGAGGCCTGTCTTTGTCAGAATGTTTTCCATTGTAGAGTATTGTGTTTGTGTACTGTCAATGCCTGTGTTATTGATTTCTGTCAGTGTGAACTGGACTCCCAGCGAGCCC